>NC_138906.1:162957683-163557683 GCF_965231255.1 Vanellus vanellus | reverse complement strand
TCTGCTATGTTTCTCAAGCCAACTTCATAATTTTCATTTCCAGAGCTCTCTAAATGGAATTCTGAATTTAGGGTGTGTTTATGGCCAGATGTTAACTTCCTCTTTTTAGCTGTTACTGCAGAAAAATGAATTGGGGACTTAGAGTTTGGTTCCTCTTGCACAATGCACATAGACAAACTAAATATCTCAGCTCCTTTTATAGTCAGTGGAGAGAAACAGTCCCTTCTTGATACAATACAGCTTACACTAAAGTAGATAGTTAAAAATAGGGCATAAAAATCCCTCCCTGAAAAACTTCAACTCTGTACTGGCTAGAATGAGAAACTAGGGCGATTAGCTGAGCTATAGCTGTCTCATTTAACATGAAGTTAGTTGAAGCCCACCTCCATCTTCTGGCCGAAAGAGAAACTTGTTCCAGCTTTTCTGAACACTGCCAAAACTGTAGTTCCTTTCTTCTGTAGTAGCTTCTAGCTCGAAGCACAGGATGGCAGGCAGGCATAGCTGAGCTGGCTCGAACTCTGACACCATTACAACCAGTTACTGATCTGTCTCTCCTGACATTTGGAATGGGTTAGTACAGGTAGGGGTCATTTATCTTTTATTGTCTCATTGGTAAGGAAGGGAGTTTTGGAACAATGTGAATCCCTGCTGGAATGTAGCATAAATATCAGAAAGTGGCAGAAAGTTGACCTATACTCTCATCCTTATGTGAAGAGACAAGTACACAAAACCTGCCACAATTAATCATCTGCTTGCTAACCAGCTTTGGTCAACTTGAGAAGCCTAGGGCTGTTGTTGCCCTAATTCTGTACAAGGAGTAGATCTATATTTCTATTTGAATGCAAACTGGTCTTTCAAATCACTGTAATTTTTGTATAGATGAGAAAAGGGAACCGATCTAATGGTTTATTGATCCAATAGCAAATGGCAGGGCAAACGATCTTTCATGGAAAAGCTTGTGAACTATCTTTCATTTCTCCCTGGATTAGCACTTTTCTTTTTCCTTGGATTTAAAAATCAAATTTACAAATACAGTCTTTACCAACTTTAGTGTTAAAAAAAAAGCCACGATTCACTTTTATCTTTTTTCTCTTTTTTTTTTTTTTAATTAACATTTCTCCAGACTGCCATTGCCAAAATGCTAGTATAGGTGTCATTGTTTTCACTCCTTCGTGACTATATATCAGTGTGATAGTAAACTGAATTAAGTCAAGGATAGTATGCAGTTAGATGACTGCGCAGGCCCTTATTCTTGACAACCATTATTTAGTTCACAGTTCACTGTGCCATTCAGTCCTTGAGCCAGTCTGCAGCTGCTGCTTCATCTCACTTGCCTCTCCTGCCCAAGAGAATTCTGTAGTTCTTCAAGGAGAACAGCCTTCTCTTACCTTGGCGCATCACTGCTGTCTCTTTCTGGCTGAGTTCAAAAGCACTGCTGCAGTCAATCGGGTGTAAATTCCTTGTATCCTGGACTCATTCTGTTAGGCATGCCTGTTTCCTCTTCCGCTTCCTCCAAATTACCCTATTGGAACTACATCATCATTTCTATGGTATCTGATAACACCACACTTCCTTGCATTGAAACTAGTCCTTAACATAGAAGCATATAATCGCAGAATGGTTAGAGTTGAAAGGGACCTTAATGATCATCTAGTTCCAACCCCCCTGCCATGGGCAGGGACATCTCCCACCAGACCAGGTTGCTCAAAGCCCCATCCAACCCAGCCTTGAACACTTCCGGGGACAGGGCCTCCACAACATCTCTGGGCAACCTGTGCCAGTGTATCACTACCCTGACAGTAAAGCATTTGTTCCTAATATCTAATCTAAATCTACCCTCTTTCAGGTTAAAACCATTACTGCTTGTTCTATCGCTACACTCCCTGATAAAGAGTCCCTCCCCATCTCTCCTGTAGCCCCTTTATGTACTGGAAGGCTATAAGGTCTCCCCAGAACCTTTTCTTCTCCAGGCTTAAGAACACCAACTCTCTCAGCTTGTCCTCATAGGAGAGGTGGTCCAGCCCTCTGATCATCTTCCTTGCCCTCCTCTGGACTTGCACCAACAGGTCCATGTCCTTCTTATGTTGGGGGCTCCAGAGCTGGATGCAGTACTCCAGGTGGGGTCTCAGCAGAGAATTGTAGAGGGGTAGAATCACCTCCCTTGAGCTGCTGGCCACACTTCTTTTGATGCAGCCCAGGATGTCGTTAGCTTTCTGGGCTTTGAACGCACATTGCCAACTCATGTCCAGCTTTTCATCTACCAGTACCTCCAAGTCCTTCTCCTCAGGGCTGCTCTCAATTCATTCTCCGCCCAGCCTGTATTTGTTCTTGGGGTTCCCCTGACCCACGTGCAGGACCCTGCACTTGGCCTTGTTGAACTTCATGAGGTTTGCATGAGCCTACTTCTCGAGCCTGTCCAGGCCCCTCTGGGTGGCATCCCTTTCCTGTAGCATGTTGACAGCTCCGCACGTGTCATCAGCAAACTTGCTGAGAGTGCACTCAATCTCACTTTCCATGTCACCAACAAAGATGTTAAACATAAAAGCAGAACATTACAATACCTCATCCCTGGTCACTTGTGCCAAGAACTGATGTAGCCTCTGGTGGAACTTTTTCTGCTGGTCTGAAAGATGTCTTAATCCCACATGGTATTGTTTAATTGCACCGCACTTTATGTTGATCCTATCTTGACTTCCTGATCACTTCATAAACCTGCACAAGACCCTACTAGGTTTCAAAGGAGACGTACACACTATCAACTTGGCTTGCTCTGCATTTCACTGTGTGGTCAACTTTCCCTCATTAGCCACACGTTATGCACACTGGTTCTCACTCTGGTTGGATCCTGAAGCAAAGTAGTTGTCTCAAAGGAAAAGCCACATCACTGGTGATAGGATACTTCACTAAAGGCTGCACTTTAGACAAATGCAGGCTGACTCCTGCATTATGTATCCTACAACACTAACATAACAGGCTTTGTGCCCTTTTACACAGGCCAATGCCACCACTGAACTACCAGTGTCACTTCCAAGGTTAGGCAATATGCAACCTTAACTACAAGCTCTATAAGAAACTCTTTGCTAAGCTGCAGCACAGCTGCCTCTTCATTTGGAAAAATGAATGCTCACACACACATACACAGAGATTGTGTCCTAGGAACACTACAGGATTCCCCGAGGAGACTAAAACTAAATGCTAAGTGGCGTAGGCTCACAAGTCAGCCCCAGAGAGAACTAACTCCGAACAGCATGGAAGTGAACTAGTTTATGCTTTTTAGCCTGGGGTAGAGAGTTTTCTTCCTACTGTGGTCCCCAAAGGTAGATGTTACTGCTCTATAAAAAACAGCATGAGTTTTAACACCACTTTTAGTTGTAAGCTTTTTTTTTTTTTTTTTTTCTGAAGATGGGTACATTTACAATGTCTTGATTTGTGTTTAATGTGGAAAATTTAGTGAAACCTATATGAAATTTTCAAAGTTCTCATTCACAGCAATTAAGTCTTTTTACCTGCATTATCACATTAGTCAAAACAAACTTAAGCAGGTGTAATAATATTTTGAATGACTGCTGTAACATATATGCTGTCATCTCACTGCTAGCACAAAGAACTTCTAATCACATTTCTCTCTGTTTCTCCGAGAATTACAGTAATTCTCTAAAGAAAGCGGCAAAATAAAACTAACCAATCTAGACTGTATTTCTGACAAACTTATACTGATTTTAAAATACCTTTTTCTCAAATTCAAATGTATGTTTTATTCAGAATATGAGCACTTCTCTTCCTAGTTCCATTTATGCAAACAAATGAACAAGAAAAAAAACACATTGATTTTTGCTAACAGACTAATTGATTTTAGACAATTAGACAGAGATACTAACAGAACACATTAATTAGCCAAATATCCAATATTTCCTATAAACTGTTCCTTAGATTCCTAGAAAAGTTTTCATTTGCATTTCTGGATCTGCTTATCATAGTTTTGTTAACAATGCAGTTTTCCATGGGAAAACGTTGAAAGAAAGAACAAGGCAGGTTCCTTCAAATAACATGCCTTAATTTCTTCCAATATATGTTTTTTCCTGGAGCTTTGCCAGTTCGTGGGACTCTAATTATGCTTGATATTTCTGGAATTACTTAAGCAGATCCCCTCTTCTCTGTCTCTCTCTTTCCAGCTTAGTCTTTGTATTACTACCATGAAACACAACAGTAATCCATATAAGCAACACTTTTAAAGGACAGCCTAAATCCATTGAACAGTTTGCCTGCTTAAAGTTAATCAAATGTTTATGTGTTCTGGACCGAGAATATGCTGCTCAATTATCGAGCAAGATCGAATCATCTGCAGAGCCACAATCAAGCTTTGCTTGTGTGATCCTATCCAACTTCAATGACTCTATAGCTCCCCACAGTTCAAACAAAGGCAAGTAACGATAAAAGTCCTTACACTTTATTTTTATTTCTTTTCTTCTCCTTTCCCTGACCTTATTCAGAGAAAACTTGATTATCTCTTCAAATACCTTTGTCCCTTGTTAGTCCAAGGAACATGTAGTTGATGCATAATAAGTTTAATACTTTCTGGATTATAGACTGAACAATGTAGGTCTAATTATGTCCAATTGTTCTGGCTCATGTCCAAGCCTCTGTCTAGCACTGAGAAACATGACTGCTGACAGGAGAAGTCCAGTAGCAACTCAGAGTGATATTTCTCACCTTCTAGAACAGAGCAAGGTTCATCCATAGTTTAGATAACTGAACTGATCTAGGTTCCCTTTATAATCAAAGGAAATAAATGGGTGTTTCTATAAAAAAAAAAAAAAAAAAATTCAGTGTGACCTAAGCCATTGCCAGGACTTCACTAACTAGTCGTCATTTCTAGGATGTCAAGCTCATATGTAGTTCTTTACACTATAGATGTCTATCATTTGTTGAAAGAAATGCACTGACGTATTTTCATTTGTATTTATGTGGAGTGGCATGTCAGCAGAGAAGAATACTTTGTATCAATAGGAGAATGTAGGGTCAAGGTGATAAGGATCTGAAGGACCCTACTGATTTTTGGAAGTACCATCAGTGTAAGATCCTGGAACACTGGGATGTAGCACCCTTGGGATACAGTTAACAATTCACCTTATTACATCTCTCAGGAAAATACATGAGTATTTATAAATCCTCTAACACAGTGGTGGTAATTTAAATTCCTTATTCAAAGATACTGCTTTTATATATATACATATATATATATATATATAATGGTTTAGGTTGGAAAGGACCTTGAAGATCATTGAGTTCCAACCCCCCTGCCATAGGCAGGGACACCTCCCACTAGACCAGGTTGCCCAAGGCCACATCCAGCCTGGCCTTGAACACCTCCAGGGATGGGGCCTCAACAACCTCTCTGGGCAACCTGTGCCAGTGCCTCACCACCCTCAAAGTGAAAAACTTCTTCCTAATGTTTAATCTGAACCCGCCCTCTTCCAGTTTAAAGCCATTCCCCCTTGTATGAAAGAAAAGAACATATTATCAGGTCAACTGTAAGGCAATTGGTTTGACCACATCAGGGAGTAAAATGGAAGATTCTTTTAATAAAAGGCAGATCATATTAGATGAGCACCTCTTGTGCTTAGAAAGCTCATGATTTTCTGGACAAAGAATGAAAAGCATTTGTTAGAGTGCCATAGAGGCAAATATTAATCAAGCGGTGAAAGATGGAGTGCAGACAATAACTAATATACAAAGACATAGTAGAGCTGAGAGTGAGTTGTACTGAAAGAAACATTGTTGAATACAAAGTCCTCTAATATCACTAGCAGAGACAAAACAATGTTCTCTGCAAATATAGAAAGGAAGGTAAACATGACAGAGAAAAATATAAAAAGAACAACTCTTGCACCAGAATAAAATTTCTAAATAAGCTTAAATTGGAACTGAGAGGAATGGTTTCTGACTTGTAGAAAATCTTAACTCTGGAGCTTTCCAGAAGATATAGCATAAAGAAAGACTTTTTTATTTAACATATATCATTAAATAAGCTTTAGAAAATAATTTTATGATGCAATCGCTTGTGGTAGTGAGATATTGGCCCTTTAGATGAAGGAGTTTCCACAGGCTTGTGGAAACTTGTGGGTGAAGATTTTTAGCCATGTAAACATGGCCAATATGTTTGTTAAATAAAATTATTTGGATGAACTTGTCTTGAAACTACAGAGTGCTAAGTAGAAATGTTAGTGTTCTGTAATTCACTTCCTAGTGGAATGGAATGGTTAATATTTGCAGTAATTCTTGTCTTGTACAAAAATTATTATTTTTTCCTTCTTTTTTTTACTTTTTTTCTTTTTTTTTTTTTAAATGCAGCAATATTTTGTTGCATTCTCTCAGGGTAGAGAATATAATTGTAGCACAGAAAATAATTGGTACATTACTCACGTTAGCCCTTTGGGACTGCTTTTCCTTCTCTTTTAAACATTACTCTTTATATAGGTTTCTTTTGAAATCAAAACAATATAAAAAAGGAACCATCTGCATTTTATAAGTAGACTGCTGAGACGGAAGCTCATGTAACAGATGACAGAGAAGGGACTTGCTAGGTCTATAACCAAAACAATGTATAAAATATGCTTATTGACAATATTTTCTTTAAATTAAAGTGGACTATAAAGAGAGTCATTACACTTGTTCTCTTCAGGAACATTATACTACGTTTACATTTTAAAGTAGAACACCACTTCTCCTTCATTTTCAGCAATGGCCCTAATTCATTAAGAGTGCTACATGGTTAGATTAGGATCTGCTAGAAGAGCATCATGTCAGGGCATAAATAATCCAGGAAACTTCTGGAGAGCACATGGAATTTTTAGCTGCAGGTGCTGGAGGCACAGCCCAAGGGTCGCACCCTGCTGGATGTTCCACTCATGAATATGGAAGAAGTGGTCAATGACCAATAGCAGACTTGTCTACAGTGACCGTGAGGTGGTGGACTTTAAGATCCTAACATAAATGAAGCAGCACTGTAGAAGAATAATGACCCAGGACTTCAGTAAAACAGGCTTGTTGAGGAAACTGGTAGTCCATGTGCATTGGGAGACTACTCTGAAGGACAAAAAGCTCAGTAGAGCTCACTGATGTTTAAAGACGGCTTTCTCAAAACACAAGGTCTGTCCTTTCCAGTGTGCAGTAAGTTGAACTGGCATGGTTGAAAGCGAGGTAGTGCTGATGTGCGTGGCAAGCATCATCTTCCCAGAAAGATTTTTAACTGCAAGAAATCTCATGAGGAAAATAAAAGACTTATTAAACTAAAAAGAAAATGATTACTTCTCTACACAGTGTTTTTGGGTTTGTTGTGCTCCAAAGGCTTCTACCACATATCAATCAAACCAGCTGATTGAAAGAATACATCAGTTTGCTCAGCAGTTGGGTCTTAAACAGTTTGGGCAGGGGAATGTCCACAGGGAGGGCACGTAGGTGTTTAGCCTTACCATGAGTCTTCAAAGCACAAGTGCTTTTAGATCCAATATGTGACTTCATTATTGAAAACTATAGATAATATACTGAACCTCTATCACAAAAAAGCAAAGTTGTATTTAAGCAAGATTAATGAAATCTTAATTGTCACTTTAGAGGAGTTTGGATCCTTGTGTGATTTCTCAGGTTCACACACAGTATCACAGTATCACAGTATGCTAGGGATTGGAAGGGACCTCAAAAGATCATCTAGTCCAATCCCCCTGTCGGAGCAGGAACACCTAGATGAGGTTGCACAGGAAGGCGTCCAGGCGAGTTTTGAATGTCTCCAGAGAAGGAGACTCCACTATGTACTACTCATGTCCTCTGTTCATTCCTGATGCTCCTTGTTTAGAATTTTCTTTCTTTTGTTTTCTTCTTTGCTTTCTTCACCCATAAGGCACTTTTTACAGCCTTATAGGTGTGTTGCGTTAAAGGGGCAATGTAGTTTTGGCAGAAAAAAAACCCTTTTCGGTCTAACACTCCTCACCGAGGTGGGAGTCTGGGTGCAGCTAGGTTTAAATTCTGAGTGATGCCCAATTCACCACTATCAGTCCGGGCGCGTTTAATATATTAAACTGTTACGGTTCTGGATACACTAATAGCAGACTGCACCTTCAGCCCAGTCATGCTCATGAACTAACACGGCGTCGCTTCAGTCGTGTTCAATGAGAAAACCCGAACGACAAGCTGCCTACAAAGTGCAGTTTATTTAAACAACAGATACATGAGTTCTTTTCTATTGCCAGTGATAGTGACTGTCTGCAAAGCACGTGCGAATTAAAGATGCTAGCAATATAGCTCAGTTACAAAAGTGCTAAGTTATAAAACCACTCTATATAGAGATTTCTAAGTTTCCCAGGGAAGCACTTGGTATAGCCAAGTGTTCGAATCTTACCCACAAGCATCCTTATGGGGGGGAAGAGAGGCTCAGCCCGTCGACTGGTCCCAGAGGTCCACGATGATGACTTCCCTCACATCTCCCTTTTCTTGGGCTATTTTTATACTAATTTTATCTTCAAAGTGGAGGTTGAGTGACTCTAGTCATAAATATTTTCATTATGACTGGTGTAAAATTTTCTCGCCTTGCATTTAAAGGTATAGTTTACGAAAAATTCAGGGCACAGACTCGAGGAGGAGTGGTCACACCTTGGAGGCGGGTAGCTTTTGGGATGGATGTGTGTTTTGATATTATAATGACACTATAATGAGCAAAGTTCACTAACGGACAGCATTTCGGAAAAAAAAAAAATGACAGATTGTTGGCTCAGGGTAACAAGTGGCAGTTTCAGTTCTGTAAGACTTTTGAGGGCTCCATTTTGTCCCCAAGTTCCCAGTTTATCACGGAGTTTTAGCCACGGTGTCTCCACTCTGCTCCATCCTTTGCACTGTTTTTCTTCCATGGTGCCATCTCGTTCCCCTGTTTTCCAGATTATCACAGGGTTTGGCCTTGGAGTCTCCACCCCTCTCCACTCCCCGTGTTGCTTTGCAAGCAATATTGTACAGCGAATCACAGATGTAGCGGATTCTTCACGTACCAGCTGAGGCTGTATTTTACCCTAGGAGCCTTTTGATTTTAATGTGCGACCAATGCTGTATTATTGATCATTTTTAGTAATCATTCCACAAGGTGCAATGCAGAAACAGTTTCTTCCATCAAGATGCTTTATTGGATATGTCGCACACTTGACTCGCACTTCACATTTCCTTTCACTTGTGATTTTGAAATTGTGTCAACCTAATTTATGTTATCACTGAATTAGGTTAAATACAAAGAACATATTCTGTGTTAGGAGGTCAGTGTTTTCTCAGTTCCTTTCCTGGCAACACTCTGCCCAGTTTTTTTGGGGGGCTGATGGCACTATTTGAATCCCATTGGCTACATAATGGGCTTTGCAATTTGTTGTGTGGAGGATTGTAGGAATTTCTGTCTTCAGGCTGGACTATCAATTTAAATGAAGAATGATACACACAAATGAATTATCTAGAGACTGTCAACCTACAAATTTCTGGTTCTAGCACGTTCTGAACTCAAGTAGAGGGTATAGTCCTCATCACATCTAAAATACCCTTTTAAAGACTGGGCTTTCAGAAGGATAGAATAGGGTAATATTTTGCTGCTAGAATCCACTTAGGACTTATGTACACTTAAGAAAGAGCTCCAGTATGGCAGTCAGTTCTTGAAGCTTTTAAGATTCAAATGAATCAAGCAGGGTCAGCTGAGACAGAGCTGATATTCTGACACAGAGCTGAAATATGTTTATTTTATCTTCTTTGACAAAGATGGCTGGTTCTGTGCCAATGGAGCCTTCACTGACTTCCAGAAGGGTTACACATAAAAAGGGTTAGCAGGATTAGGCCGTGAAGGCACAGCTGTTCAGATGTATTGTTTCTGTCAAAGAAACAAATGGAGAGGCTTAGAAGTGCAAGAAACAGGTGAGAAAAATACACATTTGCTTCATCTGCACAAAACTGCTATCTCTCTTAAAGAAACTGGGATGAGCTGTGAAATCTTACTAGGATTTTACTTGGTTTGAAATTGTAAAAATCTTGAAGCTTCATGCATTACAAGACAAAGGGAAAGGGAGGAGAAGGTCAAAGGAGATAAAAATTCATCTTAAGTCACATTCTAACCTTGAAGAAAAATATATGCTTTGTGTAAACACTAGAAGTGAGGTACTGTGAGAACAGCCAAGATTAAATTGATTGCAATGAAAAAAAGCTGCCTTGGAAATCATGCTGGTACATGTGACCCTTTTGTTAAAAAATTTGGTAAGAGTCATCATCCTGACTTTTTTTAGACATAGATGAGGATAACTTAAATCAAAAGAATCCTGGGGAGTTGAAAAGCAATTACTAAATGAAACTGAAGTGGGTTCTTGTCTTTAGTAAGTGTATCAGCATATAAGTAATACGGATCAAATGCTTTCCAGAAAAAGGGAATCTTTCCCTCCCTCCCTCCCTTCCAAACTCCCTTCTCTCCCTTTCTTCCCTCCAATTTCCTGTCAAACTCCCTTCCCTTCCCTTCCCTTCCCTTCCCTTCCCTTCCCTTCCCTTCCCTTCCCTTCCCTTCCCTTCCCTTCCCTTCCCTTCCCTTCCCTTCCCTTCCCTTCCCTTCCCTTCCCTTCCCTTCCCTTCCCTTCCCTTCCCTTCCCTTCCCTTCCCTTCCCTTCCCTTCCCTTCCCTTCCCTTCCCTTCCCTTCCCTTCCCTTCCCTTCCCTTCCCTTCCCTTCCCTTCCCTTCCCTTCCCTTCCCTTCCCTTCCCTTCCCTTCCCTTCCCTTCCCTTCCCTTCCCTTCCCTTCCTCCTGCATTTTGCATATTGAGAACAGAAATTTGTACAAAGTAAAGAGTTCAAGGTGAAAGCTAGAAGACAAAGAGACAAGACTAAGCTCTGGGTTCTTCCACATTTTTCATTCATTTTCTTCTGCCCCTGATGTTTTTCAATAAGAGGAAGCTCAGCTACAGGTCGTAGAGAGTTCAAAACACTTTAAATTGTTTCTATAAAGAACAAAAGATAAATGTATCAAAACACCACAGAATAAAACAAGAAATTGTTTCACATTTACTTAGCTATAGTAAGTGCTCTGTGATTTGTGACCTATCAGTTGCAGAGTATTACCAATGCTGAAGGTTTCTGGTCAAAGTTCCTTGGGCAGATGTAGTTTGTATTTCTGCGCCCATAACTGGGCCCATAGTAGTCATCAAAGCTAAATGCATCAAACGTGAACTTGTTCCCAAAATCCTTCAGTGAGGTAATAGATGTCATGCATTACAAGCATCATGGAAACTGAGGAGCAAAGAGATTAGGGACCCAGCGAAGAGAATTACGAAGTTGCATTTGTTTAAAATTTATGGGAAAATATTTCTTGTCATACAATGGATGAGATGAATAAAAATTTAAATTTTCTATGAGAAAAATCAACTATTTAATGCCAAAAGAACAAGCAAAGCAATCATAGTCTTGGAATATTAACTGTTCATCTTCATCCATTCATTTGTTGCTATCCTTCTGAAGACTTCAATTTGGCTCAGTCTTTTCTGTGTGTCCCATCATGTGAAAAGAAATCCATTTTCCACTGTTTCCTGGTTGCTCACCATGGGTGATGATATCAATAATAACCATAAATTAGATTCAGCAATATTAAGGCATTATTTTTTTCACTGACCATACCCAAGGAATGTGTTGATATTTTCCAGTTATCACTTCTCTTTGAATCAACAGATTCCATAAAATAAAGTAACATCTATTGCCTTTGCAGCATGCCCTGAAACAAAAGGATATAGCAGAATATCAGTAGTGGAAATGGGAAGTCTGTTTATGCATTAGAAACACGTCTAAAGATAAAAGTAATTATCAGTAAATAATTCAAATTGGTTTAATATTTCTTTCCACTGAATTTTCTGATGTGATTCAAGACAACTCCAGTGTTACAGACTTGGGATTTGAACACACAAATATTAAACATGAAGTTGCCTTTCCTCTCATTTACATACTGTAAAAAGATGTGTTAATGTTCCCTGAAAATACTTCCCAGTTTTTTATAGCACATAGATATTGTCTTCAGGAGATGATGATCAAAATGTCTGAATTTTATTGTGATCCCAAAATACAGACTGAATTTCCCTGGGTTTTTGTTAATATTATCAGAAGTTTCAATGAATTATGGTTCTTGTGGCATTTATGGCTATTACGATTAGGAGCTTGCAAAAATAGTTTGATTGTCACTGTTACTATGTAGTGGGGTGAACCAGCAACCCGAGTTCAGCCATGCATCCTAATGGGTCAATCAAAATGCCTCTTGACATTGCTGGAGCCAGGATTTCATCTAATGTCTTTAAGATGTGAGTAAAAATGTCACATGGGTAAAAGGAGATCTATACATTTCTCTTATGGTAATTTAAAAGGTCTTTATTAGAGGTATATGATAAGCCTTCATTAAGTTAACTCTAAGTACTTGAAATAAAAGCCTAATATCTAATTTTAGAAAGAAGTGCATGTGAGAAGATAACAGTGTAGTTACTGCAGATCTGCTTTCCCATAAATCAGTAAAGTAGCAACCTCTTTGTTCTTTATTTTTGAATAAACACCATGTCTCATGAGCATAAATAACTATAAAACAGTCACACTTATATGAGGCTTGTTCACATAGGAAATATTATAGTCTGAAAGCAAACTAACTATATTACTTAAAAAAATAAAGAATTCTAAACTAAAAACATATATTAAGCTTATGTCATATAAGAGCTTGTATGTAAATAAGATGTTTTAAATAATGAATAGTTCTAATAAGCAAACATTCACTCACAAGAAAAAAAAATGACAAATTAGTGAAGAGCACAGAATTATAGTGTGACATTTAAATGGTGTGGATGCTTCCAGCAAAAAATTGCAGTCTGGCTTGAAGAAGAAAGATCTGTCTCTAGTTCTGACAACTGTCTATCATGCAAATGGAGAAAAAAAAAAAAAAAATCAGGTTTTTTTTTTACTCCTTGCCTATGTAGATTATTACATCTTAATAACAACATCTCTTTTTTACATTATCTACTGAACTATTCTCAGCTGGCACCTCTAGATGATACTGTGATACTAAATGATATTGATGACTTCAACATTTTTCAGGAATTAAACTACAGCTGCAAAAGTAACTGCACAGAAACAGTTCCTCTTTGCTCAACGTGTTGTGTGTTTGTTCAGACAAAAATAAATTTTATTTCCTTTTACTTTAAAGTACTGACACAACCGAAAGGAAGAAGGAAGGTCTCTTCTCAGTGACATTCACTGAAAGGACAAGAGGCAACGGGCACAAACTGAAATACAGGAAATGCCATTTAAACAGAAGAAAAAGCGGTTTTTAACTGTGAGTTTGGTAAGGCACTGGAGCAGGTTGCCCAGAGAGGCTGTGGACTCTCCATCCTTAGGGACATTCAGTCTCCAACTACAGAGAGATCTGGGCAATCTGCTTTAGCTATCCCTGCCTTAAGCAGGGAATGGGACTAGATGATCTCCAGAAGTGCCTTCACACTTCAACCATTCTGTGATTGTGTGATTCTGTGTTTGTTTTTTATCTTAAAATTTCATCTAAATTTTGATTATATGATTTCCTTTAAGTTATAGTTTTTCACACATTAAACTGGACATCAAAACTTTCCAAAGACCACCCTTGAAGTCTACATATTTCAAGCACAAAGAGTGAATAATATCTTGGGCTGATCTCTTCCTTGGTTATTTATCTTGACATCTTATTCAGGTTACAATAAGCATATGGTCTTACTCACATCTAATTTCTTATCAGAATGTAGCTGAATTCAGCTGCTAGCAAGAGGAACTTGTGATGCCTTTGTCTTCAGGAATAAAAAGCCCTCCAGCATCTGACAGCTTCATCTGAGTTCCACTTGAAGGCCTTTCACTAAGAAGATTGCAGCACTTCACACATTTCTTTACGAGGTCTTGTATGTAACCATGTGTCTATTATGCTATTATTCTGTCAGTAAATCAATGCGTTTTTATAAACCTAGTAAGCTGTATTTTAAAAACCACTGTTCTAGCAACTTCTCCCAACTTAAAACACCTACTCAGATACTATCATGTGTTATAAATCATTTAACTGGCTGAATATATGATTTTTGTGTTTGTCTTTTGTGCTTTGCCTGAGCTCATTTGTGATTTTTCTTTAAACACAAACACTTCCATTGTTAATTTGTTTGTTTAATTTTCTAGAACAGGAAACCAAAGTGATTCAAGAACCTTCCCAAAGATAAAGATGATACATTGGAAAAATGTACAAAAGATTTCCTCATGTATCATTTGAGCCTTACTCTCAATTTAGAAGCAGGAAATTCAGAGGTATGAGTCATTAGAAATAAAATGCTGCAGTTTGCACATGAACCCAAGAATGAATTATGCACATACTCCGGCCAAGAGCTTTGTTCATGCTGCAAAATGGAGACTTCACAAATTCTTTTATGTTATTTATTTTGTACTAATACAAAAAGCTGTCAAACCTATCCATCCAATCTCTGCTGGGGGCAAAGGCCAAGATGACTACTCAGAAAATGGTCAAATCATCATTCTTTTTAAAACTCAATTCAAGCCTGGATCACAGCTTATCACCTATGAATTTTATTTGTATTAGGAATTAGGAATTAACAAACTTCAGCAGTTCGCATAAATTAGGCCCATTTGACAGGAGTGTTAGCGTGTGAACTTTAGCTAACCTTACAGGAAGGGGAATTGGGTTTGTTATAAGAACAGAGGAGATCCTTGAGTGTAAACAACTTGTCAATCACTGTGAAAGTTGCAAAGGAGAGGAGCAAACTGTGAGCATCAGTGATGGTGACAGTCCACTTCAGAAGCCAAGTGAATTTCAATGAGCTAAATAAGAATTGGGTATTTTCCATCCAATATTATAACTGACTACATCCAAAGTCACTTGGGGAGGAATCTTAGGGGACCCCATGACCCTGCTTCTACTACAAGTGCTACTAGGACTATACAGAGCATGGCCACGCTATGCTTACCCACCTGAATTGTCCCCTGGGCTGCGTCATCTCTACCACAGAAAGGGAAATTGTGTAATTTTTAAAATTGCATATATATGTGATTAAATTGTTTCTGAGTCCATTTAGACTCAGCGCTGTTATTTGATCTTAAAGCATTACACGAATTCACCTTCTGATAAATTATGGTACTCTGATGAACTTTGCTTAGAATGTCTTGATGAACTTACATAAATAGCACTGTATGTCTGTTCTTGAGAACCCTTGGTTAAAAGCCTCCCCCCCTAAGGTTCACTGTGAAAAGTGAAGGCTGTAGTCTGTGATGCTTTTTCTGTATCTTGCTCTTTTCTTTACCAGAGTGAAATATGTTGGGTAGATTGGTTGTTGCTGTGCTAATCATCACCAGCTGTTCATAATTGTCTAACAGTTACAGGTGCAGCAGTTTGCTACTGTGCTGTAGGCCTCCAATCTGCTCTTCCGAAAAACAGCTCAGCAACAAAAACTTTCTTCTCTCCTCCGTAAATGCTCAAGGAACTCATCTGAAAAGCTTTTTTTAATGCAAAATACATTATCCTCTTCGATCTCTCAGTTTGCTTTTTTTTTATTTGGGGAAAAAGTATAGTAAGTTAAGCAGTCATGGTGACTTGATAAGAAATGCCAATCACTGTGTGTCCTGCTGGATAAATGTGTTTCTCTACGTGTTATTTCTTGTCTGCTAGTAGGGGCTCTGACAGAGGGAATTGAAGCATTATTTAAAGCACGCATTTGATCTCCCTCCTCAGCATAAAGGACCATAGCAATGCAGAAAAATGGTAAAAATGAATAAAGAAACTAGGTATATAAATCTGCAGATCGATTAATAGAAGATAGAAGCAGATAGATTCATATACTAATAGATTAACCCTCCAAGGAATATTATGGCAAAATTTATCTTCCATTACTGTTTCCATTATTACCAATGAAAGACAACACTGTCTGTTCTTTGTGCAGGGCAAAGAGATGCTGATGGCTAGTTTTATCCAAGTAATAGACAATACAATGTATCCACTTTATCATATCTAGCAAATTTGGATCTGTTGCTGGACATAAACAATCCAATCCAGTTGAGGATTAGGAAAAGATGTTTTTTTAAGATTTACACTAGCCACCATCCTGTCATACCAAATTGTCTGCTTCTGAAGAGCTTAATTTTGGAGTTCTGCATAGATTTGAGTAGTTGTGGAGGGTATTATTGTGTAGATATACCTCAAAGTTATGACTTAAAGATATATCTACAAAATAAAACCTTTCACAATTAGTACTTACTCTGTTGCCAAGGATTAAAATTTCCAGCCTGCTTACTTGTCATTACTAATCATATTCTTGAGTATAAAACTAGGTCTTCCTTGTTGTTTGCTTTTTTTTTCATAAGAAATAAATTTTAGAGAATTAGTAGATCAAATGAAGGGCTAAGTGCTAATAGTTATGTTTAGTATGTTTAGTTTCGTTTTGTTTTTTTATTTTTCTTTATCTGGCAGAAGATATAACTGATACGTTGAAAATGCCTGTAAAATTACAGCAGTCACAGTATCAAATTCACTGGAAGCAAAAGAAAGACAGACTACTGTAAGAAATTTGTAAAGACCTTAAGTGCCCAAAGAGTTTTATTACTTGTAGCAGTAGGGAAAGGTGTGGGGGGAGAACATAAAAACTCACCCCCCAAAAAAGCACAAAACAAAACTCAAGGCATACAAATGGCACACATAAAAGGAAGATTTTTTAGGCTTAAATGTAAAGGGAAATATGAAATGATGGTTGTCCTGTTATATCAGAGAGACTGCCTTAACCTTTGCTTTTCATTTTCTTTGGTGGTGCTTTGCTGTGTTTTATCTCCTGGACATACTTTTAAAAATGAGTATCAAACTCTGTAACTGTTTCCTAATTCGCTTAGTGGAATGCCAGACTTTTCTTTCAGAAATCCTAACGACAGAACAAGAAGCAAACCAGACCTACAGGAACATCAGCTGTCACTGAAGACAGGATAAAAAATCCCACAGTTCAAATGAGGAATAGTCCTTTTTTTTTTTCCTTTGTTGCTTGCTGAAAACAACACAGAGAGACTGATAGAGCAGAGGGGGAAGCTGACACAACAAGAAGTCAAAGTATTTTACAAAATGAATAGTGTATGGAAAGTCTCAAAAAAATAATCACAGCAGCAAGAAATTCAGTCTAGGATCTAAAATTCTTTCATCCATCTGTCACTAATTAAAAAGAATGCCAAAGAACATATGGTCATGAAACTACAGGGAGTTAAAAAAGAAAATCAAAAGAGCTGCACTAACTGCACCTAAATAACAGTTTTCAGTAAGTGACTGACAAGTCCCCCGGAAAGGTAGATAAAGTGTAGGAGGGTGACTTGGAGTGAAGGACCACAAAGAATTTCACTGATGTCATGATTTCTTTCTTTTCTGATACTACAAATTGTAGAAATGATTAAAAACTTCCCTTGGAAAACACAAGGGAGACAGGCTGTGAGGAAAGCCAGACTCCTTCTGTTAGTTTGTATGTCAATGTTTTCCATGAATGTCATCCTTTTATAATTGCTTTTGTTGATCTTCTCTTCCTCTAAATTTTACTGACTTCTGAATCATAATTGACTTTTTCTATGCTCTTCCATTAAATTCATTATTAAAGAATGTAGTTTTCAAGAATTGAAAACCTTTTTTTCAACAATAATAATCTCTTATGTCTTACAGATTCAACAGAAAAATCAGAGAAGAGTATGCAATATTTTGGTATAATAAATAACATTATGTGAAATGTATTAGACTACGAATATTAAATGACTTTTTTTTTTTATTACCACCACTTATTGTATACAGAATCTATTTCAGTAGTCACATATCATTTCATCTTTCTTAGTGGTTTGCATAATGGTATTTATTCTTTAGCATCATAATAATACGTTCCTCATAATTCAATCCTATTGCATTGTGAGTTTTATATGGGCAGTAATATATTACTCTGCAATTTATTTTTTCTGCTTTTCCTCCTCAAAGTCTTTTTCTACTCTTCTCCTTATCAGTCCTTCTTCCATAGTCACCCATATTCCTAATAATTCTCCTTTTTCTCTGGCAGAATTTCTTTTGGGGGGAGGAAGCATGGAATAATTAAGTAGTGACAGTTTGCAGGAGGTGTGTCCTTATCAAGATTGTTTTAAAAAAACACTCATCCCTCAAAAAAACACTACTTTTTCTGTACAAAACTCTTCCTCTGGAAAAGTCCTTTCAATAAAGTTTCCTGTTTTAAAATTGAATAAATAAATGCTTGAAAAACATAAAGAATAACCATCTTATTGTATAAAAAACATTCTTAATAATACTGAAAAACAACTGGCTTTATAGGCTTCTTGATGGTTAAAATATACAAAAGGTCATTACTGAAACAAATAATTTTAAGACACTCAAAAAATATCGTATTTTGTACATGAACTTTTCTTCAAGATTTTAATTCATGAAATGTAATGAGTTGTGGGTTGTGGTTTTTTTTTCTCAGTTCAGGAATTCCTTCCAAAATCTCCAGAAATCCAAGTTGAGAAGATTACTTGCAGTCAAGTATACTCATATATGACAGAGACTTTCCTATACGTACTCATTCAACTCAACTCATTCAGTCCACAGATTGCTGGGGGCTGGGAAAGCAGATTTCATGAGAGAGTGAGAAGGGAAGATATCACATACATTTCCTCGGTTCTTATACACTTATGTAGGTATCTGCTGCTGGTAAACAACATTTCAGACAAGACAGATCTTTGACCTGATTCAATAGAGTTATGAGTATCCACTTCTGCTCTTGTTTCTAAATAAATACCACAGGCCTGAAGAAGATAAAATACAACACTTACTGGTCTTGAATTAGAGCATGGAAAACCACCCACAGTCTTTGTCCAAACACTACCCCCTATACATTCTTAAAAATTCAAAAATTTAAATTTTTGCTGAAAATATTTTCTATTCAATCTTTTACTCTGCCTTTACCTGCTATATTCCTTCAGGATCTTCATCATCCTCATGACATAAGACCTTCACATGCCTTCCCATCTATCTAAGTTGCTATTATAAAGTAAAGAGGGAGGGAAGGTCTTCCATGGAAAGTTCAGAAGAACAGCTTCATTTAATTTCTCTACTGTAGTATCTCACTTTCTACTGACTGTATGGTTCTATCAGCTCTGCCTGTGATAGCTATGCTGCAGAGCACACTGGGCCAGGAGGCTCAGCTTAGCAGAGAGATGGGTCAGCAAATGTGGCCAGATCACACACAAACCATACAGAGATACAGAAATGCATTAGTCCCAGATACAGTGTGCTGGTTTTAGCTGGGATAGAGTTAAACTTCTTCATAGTAGCTTTTATGGGGCTGTGTTTTGGATGTGTGCTGAAATCAGTGTTGATAATACAGGGATGTTTTTGTTACTGCTGAGCAGTGCTTACACAGCACCGAGGCCTTTTCTGCTTCCCACCCCACCAGTGAGTAGGCTGGGGATGCCCAAGCAGCTGGGAGGGAACACAGCCAGGACAGCTGACCGCAACTGACCAAAGGGATATTCCATACCATATGATGTCATGCTCAGCATATAAAGCTGGGGGAAGAAGAAAGAAAGGGGGGAACATTCAGAGTGTTGGCATTTGTCTTCCTAAGTAACTGTTAAGTGTGATGGAACCCTGCTTTCCTGGAGATGGCTGAACACCTGCCTGCTGATGGGAAGCGGTGAATGAATTCCTTGTTTTGCTTTGCTTACATGTGCAGCTTTTGCTTTACCTATTAAACTCAACCCATCCATTTTCTCACTTTTACCCTTCTGATTATCTCCCCCAGCCCAGCAAGGGGGAAGTCAGCAAGCAGCTGTGTGGGGCTTAGTTGCCAGCTGGTGTTAAACCAGGACATAGAATCACAGAATCATAGAATGGTTAGAGTTGGAAGAAACCTTAAAGATCATTTAGTTCCAATCCCTCTGCCAGGGCCAGGGACAAGTACCACTACACCAGGTTGCTCAAGGCCCCATCCATCCTGGTCTTCAACACTTCCTCCACAACCTCCATTGTGTCACCACCCTGACAGTAAAGAATTTCATCTTAATATCTAATCTAAATCTACCCTCTTTCAGGTTAAAACCGTTACCCCCCTCATCCTATCGCTACACTCCCTGATAAAGAGTCCCTCCCCAGCTCTCCTGTAGGCCCCCTTTAGGTACTGGAAGGCTCCTGTAAGATGTCCCCAGAGCCTTCTCTTCTCCAGGCGAACAACCCCAACTCTCTCAGCCTGTACTCATACCAGAGGTGCTCCGGCTCTCTGATCATTTTCACGGCTCTCCTCTGGACACGCTCCAGCAGGTCCATGTCCTTCTTTTGCTGAGTGCTCCAGAGCTGGATGCAGTACTCCAGGTGGGTTCTCATGAGAGCAGAGTAGAGGGGCAAAATCAAGTCCCTTGACCTGCTGGCCACGCTGCTTTTAATGCAGCCCAAGATGTGGTTGGCTTTCTGGGCTGCGAGCACACATTTCTGGCTCATGTTGAGCTTCTCACCCACCAACACTCCCAGGTCCTTCTCCTCAGGGCTGCTCTCAATCTATTCTCCATCCAGCCTGTATTTGTGATTGAGATTGCCCCGACCCAGGTGTCAGACCTTGCACTTGGCCTTGTTCAACTTCATGAGGTTGGCATGGGCCCACTTCTCTAGCTAGTCCAGGTCCCTCTGGATAGTATCCCTCCCCTCCAGTGTGCCGACTGCTCCACACAGCTTGGTGTCGTCAGCAGACTTGCTGAGTGTGCACTCCATCCCAACATCCATGTTGCCACCAAAGATGTTAAATAGTACTTGTCCCAGTACTGACCACTGAGGACCACCACTTGTCACTGCTCGCCACTTGGACATGGAGCCGTTGACCGCAACTCTTTGAGATTCTCTTTGATTTTTGAGTTTATAGAGAAATGTTCTAGTCCCTAGTCTGTTCCTAAGCTTCCTTGTCTGGAGAATTATTTCCTTCATCCCACCGTAAAACCTTGATTTTCCCTGGTATGCAAACCCCGATTTTCACTGTTGTGAATCACAGATCCCAGCACTGTGACAATGAAGACTACCCTTTATAATACACCTTGTGGAAACTTACCTTCTGCCTTAACCTCCCAAGGTACTCTTTGCTTCTTACATTTCACTCTGATAAATAAAATAGCTTTTTCTTATGCTTCATTATTCCCTCACTTAAAGGAGTGTTTTGCACATCAAGAAATATTCTTGCTACTCTCCTCCGAATCCTGCTCATGGTCAAGCACAACTAACACCAACCTCATCATCGGAATTTTTTCCTAATAGCACATAAATTGCTTTCTGCAACTGCACAGATTGGTTGAAAGCTTAGTCCTATGCCTCTCATTAAAAAAACAATTTAATCTTGTATTTGAAAAATTAGTAAGATTCTCAGTCATAGCTGAGATTTGGAAAGTGGAACCTTTTGGCTTTTGTGTGATGTGTTCAGCCTTGAAGAATGAAGGTCTGAATTCTTTTCTTCCTCAAGTGTACTTCAAAACGGAGCAGTGCATATGCATCAGAGTTCAAGTACCCTGATTACTGAAAAAGAACAATCAAATAAGCATCAGATTACAATTAATTTAAAATCATTTTTCTGGCTGTGGTATGGGGAAGGAGGTATTATACTTCTTTTTTTTTTCTTTAAGCAATTTCAGCATGCTTTTAAGCCCTACTGTGTTTCTTTTAATGTCAAAACAGAAAAGGTGGAGGAAAAATGAGGCATAAAGAGGAAAAATTAAGGGAAAAAATCCAGAATGTAAATAAAAATTTTAAAAATTTTAAAACAATATATGTATTTTCTTCTTTATTTTATTTTTTTTCCAAATCTCCCTGTCCTCTAGTTTTTGCATTAGTTATTGGTACAGTGAACGATTACAAAGCAATTGAATGGGTAAGTTTCCAACCAGACCATGAAGACATACATATAAGAGACATAAGGTGCAGTGCCCTCTTTGCTCAGAAATCCATGATTAGAGGCAGGATTCAAGGAGAAGTACTAGCAATGAATGAGAGTAGGGTCAGGGATTTCTAGAGGAGAACTCAATCTCTATAAAGCTGTGGGACCGAAGAAGCTTCATCCAAGGATTCTGAGAGACCAAACCAATCTCCTTGAAAGCCGCTCTCTGTCATCTTCAACAGCTTGTGGAGATTGGGGAAGATCCCTGATGACTAGAGAAATGCACCTGTCACACCTGTCTTCAAAAGGGGACAACCCAGAAAACTAGAGGCCAGTCACCTCAGTCCCAGGGAAAATCATGGAGTGAACCCTTTTGAACGTATTTCTGGGTACATAAAAATAGAAAGCAATTTGTAACAATTAGCATTAATTTATCACAGGTAAATCACGCATGACCAAGCAGGTTGCTTCCTGTGATAAGCTTTCTGAATTTGTGGCTAAGGGAGGCATGGTGGATGTCATTAACTTTGATTTTTAGAGAGGTTTTTGACATTTTCTCTCAAAATATTCTGCTATTCAAGTTAGCGTGTTGTGGTGCTCATGTCTGAGCGACCGGATGGATAAAACACTGGGTAGGTGCTCAGTCTCAGAGAACTGTTGTTAGGGACCATATTTCACGTAGAGAATGGTTACAAGAAGAGTACCACAGATGTCTGTCTTGGGACCTTTCCTGTTTAACACCACATCCTGGAGGAAGAGATGGGGTGAACTCTCATCGTCAGCAGATGACACCAAATTGGGGGAAGCAGTTGATACTCTTGAAAGTAGGGGGCTGACACTCAGTGAGATCTCACAGGCTGGAGGAATGGATCAACAAGAACCTAATGAAATTCAACAGGGACAAATGCTAAGCCCTACGCCTAGGAAGGAAGAACTTGCCCTGTGAGGCTAACAGTATCCTGGGCTGCGTTAGGAGGACTGTGGCCAGCAGGTCAAGGGAGGTGATCCTTCTATGCTCAGCACTGGTGAGGTCACACCTGGAGTGCTGGGTCCAGTTCTGGGCTCCCCATACAAGAGAGATATGGACCTACTGGAGAGACTCCAGCAAAGGCATTAAGGGTCTGGAGAGACTCACATGTGAGGAAAAGGAATGTTAAAGGAATTTAGTTTCTTCTCTGACACGATAACTGATTGTATTTGGTTTATGTGGTAAGGTTGTGATAACAAAGGGTTGCAGAAGTGGCTTCCATGAGAAGAGATCAGGAGCTGCCGCCATGTCAGACAGACCCAGCTCCAGCTGGCTCCAATAGACTCACCACTGGCCAAAGTTGAGCCCATCAGTGATTATGGTAGTGCCTCTGTGATAACATATTTAAGAAAGGGTGAAAAATTCTGTGCAGCAGCTGTGAAATGGGCGTGAGAAAATGTGAAACAGCCTTGCAGACACAAAGGTCAGTGAAGAAGAGGAGATCCTCCAGACACCAGAAGATATATTCCTCTAAAGCCCTTGGAGATGACCATGGTGAAGCAAACTGTCCCCCTGCAGCCCATGGAGATCCACAGTGGAGCAGATATCCACCCTGCAGCCCATGGAGGACCCCATGCTGGAGCAGGCGGATGTACCTTGAAGGATGGTGCAGCCTGTGGAAAGGAGGCTCCATTGCTGAGTGGCACTCCATCCTGCCTGAATGCCGTCCTGTGCAACTTGCTGTAGATGTCCCTGCTCTGGCAGGGAGTATGGACTAGATGACCTCCAGAGGTCCCTTTCAACCCTGACCACTCTGTGATTCTGTGATTCTGTGAAGGACTGCACTGGTGGAGAGGGTCTATGCTGGAGCAGGGGAACAGCACATGGAGGATGGAGTAGCAGAGACGAAGTGTTATGAACTGATCACAAAGCCCATTCCCTTTTACCCTGTACAACTTAGAGGGGAGGAGCTAGAAGAGTTGGGAATGAAGGAGTGAAGTTGAGTCTTTGAATAAGGAGGGTTGGGGGGAAGCATTTTTTGGTTGTTGCTTTTTTTTTTTTCCCCTCACTGTCCTACTCTATTTTTAATTTGCAATAAATTAATCTTCCTCAAGTCAAGTCCGTGTTGCCTGTGACAGTAATTTTTGAATGATCGCCCTGTCCTTATCTTGACCCACAAGATTTTTGCCCCCTGTCCTGTTGAGTAGGAGGAGGGAAAAAGCAGCTGGGTGGGCATCTGGCAGCCAGCCAAGGTCAAAACCACACTCATGGTGTGGTATTCCCCACTTCAATTTTTCCACCTTTTCACTAATTAGGCATTTGTCATGTCAATAGTCTCCTCTGTTTACAAGGATACTGTTAAAAATTCTTTCAGCTGTCAGTGGAGTAGCAAATGTATAAAGAACAGACAAATATCTAATTATAATAAGTGTACATTACTTCCAAAAAAGTGGCCCCCATTACTTCAAGTAAGGAGGAATCTTTCTTCTCTAGCTATAATCACAGAATGCTTTTGTTGTTGTCATTGTTATCCACACTTGAAAGAATGAAATAACAATTGTAACTGTGAAATAGCAAAGGTAATATTTTCATTAACAGACCAGGGTGTTGCAGGGTAGTGGTCATTGGCACAAAATATACAATTTGGCAGCTGGTTTGTTTAACTGGTTTTGCTGTTTCATTTTCATAGTGTTTACATATCCCATTGCTTTTTTGGTGGGAAATTAACAGAATACTGGGTTGGATTTCTGGCTGATTTAAATAGGTGTGACTTGAGTGAAATCACTAATGATTCAACCCATCAATTACAGATCTGGTCCTCTTTAATCTACGTTGCTCTTTATTTCTTACAGTGGAAAAGCTGCTAATCCCCAATTGCTTATTGTCTCTTCAAGGTCTGGCTCAGAAATACAGCTCATCAGCTCACATATGAGTGTTCCACAATAATCGTAAAACAAAGTTAATTCCCAGACTCTCCTAATCACCATGGTAACACACTCAGGCAAGCACAACTAAGAAATGGAGGTACCCTGAAAAGATTTTGTCTAAAAAGCAAAAGCCCAGTTATGCTCCAAGTACAGAGAGGATTTTTTTTTTGCGGATCTTTTTGTGGATAGTCTGCACATCTACATTTCCTTCAATTAAATGGCTCTGGAACCAGCACACACTTGAAAATAACAACATAGCCTTTCCATTTCAAATATCCAAATAACATTAGCTCTTGAAATTCAATGTGAAAAGCAGTATCTATCTTCTTCTGACATTCACCAAAGTTTATTAATTCACTGCTATAATTTGACTGGGGATAACCACCACTGTAGGGTTCAAAGCCAAGCTCTAGTGATTCGTCTGCTTTGATAACAGCACCTTCTAATATACAGGCTTCTTTCCCCTCTTCCAATGCTTTCCTTCCCAATATATTCATGGATAATATTGTTAGCCTCTCTTCACAGAATCAAAGAATTATTTTTATAGGCAATGCAGATAAGCAAGTACTTGTCTCTCATTGTACTTACTCTAGTAACCTTTATCTCCACAAGATCCTCTTTCAACTCATTTTTTTTGCAAATAAAGAATGATCAGAATGATACACACTATTCTGAATGAGCTTTCATCCTTGCCTAAGACAATGGCACAAGAAGTTTGCGACATAATTCAGCTGATGACACAATCCTCTTTTATATACATGTTAAATTCTGCTCCTCAAAATTTCTCACTATTTGTCCTCTCTGATTGTCCTGATTTGTAGTAGATATTATTTTTATTATTCTTGAATTGCCTGACTTTATAGTTATATGACCAGAGTTCATTTTGCATGTATTATTGCTGTCCCTAAATTAATACATTTTGCCAGTAAGACGTTCTGACCCTTCTGTTTGCTGACAGTTCCTCATAGGTTTGTACCACGACCATATCTCATAAATTGCTGAATAATATCGTATCAAAATGAATGCTAAAGAAACATTTTTTAAGATAATCCAAAAATTCTGTCCATGCAAAAATCTAATCTAATGAATTCTATGAGACACATACCAATACTGGATTTATTGCCAGTAGAAACCCCAATACAAACCTCCCTAAAAATGATGTCCAGATTCTTTTTTATTTACAGAATCCTTTCTCTCTTCTCAAAAATATCACAATATTAAGAAACAAAGTTGCCTGTTGTGACTGCCTCACCAATTTACATTGTTAAGAGATATAACAAACCCATCACAACTCGCTTTACAGTCATACCTGCTACTGTACCGTGTTCCTGTGATCTCATCATAGAAGTTTTCACATGCCGTATCAGCGGTTCATACTCTGTCACTGTGTTGCCCACATTTCTTGCTTTGGTGAACAAATATTTCACTTGTGTCTCACTGATTTCATTATTTTCCTAGCTGGATTAGGAAAAAAAAAAAAAAAATTGTATGTACTGCTTGCTCTGCAGGTGTTCTTGTATATATTATTTCTCTCTTCTTTTCTGTCATTTTTCCTCTTTATCCATGCAGTTCTTTTATATCATTGTTGCTCTTTTATAGCAATTTTCCCATACTGAAACCAGTCCTGAAGATCACAGAGGCTTCCAGCCTTCTCTTCATTTTCTCTTGAACAAACACTTTCATCAATTGTGCTCATTTTCTGACACATTTTACCACTTTGTGTGAAGGCCTTCAATGGCCAGGCTTTCCTCCTTGCAGACAGCTTGAACCACACAATGATCTCTATACTTATCTGTTCCTTTTTTTGGAAACACAAAAGGCAACAGAAAATCAACCTACAACAGAAAATCATCCTTTCGGCAAGACTCCAGTTTTATAAATGCTGGTCTTATGCACTGAAGGTGAGTTTGAAATTTACACTCTTTTTCGTGGCTGTTTGCAGGATTTTCTCATTCCCTGCCAATATAAATGTGAGTGAGGAAGTGCTCCAAACTGATTTTGTAAAGCATCCTATATTAAAAATAATCCTTTCTGCTCTCTCCCCCAAAAGACTTCCAACTCATTTTACTTATTCAGTTTATAATGAATATTTGTTGAACACTATTGAAAGAAAGCAAACTACAGGGACAGACAATAATTAACAGCTGGATGCAGGGGCAGTACCCTTAAACCAACTCTGCTACTAAAAATACTGCAAGTTACATCATTCCTCTGGGGAAACGCTCTGGTGGTAACCAAGTTGTGCCTTGGACAAACCAGGATAGTGTACCAGTTAAACACTTTGGGGTCAAACTACATGACAAACCCAAAATTTTCCTGTACTCGAGATCTTCTAGTGAGCAAGGTTCATGTTTCCTATGTATAAATTATATGCACCAAACTTTTACCCTGCAGGATGATAAACATTCGCTGGGTTACAAGCTTACATTACAAACACACAATATTAACTTTTTAAATGTTGCCATTTACGTATAGGTTACAGAACTATTCTTGATAATTTCCTGTAACACTGATATTTAAAGATAAAATTTAGAACTGATGATTTTTCCAGTTCCGGGGATGCCAGTACAAGAAAGGCATGGACCATGGTCCAGAGGAGGACCGTAAAAATGGTCAGAGGACTGGAACACATTCCCTGTGAAGAGTGGCTGAGAGACTTGGGGTTGTTCAGCCTGAACAAGAGAAGGCTCCGGGGAGACCTTCTTGCAGCCTTCCAATATATAAAGGCTTATAAGAAAGACAGAGAGAGACATTTTACCAAGGCCTGTAATGACAGGACAAAGGACAGTGATTTTGAATTGAAAGACGGTAGATTTAGATTGGGCATAACGAATAAATTTATTACAATAAGGGTGGTGAGACACTGGAACACATGGTAGATGCCTCATCCCTGGAAACATTCAAGGTCAGGCTGGATGGGGGTCTCTGTAACCTGATATAGTTTAAGATGTTCCTGCTGATTGCAGAGGAGGTTGGACTAGATGACCTTTAAAGGTCCCTTCCAACCCAAACTATTCTATAATTCTATGATGAAAAATTCCACTTTCCTTGTTTCTATCACTCATAATATTTCATAATAAAACTGTTCATTGGTTTCAGGGGGCTCCCCTTCCAGAAGCAGACCTGCAGAGCTAAAGCCACTTTCTTTACAGAGAGAATGCTGAAACTGCCCATGTTAAACAGAACCTAGAAATGCTAAACACACCCTTTTAATTTGGTTGCAAAGTGAAAAAAGTACCAGACTGACATTTGTCATGTCTTTCACACTTCCTGCTTCATCTCCTGAGGCTGTCTTTGTCATATTTAGCTTTGTGGGACAAAACTCACATCCCAGCTCATTAGCATCTAAGCGGGTATCTGTTGCCTTAATTGTTGTCAATACAGTGGTCTTCAAAATTTTTCAGAAATATTGTGTGGCTCAGCTGAACAGAATACTTGCCCAAAATTCCCAAAATTGCCAATGTGTCCTTGATTGAGAAACTCTTTTTTTTTTTTGCTGGGAGGAATAATGGCAATGTGTGCAAACAAATCTGATTTCTTTATGATGAGTTAGCTGATTGTTGTATAAGCCTTTACACTGTCTTTTCTTTTTTCCTTTTTTTTTTTTTCCCCCTGCAGACTACTTTCCATGACAAATAGCTTAAGAATGTGTTATGGTTTTATGTGTGGTTGTTTGTTGTTTTTTTTTCTTCTTTCTGTGTGAACTAGTATTAGTAACAGCCCAGTAAATTTTCAAGGCCCAGAGAGGAAACACAAGGACTTAGCCTTCCTGAGCAGTATCTCCACTCCTGGGTCACTCCACCCAGTGTCTTCTCTACCAGACAGTGGTGTCACAGCAGCTTTGAGGTGGGGTCCATGATAGTCTCTGGGCTCAAGAAATTCTCAGGGCAGTTTTCCATTTCTTCAGTGTATGGATTGGTTGGGAAGGTTTCTAATGTGCGATTTACGGCCAACTAAGCACTGCACATAATAACTTACAGCAAGTATCTTTATATATCAGAGAATACTTAATGTGCAGAGCATGCTAAAAAAGGGATCATGCACAATGCCAAATTATTAATATGTTTTCTTTTGCCAGCTACATTTATAACCAATACACATCTTGCCAAAACCCAAATACAACTATTCGAGAGCTAACAAAATTGGAAAAAGCTAGCAACTGCAGCAGTTGTTATGCAGCTAGGCCTCCCATGATTGCATATACTTAGTAAACTTGTTTAGGACACCACTGTGTTCTTTTTTGGTATTATTTATTCTGAATAAAGTACAGAAAGCAAAACATTCCTCATGCAAACACACGAAAACAAAAGTTAACGAAGACATGACAAGCACATTGCTTTGCTCCTACACAAAATACTTCTATAATTTGTCCTGTATTGTCTTCTCTCTCTACCACTACATGACTAGCCTTAGTACCTGCATGTCTTCCATTACAGCTGTATTCCTCTTTTCCGTACTTGCTTCACTACAATCTGCCTTGAATCCTTTGTGCTTCATCACCGTACTAGTAGTAGGGAGGACTGGGTACAGGAGCTGGCAAAGAGTGGTTCTTTCATCCTTTCTATGCTACTGTTGTGCTTCAGCAGTGGAACTTACCTTAGAGATGAAGAAGGGCAGTGTGAGCCAAGGAAGCAACATGCCCATTCTCAACACTACATTTTCCTCAGCTTTTCTCTTGGAAATAAGTTTATTGAGTGCAATGTTTGGGATTTGATAGGGAAAAAAGGAATTCTTCCTTTTTGTTTAGACAGTGAGAGCAGATCAGTGTTGTGGTGTTGAGGACAAACCAAAAAGTTGCTTATAAAAATGCTTTTCACTCTTAGATATGTTTAATTTTCTTGAATCTGACACCTATCTGGCACAGCAACAAACATCACATAAACTGAATCAAAAGTTAAGCAGCAAGCTAAGTGACTCTAAAGTCTCCTCCTCCCTCCTTCCCTCCCTCCCTCCCTCCCTTTTCCTTTTAGGCAGACGCATTTTTAGCCATTTCAGAGCTGTCAGTGAGAGCAGAAAGCTGAAATGTTTGTGTCCATGTACAAAGAAATTGTGATAGAATTAAAAAAAAAAAAAAAGCCTCACTGCCATAAGTAATTTTGTATTCAATGTGAAGAAAACAAGCTAGAAATGCACTTTGGCAAAGGCATAGGAGAAGGGTGCCTCATTAGTCAGAGAGAAAACATGGAAAAAAGCTCTGAAACAAACACTGAAGAAGTAGGCAGGAAACAAGGCAATGATGCTTGTACATGTTAACAGACAGAGGCGGTACTGGAGCTACATAAGGAGGCAGTCCACATTTATTTCAGATGGGAGGAAGTAAGTGTTTTAGATTTGAACAGGTCTCACACAAGTCCTACTGAACTCTATACAGACCTAGTTCAACTCTATGCCTTTTATATACTACAATTAAAGAACACAACATGGGTTGACAGCTTTTAGCAGCCACAGTCCTTGTACAGTGGTAGGACTGAGTAATTCCACTGCAGAAATAAAAGCTTATTAAACTGGGTGTTGTAAAAGGACCACAAAAAAACATAACCTCACTTTAGATAAATTATAATGTGAGAATAAGGCATGTGATTACAGGTGGTTGCACATGGACAGACTGGAGAACACAAGAAAGTACTGAACAATATTGATGAAATCACCTGTCATGTAGTGATGCCAGTGCATGTTTCGCCTTCAAGTATAAGGTTATTATATAAAAAAAATAGAATGTTTATGTTCCAGCACATGAGATAGTACCCTTTCCATATATTCAATTAAACTTTCCAGGTTCTGTTCTTTTTTTCATAGAATCACAGAATACTTTGTGTTGGAATGGACCTTAAAGATCAACTATTTCCAACCCCCCTACCATGGGTAGGGACACCTTCCATTAGACTAGGTTGCTCAAAGTCTGGTTTGGTCTGGTCTGGTCTGGTCTATTCTATTCTATTCTATTCTATTCTATTCTATTCTATTCTATTCTATTCTATTCTATTCTAAATGCTATTCTAAACTTCTGAGCTGTGAGCACACATTGCCAACTCATGTCCAGCTTTTCATCCACCAGTACCCCCAAGTCCTTCTGAGCAGGGCTGCTCTCAATCCTTTCATCCCCCAGCCTGTATTGATACCAGGGGTTGCCCTGACCCAGGTGCAGGACCCTGCACTTGGTCTTGTTGAACCCAAGAGGTTCACAGGGGCCCACTTATTGAGCCTGTCCAAGTCCCTCTGGATGGCATCCCATCCCTCAGGTGTGTCAACTGCATCACTCAGCTTGGTGTCATCCACAAACTTGCTGAGGATGCACTCAATCCCACTGTCTATATCATTGATGAAGATATTGAACAGTACTTGTCCCAACATGGACCCCTGAGGGACGTCACTTGTCGTTGATCTCCATCTGGACATTGAGCTGTTGACCACTATTCTCTGGATGTGACCATCTGACCAATTCCTCATCCACTGGACAGTCCAGCCTTAAATCCATACCTCTCCAATTTAGAGAAAAGCATATTGTGGGAGATCGTGTCAAAGGCCTTACAGAAGTCCAGATAGATGACACCCATAGCTTGTCCTTTGTCCACTGATGTAGTTACTCCATCATAGAAGGCCACTAGGTTGGTCAGGCAGGACTTGCCCTTGGTGAAGCCATGCTGGCTGTCTCGAATCACCTCCCTGTCCTCTGTGTGCCTTCTAGGAGATCTGTTCCATGGTCTTCCCAGGCACAGAGTTGAGGCTGACAGGTTGGTAGTTGCCACGGTCCTCCTTTCTACCCTTTTTAATAATGAGTGCAAAGTTTCCCTTTTTTGCAGTCACTGAGGACTTCTGACTGCCATGACTTTTCAAATATCATGAAGAGTGGTTTGGCAACTACAACAGCCAATTCCCTTAGGACTCTGGGATGCATCTCTTCAGGTCCCATAGATTTCTGTATGTTTAGGTTCTTCAGGTGGACACAAACCTGATCTTCTCTTAGAGTAGGACGGACTTTGCTCCCCCAGTCCCTGCCTTGCAGTCCATCCACTTGACAGGTGTGGGGAGAGAGGTTACCAGTGAAGACTGAGGCAAAAAAGTTGTTGAGTACCTCAGCCTTCTCCTCTTCTGTTGTTACCAGTTTGCCAGTCTTGCTCATCATGGGGGTTACACTTTCTTTGACCTTCCTTTTCTGGCTGACATACCTGTAGAAGCCCTTCTTATTAATCTTTGTGTCTCTTGCCAAGTTCAGGTCCAGCTGCACCTTGGCCTTCCTGACCCCATCCCTACACAATCAGGCAGTATCCCTATACTCTCCCCAGGGTACCTGTCCCTGCTTCAACTGTCTGTGCATTTCCTTCTTGCTGTTTAGTTTGACCAGCAGGTCTGAAGTCAGCCATGCCAGTCTCTTGCCTTCATTTCCTAATTTCTTACACCTGGGGATGGAGAGCTCTTGCGCTCTACAGAAAGCGTGCTTAAAGATCTGCCAGCTCTGTTCTGCTCTCTTGTCCCTGAGGGCAGTTTCCCAGGGGGTCCTACTGACTAACTCCTTGAAGAGTTGGAAGTTTGGTTTCCTAAAATTCAGGGTCCCGACTTTAATCTTCGCCTGAACCACATCCCTCAGGACTGCAAACAACCAGTGCATGATCACTGCAGCCCAGGCTGCCTCCAATCTTGATGTCACCAATTAGCTCACTTGTGTTGGTGACCATCAGCTCCAGTATCACATCCCCTCTGGTAGAGCTATTACCTGGCTTAAGAAGTTATCTTCAATGCACTCCAGGAGTCTTTTGGATTGCTTACAATTCACTATGCTACATTTCCAGCAGATGTCTGGGTGGTTGAAGTCCCCCAGCAGGACAAGAGCCTGAGAGCGCAATGGCTCCTGTAGCCAGAGTAGGAAGGCTTCGTCAATAGGCTCCCCTTGATCAGGAGGCCTGTAGTAGACACACTCTATGTATTCTCAGCATTCTATTCTATTCTATTCTATTCTATTCTATTCTATTCTATTCTATTCTATTCTATTCTATTCTATTCTATTCTATTCTATTCTATTCTATATTGTTATTCCATTCTATTTAAGACTGTCTTTCTAGTATCCAAAGGTTTTCCAGAGAGTTTTAAATTATATGACTAACATAACTGTTGATTTTTCTCTCAACCACCCCGTGAGAGAGAAGTACTTTAAATGATGTGACTTATTTGGCTTTACGTTTTCCTTTTCTTCAGAAGCGTGTTACTAGGTATTGTTAGAGAAAGCACTTAGAGTGAGAAGTGGTGACACTTATGACAGTTCCAAGTTTCTGAAGTGAATTACTTTGCAACCTTGGACTGCCCCTTGAAAATATTCCATTTTTCTCTCATTTGCTTTCCTGTACCTGCAGACAGCTCCCTTGTGCCGAGGGACTGAAACTGTCAACCAGCTTCTTCATCTCAAAGATTTAGGTGATGTTTTTTTCCCTGAAGTATCCAAAGCCAAGTGCTGGAATACTTCGAAGAGAATGTGCAAGACCTTGAACTTCCTTCATTTTCTAACAAGAAGCAGTGCACAGCAGAGCGTTGTCTGTACAGCTGTGGAGATTTACTGTGGGAGCATGTTCCATTTAGAATTTTTTAAGTGTTGTAATCCTTGTGCCCTGGTAGGCCAAATTGTCATGGAACAACTGAGAGGTGAGGAAAACATGAAAACCCATCATCCATTAAGATGTGACACAGTCTTTTATTTGGAGAGGATATTATCTGTAGTTGAGTTGATGTGGACGTGAGGAATCCATATGCACTGGGAACAAAATGTGCTGGTTTTATGAACTTCCAAAATTCCAAGATATCATTTTAAAAAAAAGGAAATATTAAAAATAAAATTACTTTTTTTTTTTCTCTGCTTTTTAAGTTGTTAGGGTTTATTTGTTACTAACAGTAGCAGAAATATTTCTGTTACTTACTCACCGCTTTAGTTTCCACAAAGCTTCTAAGGGAAAAATATACCTATTTATATGTATACGTATATGCTCACACACAGATATGTGTATTCGTCTTTGTGTACACTCTGTGGGAGAATGATGTATCAGGTAAGTTAGGACTGAAGCAGGCAGGGTAATCAGGTACCTAGCTGGGACTGAAAGGTTTGGCACCAAGACACTGCCTGTGTGATTCAGACTGAGGTACAACAAACTAGAACCCCAAAACACGTTTTTGACAAAATCCTGTTTGGCTCAGAAAATTTCTTCTTTTTCAGATGCAAAACTGAAAACAAAAATGACAACTGAAAAGAACCAGTGAAATGGTTTGTCCTCTGCTCAGCTTTACTCATCTCACTTTACACATTCCCATCAGATCTGCTGCAAAATCAATGCACAAGAGAGAGCAAAAATGTAGCTATGACAAAGCTTAAGAAAAGAAACCATTTTATAGATTACAAAATATGAATTTTTTCCTCTTCTCTTTCCATCACCCTTTGAACAAGAGGATTTTAGGACATTTAAAACCACTGCTAAATCTGCTGAATCAAAATGAAGCTGTTTCATTATTAGCTGTTAATTTACACCACACTGATGTAAATAACTTGACTGTGCAGATGATCACCAAAGCAGAATCGTTGCTAAACTTTTAAAATTTTATAACTCCAGTGGTCTAAACTTTAACATGTGAGTAGTCACTTCATTTTTTTGGCTGATCACTTCTGGCATGCTTTTGCTTTCCAAAGGAATGCTCACCGTCACATTTGGAAAACTCAGTCCATCAAATTGATTATTTAAAATCATTAATTGCTTATAAAAATGTAAACCTCCTACATCTTTCCAAATGAAGGAGTGAAAACTAGAGGAGTTACATAATTTGCTCTCAAAGTCTGCCTCAGAGAAACTGAATGTATGAAACTGAGATGAGAATTTAACTTTCAGCCAGAGGATTTTTTTTTTTCCTTGAGCTTGCAATTCAGGACCATTTTCTAAAAATCTTAGTTTTTTCTCATCTATTTCCCTTCAAGGGGGGCAAAAATATATGTCAGCTGAAATTGCCATTCAATATAATTAGGAAAAATTGTAATTTTCCTGTTGAAAAAAAAGTGAAAAAAGCTTTCAAACCCTGACAGTGTTGCTAGTGTGCCCAGTTTTCTTCTGGGAAAGACCATCTCTAGCAATAAGGTGCCCATCACTTTATTTACTCTGAAACTGGAAAAGAATCGTCTATAAAGTGATAACTCTGTGTCACATTTACATTTCTACTGGGAGCAAAACTAGAAAGCCAGCTATATATTACATCAAGCCAGGAACAAATTTAGTAGGAGAGGGAAGAGAGTTACTAAAGGACCATAAACTACTCATCCACTTAGGTCTTTCCAAAGCAGTACTGCACTTTATCTGCGGATCTGCAAACCCTCCCAGCTGGAGGTAGGGAACTGAGGGTATTGCCAAGGAGCAACTGTGGGAGATTTAAATGGCCCCAGGAAGAGCGAGCGACCAGGAGCGCTGCCAACAGGGTGTAGCATGTCAGACAGGACGTGGCATGGCTGTTTTCATGGCAGTCCACGCAGGGGGGCCCTGCAACCTGCTTTCAGGTCCACAGCCCACAGAAGTGCTCTCATTCTCTGCCAAAATGGTGGGCACTCCCCTCAGAGCTAAAACCAGTGCTCCTACAGAGAAAGCCCCTGTGATGTCTGACACATCCACCCAGATGGAAGTGGTAAGGAAGAAGATTTCAGTACAGGTGGTAGGTTGCAGCGATTGCCCAGACCCTTCTCCTGGTGAAAAGGTAAATACCTTCATAACATGTGCACATGTTGATGATCTGTTATGTCGAGTGGCTGAGTTACAGGAACCAGTTAAAAGGCTTCGCAGTATTAGAGGAGCCGAGATGGAGATAGATAGGTGGTTCTATAATCACGTTCCTGTAGCAGACACCACTGAGAATGAGGCCCCTGGACCCTGGTGACCCACAAAAGCAGTACTCTGCTTCAGTCTCCGCCCTCCAGCATCACAACCATAAACAGATATGAAGCTTTCACAGCTATGGAAACCCATGAGCAAGATCCGCCACGGAAAAATGCACCAGCAGCACACAGTGGATACTGCAAAAAGAAATGATGAGTGCTAGTAGTGGGTGACTCTCTGTTAAAGGGCACTGAGGCGCCCTTCTGCCGACCTGACAGGAAGTCAAAAGAGGTATGCTGCCTTCGGGAGCTAAGGCCTAAGACATTGCTGAGAGAGTGCCACAACTTGTCAAGAGCATAGATTACTATCCACTGTTACTCTTTCATGTGGGCATGAATGACACCACAAGCCAGAACCTGGGCAGAATTAAGACTATAAGCCCTGAGGGTGCAAGTGAAAAATATTGGTGCTTAATTTATTTTTTCCTGCATTTTACCAGTTGGAGGAAAGGGGGCAGCCAGAAATAGATGTATAATGTGTATCAACTTGTGGCTTCATGGCTGGTGGTGTTGTGAGGGTTTTAGCTTTTATGACAACAGGACATTCTTTGCTGACTATAACCTGTTAAGGAGGGATGGCATCCACCTGTCTAGCAAAGGCAAGGGAATCTTTGGCAGCAGTCTGGCCAACTTGATGATGCAGGCTTTAAACTCAAGAACTCAGGGGGCAGAGTCCAAAATGGTAGTGCTCAGACCATCACATCCAACTGGGGAATAAGCCAGGCCAACCAGAGCAGTGACAAATGTTCCTTAGCTACCTCCCAAGATGAGAACAAGCTGCCCACAGAGGTTGTGGAGTCTTCTTCTCTGGAGATATTCAGAACTTGCCTGGAGGTGTTACTGTACAACCTGCTCTCAGTGAACCTGTTTTGTCAGAGGGGTTGGACTAGATGATCTCCAAAGGTCCCTTCCAACCCAAAGTATTCTATTCTATATTCACGAGCCAACCCTGCCTCCCATCATCATTATAATCTCTCTTTTCATGCCTTGCATAACTTCCTAGAAGTCCCTAAAGAGATTCACTCAAACAATCCAACGGGTTTTCATTGCAAGGTTCAATTTGGTGATTGGCAGCTTGCTTTTAAGTACAAGTAAACCAGGTGTTGACATCTGGATACTAACTGGCACAGTGACCAGTGCTTTACTTTCTCTAGATGGCCTGTGCTTTGTCTGTGAGCAGTGATTGTCTGGCTGCTCCACAAGGGATGGGGAACCAGGGGTGAAGCACAGTAGGAAGACAGAAGCACAAGACTCACAGATGATCACACTTTATTTCACATAGCAACTGGAGAGGTGTTAACTGCCATCCTGAGTAGGTAGGTGTGGTATGAACTGTAAAAGATCTGATTGTGAATCCTCTCTTTGTATGTTATATAGTGTTCACTTGCTATGGAAGTGGCCATATCGCTGATACAACAATTTTTCAGGAAGAGGGGTTTCCTTCACTTGAAATTAATGAATTCAAATAGATATTATTTCCGATAGAACCCAGGTACTTTACCTGCTATAAGAATGCCCTGACCACCTTAGACTGATCTGGAATAAATCTCAGAGTCTCCCTTTTGAAGTTGTTCGATTTGGAATAAGATATTAAATATGCATTGATCTTAAAGATGGTAATTTTATAGCCTAGTGGTTAAGGAGCCTGTACTGCTCCTGTACTACTGGGGTGCATTTCATCAAATGAATTGTCTCCAGCACAGGTCGATATAGATATATGTAAGTTACCTAGGATCTCCTTATACCCACTTGGTAGAAATTGGCCCTTTTAAGGTGCAGTTCAGTTCTTCCTAAAATTCATGCCTATATTTCTCCAATTAGAGCAAGGGTGATCAGCTTAGTGGAGCTGTCAAAACTCTGTTGCCACGACATTGTGGTTTAACCCCAGTAGGCAGCTAAGCCCCACACAGCTACTTACTCACTCCCTACCAGTGAGATGGGGAAGAGAATCAGAAGAGTATAACTGAGAAAATTCTTGGATTGAGATAAAGCCAGTTTAAGAAGTAAAGCAAAAGCTGCATGCGCAAGCAAAGCAAAACAAGGAATTAATTCACTGCTTCCCATTGGCAGACAGGTGTTCAGCCATCTCCAGGGCTCCATCATACATAATGGTTACTTGGGAAGACAAATGCCGTAACTCCGATCGTCCACCCTTCCTTTCTCTTCCCCCATCTTTTACTGTTGAGCATGATGTCATATGGCATGGAATATCCTTTTGGTCAGCTGTCCCAGCAATTTCCCCTCCCAGCTTCTGGTGAACCTCCAGCTTACTTGCTGGTGGACCAGTGTGGGCAGCAGAAAAGGCCTTGGCTCTGTAAGCACTGCTCAGCAATAAATAAAACATCCCTGTGTTGCCAACACTGCTTTTGTTGCAAATCTAAAACAGCATCATGTGAGTAACTATGAAGAAAATTAATTCTATCCCAACCAAAACCAGTACAGATGATGTCCTGTTTCTTAACTCAATTCAAATCATTGCTTTGCACTGAGGACAGTAGCATAACCAGGAAAGAAAAAGACAGAGAGTGTTCATTTCCCTCTACTGGCATACGTAGTTCTAGACCCTCTTTTCAAATATCATAATATCCACAGCGAATCAGCTCCTCAGAGAACATGGGTGTGGATTACAAACCATATGGTTATGTTAGCTATACTCTGAAAATACAGAAAACCTTTTATCAAGCTGCATGTTTCTGAGTATATTCAGAAGTTGACTAGAGTGCAAAAGTGCAGCCATTGTTTTGTGATTTCTTACTACTTTTTTTTTTTTTTTAATTCTGACAATGTGTTTACTTTATGCTAATAACTATTTGTATTGCAGTTCATTTAGCCACCAGGATCCAATATTCAAGGCATTGGATGAACCCAAGGCCGAATTCCAGAATTAGCAGACAAGGAGAGAAACAATACAGTTTGCTTGAGCACACAAAGCAACTCAATGTTATGTTAAGACAACGTAGTATATTCTGAGCCCTATTCCTGTGATTTACTACATTAACTTTTTTCCTTTTATCCATATCAGTCATCAATAAAATCAGAACCCTGCAAAAACACACAATGACACATTTCTTTATCTTCTGACACAGCCATTAAAACAAAACAAACAACACACACCCCCTAAACAAGCTGCAGAATAATAAATACTACCTATTATCTTCCATGATGCTCTGATTTCTGATGATGGTAATCAGAATTGTAAAATTAAGTTCCTTGATCTCTTGGGAATGCCAGTTTTTTGCCTGAGTGTTCCTGGATTTATATGAACGTGCGTGTCTGTGTCTCTGTGTGTGTCTGTTTTGTGTGCAAAACCTTGCAAAAGCAAGGTATTTGCCATCCATCTCATCTACACTAGTACACATCATTTGCAAATATTTCTGGTACTTTGCCATTGCAGAAGATTGTATATACAATAAAGAAAACAAGAGCTTCATTCTACCTGTTATTAACAGCCTATCTCTCAAGAATTACTGCCTGGCTATAAAATGGTTCACCCGTGGAACAGGTAAACTTAATAGGATCAATTTTCTTCAGTGATATTCTGTTCAATGTTAAACTTCATCCATAGCAACGGAGATTCTAAATTCATGCTTAGGGCTAGAAAACTAAGACGCTTTATCATTAGTGTTCAGCATGGCTAGACAGTTCTGTTGAAGCCAATTATTAGACAGTGTTTCCATGTCAAAGTAAGTTGGGAAAAGTTAATGTACTTGGGAAAGGGAAAAAAATATCTGATGCAATACTCTGCAGGAACTCCCAGTGACTAGATAACATACAACTCTCATACCACTACTGCAATAATTTTCTTAAAAAAGGGAAGGGAACATCCACTTATCAAAGTGAACAGAGTCTTCTCCCATTGTCATCAGGGGCTCCCAAACTTCCCATTTCCAACACACCAGTAGGTAATTGTGGTGGGTTAGCCTTGGCCAGCTGCCAAATGGCCACTCAGCTGCTCACTCCTCCCCTCAACAGGACAGAGGAAGAAAACAGGATGGAAAAGATCATGGGTTGAGAAAAGACAGGTAGCTTGCTTAATAGGTACTGTCATATGCAAAACAGACTGGACTTGGTGGGAAGTAATTTAATTTACTGCCAATTAAAATACATTTCAGTAGTGAGAAACACACAAAGAAACAAAATATTAAAACAAAACCTTGCTACTACACCTTTTTTATCACAGGCTCAACCTAACTCCTTCACTCCAATAAAGAAACTAACAAAAAACCCCAGATAAATAATTTGGGCAGTTGGAAACAAAAAGACAAATATTAAAACATCACCTTTCTTGACCTCTTTCCCAATCCCGCCTTCTCCCCTCCCCTTCCGCCCCCTCTCCCCACCCCGGGGGGCGCAGGGGTGGGATGGGGGCTGCGGTCAGTCCATGGCAGCCCCTCTGGGCCGCTCCTCCCTCCTCACACCTCTCCCTGCTCCAGCGCGGGCCCTGCCCCGGGCTGCAGTCCCTCAGGGACAACCTGCTCCCGCCGGGGCTCTCCACGGCCGCAGCTCCTGCAGGAAAGATCCCCCCGCTGCGGCCTGGGGCCCTCCCCGGGCTGCAGGCTGGGCCTCTGCTCCAGCGGGCTCTCTGCAGGGCTGCAGGGGATCCCTGCTCCGGGCCTGCAGCGCCTCCTGCCCTCCTCCTCCGCCGCCCTCGGGCTCCCTCTGCTGCTGCTCCCTCCTGGGCTTCCTCCTCCTCTGCCTGGGCCGCCTTGGGCCCTGCCGCAAACCTCTTTTCCCCCCGCGGGGCGCCCCCGGCTTGGCTGAGGGGCTCAGCTGTGTCCTGCGGTGGGGCCGTTGGAGCCGGCTGGCACCGGCTGGCACCGGCTGTGTCCGGAACGGGGCAGCCCCGGCACCTCCGCACAGAGGCCGCCCCGCAGACCCCATGCTGGCAGTGCCTGGGCGTGGACACCCAGTACAATTGTTAAGAAAATAAACCTGTAGAAAAGCACACAAATATACAAAGTAATCAACTAAAACAGTGCTGAACTGTGTATCCACGCAGCTGAAGGCAACAGGCCAGGGTGAATTGCTAGACTACGTGCCAAAATAAGACACATACTTCTTGCTGTCCTGCATTTCAGGAAAGAACATGCTACTTGCTTAACTTGAGTTGATCTGTAAGCAAAATTCTGACCCTGTAACACATACTTATGTGAACAGCTGTAATAGGAGTATCTTCCCTCTATGTACTATCTGACCTCTAACTTTATGAAGCTTATCTGCCACTGTATTGCCTGCTTGGTTGTGTGAAGTCTGGAGACACAGGATTTGGCTGCTAGAAAGTTCTTCTCTGTAACGTCATATTTTCACTGTTCAAAGGATTTCTGAAAATCTCAGTGTATAGATTCTATTGGGACTCCTTGATGGCCACTGTCAGAGAGCTCCAGTAGGATAGTGAGGCATAATTTCCCTTTATAAAAGCCACACTGACTCTTTCCTCTTGCCTAAATCTGTGGTTTCTAGCCACGTAGTGAAGTCCATATATTGCATTCTTGAGGATATTGTTTATAAAATGCACGTGGTGAATATTTGTCTCTTTTAGGGGAATACCAGCTTCTTCCACTTAAGATTCACAAACAAAATTTTATTTTTTAAATTAAATGTCTAATCAAGTGGCTCTTTCCCTGTAATAAAAGAAAAAAATAAAAGGCAGGAAGAAGCAGCAGGTAGGAGATATCCTACTGTACTCAACAGTCCATTGGTTGAAATGTTCAGCTGATGTACGTGAAAAGATGTTTCTGGTTCTGTTGATTATTTGCAGCACTGTAGTCTTTGCAAAATATCCTATGCAGGTATGGTGTACAGTGTATTTGAGAATGATCATTTTTCTCTTCCTCTTAGCTGAACTGCTGTATTTTGCTTTCTACTCAACTATTTAAAGCTTAGTGGTTGCAGTATTCAAGTGGAAACTCTGTCCTTGTCGCTGTTGAGTATGTAAGGTAAAACAGAACAGTTTCCACAAGGAGACAAAGTAACACAAGGTTTCTTAATGTCTTACATTTTGATGATGACACCAGTTTTGAGGAAAGTCAAAACAGTGGGTTCATATTCCCTTAAAGAAGAAAGTGACTTGAGTTCCTCAAGTCAGTCCTAATCTATAGCTGTAAGTGGGAAGCATTTATTTGTTCATTAGCATGTACTGCGTGAGTTGCATATGGAAGTTCTGATGACACTGAGAAGCATAGGTCAGGAAATTCAGTACTGGCAATGTATATCTGCATATATGTTCAAGTAACAAAACTGGGATTACATAAGACATTTTATTGGCCAAATGCTGGTCATCTGGAAATTAATAAATAACCTCAGGCTAATGGGCAAAATTGTTTGGTTCCTTTTGAATTTTGGTTCTTAGAAAAACCACTAAGTATCTTAGTTAATTTTATAGGTTTAATGTAAAATCATTTACTGAAGTAAGTAAATTCAGGCAGAGAAGAAAGAATATTCCTCTAACATCACCAAAATTTGAGATATGGCATTTGTTTCCTTGTCTAGACATCTCTTTCTTGGTTATAGTAAAAAAAAATACTTTAAGTATTACTGAATATATAGTAGTTATTCTTAAGAGAAATTAATTAACTTAGTTAACTAATCTTGATGTTGAGTTTGACCACCTTAAAACCTTTGCTCAGCCATCTCCTCCTTTCAGAAGCTGCTACATGTAATTTTCTACTGTTTCTGTTCCTCTGGGATTTTCATGTCTACTCAGTCTTTTTTCCCAAGTAATCTTTAAATAGCCCAGGAAATGTGAACCAGCTTCAACAAGAGAAGACAATCTACTGGTGGAGACATGTACCTCAGCAGTGGTAAGGGAAGCCAGGTCAACCATAGGTGCAGTTGAATCTTCAAGGGACTATACAAGGCGTTCGACTGAGTGCTTGGACTGTAATGTCTAAGCTTCAGAAGAATGAGGACTTTCTTGACTTTAAGTTCAATGATTCTTTTCACTTACTCCGAGAGCTCTTGTTTAGTCTAATGTTCCTTTTAGACTATTTCTAAGTGTTTAACTGACTGAGAGGTGTTTTGGGGCCTTATTCCCTTCACTGAACTAATAGAGCAGCTGTTTGAATGCATTCTTGATAATTTCTGGTTTTTATGCCCTAAACCACAAGTTTATCCTGGGACATTACTCAGGATTTGGGCTAAGTGACTTGGAGGCAAACCTCTGTTTTATAATGAAGGTATACTCTATATACCTTGAACCTGAAGGTGCACAAATCCATGGGACCTGATGAGACACATCTGCAGGTTCTGAGGGAACTGGCGGATGAAGTTGCTAAGCCACTAAAAAGGGGAAAAAGGAAGACCCAGGGAACTACACACCAGTGAGTCTCACCTCTGTGCCCTGCAAGATCATGGAGCAGATCCTCCTGGAAATTCTGCTAAGGCACATGGAAAATAAGGAGGTGATTGGTGACAGCGAACGTGGCTTCGCAAAAGGCAAATCATGCCTGACAAATTTGGTGGCCCTCCACGACAGACTTACAGCACTGGTGTATAAGGAAAGAGCAACTGACATCACCTACGTGGACTTGTGCAAATCATTTGACACATTCCCACATGACATCCCTGTCTCTAAATTGGACAGACATGGTTTTGATGGCTGGACCATTCAGTGGATAAGGAATTGGCTGGATGGCTGCACTCAAAGATTTGCCGTCAACAGCTCAATCTCCTAGGGAAGACCAGTGATAAGTGGTGTTCCTCAGGGGTCAGTACTGGGACCAGTGCTCTTTAACCTCTTTGTTGGTGACCTGAACAGTGGGATCGAGTGCACCATCAGCAAGTTTGGCAACAAAACCAGGCTGTGTGGAGTGGTCAACATGCTGAAGGGAAGGGATGCCATCCAGAGGGACCTGGACAGGCTGGAGAGGTGGCCCATGCCAACCTCATGAAGTTGAACAAGGCCAAGGGCAAAGACCTACATATGGGTCGGGGCAATCCCAAGCACGCATACAGGCTCAGCGGAGAATGGATTGAGAGCAGTCCTGAGGAGAAGGACCTGGGGGTGTTGGTTGATGAGAAGCTCAACGTGAGGTGGCAATGTACACTTGCAGCCCAGAAAGCAAATCGTATCCTGGGCTGCACTGGACCGTGTCCAGAGAAGGGCTACAAAGCTGGTGAGGGGTCTGGAGGACAAATCTTATGAGGAACGTCTGAGGAAACTGGGGTTGTTTAGCCTGGAGAAGAGGAGGCTGAGGGGAGATCTTATCACCTTCTACAACTACCGGAAAGGAGGTTGTAGAGAGTTGGGGCTGACCTCTTCTCCCTGGTGACAAGTGACAGGACGAAAGGAAATGGATTCACATTATGTCAGGGGAGGTTTAGATTGGATAGTAGGAAATACTTTTTCACCGAAAGGGTTATTAAACATTGGAATAGGCTGCCCAGGGAGGTTGTGGATTCGCCATCCCTAGAGGTGTTTAAAAAAAGGGTAGATGTGGTAGTTAGGGACATGGTTTAGAAGTGGTTTTGTCAGGGTAGGTTAATGGTTGGACTTGATGATCTTAAAGGTCCCTTCCAACCTCAGCAATTCTATGATTCTATGATTCTATAAAAGCAGCATGGCCAGCAGGTCAAGGGAGGTGATTTTGCCCCTCTGCTCCGCTCTCATGAGACCCCACCTGGAGTATTGCATCCAGCTCTGGAGCCCCCAACAAAAGAAGGACATGGGCCTGTTGGAGCAGGTCCAGAGGAGGGCCACGGAGATGACCAGAGGGCTGGAACACCTCTCCTATGAAGACAGGCTGAGAGAGTTGGGGTTGTTCAGCCTGGAGAAGGCTCTAGGGAGACGTTATTACGGCCTTCCAGTACCTAAAGGGGGCCTACAGGAAAGCTGGGGACTCTTTATCAGGGAGTGTAGCAATAGGATGAGGGGTAATGGTTTTAACCTGAAAGAGGGTAGATTTAGATTAGATATTAGGAAGAAATTCTTTACTGTCATGGTGGTAAGACACTGAAACCCAGAGAGGTTGTGGCGGCCCCATCCCTGGAGGTGTTCAAGGCCAGGATGTATGGGGCTTTGAGCAACCTGGTCTAGTGGTATTTGTCCCTGCCCATGGCAAGGCGGTTGGAACTAGATGATCTTTAAGGTCCCTTCCAACTCTAACCACTCTATGATTCTATGACTTTATTGCACAGGTTTTATCCTGTGCCGAGAATGTATGTGTTTAAGTCATGGTTATGGACATAAGCACCTGAGCTATGTGTAAACTGACCATCAGTACAGATCACTTCTCTCACACTGGCTCACTTAACCCCTAAAATGTAAAAAAAAAAAAGACTTGTAGATAGCTGTCTGTGGCCTTCTAGAAGATAAGCAATGGAAGATTCCCTTAACAGTTTTGAAAATGTGCTTCAGCATTGACCTTTCGTACTCCTTGGTTTATTCCTTTGGAGTCACCCCTGAGCCCTGTCTGATACTGCTTTCTGATATGAACAAGTGATGTTCAAAATGTAAGCAGAGTTTCAGTGCCCTGAGCATGTGAGCAGTCATAATCTTCAATGACAAAAGGCTGACCCACTAAAATTTCAGTAAAGAGCTTCAAAGAAAATTATCATATGCTTAAATAAAACATATGCTTAAATGTGTCTCATAAAACCTGGCCTAAGAAATGTAAGTATGAAAGAAGGCCAGGCTTTCCTGAGCCCTGTCATAGATCTCCTCAGTCCTACAATATTCATCTAAGAATTCCCTACTTCGTCCCCTTAGGGATAGTAAGGTTTTCCCTACCTTTTATTTTCTCTCCTTACTGTGACTCTGTCTTCTTCGTAGTGAATATTTATGTGGTAGCTAGCACAACGGGACCTCATCCTTGATGGACAGATTTTCTATTAAGAAAAAGAGAGTCATAGATGGAAATCCTCCTTAATTTGTGCAGACCACATCAGGCTTCCACATAGATATTATACATACATGTATATAGATATAAAAATGATTGAAAACTGGTTTGGAAAAAGCAGCTAGCTATGCTCATTTTTATAAACAGCTGTCAACCTCCTTAACTGCTCATAGCATACCAGGATAGCTTGTGATGCCTTTGCAGACTCCAAGCTGTCATTCAGGCAGAGACTGGGTGAAGATGCTGATGCCTCAGGAATAGATTCAGATTATTACTATGATGGGGATGTGACCATTCCTTTGCTCTCTCTGATAATGTTGCAGATATTGCAGTGACACACATTATCTTCCCAGCTGCCAACATATCTCAAGAGACCGGGGAGGAGGGGGGAAGTCCAACCTCATACACAGCGTTTTATCTAGAAATGGAAGTTTTCTTCACTTTATTCTCAGCCAAATAAGCAGGCAGCCTGACTTCCAAAGGAAATTTCTTCTGTTCCTGTAGACACTTGTCTGTAGAACCAACATGCTAACGACTAAAGGTTAGATTCTGCTCTTGTTCTTACAATGTGAAATGCTTTATTCAGCACTCAGTCCCACTGGGCTAAAGAGCACTGCAAGGAAACGTCCTTTTGTGGAGGGAAAAAAGCAAGCCATGTCACCCAAGGCATACCCTTAGGAAATCAATTTGCCTCACGGGGCCTCAAAAGACATGTCACTGAGTGCCTGAGGGCAGGTCTATTACGTTCTTTGTCTAATATAACAGAGCTTTCATCCAATATGGCTTAAGATCTCCCTACTCCTGTTAAACAAAACATTCTATGAGTAGGAACAGGATAGTTGTGCTTATGGGGTGCTAAGCATGTACTAACAGCCCTTTCCAGGGAAGACAAAGTGACTCTGAAGAGGTTTATGAACCTTTCTTCTGGGACCCTTATGCTGCCAGTCAGTTTCTTGGGTCTTGGGGCTGGAGCAGTTCTGCTAAGGCTTGTTTGGGGGACTCCATCATGATATTCTCATCTACCACAGAGACTTGCCTAAAGGATGCATTGGACTGCAAAATCCACAGGACTGTGTTAATCATCACGACTACAAAATAGATAAGGAAACACAAAAATAAGTGTGTAACTGCCCTTTCCTTTGGGTATCTAAGACTATCGGGTGATTTAGCTTTCCAAACTTCATGACTAAAAACACATCTTAAAGAAATCACTAGAAAGGGAAATGGGAACTTTCATCAACTAGCAGAAATCCAGAAGTTAGCTTTTGAAAGTGAATTAATAAATGAACAACAAACTTTACTGAGGTCTTTATAAATCTATAACATTTTTCAGTTCTCATCAACATGCTAAAACACCATCATCTGGGAATATAATCTAAATTGCTGATTCTCTGCAGTGTTCCTGCCACACTGAGAGGATGGAGGAAAATCACTCCCCATTTTTGCTGCTGCAATCTCCCTCTCCAATGACCTCTGTTTCCTCACTTTTTCCTCTATGTCCATTCTGAAGGATGTAACAGTCCTTGCAGTGATGTTAAAAAAAAAAAAAAAAAAAAAAACCAACAAAAAAACACAATAACCAACCAACCATTCAACCAAGAAAAGCACCCAAAACAAAAGCCCCCCCAAAACAAAAGCCCCCCCCCCATGAGAGATCCTTAGAACTCCATGTTGTAGAGCATACTAATACATATATGTAAATCTCAAATAAGGCTGATTACAGGCATTATGTTTTTCTATTACTTTGCCAACCTAACAGAAAGATTATATGGTTATACTCTTGTAAAACAAAATAACCTGCCTATGTGCACAGGAGAAAGTTGAGAAATGAGTGTTGAAAAGTACACAGTACTGGTACTTTTAATTTATGGATACATACACTATTATATCAAAGTAAACAACATCCTTTATGACTTTTAAACATTCACACTATATCAGGTTGGATTCCAATGAGTGTGAAGAGGGTGACATTATTTTCATTGCTGCTCCACATCATTAAAGAAAACAAAACTCAGAAACATCTTTCAGCATCTCTGCTTTCTGGGTTTCTCTGTTTTATAGCCCTTGTGTGCATTAATAATGAAAGCAGCAGGGAATTCTTCTCTTGCCACAGAAAAAGAACAGACAAAACCAAACACAAATGAGAAAGACATACTAAGAGAAAGACAAAAAGGACTGTATGATTGCTTAAAGTGTAAATACAGTTTTCCCCTGACATACTGATGATAATTCACAGCTCAGTCTTTAGAATGCAAAAGATTCACTGAACTAGGACAAGCAAACTCTCTGTGGATGTTTTTGATGACTCTAATAATCTTTTGATGATTACATTGATAAAGGTAATAGCATTGCTAAAGTATTCTTAGACTTCTGTGAAGCATTTGATTTTGTAGTGCATAATATATTTTTTGTAGGAAAGGAGAATGATACTAAGTCAACGTGGTCCATAATAAATGGATAGGAATGTCATTATGTCATGCATCAAAGGATGCCTCCATGTAGCTTTTTGCAGATGGAGCTTTTACTGATTTTTTAGAAAGATGCGAACTGTGTCTACCTATGTTCTGAGCTGTAGGTCCATATGATCTTTAGCTTGCTGAATTTCCTGCCTATAGTTAATGATACTGAAAAGTGATTTTTAGGGAAAGTAATACATCTCCTTTTCTGCATGCAGTCCTAGGAAACAACCATTCAGAAAAGTATTTTAGCCTGGGATAAACTTCACTATTTTTTTTCATATGAGACTGTCCTGGTTTGAGATAGAACAGAACCAATTTTCTTTTCAGTAATTTTACATTTCTGTTAAGTCTCTTCTAACTGACTGCACTCTCTGAAATTAACGGCATATTTTTCAGACAGTGTCTGCTTCCAGAGTGATAAGCCTTGTTGTTTATAGTTAATACCAAGGAATGGTATGCAGCAAGGCTCTTCCTTAAGCTTATTTCATAACACCCAAGGTCATCTAACTTTGTTATGTGCCACATTGGAGGTCCAGAGACAGAAGAGCATAGTGGGGTTGTACCTGCGGGGAGGAGCAGACAGGACAGGTGACCCAAAACTAACCCACAGGGTATTCCAGCCCATGTGCCTCATCCTTATTATAAAAGCTGAGATCAAAGGGTCAGCCCTCTTTTCTCCAATGGCCGGAATCTGAGTAGGACTCTGTCTGTTCATCTGCCTTTGATCCTGATCCGTGAGTTCCTGACTCCAGATCCAGAATCCAGTTCCCATCCATCGCTGAGTCCAGTCTGGGAATTTCCCAGTGCCTGCTGGTAACATGATCATCATCCTGGGAGCTTGATACTGATTTTGTATACATGTGTATACATTTCATTATTTTCATACTAATACTATTATATTTTCTTTTTATTGTTAATAGTTTTAATTTGATATTTCATTTAAGTAGTTTTAGTTCTTTTCAACCCATAAGTCTCTCTCCCTTATTCTCTCTCCCTTCTCTTTTTTTTTTTTAGGAAGGGAGAGAGGTTAAAAGAGAGCATCTGTCATTCATTTCATGGCCAACCCAGCCTAAACCATGACAGAGACTTGGATCTCTGATATATGGGTTCCCCGTGCGTCCAAATGGAGTTGTGTATAACTTCAGAAGGTCTACCACTATTTGACACTTGTTTTAGGATGGGATAAATTACCCACTACAATCTGCTATGACAAAAGCTTTATTAGGAATTTAGATTTCAGATGACCATAGTCATCTGAGATTAAACCCCTTCAACATCTCTCATTAAGAACTATTCGGGTAGATTCTTTAAAAGAATATAACTTTTTCACTTAAAATTACAGTAAATGAAGTCAGCTGTGATACAGAGATATTCTGTCTTGAAATTTTCTTACTCACTTAAATGATAACAAATCTGTTCCTATTAAAGCTACATCCTAGTCCTAAACCTCAATTCAGAATTTTTCACAACAAAAGGACACTAGAGAAGACATCAAAAGTCAGAAAATGTTTCAGACTTTTTGTGTTTTGATCTAAGTATTAATCACCCACAGTGCTGAAAATATATCTCAGACTAATAATTTGAATGTGTTTCAGTTTCAGTTCTAGCCTTAGGTATTTGTCATGTCTTCCTCCGTTGGATATAGAATTGTTCAAACTTTAATCAGACCTGTGTGCCTCAACGCTTCGCAGAATTTTAAGTTACTGTGAAAAATAGTGCCGTCTCCCTCCCAGTCACTTGTTTCTTCCCTGACATGCTAACCATACCTTTCATTTTCAAAGTTAAAAATGAAATGTTTATGTTACCTTGGTTTGTTTATTATTATCACCTTTATTGAGGCTTGGGTGCTTTTTTTTTGGTTTGATTTGTTTTTATCAGTATCTTTTTTTTTTTGCTTTGGCTGATGTAAGGACATTTTTGGCCTATAAGGTACTTGTAACAGATTTTTTCTGATGGTTGTATCTATATAATAAAGGAAGGTTTAAAGTTGCCTTATATAATTATATTTTCTTAGGGTGTTTATAAAATCTTCCACTCCACTCTGTCCATTTGTTCAGCAGCAAATCAAACAAATCTTGCTGATTCATAAGATCTCCACAGAGTCAGAGGGACTAGTAAGCAACTGAAGCGTTGATGTGTTTGTGACTCTTTGTATATCTAGGCATGTATATGTGTGCCTTTACAGGTATGTGAGTGTTTATGATTGTGTGTGTTTAGTTTGGGGGAATATTTGGAAAAAAAAATAAATAAAATCACAGCTGTGCTAACATATTCCACAGCAATTGCAATAGAATACATCTCACTGAAGGATAAGTAGCAACATCTGTAGTAATGATTAGAGATTAACTATCCAGTGTTGAAGCAGCTGCAGTCCATGCTGAGGTACTTTGCCTATTATGTAAAAACATCAAGATACCCTTCCCACAGGTGTTAGGCAGCAGTAACCATAAGGCGATAATGAAAGGCAAAAATAGATTTTAGTCCTTTCTCACTCAATAATGACAATAAAAATAGACAAGATCTGTGACATCCATTATTCATTCCACTCCATTGTAAGATCTTCCGTTTGGCAGTGTAACATCCTGGCAAACCATATAAAGCTCTTTCACTAAAAGTTAAAATCTCCTAACACCTCTCCTGGGTAAATTGTGACACTGGTCTACAGATGTGTTCTGTGTTACATGAACAAAAAGGTTATGAGTCCAAGGTAGCAGATGGAAAGCAGAGCAAGAAGAAGAGAATGCTCCATGTTTAACAACACTCTTCCCATATTCATTAGCTCTTCTGTTAATGCCTCATGCACTAAAATTAAAAGGAGTCACCAGTTGATTTATTTTTTTTTTTTTTACTATTTATGAATAGCTCCTGAAGGAAAAGGTTGCACATTATCCTTGAGGCAATATTTTTATTTTCAAACCATGCAGTGAAAAAAAAAATTAGGTTTAGCTTGAAAATCTCTGCCCAAAATGCTTCCAGCATTGAGAATTATCGATTACTGGATACCAATATCAATAAATGTTTACATGTAGTCTAAAGCATTATGCATATGTCTGTCTTGGAAATGTGATTCTGTGGAAAATTTCTACCCTGTTTTTATGGGTTTGGCCTACGGCCATTTTATTATAATTTCTCATCACGTTCCACCCTGCCACCTGAGTCATCATCTTAGCAAATCTCAGTCTACAGCCGTAAATGAAGAAATTACTTCCAAGAAAATGTGATTATTAATTTCCTACTCTTTTAATCTTGTAATGTCTCAAGGTTAAAGATGCACATTGTGGCAATGTAGAATTATCCTTGTGTTTTGTCTGTTACAACCTGTTTACCTATGTTCACCAAAGAGACATAGTTTTACAGCTGGAACTACTTTGAAGATCCCAATCAGATAAGGCTTGCACATAACAAGGGCAATTACTGAAAATCAACATGTTTTGTGAAAAGACATCAAACAGAAGAATTCTAGTAAACTTTAAAAAAAAAAAACCAAACCCAAAAAACTAAAACCACCAACAAAAAACCCAAACAGGGTTCCTCAAGAGAGGATGGAATAGAAGAGCAGAGAGGAAGAGGAGATTGAGAGAAATTACATGTTCGTTTTTTACTGATGGGGTAAGAATGTTCTTTTGTACAGGAATGCCTGTTTCTGTTGCTATATTGTTTCATTACTGAACTTATATATGTAGAAACAGAAAATAATAGATCAAAAGACATACACAGACATACACACAGGAAAGCACACTGACATATTATATATAGAAATACACGCACATACTATATATATATACACCATATGCATAAATATACATACCTCCATATACTCCCATATAAAAATCTGTTTTTCCTATGCAATAAATATGTACCTGCATATACACATCTATTTTATACACATCACAGAATCACAGAATGGTAGGGGTTGGAAGGGACCTTTGGAGATCATCTAGTCCAACCCCCCTGCCAAAGCAGGTGCACCTAGAGCAGGTTGCACAGGAACATATCCAGGTGGGTTTGGAATATCTCCAGAGAAGGAGACTCCACAGCCTCTCTGGGCAGCCTGTGCCAGTGCTCTGCCACCCTGAAAGGAAAGAAGTTTTTCTTCATGTTGAGACGGAATTTCCCATATTCCGGGTTGTGCCCGTTGCCCCTTGTCCTGTCGCTGGGCGCCACTGAAAAGAGTCTGGCCCCATCATCTTGACACCTGCCCTTTAGATACTGATAAGCATTGATGTGATCCCCTCTCAGTCTACTCCAGGCTAAAGAGACCCAGGTCTCTCAGCCCTTCCTCATGAGAGGTGCTCTCACCTCTTGATGATCTTTGTAGCCCTCTGCTGGACTCTCTCCAGTAGCTTCTTGTCTTTCTTGAACTGGGGGTGCCCAGAACTGGACACAGTACTCCAGATGTGGCCTCACCAAGACAGAGTAGAGGGGGAGGATGACCTCCCTTGACCTGCTGGCCACACTCTTTTTAATGCGCCCCAGGAGACCATTTGGCCTCTTGGCCCAAAGGAAACATTGCTGCCTCATGGTCAACTTGTTGTCCACTGGGACTTCCAGGTCCCTCTCTGCAGAGCTGCTTTCCAGCAAGTCATATGCATAGAAATGTATATTCACACAGATATAAATGTATACATACAAATAGGTATCTGTATGTAGCAATGAAAACATCACTCATTTGATAAATGACAGAAAGAAAACAACAACAGTAGTTGATAGCATCTCTATTCTGGTAAATATGAAGCACTGCTAATAGCCCCATCAGAACATAGTTTGGGGATCAGCAAAGACCTTTGATGATTCATATGGGAAACAACTTCAGTCTGTGGAGAAAACAATTTACGGTACTGCACTGAGCAGAAGCACAGTAAATTGCTCATGGTGTCCCATGGATTCCACAGGTACAGTAACCATGAGGACTGTGGTTTTGTGCAATCATTTTCACTTATAATATACAGTTGTTCAGTGACACATCTTCAAAACTCAGTCAGTATAGAAACTTGTCATTTTGAACATGGCTTGTTTTTGCTGTTGGAGTTCTACCTTGACCAGGCACAAACTATAAGTACAACTACAGCTCTTGCATTAGTATGGCCTGTTAAAAATGTGTCACTGTAGTTAACCCAAACAGGTGTGAAGTCTTAGTGTTCTGTATAAAATTTCAGAAAAGTATACCAGAAAGAGGAAAATTTTCCATTCAGTGAAAAAAAAAAAAAGACTTTTCTGCAAACATTTATCTGAAAACCATTTTGTTCACCCCAGACACTTTGATTTTATATCCCTGTAAAGTAATTACCTTAGTTTCAAATGACAGAAATTATGTTAAAAAGATTAGACTTTCAGTATCGGTTCAGTCACCAAAATGTTAAAATAACTTAAGGCAGTAAGAATAGTTTTATTTTGAATTATTGCAATAAAATTAGCAATTAAATCTCATTAATATAAGTAGGGTAATAATACTTTTTGATTCACCAACTACTCAAAAATAAAAATATATATTAAAGCTAAAAATAATATTATTTAGAAAAATGAGAAGATGGGGGAATTACTTTTGATCAAATGAAATACTGTAATTTAGAAAAAAAAAATAAAATTGTCAGTTTTGTCTGCAATACCAGCCAAAGGAAATTTTGAAGCAACATATTGTTTCAAAAATGTTAAATCCTAAACATGTTGTTAAAGAATATAAAGTAAATATTTCCCATATTGGTTTGTTTTACTTTGGTTCAGAATATACAGAAAACATGATGCAAATCTCAAAATGTTTAATATAACTAGATGCCCTAATACTGAATTTTAAGCCAAAGAAAAAGGGTTTTTTGCAAAAGAAGGTACCTGCAACCTAATATCAATTTTAAGTAGTTTAGGGGTCAGATCTTAGTTGTATATTTTTTGAGTGAAAGATGGAGACAAATATGGGACCTCCTGTGCTCTGACGACTTGTTCATCTTAGTATATTACACTGCAGGGAAAAAAAAGTCTTCCTCCTACAAATACAGGGGCTATATAGAAGCTGGCTTTGTGCTCACTCTTTTGAAGACATGACAGAAAGTGTGAGCGTGGACAAGGAGAAGAAATAAAAAGGATTGTCTCTTTAGCTCTTCTATTTGGGAGGATTATGAGAACTTTCAGGCCCCTCATACCATCTTCTGATGTTCAGCCTTAAGCAACAAAATGTTGAGTGTAGATGAGAAAGTATGCAGTTGAGGGAGGGCAATAACCTTCCCTGAAGCTTATCAGGAGGGAGGACAGCTGGATTGTAGGGAGGAAGGACTAGAAGATGCTAATAGCTTATTTGAACAACCCACCTCCAGCAGAGCTGTGGCCTCATGCATCATTCAGTGCAGAAGCTGAACTTGAGTGTTGCCCATTTCTCTTACTGTTCATTATCAGAGCAGTGAGTCTCTACTATTCACAGTTATCATGACTGCTCCACGGTTGGACAACACCAGCTACTCTCCAGAGGTTTCACCTACCTAGAATTTAAGCAGCATTCCTCAGCTGGAAAGCTTTTAGTAATACTTGAGTGAAACCAGACACATTTTTTCAGGGCCCAAATTCGGGTTGTCATAACAACTTGACACAGTTCTAATAATCCTATTTTTATTACACTGCTTAAGTAGAAAGGACAAGATTTATTTGTTCCCCATAAAAGCAACTGCAATCCAACCATCCAAAGTGTGTTCTTGTAATCAGATATAGAGCACTAGTACACCTCACAGTGACATCAGGTTACCCTTAGAGTAACCCTATTGATGTTGGTGGTTTAGTTTGAATTTATATAGGTTTACCTGAGCTCTGAATGTGGCACCGAATAACTAAGCTGCTTCTGTTCTTAAGGAAAGCTCTACTGTTCAAATTGGAAAGGATACAGGAATGTGAATATACTGAAAAAGACTGAAGTGGAAATAAGATGCAACAGAAAATGATGTTTGCTTAAAAGCAAGAAAGGAAGATCATCAGTTCTGTACAGCACACTGGAGGTAAATAGTCACACTAGAAATTTTGATCTGATCCTGAGACATTTACAGAAGACTCGGTAAAAAAAATTCGTCATCCACAATTGACTTCTTAGCCACATTTTCTGGGGTAATCATGTACTGCATACTATCACAGTGGTAGTTTTCTTAACCTTCTTTAACCTGTATCTAACATCTCAGTGCTCCACAGGGAAAAGCAGAACAGGTGATTTACAGAAATCTGCTTTCAGTTTCTCTGAAAGACTAAAAAAGTTCACGCTGGCAGTTAAAGGTAAGACCTGGTTCAAGGAGCCTGTGTCTCTCTTCCCACTTTTGGGATGGAATTCACTTCATCTCACTGTAGTCACTTACAACTTAGATATCTAAGCTAAGCTACCTGACTAAACTTTACAGATGTTGGAGAAAGCTGTCATATGCACAGGGGGACTATCTTCTAATGGGGCTGGATTTCATACCTGTATGAAAGGAAAGACCAGATGTTATGCCTGAAACAGGCATTTAATTTTTAGATGGCAAAAGTTAGGTGAAAGGGTTTCTACTGTCCGTTCCCAGTTCTTAGTTGTGATCTGATAGCTCTGTGATCTTTGTAAGCATGAAATTTTAAGAGGTGATCCCGAGGCCGTATCTAATAGATCCTCAGTTCATGTGTGCTCGGCCTTGTGGTTGCCATCCCTAGTCTTGCTATGATGCGTAAACTAGATTTCTGTTTTATTCCATACTGATGTTATGAATCTACATGTGGCTGAAAAGCATGTGAAGATTAAGGACAGGCAGGATCTGTGCAAATGTAGGATCCAGGGAACTTGCACTACATTTTCCCCCTGTGCTTTTAGTAGGTCCTTGAAATGCCATATTGTTGCTCTGCCCCTTAATTTGTTTGGGGGGGGGGGGGGGGGGAAGAACCAACCAAAACCCCTTCTTTTCTTTCTTCAGTTCTTTTTTTTTTTATCTTGCTAACTTACATGCAAACTTGGAGACCAAAACCTACTCATTTTTATAGTGAATAATATGACTGGATGGTCTACAAGCCACTAAAACAATTCCACCTGTGCCTTCCATGGTACGAATCCTCACAGAAAGGTCATATATCACGTGGATACAAATCCTAAATATTTAGTAATAATGTAATCAGGCAATGTATATAATATGAACCAAAAATGAAACAGATCTTTAGTTCATATAAATTAGTATTGATCCATTCAAGTATTCAATATAAAGGCACCTGAGCCATTTTCAAAACAAAAAATATAAGTTAATTGTGTCTTTGATAACATTTGCTTTTCCTAATATCAACTACAGTCTTTGCTGTAAGGACACTATTTTCAGATAGATGGCTGATGTGCTGATAATAAAGATTCCATGCAAATGGTTGTATTTCAGTATTGAAATACAGGTTCTGTGAAAAGTTCTGTCTACATTTAGAAAATATGGTTTAAAGGAATGCATCTGGGTGGCCCATTGCTTGGTACGTTACTGGATTATTGCTAATTGTGCAAAGGAAATGCAAAGAACCGCTATCCTGTTATGAAGAACTTTTTTTCTCCTGTGTTACAAAGGACAACTATTTCTGTAGCAGTCTCTGGGATCTCAGCTGGGAATGTTATCATTGCACTCATGGGACGCCATCATATCCTCTGAAAGAAAAACTTTATTTTTGGTAGCAAAATTTGACTAACAGTCTTTTGGGAAAAGTAACCAAAGGGTATGATAATTCTACACAAGGTGGGGCTTGAGGATTGAAGATAAGAGCATCTACCAAATTGATCTTAGAAACACCATTCATGATGCAGAAGCTTCTGGAATTTTTAGTCACCTTTAAAACAGAACTTTTACATATGCTTTCCATGATCTATGGATGCAACAAAACATAGGTTTATAACAGCAGAACTTGACACAGAAGCCCTTGGGGTTTATTACTTCCATTTTATATATTTAACAGATCATTTTATCACCTCATTTTTTCAGAGCCATTTTGTGGGTATCAAAACTGTTGGGACTATATGTACTATAAGAGAATTTCTTAAATACAGTGCTTTCTTGTTCATAAGTTAAAATGCACAAAAAAACCAGCTCAGTACTATATAAGATAATAAAATTTACTAACTGAAAAATAACACATTTCCTAGAATCTCTTTTAAAAACTAAAAAACTAGAATCTCTTTTAAAAAATGTATAATTAAATTGATAAATAAATTGTTAATAATGTGGTCTTTCTTTTAAATTAAGACAATTTGTGACCAAAAAATAAAGTACAATTAGCACTATTCAATTACGAAGTGGCGCAAAATTAGATTGAGGTAAATGAAAAGTTAAGAAGTAAGTTTTAGGCAGCATTTTTATTTTTAGATTCACACTTTTAAAGTTAAAAAAATGTGTGTATATTTATATATTTAGAGTTCTTTGAAATTAAAATATGATTGAAGTATTAATTTTTGTGTGCTTGGTTTTGCAAATAGGCTTTTGGATTCTTTTTTTTTTTTTTTTTTTTTTTTACAAATTGAATTTTTAGCCATGCTATTCAGAAATTTTAAAAGCAAGATAAACCTCAAAAGAGCTGTCATTTTAATGTTATTTTCAATTTTTTCATTGTGGATGTATTTGCATTTCAAGTCTAATCAAGTCCTCAGAGATCTCAAACCAAAGGTATGAAATTTTTTTCATTCTTCATGACATTTCTGGGATGCCTTTTGTTATAGTAATGGATTGTGGAGGAAGATTGATCTCATGATAACATATCTTTTTTTAATGTATAACATTAAAGAAAATATTAAGTACAGGACAGAAGTTTTTCTCCCTATGATGATCACTTTGAGCTCCAGTGCATATGGAAAATTTATAAAAAGACAAAAGTTATTATCATATTTCTTTAAGGGATTGGGGTTGTAATTCTGAAAATAGATTGGAGATGGGCTGTTTTCCTTCCAAACACATTTGACTCCAAATCTTCCACTTAAGTAAAGCATTGTTCCACCCTCTGTATTTGTATCTCTCAAGATCATATCCAATATTTCTCTATTCTTTCCAGTTGGCTGAGTTACTCTGGAAATTCAGATAGACATAATGATGCCTAAAAGGCAGCGGAGAGTGCTCTAAGCCATAAAATCTTGCAGTTCCTAAAAGTTCACAGAGGTAGACTTGCCAAGACAGGAACTGGGCTATTTCTCATGAGCAATATTTGAGAAGCTTAGCCAAGAGGGGCAGACTTCTTGTAATGTCCAACAACAAAGCCTCCTCCGTTTTCAAAAATTGGTCCTTGCTTTTTTTTTTTTTTAATGTTTGGTTTTTTTTGTTTTTGTTTTGAAAGGAGTGCTTTTCTTTATCTGACTTACTTGGCATGCAAAATAATCTGCCAGCTGCATCATGTCTTCTCTGGGCACGCATAAAAAACTAGTTTGAATGCCACCTGTTTGATTACTCATCTAGTGATGCCAGTTCTGATTTTGCTTGAACGTGCCATGAACGAAACAAAGAGCATCAGAATATATATTTTTTTTTCTACAAAATGAAATGAAGTTGCAGAAGTAGTGATAGTTAAGGAAGTCCTAATCAGAACTGGATCTGCCATACCACCATATAAATAGTTCTACTGCATTTGAAATGTTGGACAATATATCCTGTTCAATAATACCAGAAATTCTCAAGCCTCAAAAACAATTTTCTATACTAACTTCTTTTTTTCTTAAGTAGTAGATTTTTTTAACACCTTATGAAAAATGAGTGTGCATATATTTGTAAATTACTGTGTATGCTTTCATTTTTATTTACATACATTTATATATGTGTGGATCTTAAGGTATTGGAATATTCATAAATAGGGAAGTCTTTTTAAACAATTCTTGTATACTTTTTCAACTGGGTTATCTACACTGTCATTAGAAAAAAAAATTAAGATGTAGAAAAGTCTAAAGTAAAAGTCTATTTATTAATAAGTACATACTTAAAATAATAAGTTGACTATAACTTTAGAAATGCCTCTTAACTGTAAAGGGAATCTATATTCATTAGTTCAGATGTAATCCCTAGATTGTAGACGTTTGAAGTTAGGCAAAATAAACCAATTATTTCTGATAAACATCTTGATAAGGAGTCCACCTATTGGATATGTAGCTGAATTATGTCATTCAGAGACTATTGTGAAATAGGGCGTAGGAGGTGACTGTGAAAAATATGAATGAATAGTTCCTTCCCTTATAGTCATTTTACACATTTTCAAAACACAGCTGACGTAGAAGTAGTATCAATTTCTATATTTATGTAGCAAGTTGCCTGGGCGCATTTAGTTTGGGACACCAACACAATGGATATCTATGAAACCTTTGCCATTGTATTCAGGGAAGACTGGATTAAAGAGGAAAGATAAAGAGAGATAAAAGACAAAATGTGAGTAAATGTAAATAGTACTGGAGAGAGGGACCTTCAGGCATGTTTCAAATTTCACAAATGGTTTTGTGCAGGTTTGGCTGTCTGATGATGTGAGGGGAGAGAGATTTGTTGTTTAAATTAAAGGACTTTCCCTTTTGCTAGGAAAGAAATGAACTTTAAAGCTTTCTAAAGAGAGATTCATATATTATTTGATATGCATCTGGGTACTGACAATTTACCCACTAATTATATGGAGAATGGAAACCAATTAATTATTCAAGTAGCTCTTTTAAGAGTTAATCAACCACTGCCAATGGCTCTCTACTGCAATGACTTTAATGTCAGTCACTGTCACAGCTTATAAATATTCCTGATAATTGAATAACTGTTGGCGTCTTCTGCATTATACAATTTAAGTTAGGCCTACATGAAATGTAGTGGAGTATCTTACAAGGGTTTTCTTGAAATAATCCAAGATGAAAGTATGAGGAAATTGTGTGACCTGCCTTTAATTTCTCTTTTGGGAAGCTGATTGGTCAAAGTTCTCTTCAGTGTTTATAGGAGCAGTAGATGAGAATGAAATTCTGTACTTCAGGTCAAAGTGTGCTTATATTATCAGCTCCTTAGGATGAGGAAAATCTTCTAATGTGCATTTACAGAGAAGCTCAGACATCTAAGTCATACCACAGATTATTATCAGTGAATTGTTAATTATACAAAGTCCAAATATAAGGTTCATAGTTGGTCTGTGATGTAAATAGCAATATAATCAAGCAATTAAATTTTCACAAGGCTTCAGTACGGTCTATCAGAGATTTTGAGTGTAGAAAATGTTTTATGGGTTCCAATAAAATTGGAAACTGATTGAGATGTTACCAACATAATAGAGCTACAAATGTATAAACTCACTGATTTCAAAGTATGATTTATTCCATTATTTCAAAAAGCATGGTCCTTGTCCTTTTGCTTGAATTATTTTTTAATGTTCTCTGATACTGATGCACTTAACTTCATTGAGACAGCTGATGCACTACAATCACTGTTTATTGTAGCAAATTTAATAATTTTATTTTTACCTCGGATTACTTTAATCTATTCCCTGGAGATCTCTGTTTTGTCTCTTTTTACCGTACTAAACTGTTAAACCATGAAGGCTGGGAATATCATTTTATTATGGGTGTGAACTGTCCCTACCCCAACAGATTGTTGATCCTCCATTTGACAGTTTCACGTAGGTGCAAATCCACTATTAAACTACTGAAGGTATTTGTAAGAGTATGTGGAAGGGGTGTCTGGAGCAGGTACCCATGTGCCTGGTGCTGGATGCTAGGGTGGGGTGAGTGTCTCTATCATCCCCAATCCTGGTGTGCATGGGCGATGCATGTGTATTCATCAGCAGCCTTCAAGCTGGACCAGCTGGCAAGTAGGGAGACCTCGGGCCTGGGACTGGGTATCAGGCAGGTGGGGGGTCCATGCTGGCAAGCAAAGGAGGACCTGCAAGTGTGGAGTACTTTAGGGACAACTGTGTATGTTTGCAGCAAGCATCAAGATGGACCATAGCAAACAGGGGACCTGTAGGACGGGTAAGGTGTTCTGGGACCCAGACAGGGCTGCGGGGCGAACAGAGAGACTGTGCTGATGCTCAAGGGATCCACAAATATGTGTGTGCTTATGAACCTAGAGATGTGTTGTGTATGTGCCACCACTAGTGACTTTTGGTCTCTGCTAGCCAAAGAGGAGAAGGGGACTTGGCTGTCTGTGTTTATGCTCTATGTGAGTCCTGTATGTAGGTGCTGTTGAAGGCAACGCCTTGTCAGTGGCAGTCTGTGTGATCAGTCGGCTGCGTCAGTGTTCTCGGTGTCTCTGTGCCTGCCTCTGTGTGTTTGTTTCTGGGACACATGCTCTGCTTTGTAACTGGTTGAATCTGCAAGTGGGAAAGCAGCAGTCACATCCCTCAGCCTGGGCAAAGACCCCAGGTCCTGGGCACCGGCTGGGCTCCCACGACTGGTCAGCAAGAACCTGGGCTGGAGCAGCTGGAGGAGGCGATCACATTTCTTACATCACTTAACAGTATTATGACAACAGCTGTTACCATGTTTTTCTACATTAAGTGATTAACTGCTGTGGGAAGACAGACTCATAAGCCCAGTGACAGAAGAGTTTACTTATGTTAAAACCTGAGAGCGGTGTTGTACTCATACGCAGACTGGGACCGTATGGCAGATTGATGTCACAGGCCAGACTCAGAACAGTCACTTTCTTACAGCTGTTGGTGATACATTTATTTCTGAAGGTGCTGTTAAAAAACATCAATAATTCCCTTGACTGGCATAATAGTAAAACAGCTCCAGCATATAACATGATCTGACAAGTTCTGTGGGTCTTAGACACAATCAAAAGTAGATTAAAATCAAAGTAGTCAAATCAAAAGTTCAAGAACAGCAGAAAAGAATAGACAGTGTCAACTAAAACACTGTTTTGATACTCTTAAGAGCAAATGAGATTAACTGAGACTATTTATCGTGACGGACAAAGATACTGACTTCCTTAGAGAGCTGATTCAAATACTAGTCGCACCTCCTTTTTTCAGTTTTGATTCTTTGCATGTGAATAAATCGCTCATTTTTTAGGAAAGTAGAAGTTTTTTGTGAAAAACATAATTTGGCTGAAATAGTTTTTCTCACTGAAAGATGATTCGGAGTCTTCAAAGAAAAAAAGGTACTCTTGGATTGCATATATTTCACCCCATGGCCTATAACTTGAGTTTGGTTAAAGGAAATATTTCAGAAAGTCATCCTGGTTTTCATGTGAACATAGGAAGCCATGAGAATTACCTCATTTGCTTTAGTAGCCTGACCAGATAGTTAACCACCTTTACTGTTAAGATGTTAACACATTTCTCGCTCACTTGTTTTCTGGCCTCAGCTTCTAGTTTTTGGTTCTTGTTATGACTTTCTCCGCTACTGTGAGGTGGTTTTTACTACTTGTGATTTTCTGGCCATGAAGATACCTCCACTCTAGTAGCAAGTTCACTTTCAGTCATTTTCTGTTTTTTTCCATCTTAAAGCAAGGCATTTTGTAATTTTTCACACTTCTGTATTTTTTTGAAGCCCCTACCTCCAGACTTACACATACTGTTCTAAGCCTAAGCAGTCCCCTAGTCTTTTACAGGATGAAAAAAAAAAAAAAAAAACAACAAACCAAACCCTTTCAGAGGTGAACATATATAGTTTTCTTATTCCTGTGTCCAATACCATAACTAACCCCTTTATTTCAACATCACTGCCACCTTTGTCACCAGCTTATAGTGGAGAATCTTCCTTTGCAAGCCTCTAGGTGCATTTATCAGGTACACCCAACTTACAGGTAAGTACATAAGTGACCATAACCCCCAGCCCCAGCCCTGAGCCCCCCGGGGGAGAGGGGTTGGGAGGAAAAGGGGGAAGGGGGGACTGGGAAAGGGGAGGGCAAGAGGTGTTCTTTTAATGTTGGTTTTCTTTCTCACTAGCCAAATCTATTTTGATTGGTGATAAACGCAATTGATTTCCCCAAGTCTAGTCTGCTTTGCTCGTGACAGTAACTGGTAAATGATCTCCCTGTCAGGAGTGTGGAAGTGAATTTGGGCCTGGAAAAGGGGAAGGAGGAAGTTAGTTTCTTTGTCACTACCTGAATCTATTTTAATTATCAATAAAATGAAATAATTTTCCTCAAGTCAAATCTTTTTTGCTTGTGATGATAACTGGTAAGTGATATCCTTGTCTTTATCTTGACCCACAAGCTATTTAATCCTATTTTTTCCCCCTGCCCTGTTGAGGAGGGGGAGTGAGAGAGCGGCTGGGTGGGAGGTTGGCCCTCAGACAAGGCTAATCCACCACACATTCCTTTTCAGATCTAATATTATAAATAAGCAATATCACAGAAATTTGTATACATTTGAATACTCAGCATTCAAAAAATTTGTCACATTTTTTCTTAATTATAATCTCTGAATCCTTTTTCAAGCAACTTCTTTTAGTGATGAACTCTCACATGTAAATAAGCTTGTATTGCTTTCTACTAGATGGATAAGTTGTCTTATAGTAAATTAGTTGTCTTACAGTATATATGGTAAATTAACATTTTTTTGAATGTGTCTCATTTACTAAACAATCCAGCTCACTTCACCCAACTGAATTTGCAGATTCAGAATTTATTTACTTTTCACTTATGAGAATTTAATATCCCCAGCAGACATGATACTATAGGAATAGTTCAGATGCTCAATAGACCTCCTTTTTCACAGTGTTCTGATAAAGGTAACTGAAGGAAGCAAATCTTTAAGCTGTATTCCAGAATTAGAGGGACTTCAGAAGAGAACAGTAACTAAAATTGATGTAGAAGTTTCTCAGAAAGAAAGTACTGAAAGGTCTGGAATTGCTTTTGAAATGAAGCAAAGGACCCATGAGGCAAACAATAGCGGTAGTAGTAGTTTACCACTAATGATGATATAAAATAAAGAATAATCCAGAAAAGGCAGGCAGAGAAGATCTGTTTCACATGTCTTCCAATGTATGAGGAGGATATTTGCTAGTGTTATGAAACAGCTATATCAAAACTGTTTTAAAAAAAAAAAAGCAACAAAACTTTTTCACAGGAAGTAAGGGTGTAAAATACTTTGACAGGAGTTTTACAGGGACAGATTAATCCATATTCCTCTTGTGAAAAAAATTCACAAATTTCCTCTTTAAAAATGTGGAATCATCATACTTAAAGACATGATCACAGAAACATGATGGTTCTTGTGACCAGGAGGATGGGGACAGACTCTTTTCGGTGGTGCCCAGTGACAGGACAAGAGGTAACGGGCACAAACTTGAGTATAGGAAGTTCCACCTAAACATGAGGAGGAACTTCTTTACCTTGAGGGTGGCAGAGCACTGGAACAGGCTGCCCAGGGAAGTAGTGGAGTCTCCCACTCTGGAGACATTCAAAACCCGCCTGGACGCGTTCCTGTGCAACCTGCTCTAAGGTGTCCCTGCTCTGGCAGGGGGGTTGGACTAGATGATCTCCAGAGGTCCCTTCCAACCCTATGATTCTATGATTCTAGCTGTGGTCCTATTGGTGGATAGATACATCAAATTAGAGGTCAATAATGCTGTTAGTTTTTACATCTCTATTGATAATTTAACAGCTCAAATTTCTTTTGTGCTGTCACAAAAATAATTCTTTGAACTTTCTTGTTTTAAACCATAAAAGTGATGACAAACCTCCAAAAAGAAGTCAGTGTATTTCACACTTTCAAAGACTTGGTAAGGCATCTTCTTTCCAGTGTAACATACATTTCTTTTCCACTTCCTTTTTTCTCTTCTGTCTGGCCCGTTTAATTTCAATGATAAATTGACCAAATGAGTGTTATCAACCAGAGCAAGGATACAATATAAAGTTCCTAATCTATCAATACAAAGGGTTTTTATGAGCACAGAAACAAAACTGCCTATTAGGTATCCTTATGTGTTATCTCAGTCACTGAAAAGCTAAGGCAGGACTGCCCTTCACAATTGTTAAAACAAGGTTAAGCAGCATTACATACTAGTCTATATTTTCCATACCTGCTTGCTGGGTGTTAATTTATAGGATGTTGCAGATACATATCGCACCATTTCAATCTGTTTTATATCATCTGCTTTTGTACTTTATTGCAGTAAGAAAGTGACTACTAATATATTCATATTGCTCTAATACCTGGAAACAATCAACCATATAATTCAGTCATTACACACTGCAATAAATATCAATGAAATTTTAAAAGTGAAGAAATAAATCTGACTAATATTTCTCTAAGATGTGTAGAGATTTCTGGTGTCAGTATGTGTACCTCCAACCTGACGGAAATCTATCTTTATTGGATGAATGGGCAATCTGAACTGTTATGCAAATATGACCTTCAAGAAAGTTGAGACAGAAAAAAAAAAAAAGAAAAAAAGAAAAGATAAAATTGACTGTCCAGATCTTGTAAATGCTTCTTATTTCTAAATGAAGGACTTATTATGCTTTAAGATCTTAAGTTTAATCAAGGAAATCTATTTGTAGTCTTTGTAATATAAAAGGTGAACTGTAAATTGTCTTTCCAATTCTGAGGACTAGATTAATAACTTTGGATTTTCTTAGGAACAAACAATATACTTTAATATCCAAAGTCCAATGTTTCAGAAACTATATGATCCAAAGTTCAATGTTTCAGAAACTATATGATCCAAAGACGGATACTTCAGTAAAATAATCCTCTGTGTTAAAGGATTTTTTTCTAGTATCTGCACAAATTGTACATTGCTTCCTAAAATTCTGCAAGCAAAATCCATGCTATAATAGCTGAAGACAGAATGTTCTAACTCAAGCAAACATATAAAAAGTATGAGATAAGCGTTGAATTAAGTACATTCCTACAATTCTAGCAATTTGCAAGAATGTGACTCATCTACAAGTTATAAGGCACCTGTAGTAACTGCTGCTGTTGGCAAAATGCATTAAAGCTCTGTAGCGGGTTTTATGTTCACACACACCATAGTACGGATATGAGAGTTACTGAGCTCCATTCATCTGCAACTTTAGGAAAAGATAAATGCTTTTACCTCATTTATGTCTCATATGCATCAACCCAGAATTTGAAGGCAATAAAGGATATCCATTCTGAAGATGGTCAGTGCCTGTAGCCTCATGCGACAACTTCTGTGTTCAGGCTACAGGCAAATGATTAGGCTGCTGACTAGGTCCTGACCTAAGGTTAAACTAACTGAACAGGACGTGGGAAAGTGCTGGATGTGACAAAAAATTGCCAAATGTGACAAATGACAGTGTGAGAAGCTGACTAAGGACACACACAATGCCATGGATTTCACAGGTGGTGGTTAACAGGTATTTTAATGTGAAATGTCAAGCCAACCCCTTTTTTTTTAAGCCATACCAAATGCATCAAAAGCTGGCCAGGCAGATCAAGCATCATAGAATCACCTTGCTGGTGTCCACTGAAGAAGCATTTCAGCGCCCATTGCAACTCTTTCAAGCTTTCATAATGTTCTTATTGTCTTCAGCATGCAATTCCAATGAGGTTAATTAATTTTGAGCAATGAACCAAATTAAAGTTAACCATCTAAGCTGAGCTAGTTGCATCTTTGCTCTGTAGGCAACAGAGTAATACAGGAACCAAAGAGCAATTCATCCCAGGTAAGTGTATAATATAGAGGTGATAAATCATCAACTGAAAGGTTTTGTTTCAACATACACAACTGAAGTATGGACACATCATGACACATGACGAAACTAGGCTCTTTGTGTATGCATATATGTGTGTATGCATATAAATATACAAATAAGTAATATTCTCTCCCTGATCTCTTTTCATATTGTAACCATTTCTTCTTTGTTATTACTTAAAATACATAAACACCAGTTTTCATTAAGCATATAATGGCATTATTCAGAGAAAAGTACAGTCAAGTTTAAAGTTCTTTTCTCTCAGTTTTTGTGTAAAAATAGATATAATTGTATACATACTACTACAAGGCTTGGGTTTTACATCACATTTCAGGTCACACCCATTGACCAGCTATGTACCAAAGCATCAGGCTCAACCTGCAGCAGCCGCTCAGAGCCGAGAAGTTCTGCTGCAAATTGATATAGGATTACATTCCCTTCTCACTGCCACCAACAAGTCTTTCTGCAATATATTTGGAAATCACTGTCACGTTCCTTGTCTTGAGATAGGAAATTCTGCCAGCTATAGCTCAACATGTCTAGTAATACCAGAAATTTTTCTGCAGCCCTATATTTGCTCTCATATAGACGATTATGTGCAGACAGAAATAGTCCAGAGACTCATTTTTAGGGTGGCTCCACTTTCTTACTGCACAAGAACTTAGAACTAATCTTTTGTGTTCTGTACCTAAATAAATTTAGGAGAGTTGGACTAGATGATCTCTAGAGGTCCCTTCCAACTCTGATAATTCTGTGATTCTGTGATTCTTTGAAATTAGCAACATAAAGAACCATTTGCAGCTTAGAGGTAACATACAGATGACAGGCAACTCAGGTATCTTGGTGTGGTTGAGACAAGCTTCCAGATTAATTCTAAATATCATTGCAGACATCAATTTTTCTTTTAACACATTGAAAAGGAAGTAGAGATCAGACCATTTCTGATCTCCTTTTAGTCTTGGAATAATGCATTCCTGCTTTTCTTCACTGTAGAAAAGACCAAAAATATCCAGCATGCTAAGAAATGTGAAACTGGAAGTGTTTTGAGTGACTGAGTTGTATCAAAAGATCTATGTTCCAGCTGGCTTTCACCCCTTACTGCAAAAGATAATTCTCACCCTTCATTAATGAACTCTTTCATGTGCTGTCTGTGATTTCTGGCCCACCAACAATAGAACTGTGAAAACAAGTAATTTTAAAGTCTTGTACTTTTCCTATTGCAATTTTAGTAGTAACCACTTTCCTCTCAACCTTGATTGACAGAAGGTGGTAGAAGCACAACTTTGACCCCTGTAGCATTTAAAACGAACCTTATGGGAAATATAGAAGGACCACTTTACAATAAAATAAACCTCAGAGTTTTGCTGTCCAAGCCTTACTGTGCTGTCCTTGTATATCTCCATTAGTCTGAAAATCTCCTTGCTACATCAAGGAAAGCTTAGGAGAGGGAGGCTACTGAATCCCTTATAATATTATGAAAATGTCATATTATGGCACTGTGCCTTTCAACACATAAAATGGTCTGGGAAGGATGTTGGGCATGGATGCCCGTATATATAAACACAGAGGTCTACCTTTAGCTGTGTGATCATAATACTTTCCTGAAAACTATACTTCTAAAATGCAGAATGATAAAAGCAGCATAAACTCTGTTAGGTGTAACTGTAGAGGAATATATTTGAGAGATGCATGTTCTGTAGCTTCCATTTTGTCCTAACTGATTATTAGAAACAATCTAAAGGAACAAAAAAAAAAAAAAAAGGCACAAACCCAGAGCAGTTTGGTATGTCATTTCTTGTTCATGAAAAAATGAGCTCCCTTCATTGCCTGTGGTCAGTCACTGAAAAAGACAGAATATGTCCTGACCAGTTAGAATATCTCCTCTTGAAGGTCTGATGGTACTGGTGAATGACTATGGAATGGAAATATTAAAACAATATGATTGTGATTACTTTTTTTGAGCTTTCCATGGTCCTGAATTCCAAGACTATGCTGCTGAGGAGCATTGTTACCTGTCGCAGCACAGTCCAGCTTTCACATACTACTCGTGAAATACTGAAAAATAAGACAAAACACCAGAGTTTACTGGCACAACTGTTCCATTTACTGAAAGCATAAATATTTATGATCAGTCCATGGCTAGCACTGTGACAAGGTACGTCTCCAAAACAATAGATTGCGTACTTTGAAGAGATGGGGCTCTCTTCCCAACAAAGACTATACCTAAACCTGGACACTGAAATGTGTGCAGATATGTATCTGGAATTCTGACTCCGAATGGTATCTTTTCAGAGAAAATGGCCTCAGGTTTGGGAATTTGTTGGCACAACTGGAACATCTTTTAAACTCCAATATGTGAGCTTTTGGCACTGAAAACATATGGATAATTTATAGATATACAATTTAATAATCTTTGGGGAAGGACTTTTTACTAGGGCATGTAGTGACAGGATGAAGAGGAATGGCCTGAAACTGGAAGAGGACAGGTTTAGATTAAACATTAGGAAGAAATTTTTCACTTTGAGGGTGGTAAGGCACTGGCACAGGTTTCCCAGAGAGGTTGTTGAGGCCCCATCCCTGGAAGTGTTCAAGGCCAGGCTGGACGTGGCCTTGGGCAACCTGGTCTAGTGGGAGGTGTCCCTGCCTATGGCAGGGGGGTTGGAACTCGATGATCTTCAAGGTCCTTTCCAACCCAAACCATTCTATGATTCTATTCTATGATTCTAATTACTAGGCAGTGGGCTTTGTTCTCTAGCAGTTTGTACATTTGTTACTATTATCCATTGTTTCTGTTATGACAAAACATGGAAACTACATCTGCGAGCAACATCATGCTAGGCAATATTCAGACATAATAACAGCCCGCTTCAGAGAATTTGCAATTAAAGAATTAGATAGCCAAGTACAAAATTATGATCCTTAAAACAGTACTTTTCTTAAAATTGTACAACTCTTAAAATTGTTCTAATCCTTGCCTAATATTGGAGTTATTTCATCATTTTTTGTTTATTCCTTTGTACTTTCATTTCAAGGTTCTTGCAGAACATTCTGTTTCTAAAAGAAATTTAGGATTTTCTGTTCTTAGCCCACTCAAGCTCTTGTAACAAGAGGTGACTCAGTTTCAGTGTGAATTCTCAGTTCAATTGCCTAAATGTAGGATTCATGTGTTGCTAAAGGTACCTTTGTGTATTTAAGATGTTTACATTGAGCTGGAAAATAATGTTCCATACTTTCAGACGAATTATGTCCTTCTGCAACAGCAGCTGGAGGCCAGCCAGGATATATATAGTATCTTATAGGGTACTGGATGCAGATCTTCAAGCAGCTGAACGGCTGACCTACCTGTCTGTGTCTGCATAGGCAACTATTGTATACTGACTACCATCAATAGAGATTAGTGAGCTATTCAGATCATCAAAGGTAAAGGTACGGGACACGATTCATATACTCAATATGTGTCTAATGCCATTTGAGATGCCGTGTGCATCTTATCTGTTTCCCCAAGTCTGATCCAGAAGGATGTGGCTCTCTTGAACTTCCTGTGTCGGATCTGTGAGTCCTATGCAGATGTTGCAGATTTCTGAGGGTATGTTAAACGCCACCAGATGCCTATCTTCAGATAACAGAATCAAGCCCATGCTAACTCAATATTCAAATGAATTTTCAGCTTTCGCTGTACTGGCACAATATTCACTGACTGAAATGGAGTTTAGATACACCTAGTGCCTTTACAGATACACCAATTTAGACACTCAGACTGAGTCACTCCATTTGTGTCTCATCCAAATGCCTTCACATCAAAACTACTGTATTGTAAGCCATTCAAAATATAGCAAAGACCACATTAAAAAATGCAATTTTCTTTTCATGCAATAGACAGGTACTTAGAACACTATCTTCAGATGAAGCAAACCAACATTTTATTCCCTTCACTTCAGAAATTCAAAATGGTATCATTCCCTTCCCAAAGCATATTTTTGCTAGCACTGTGTAAAGTAGTCTGCTGTGAGATCTAAGGAAGAACAGGGGTTTATAACCCTTCTGTTTAATTTATGTTGTTGTAAAGAAAAAAAAATGAATGACACATTGAGAAAAGGAATATGCTTTGACTTCGTATCCATGTGGCTTAGTTTCCAAGCAGAGGCAAAAAGGTTCTGACTTCTCTCCTGCAAACAGCTTCTCTAAATTATATTACTCATTCACTTGATAGAATACAAATAACTATTTGGTAGATCACCTAAACACACCAGGCCTGTTTATCTAAGAGCTTCTGCCCTCTATTTTTAGATTACCACTTTAATACCATCATTTCCCAGGATGTTCTCTAAATGAAATAGTACTCTTGCTTCCCTCCCACATCCTCCGTTCTCCCATAAGGCAAGAAGCAGCACTCATTGCAGAGCTCTTTCAAAGCTGTATGTATGTTGCTCAGTTCTTCAGCCCATACGTGCTTGCTGTGTAACAAAGAGGCCAAAACAAAGAAATCTAAGATTATTCTGTCTTTTTTTTTTTTCATGGGCACATGAATTTTTGTTTCTTCCCTTCACTCAGATGCTATTTTTCATGAAAAGTATGATTTGGCTGTTAGCAACAGAGCTTAAAATTTAACAAACTGACAGATGGTTCAAATCTTTGTTACTTTAGAAATGAATGAAAACTTTAAATAAATAAAAAAAAAAAAAAAGAACAAGCTAAAATAAGTTCTGGGTGTATGGATTAAACCCCCAGACACTTTCATTATCAAGTTACTACTTTAATCACTTAAAGACAGAGATTTTTTCTTTATTTCTGTCTTCTCTCCACCATATCCAAATTCTTTTCTGCAGAATAACAAAGCAGAAACTGAAGGGTTGAAGTATGCTGTCTTTGGAAAACTTGTAAGCCAATGGTTAGGATATATTCCTGGCAATGAAGAATTTTAAATCTGAAACCCTTTCAGATGAGGCTGGAATTAAATCAGAGTGCTGTAACTGCTCAGGTGTTAGAAAAATATGTGGGTGGTTTTGCTCTCTTCATAGAGCCCAAAAATTGAAAAAGAGAACAGATGACACTCTTTTTATGCAATCTGTCCTTTCAGAGTCAGTTTCAGGCATTATCAAAGTATTTCTAAATTATTTAATCCCTCAAGAATTTTAAAAGGGAATACCTAGTTTCTGGATCCTTATCAATTTAGTGCGCACAGCTCTGCCAGAACTGAAGTGATCCTTGCCACCTGTGTGAATGTAAATCAACATCTGGGAAACTTTTAATTTAGGGAGGTGAATTAAAAGTTCTATCATAGCAGAACAGCAATTTGAAGCTAGAATGTTGAATCTAAATATAACTTTATTTCCTTGTCTTTTGGTTGCATTTTTGTTGGTTTGGACATTTGGTCTTTGTCTTTTGTCCCAAAAAACACAGTAATCAGGATTAAATAAATCAAAGAGATATTATTTGCAGTTTTAGTCACATCAATAGTGCCTTGAATATTTTACTCTTGAAAATGCCTGTCAACAAATGGATTTGTCCAAGGGATCTAGTTATAATTTTTTTATGTCGATACAGCTAAATCAGGAGGAGAAACTTGATGATCCATCCCAGTGAGTTCACTGAAACTTTGTTATCCTGTCTGTGTCATGGATTAACCTCTGTGATAGTGATTTAGGCATCTTGATTTCTTGGATCCTTCAGCTAAAGATCTGATCTAGAGGCTCAAGTGTGTTGTGACTCATTTGGAAATCTACCCCTTTTTGATGCAGTTCAGCAAGAGGAAGTTTCTGCTTGGGATCCACACTGTTGTGTGAGTTCACAACTTCCACTTGCCAAATACAACCTGGCGGATGTTCATTGCCTCAGGAACTGACTGACGTGCCAAATGAAGACTGCCTGTGACAGCATGTCAGCTACAAAAAGAAAAGAAAAAAAAAAAAAAGACAACAAAGGAAATTACTTGGAAAACAGTAATAAATCTAGAAAATTATAATTTCCAGTCAAGTGTATAGGAGAACTTGGCAGAGAATGAAGGAATAGACATATTGTAAGACAAAAGGGAACAAGAGAAGTTAGCTTTGATATCCCCATGTGAGTAATATTTTTCTGAAATATTTTATTGTTATTGGTTTGAACTCGGATATGAATGTATTACAGAAAACCTGTCTAAGAAAGAAAAGTATGCCAGATTTGGGAATCTGCATATATTATAAAGATTGAAGGCAGCCCCTAAAAACGTTTAAAGGGTTTTGTTGTTAAAAAATACACAGCCTTGACCTATCTTTGTTCCTGCAGATGCCAAGGAACTCAATGTTGTTGTGCTAAGTTTATTCCGACATCTAAGAGATTATACATGTCAAGGTACAGTGATCATATACATAGAAAAGCCCTACTTCTGCTTTAGAAGCATATTGCTTTATGAGGAGGAGGTTCTTGAAAGAAGTTAAGTGTTTAAGACTTGATCCTGCATCCGGAAGAGGAAAGCAAGACCATGTCTTCCAGTGTTTGCAGGATGTTATCAACTGTCTGTACCTCGCAGTGCAGTCAACTGTATAGACCAATAGATTATCCAAAGAGTGAACAAGGAGTGAATTAATTTCTCTGTAAGACAGAGTGCCTGGAGAGATGTACATACTGAAATAACAAATTCAGTGATCTGGCAATCCAGTGTCTTTTGCATTTATATTCATTAGGCAGGTTTTCTTTCTTTCTGTTTTAATTTTTTTAAGTAGATGATTATGGCTTTGTAAGATGTGGAATTTCTTCTTAAGCTCATAAAGAAAGAGAATTGTCTTCCAGGAAGCAGACAACAGGACTGGGAGCCAAAAATCTTGAATTTTTCAGTCTGAAATAAATAACTCCACCTTCTAATTAAGGTTTTACTTCCTTCTTGGAATCATAGAATAGTTGGGGTTGGAAGGGGCCATTAAAGGTCATCTAGTCCAAACCCCTTGCAATGAATTGGGACATCTTCAACTAGATCAGGTTGCTCAGAGCCCTTTCCAACCTGACCTTGAATGTTTTCAGGGATGGGGAATCACCTCCCTCAACCTGCTGGACACTTCTTTTGATGTAGCCCAGGATACGATTGGCCTTCCAGGCTGTGAGTGCATGTTGAAGGCTCATGTTGACCTTTTCACCCACCAACACCCCCAAGTCCTTCTCCGCAGGGCTTAATCCCTTCATCCCCCAGCCTGTATTGATACCAGGGGTTGCCCTGACCCAGGTGCAGGACCCAGCACTGCACCTAGTTGAACCTCATGAAGTTCACAGAGGCTCATTTCTTGAGCCTGTCCCGGTCCCTCTGGATGGCATCCCATCCCTCAGGTGTGTCAACTGCATCACTCAGCTTGGTGTCATCCACAAACTTGCTGAGGATGCACTCGATCCCACTGTCATTGATGAAGATACTGAACAGTACTTGTCCCAACATGGACCCCTGAGGGACATCACTTGTCGTTGATCTCCATCTGGACATTGAGCTCTTGACCACACCAATTCCTCATCCACTGGACAGTCCAGCCTTAAATCCATACCTCTCCAATTTAGAGAAAAGCATATTGTGGGAGATCGTGTCAAAGGCCTTACAGAAGTCCAGATAGATGACACCCATAGCTTGTCCTTTGTCCACTGATGTAGTTACTCCATCATAGAAGGCCACTAGGTTGGTCAGGCAGGACTTGCCCTTGGTGAAGCCATGCTGGTTGTCTCGAATCACCTCCCTGTCCGTGATCTTCCCAGGCACAGAGTTGAGGCTGACAGGTCAGTTGTTCCCACGGTCCTCCTTTCTACCTTTTTTAAAAATGGGTGCAATGTTTCCCTTTTTCCAGTCACTGGGGACTTCACCTGACTGCCAGCGGGATGTTCCTCCCACAGGATACTGTCCTTCACAAACTGCTCCACTGTGGATACTTCCCATGGGCTGCAGTTCTTCAACAGCTGCTCCACATGTGCCCTTTCAACGGGGTGCAGTCCTTCAGGAACCAAATGCTCCAGTGAGGGTCCTCCAGTAGGGCCTCAGATCATTCCAGAAGACCTGTGCCTGAGCAGGGCCCTCTTCATGGGCCACAGCTTCCTCCAGGAGCCTGCTCCAGCATGGGCTCTCCACGGGCTGCAGCTTCCATGATCTTCACCAAAGGCTGTAGGATAATCTCTGCTCTGGCACCTGGAGCACCTCTTCCCCTTTCCTTCTTCGCTGACCTTGGTGTCTGCAGAGCTATTTCTTTAACATTTTCTCACTCCTTTCTCACAGCAACATTTTTTACCCTTTCTTGAATATGTTATCATAGAGGCACTACCAACATTGCTGATGGGCTCAGCTTTGAAGCTTGCTAAAAATAGTTCTGTCAAACATGGGGGCAGCTTCTGGTGTCTTCTCACAGAAACTACCTCTGCAGCCCCCCTCTCAAGCCCCCACTACCAAAACCTTGCCACGTAAACCCAATACACTCTGGGAGTTTCTAATTTTCATCTCGATCCAATTCATCTGCCTGTGTTTGTTTTTTTTTTTTTTTCTTTACTTCTTTGCCACCTTTCTCCTTCCTGTCTGTTCATCTACTAGCACCACCATTCTTTCTTTCTGAACCTCAGTGATATGATTCCTTGGAAATAAAGACCACCAAAGGTTATAAAACAGAAAGATTTACATAAATTCTTTGGCTGAGAAAGCCACTAAGCCAAAGGGTGCTGTAACTTGAAAATATAACTGTGAGAAGGCAACTGAGGGCAATTAAGATGATTAGGGCAACTAAGATGATTAAGGGCTTGGAGCATCTGCCTTATGAGGAAAGGCTGAGAGAGCTGGGACTCTTTAGCCTGGAGAAGAGAAGGCTGAGGGGAGACCTTATTATGGCGTACAAGTATCTAAAGGGTGGGTTGAAGGAGGATGGAGCCAGGCTCTTTTCAATGGTTCCCAGTGACAGGACGAGGGGCAATGGGCACAAGTTAGAACACAGGAAGTTCCGTTCAAATACACGGAAACACTTCTTTACGGTGAGGGTGACAGAGCACTGGCACAGGCTGCCCAGGGAGGTGGTGGAGTCCCCTTCCCTGGAGATTTTCAAGACCCGCCTGGATGCAGTCCTGAGTAATGTGCTCTAGGCAATCCTGCTTTAGCAGGGGAGTTGGACTAGATGATCTCTAGAGGTCCCTTCCAACTCTGAAAATTCTGTGATTCTGTGATTCTGTGAGAAAGTATCTTACCCTGTTCTTACATTTTTTCTGAGTACCTACTACTGCCTACTGTCCTTAGCTGGTGTATCTGTGCTATGTTATTCTACACTCCAGGTTTTGGACAAGACAGGGATTCATGTGGCAGAAGAAAGATAAAAGCAACCTGTCAAACATTGTTTGCACTGACAGATATTTTTTTTTGATAAGTCAGTTTTTGAATTGTATTTTTTGCCTGGTTTATGATACAGCTTCAACCTGTTCAGGGTTTAGAAACAGACAAGATAGACACTGCAGTTGTTGAACTAGAACACTGAAGTGTTAATAATTTAAGTCAATGTTACCTTAGAAAGATGAACAGTAATTGCAATCTGTAAAAAGGTGTAGGGATTGCAGAAAGTTAGGTGGATAGCAAATGGAAACTACATAAGACAGAAAGGAAAACCTGAAGGAGTCACAATAGAAAGTCTGATTACACACCTCTGCTTTCTCCCATCCCATCTGATAATGTTAATTTTCTGCAGTATGGATCTATTTAGCTGTGAAAATCTCAATACAAGTAGAAAGGTTGGACTAGATTTTTTGGTATTGCAAGCCATCAAGGTCAGGGACTGATATTTTTTATCAACTTAGGAGATATATCACAGTTTTCATCTTTTGGTCTAACTTTGGACACATTTTTGAAGAGGACCTGGTCCCAGACTTGCCATGCATCAAATTACCCAGTGAGTACATGGCACAGGAATGGAAATGTTAAAAGCAGACGATGCTTTGGAGGATTCTGCTATGAGTCTATGCAACATGGAGAGATGTTTAATCCACAGATGACATATTTTCTCAAAATAAATGTCTGATCAGAGGCAAGGGGACAAACTGATGAGGATCAAGGCCTGATATAGAGATGAATTCTTTATAAACTATTGTTTTGTGTTTAGTGTTTACATAGTTCAAATTAAGAGGCCAAAGAAGGAAAAAATGAGAATATTTCTTAACAAAAAGAAACTAGGAAGCATGGAAACGAGAGGTGGAAGACTGGAAGGTTATCACTCAGTTTCATTGCAATCCCCAGAGAAAGGTCTGGCTGGATTTTGGGCCAGTTGTTCAGATTCTTAAACAATGAGCCAGCACGTGGAAAGATGTTTGGCACCCAGCACAGAGCACAAGATGTAATACAAACTTGTTTTCAATCCCAAATAAGCAGCTGCCTCTGTATTTATTTCTTTTTTAACTATTTATGGAAATGAAAAGAGAATAAAATACCCAACATGTTCATATGTCATATTCTGAGGAGAAAATTTCAAAATGCTACGATAGTCAAGAGCAACCTTTTTGATGTTTTGGACCTCCAAATAAAGATCATTATACAATGCCAATAAAGCAGGCAGCTCATGTGTGTGTCTGCCATGGGATAGTGTAACCAGTTCCCAAACAAGCTACCTCTCCTGTGGAGTCTTCTGACCCTTATATACGATGGCGTAAGGGATATTCAAAGATATGCTGTGAGCTGACAGCCCTCTTCCAATTCAGGTTAATTATCCAGGACTGATACTGTTCAAATGCATGGAATTCATCTTATCTCTTTTAGCCATCTCCAAATTAGGTGGCAAAGCTATTACTCTAGTTTCTATACATAATCAGTAAAGAGTGTGAGAGCTTCCTTCAGAAAGAGATTCATGACATCTATCTGAAATGTCTTTTTCAGGAAATGCTTCTTGTTCTCTACTGACTGTAGAAGGAAGCTTAGGCAGCAAGTTTAGGACTAGCTGCCAATTTCTGGATGCTTCAATCAGGTGAAGCAAACCTGCTAAGTTTGTACCCCATTTTGAAGGTGAGACTGTACCGCTGTGCCTAGCTAACCGGGGTGTGTGACAGTAACAGAGCGCACATTCGCAATGCTGTAGCAAACTTCGTAAAATGAGTTCAAGCTGTGGCTCCTGGCTGTGTTTAATAGCAATTTGAATTCCTAGCTGGCTGTTGGTTTACACTACTTTGTCTCTTCTGTGTCAGTACAAATAGTTATTTGTTTAAGTTATCCCATATATGCCACTCTCACACCTTAAACTCCCTAAGAAATTGAATCCCCTCTGGTATCCATCCCCTTACCCCTGCACTTTCTTGCACTAATCGAATCTCACCAGAGCATCATAATATCATTGTGTAGATCAACAGACTCAGTAGAATTGCACATTAATTTTCTGGTGAATCAAATATTAAGCAAAATATTCATATTAGTTGCACTTGACTGCCGCGATTGAGAGACGGGACGCAGCTTGATGCAAGCAGAAAGTCGTTTATTTGAAAACTTGCAGGGGTTATATAGAGATTGTGTTACAATTTGGTTGGTTCTTTCAAACATGTACAACTGACCCTACTACTTCTAATTGGCTAAAGATAACATCAGAAGGCCATTGTTAGGGGCTTTCCTGGCACTTCTCACAGCCCATTGTTATCACCCCTGTAGGTGCGTGCTCAACTTAAGACCTATTCATCAGGTGGCCCCTTCCTGCAACCTCTCAACCTTTTAGCAAAGTCTATGGCCCACAAGCTCCAGCAGATCTCCGCTTATCAGATGTGTAGAGCCTGGGGTTTTGTTCTTTAACCCTTCTCTTTCCGAATCACCTTGCAATCCTTGTGCCACACTTGACAGTAACTGATATCACAGATACTTGTATACTCGGAAGTGTAGGAGAGGCAATAATATACTGTTGTGTACCGGCCAGCTCTGCTTTTATATAACAAAAGCAGTGTCAAATCCAACTCTCCAGATATAATTTGAGCAAAACCACTCACGCATTTGCTCCCAAGACTGTTTTTTACACAGAGCACCATGCATGGTGTAGCTAGTGCTGTACATGAGCATAAGGTTTCTTAACCTCAAATTGTTGCCCAGTTCCTTTCATGGAGAACAAATACCAAAAGGTAAATGCAAACTCATGCTCTGTGTGTCCAATTAACTCAGGAAGCGTCAAGCAGAGGTGGCACACATCATGTCCCTGCAGTGTTGCCTTCAGGACAACATTTGAGAAGATCCACAGGAACCACTGTATTTCATTCTGCTCTGTATTTCTATTTTGTAGTATGTGCAAAACAGGAAAACAGCAGAACTAGTAGTTTTGCTACTTTTCCTTTTGTCTTCAAAGAAAAGTGACCATAGGCAAGAAGGATGAGTTGGAATATTAAAACATTTATCTGTAGGTTGCTGGGGAATTTTTATGTTACCCCTTGAAGTGAATTAAACACAAGTTGTCCTTAAATATTAAAAAATAATAATTAATGAACATTGGGCAGAGTCTTACCACCACAAGCAGTTCTATAAAGAGTCCACAAAGATATGTTATGAGCTGATTCCTTATATGCCATTGCACCAGCACCAATCCCATGAGCAGTTGCATGGGGTGCCTCTTGCTCAGCCTTAGGTCTATCCCTCAGCCCAGCTCTTTTCCCCAGTGGTGGGCCCTGAGTGCTCAAAGTCCAGGATGGCTACAAGGCAATGCTTCAGCTGTTAGTCTCACCAAGGGAAACTTCACTCCCTGACAGGGAGTCCTTCTGTCTCCGGCATTCCTGCTTCCAGCCAGTTTAACCCCTTCTGTGAAGCATCGAGTCCTTTTCTTCATGGACCAGCATTAAGTGTTGTGGAATTTGGATAATGAGGTGAAGTCACTGTGCTCAAAGAATGATTAAGACTGGCCTTGCTATCTCTTGTGCAACCCGGGGGAGTGGAGACTTGCCTGGTTGTAACGGGATGCAGATAAGGAGGGAGCCCTGTGTAGGTAGGACAGCCCTGCTTTTCATCAGTGAAAACAGGATAACAGGAACCTGTGTAGTTCTTTGTTTCCTTGAAAGGTTATCATGCCTGATTACTGACCCCTGCCTTGTTATCTGTGAAATTCATATTAAAGTTGACACCTCTCCATATGCTAATGAAGATTATCGAGATCATACTAAACATATATGACTATAGCACTCGTCTCTCCACCCAAATCATACTACACATCACCTGGGGGGGGGGGACGGACTTCATAATTTTGGACATAAAAAGATGGAGAAAATTGATGTTAACTTGGGAGAGAAGAACCTCAATACCTGACAGACCAGTTGACCAGTTGACAGGCTGCATTCTCTTCCTTCACCCCAGGGAGGGACATCCTTCTGGGTACGCACTGCACCTTTCACCCTCTGGTGAATGTTACCCCTGGGCTGTTGTATTATTAATATTATTGCTAGCAATATTAACCTTAATTAGTAGCGCTATTGTAGTCAGTGAATTTATCAACAGCAATCTCGAATATGTTATGTCGCCCTCCATAAAATAACTAATTTCGATTTTTGTGAATCTGACTCAGTGAAAGTCCTTCGCTGGGACTCTGATAGACAAATGAGTGGAAGCCCTGGGACTCCGACAGACAAATATCGAAACTACATTCCTTTTAACATGACAAGTGTGCATGCATACTTCAGACACCAATATTAATCCAGCTCTTAGTCTTGCTAGCAGCAGTATGTAAATCTAGTGACATTTGCCACCATTCTAATATTTTGAAATTAGTGTGTTGTCATATTACGGGTGAACATTTATTTTGAAAACCCACTTTAAAACTGCTCTTTCAACAAAACTTCCTTAATCATATAAAAGTAACAGTAAATTTTATCAATCACAGTTTCTATAGACTGCAATGTCTTTGTGGATTCCCACTAAATATTACACTTTTTGAAAAGGAAGGAGATATCCTTATTAAATAGAAAGTCATTGAGAGACATAGTGGACTCACAGCTTCATTTTTTAAATAAAAAGAATATTTAATTAAAAAATTCCCTAGATTCTACAGAGGTCATCATCAACTATGCAAGATCATTAAAACAAACAAGAAAAATCAACCAAAAAAAAGAAAACCCCCCAAAACAACTAGAAGCAAATAAAAGTTTTGCTGTTTTTTTGCTGTTCTTTTTTAAGCATCTTGGTCTAATCTTTGAGAGCAAAGGAATGTTGTGCAAATAACTCGAATAAGTGTGGAAATTAAAGGGAAGAAAGTACATTTGGGAAAGGACTCAAAAGACATCTTTGTGAGAAGGAGAAAACATAATTAAATCGCATTGCAGACAGGGTTTTTTAGGATCCACCAAAGTGTTAATGTTTATTTTCAGATTATTTAGTCACCCTCTATAATATATTTTGAAAAGCTGAATTTTGCTAATCTCAAAAACTAGTTTACTGATCTATTTTACTTTTTCATTCATTCTCCCCCATTTTTTATTTTTAATTTTTTAAATTATTGCAAACTAGTCTACCTTGAGAATTGTAATTCTAGCAAATTATCACATTTCCCTTAGTAAGACAGTAAATGAAGACATAGAAATAAGACCATCCAGTTTTGGAAAAAAAAGAATGCTTTTTCGTACAGAATAGCAGAAGCATAGAATGGTTAAGGTTGGAAGGGACCTCTGGAGGTCATCTGGTCCAAATTCCCTGCTCAAGCAGGGCCACCCAGACCCGGTTGCCTAGGACCGTGTCTGGACAATTTTTTATTATCTCCAAGGACAGAGAATCCACAGCCTCTCTGGGAAACCTGTGTCAGTGCTAAGTCACCCTCACAGTAAAAAGGTGTTTCCTGATGTTCAGAAGGAACCTCCTGTATTTCAGTTTGTGCCCCATTGCCTCTGTCACTGGGTGCCACTGAAAAGAGCCTAGTTTCATCTTCTTTGCACCCTCCCTTCAGGTATTTATACACATTAATAAGATCCCCCTGAGCCTTCTCTTCCCTAGGCTGAGCAGTCCCACCAGCTCTGCCAGCTCTCTCAGCGTTTCTTCATAGGAGAGATGCTCCAGTCCCTTCATCTTTGTGGCCCTTCACTGGATGCTCTCCACTATGTCCATGTCTCTCTTGTACTGGACAGGTCAGAAAAAGATACAGAACTCCAGGTACGGCCTTACCACTGCTGAGCAGAGGGGAAGTGAATTCAAGTTTGAGCAGATGCTTCTCCTTAGATCAAGAAGAAAGAAACACGGGCAGAAAAACAAAACAGAGGAAAAATGACTCATCAAAGGTATTCTGAGCTGTTTCTACCTTAAGAGAGGTAACTCTGTTATGCAAATATAAAAAATGGACAAACAGAACACGATCACAACAAAAAACTACATCGTAGCAGCATGGTCAAAATGGATGATTCTTGCATTTCGTTCTGCTTCTCAGGAGGGAAAAATACAATTTATAGTTAGCTGATTCACATGAAAACTACAACCATAATTTGGATTTTATGTTTACCTAGGTAAGTTGGATCAATAAATTGAACTCCCTGTGAAGATACAGGAAAAGTGAATCTTTCAGCTAGCTGCTGGTGTTAACATTTATTTTTTTTTAATTTCTCAGTTATACCCATACAAGATGGGACAAGAGAGCAAAACTACAGTCTTTGAACATCTAATCAATATCCTAAACCCAAATTCAACATTTCAATCACAACAGGATCCATCCAAACAACCTCCCACCCAGATAAATTATTAGAACAGTCTGATTTATGAGATCTCAACATTCCGATTCATTATGGTTAAAAAAATCGAACAGATGAAGCTTCAAGAGTAGAATTAAAATGTAATAAAACCACCACCTCAAATATTGCATAGCTACAAGATGACTGAAAATAGGATTTGAGATTTTGGTATTTTAGTGTTCAAGGGATTTATTTTTCATCCTGAACCAAAGCAAGAAGTGAAAATTTTGAGTTTGTTGTGGAAATAAAATTTATCTAACAATGATTTTGGTTTCTGTTCTGCCCCTTCCCCTCCCCCCCCTTCTTTTTTCCCCCTCTTTTTTTTTTTTTTTTTTTTTTCATTTCAGAAAGAAAGAAAGGAAAAAATGGAATAAGGGAAGGAAGAAAGGGAGGGGAGAAGAAGGGAAAGATAGAGGATAGAGAATAGGAATGAGAATGAGAATGAGAATGAGAATGAGAATGAGAATGAGAATGAGAATGAGAATGGGAATGAGAATGGGAATGAGAATGAGAGAGAAGAAGAAAGAAAAGAGAGAAAGAAATAATTACTGTAATTGTTACTAGTTTCATCCATCATCTTTGCCTTTTCTTCTCAAAGTATAAATAACTCAACAGATGAAAAATGGTGAAAAAGTTGACGTGCTCTATTAGCTGACATGTACACACTGCATTTTGGGTTTATAAATAGAAACAAATTATTTGGGACTAATGCACAATGGATTTGTGTGAAACCTTCCGTCTTCCAGCACTTTTCTTAAAATCCATATTTAGCATCAGGATAATTTTTGACAGGAAAAAAATATACAGCTATTCTGGATGCTAATGTGAAATACTAATTGGGATGGATAAAATTATTTATTAGGAAATCATAGACTCCTTTTCCAGAGGAATGATGAAGGAGCTCACACACACACATATGTATGAGTATATTCAAGTTTTGTTTGCATGGCTGAAGTGTTGTACAACTTAATGACAGCCTACAGTTCAAGTCTTCAAATAATAGCTTTATTATTGCCCTCTTCACTTTGAAGTGCTGCTAGTAGGATTGCTCATCTACAGATATTGCTCCAGTTCTTTCCTTTCACCAGTAACCCTATTGATTTAACCTTCTACAGTTATTTCTCAGTAAACAACACACAAGGATAAAATATTAATACACCATTTTTTTTTTTTATGATTCCATGTTAATTTTAAATATATGCACATGCCTCTCTCTCTCTGTATATAGATACATATTATACATTTATATTTATATGTATTTCTGGTAAGCATAGTTGGGAACACACATTGTCTAAATCAAGCAGTTCACTTAAGTTCATTGAGAGAAATATGCTGACAGAAAAAAGATTTTTTTCTTTAGTATTATTATGTGCACCATACTTTTAAAGCTAAACTGAACACGATATAAATGTTTAACACAAGCAAGCTCTTTAAATTAGCTAATAACAGGTAGGAAGTCAGTTTCTGTCTTTTCTGTAATCTGACAGCTAGTTAAATATTGAAGACATTTTTTAATGAAAAAGTGGTAAGAACAGTAAAACTTTGTCACTGCTTGCACAGAAATCCATACAATAATATTAAAAATCACATCTTCCTTAGATTTTAGTGTTAGGACTAGTTAGGAAAATACAATTTTGGAATGTCATGAGAAAAAAAGAAAATTGCAAGAGAACACTTGATAAATAGAATATCCAAATATCCAAATTGGGATATTGATATCCAAAATATTTTTCAATGAAACCTCTAAATGCTCAGCCTATTTTTTTCTGATGCCATTGAACCCCATAACATTGAAGGAGGGAATCTGATTCCATGTAAGACCAGCTTTAGTTAGATGTCACTGCAGACATTTTAATTAGTGCACTGTTACAGTTCATCAAACTTTCTCAGTATGGTTATAGAGAATACTTCTGGAACAAATGGATAGGTCTTTCTGCTATATCTATTGCACTGGACTTTTATATATATATATGCATTTCTGGAGGGTATAAATCAACATGATGCATCGATGTTGTTGCGTGGTGTATAACCTAGAGTTCTGATTTGTCGTGTGTACTCTCCTGCTGTACTTCTATGCATCTGGACAACCTGTAGTCCCATTTCTTGACAGAATTTAGAAAGTAGATCCTATTATGATTTTTTTATAATATATTCTTATTTCAACTCAGCATTTAAATGAACTCAGAACTTTTAGCTAAAGTCCTTTGCGTATTTTATACAATTCAGTGACTCTTTAAATTGCGCACTAGAGATTTGTGGTATTAAGAAAGCACTATAATTACTTCTATCAGTTAACAATATTATAGTTAAATGCCAGCTAAATTATTGAGAGACATTGCTTAGTACTGTGGGGAAAATCTAAACTGAAATGCTAGAAAACGCTATTCCCATCTACTCTTCACTGACAGGTTTGTTCTTTTTTAAGGATCCATTCTGATCCTGATTCGAACTGACTGTCCTTTCCTTCATCAAAGGAGGTTTGGGGATTTTAAAACAAAAGCAAACAGGTAGGAATAGGTGAACATATCTAGATGAAATAAAAGCCAATCTGGGTCAAACCTACCAGAAAACTCGAAGTGACCCAAAAGGATTTTGGTTTTGAATACAGCAAAACAGTTTTGAGAAACTGTATGCTCTTTTTAGGATGATGACCAATTTAATAGCCCAAATGCCTTGATTACAGAGTTACATCAATAGTAAATAAGCTCTAGAACTAACATCCCTATTATTTACCTGTGCAATGTGTGCATAGCTGAACCAGGCTGTAACATCACACCACAGCTTGTAGTTGCCTAACTCTTTCCCTATCCTTGGTCCCTAAATATCCCTTAAGTCCTCTACAATCCCTAAATGTTCTTCCTCTGCAACCCGTAATGCCCCATACCCTCAGGCATGAAACCCCATCAGTCCAAAGGATACTCTGTTGTGGACTCATGATGGTTTTCGCACCTGAACAGTGGGTCTGAGGGTGTCCTAGGACTGCCCTGGTAGAGGCCCTGACAGGGTGTCTCTTCTTCTGAGTCCTTAATTTGGGCTTCCCCCTGCCATTGTGCTCCAGTGCTCCTCTGGGGTTCTGCAGATGGGCCTTTGATGGGCTGATGGCTCCTGGGACAACCCCTCCTGCTCTCTCTGATCTCCTTTGTGGGTTTTCATATGAGCTTTCATCACATATCCTAACACTGCACATTCTTTGCTTCGATAGCTTTTCAAACATACTTTATGCAGTCTGGCTGATATGAACTTGACACAATAAATATATGGGGTTTTAAGTTAAGAAGAACTATTACAGCTTAATATGTTTATTTACTAAATAATTTTATTGCAAGAAGATGAGAGAAAAAAACTCTGCCAGTGAAATAAAAGTAATAGGTTAAATCCAAGCCAACTCTATCATAAAATAGAACTGCATTTTATAGCCATTCACTGTTTTGGTCCAGCTGGTATAAATTGAGATAACTCATTTGAAGCCAATTTATAGCAGATAATGAGCAATTTCAGTCTTTCAAGCAAAGAAGAAAGAGAAACAAGATGAGGGAAATGAAGAAAAGACGACTTTCAGAATGTAATATATCAGAGAAAAGAAAGGCATACTCCAGGAACTTGATTCAGATGACAGTGGCATCTGTCAGTAATAGGTTCTTATACTGTTTCAAGGTGTTCATTGTCCAACTAAGCTGCTGTGGTGAGCAGCAACAAGAGAACACCCAATGTTAGCTAAATTTCATGGCAAACCACTGCTATCCCAAATAAGAAACAAAGGCCATATGTTATTGTATCAATGAAGGACTTCCCTGTGTGTGCAGATGTGCGTACATGTATGCTTGTGTTATTCCTGCTTAACAGCAGAGATATTGTTAATCACTGTCTTAACAGGGAGAGCAGAATCTGGTAGCTAGTGTTCACCAGAGACCATAACCAGAGAACTGAATAGCCTTTGCCAAACTGAGAACTCAACTTAGAATAGTAGAATCATCTAGGTTGGAAGGGACCTTTAAGATCATCGAGTCCAACCATCAACCTAACACTGCCAAGTCCACCACTAAGTCATGTCCCTAAGCACCACATCTACACATCTTTTAAATACCTCCAGGGATGATGACTCCACCACTTCCCTGGGCAGCCTGTTCCATTGCTTGATAACCCTTTCTGTGAAGAAATTTTTCCTAGTGTCCAACCTGAACTTCCCCTGGTACAACTCAAGGCTGTTGCCTCTTGTCGTATCGCTTGTGATGAGAAGAGTGAGAAGAGGTCAGCCCCCACCTCGCTACAACCTCCTTTCAGGTAGTTGTAGAGAGCGATAAGGTCTCCCCTCAGCCTCCTTTTCTCCACACTAAACAACCCCAGTTCCCTCAGCCACTCCCCATAAGACTTGTTCTCCAGACCCCTCACCAGCTTTGTTGCCCTTGAACAGACACTTTCCACAAAACTCTCAACTGATATTTAAATGGCATAGGTTTTCAGGCTAATGTAAATAGTCTAACTTAAAACACTTGAGGATATGACATACTATCTCTAGAACTGGCAGTTTCTTTCCAGACTGGCAACATTTTAAAGTATTTGCATGAAAGGGATGAACCACAAAGCTCTAAGGTTAATTTGAATCCTCAGCACTTCCTTTTGATATACTGGTTGGAATCAAAGGCCACTGAAATATAAAAACACATCAAAATCTGTTATTTTTGCCTTTATTGTTTTTTTTTTTCTTAATAATTCTTTATTCTTTGAAGCATGTTTTCAAATTATTCTTCTAACTAACTGCAAGTAATTTCTAACTAAATAGTGAAATCCATAACCTGTGTTCATCAGTACGCTCTAATTGTCCTACCACTGTGTTCTCATTGCATATGACGGAAATTATAAGTGAAGGCAAACTAGAAAGTACTTCAAGCAGTTATTAGAAATCCAGGGGAAATTTGTCTTTGATTATTACAGGGAATTGTAAGTCACCTATGGCCATGAATTTGCAGTGATAAAATCTTCCCCGAGCAGCCCTTATTATCCTTCAAATTAAGTTTTAAAAATAATCTGTGAATACTAAGTTATGAGATTTATTTGATTTAGGTGGACTTCCTAATTCACTTAGACTTATGTACTCATTGGTCATTAGAATGTTTCAAAGCGTATTAGGCTCAGTCTGGCACTTGGTAATTTTAGAACATATTACTAGGGTAATGGATACTATTTCTATTTCAGCCCTGTCCTTTCTCCCATTCATTATGATTGCATCTGTCATAATTTGTCTGATATTGCATTTTCCATAGTGTCCCCCGCCATGGTACCTAGCAGTTTCATGACCGCAGAGGTAAAACCTTTGTGGTGTAATACAACAAAATTAAAACCTCCTTGTTCATTTCAGCTGACGTAATGTAATTACTAGCATGCTATGGAAAACAAATCACTTTTTCTATTAACTTCACTAATGCAATTAAGAATTTTATGAGTTGATTTGTGCAAAAATGGCATATCTGCTTTATGATAAAACTGGCTTCAAAAGATCCCACAGCAACAAACAAACCTTGTTTCCCAAGCACCTGATGAGTACTCATGTTAAGTTTCACAAAGTTCAGAAATATTGCAGAGTTTTAGAACAAGTGATTATTCATCTAAAATATCATAACAGAAAGTGAGTCGTTCGTCATGTGATACTTATAATACTCTCTTATTCATCCCACTAGGAAACAGAAAAAAAAATAAACAAACAAACAAAAAAAACCACCAAATCAAACAAAGCTATTTCCTTAATCAGTCTTAAAAAGTGCATCTTGAATTGGTAAAATGACCAGATACAGCAAAAATTGTGAAAATAATCTGGATTTTAAAGAATATAAACTGTATAAACACAACTATGCAAGGAAAAAAAAAATCAAAGTAAATTCTCAAACAAGACAGAGTATTTAAAACAGCATGTAGAAAAGACACATGTAATGTGAGCAAACTGAAGTTTACACTTTGATGGACATTAGTTGAACACAAATCAATTAAAAAAAACCCTAAAACCAGAAAAAGAGGATCAGTTTGCAAGTAATTAATTAAAAACATGAAAGAGAACCCAGATCAAATCCCAAAGCAAGCTATTTCTAATTAATTCAATCAGACATGTTCATGATGAAGGAAACATTGATTTCATTACTCTAGGGCAGGGAAGGCTTAAATTCATATCCAGTGAAGTTAGTGAAACCTTTGTTATTAGCATAAGTAAAGAACGAAGAATTTAGAGTTTACATTGATAAACTGCAGAACCCTTTTTCATAGAATCATAGAATGGTTTATGTTGGAAGGACCTTAAAGATCATCTCATACCAAACCCCTGCCATGGGCAGGGACATCTTCCACTAGAACAGGTTGCTCAAAACCCCATCCAACCTGGCCCTGAACAATTCCAGGGATGGGGCCTCCACAGCTTCTCTGGGCAACCTGTTCCAGTGCCTCATCACCCTCAGAGTGAAAAACTTCCTTACAGAAAGGCTCAAAACCTAGTCTCTTTAACACTGTATAGGAAAATTAGGTCCTGGCAAACATGGTTGAAAACAATCTAGTATGTGCAGTGCGAAAACTCACAACATGCCCACATATGTTACCTGACAGTGTCTAAAACTCTGCAATGATATATTGGTCATGTCATTAAGAGATTTAAAATGTTACTCCATTTGCAACATATAGCATCTGAAAGGTATGTATGTATGCATTTTATATTAGGATTTTTCCAGCCAAGGTTTCTCTTTTTATGCATATGTAGAGCAGGAGCTAATGGTAACACAAACTCTCCCCCTTTTTGTGAAAAAAGAAAACCCACCCCAACCTCTCGAAATACAAACAAACAAACAAAAAAAACCAAACCCAAACCACACAAAGGTTAGAGCACTCACCCAAGTCAGAGAACCAAGATTTCTATTAAACTGTAACTGGGCAAAAGGTATAAAAAAGTCAGGGAGATAAAAGTGTCCAGCTGGAAGGTGGAGGAGTGATGTTCCTTCATTCACGAAGAATCTACACCTCCTTTTTGCACAGTGAGAGACTTTGTCAGGACACTTCTCTCACTCTCAAGTCATCCTAAAGTCTGGTGGCTATGGTATGATCTTGAGGTTAATTTGCTTACTCTGAATTTGAACCTGGATCTCCTTCTCCCTGCATCAGTTTACATCAAAGAAACCCATAAAGACAAACAAGTAAATAAATAAAAGGAGCATCACTATCATCTTATTTATTTATTTGTTCATAAAAAAAAAAAGAGAAAAAAGAAAGAAAAGAGAAATGCACAATGATAGCATAATTGTGCTGTGAGAAGAAATATGTTTCAGCAAGGTTCCAGTTGTGCCTCAGCATCTTTTCCCCAGGTGAAAAAGAGCTGCCTGCTCAAGGGACAAACTCTGATCAAGAAACCAAATGTCTCCTCCAGACAACTCAGACAGATGGAGACCCAAGGTGATCGTGGTATCATTGATGGGAACAAGGCAGAGGCTCCATGGGAGACAAAGTCACTCACAGAGGTAGGTCCAAACCCCTCAGATTACTGTTGTCCATGGTGAGGTCAGTGTACCTGGATATAGATGACCGAGGGAATCTAGGCAGAGCAATGTCTAATTCTGCTGACAATTACATTTAGAAGGGCACATTAGGTTGCTACACTGAATCCCAGGGGGATTCTGGGGATAAAAAAGTGAAACAAAATGAATAATTTATTTCCTGAAAAGCCTGTTTTAGTTTATAGCTTATTTTCATTAATTGAAGTTCTGTAGGCTTATTTCCCTATAAAGCAGGTAAAAACCTTTATATTATTAAAAGATGTTTCTTTCTCATGGCGATTGCTCCACTTTGTACTCCAACATAGTTTTTCTCACTTCTGTTTCTCTTCCTTTGCTAAGAAAAAACTGGATTAGGCTGAAAATAATTCATCTTTCCACATGTCCACATGACAACAACCTTAGAAGAATAAATAATTAATATGGCAATAGCTTCTTAAATTCTCCCTTCAATGTAGCTATTCACTCCATTAAAAAGAGATTGAAAAGACTAAGTTTACCCAAACCACAAGAGAAATGGCTAAATAAGAGAGAAGTAGAATATTTTCCAGTATGAGTTTTTATATTGGCAAGATAATAATTAATTTTTGTCTGTATTACGTGGGAATAGAAAAAGAAACACCCACCCAGGTGAAAAAAAATTTGTGTACTTTAAAATGAGCGATACTTACTTTCTTGCAAACAAGAAAACAAAATTTTCTAATATCAGGTACAGGCAAAGTCTCTGGTACAAAATTTCCATAACAAGAGTTACTGTGAATAAATCAGGCAAAGATGTTTACAAAAGATGTGTGGCTCTTCCTTCAGCACACCAGATTGATGAGAGGACCTCTTCAGATTCAACAGCCTTTGTTTCTGTGTTTCTGGGATACAGTGACCACTGGCATTATTGCCTCTCACACTGCTTGAATATCACTCTGATGCTTGAATATCATTTCGCTAATTGTAATTCTCTGTTCTTCATTGCTCTTCCAAATCTTAGCATTTTTGTTGAATATGTATGGCTAAGGAGCTAAAGTGGACCAGTGCATAATTTTATTATCATGAATTGTGAATAACTGAATAAAAGTCTGAGATTCATAGTGATAATTAACTACTCCCTGACTACTTTCTGCTTGCTTTTTAATGATAATTTATTTTTTTTTTTACATTTATTTACAAAATAAAAGATGTAATGGGTGACTACTTCAGAGTGTTTTTCTTCCTTTCCTCCCCTTAAAGGGACTTCATCTCACTTCCAAGGAAATCAGATGAAAGAATACTTTGAATTTTGGTGGCTGGCATTTAAACTTCTGCATTATATATATATATTATTCACATCATAGAGGAAAAAAATTATAAACTATGAAATATTTTGTTCTTCTGTAAGAAACATCTTCCACCAGATGGCCTCTAAGCACAACTGCAAGGATTAGTGAATTCAAGCATTTATCATTTATGTGAAAAAGAAATATGTTACTACTCAGTTCTTTTCATAAGAAGGGTAAACTCAGTCACTGGAAAATAAACTTCCGTATTTTTGAGCCCAGCTACTCCATTTTGGCTTGAGTGATACCATATAACAATCCCTAATGGCATGACCAGAGCGCATTCAACTCCAAAGGAAGTCAGCAGAAAATGGAGCTGTGCATAACTGAAAAACAAGCCTACCAACCTCAGTCTTAAAGTGGAGCAGTGTCAGATGAAAGAATATCTTTTCAAGGTGACAGTTCATGTGAACTGCCTCTTAAGATGGTTATATCGGTACAGAGGCATATTGGGCCTCCAAACTGGAACGACTATTATGGCAGACACAAAGGCTGAATTTAGTCCCTCTGAACTGGAGGCAGTTGACTGAAAAACAAAAGGTAGAATCTTAATGGGTGTCATTGTTTTCCTGTCATCCTAGAGAAAGAAACCTCCAAAAATCAAATTAACTTTATATTTTATTTGCTTCTTGAGGTGTATCTCTATTGACTAGCAAAGAAGAGCAATGAAACTCCAAACCTATAAACCTCATTTACATGTCATGAATTAAACAGGATCTATCCAGGGAAAGACACAAAAGGTATAACTCAAGGGACAGTTAAATACAATAAACAGGTGATAATTGTGAGATACTGATCAGAATAATAAAAATATTCACAGGCTTTGTGACAGAGGGAAAAATTCAGCCCTACAATCCATTTTAAATCCCTAATCATTTATTTGTCTATTTTAGATATTTTCTGTGATATAATACAGTGTAAATCAACGTAACTGTGCCAATTTCTGTAGTGTTCTGTTAATCCTAATTTAGATCAGCTGAATGACAGAGTAACTATTTTAATAAAGCCCAGAGTAAATGCCTATATTCAAATAATTTTGGTCAATATAATTCAGTATGATGCTTTCTTTGGTTAGATTCACCTCCTTAAAATTTTCAATGCATTTCAGGTTCAAACTCAGAGTTTGGATACAAATGTTGGTTGAAACTGAATAGCTTTCAAATCGACACCATGGGTGGGATTCATTCTCTGCACATTTAAATAGGTAAAAAGTTAAGATCCCAGGAAAAAGCCAAACATTTGTCCCTCTCTGCTGAGAATGGAAAGCACAGTTCTCCCAACTGTGACAAAACCTACCTAAAAATAAGAGCTTGAAAATGATGGGATAAATCCTACCCACTGTATGAGCTGCAAGAATTGACAGTGTAGAGATGTGTATCTAAGGTTATTATCTAAATTCATAATATAGTCTAGGAAGAAAACTTGCACTTCAAATGTTTGCTCTATTTCATTGTATAATGAACAACTACAGCAGGGTAGTTGGCTTGCTCCGTAAAACTGCCTATTCTTCTCCATTGTCTAGTGGAACTCGATTCAGATGCGGTAGCCAGATAGCTAGTTAGATGTCTACATTACAGATATCTGTATTGGTCAGATGAGTCTTATCCTTAATTTTTTGTGGTTCTGGAACTACTAAATGATAATAAAATAATTGTGATTTTCAGATCTGATTCAAATACTAAACCAGAAAATTTTCTGTTTTCCAGCTACATTGCAGAAGTGTCACTAAAGTCTAGTTGTTTCTTTGCTGTAGCACCATTTCACAGTTCCCAAATAGCAACATGTGTAGACGCACTTACTGGTAAAATTGTGGATTCAAATGGAAGATTGAAAACACGTTTCCTTGACTTCAGAATAATCTGAACTGATAGGCAGTTATGTTGTCACCTTTTTCGAACAGGAGAGAAAGTGGAGACTTCAGTAAAAACAGTTTAGAACATTTTAACCATGACACACCTGCCCTCTAACTGAACCACAGTATGTTTAAAACCTCTTGGAAGTACAGAAACAGTTTGAACAGTTTACATTCAATGAAAAAACCCAGCATTAGTTAATAAGTGACATTTTGGGAACTGGAATTTACAGGGAGGAAAACAGGTTTCAAATATTTCATTTCAGAAAAAGGTACCCAATTTCATCTCACACTAAGTTAAAGTGATTAGTCCTTAATATTGAATAACTACTCAGTAATTTTTAGTGTTTACAAAGAGTGTGGAATTTTGGTCTAACACACTAAACTAGAAAATTAACTTACATTTAAACAAAAGTATAATTTATGAAATTTACATTAAGCTTTCATTTTCCAAAATGCTTAGCATCTAGTAATTTTTCAATTACGCATGAAGAACTGGAATTTTCAGAGACCTTTGTATGTTGTAAAGCAGAACCTGACAAAAGAAAGAACTACTAAGAGCAGTGCTAAATCTCTGCACATAAATGAAGTGGCTAAGATGGAACTGAAGTATTTTCAAACATAGGTAAGCAATTCATGCACCTCGTAAGTAATGAAGGTCGAGTTAGCTCAAAAATATATTTTAAAATGAAAAAGTAAACAAACAACAAACAAACCAATCCCTCCTACCCTACATTTCTATGAATGTCCTTTTATAGTCTCTGGGCTTTGAATATCCACAAATCTCCATGTCAGTTTAAATACCGAATAAAAAATAGAAGTAGTTTAATTTTCTAAAGATGGGTGTAGAGCAGTTCTGTATGGGAATATGTTTTATTAGAACTGCATACCACTTGCGTGTATTTCAGTTAGCTACTTTCTCTGAAAAATAAAATTTTTAAAAAAATCATTAAACAAAAATCCCTTTAGTGTGGCTGACATCAAGGTGCATTTCTAACATTTAAATAATTCACCCTAACAGAGTGAGATAGTACACTAAATTTTATTTATTTCTTTTTAATCTTTCTCGGAGATATAGAATCATAGAATCACAGAATGGTTTAGGTTGGAAAGGACCTTGAGGATCACCAAGTTCCAACCCTCCTGCCATAGGCAGGGACACCTCCCACTAGACCAGCTTGCCCAAGGACACATCCAGCCTGGCCTTGAACACCTCCATGGATGGGGCCTCAACAACCTCTCTGGGCAACCTGTTCCAGTGCCTCACCACCCTCAAAGTGAGAAATTTCTTCCTAATGTTTAATCTGAACCTGCCCTCTTCCAGTTTAAAGCCATTCTCCCTCATCCTATCACTACGTACCTGAGTAAAACATCCTTCCCTAGCTCTCCTGTAGGCAGGAGAGGCATATCTATTGTGAATGCTGATGACAGCACAGAGGTATCCGTCAGTGTGAAACTCACCCCATATGTGGCTTTACCTTCCAGAGTATATTCTCTCCTAAGCAGTTATCATAGAATCATAGAATTGTCTAGGTTGGAAGAGACCCTTGGGATCATTGAGTCCAACCATCTACCCTACTCTACAAAGTTTTCACCTACACCATATCCCCCAACACCACATCTAAACGTCTCTTAAACACATCCAGGGATGGTGACTCAACCACCTCCCTGGGCAGTCTATTCCAATGCCTGACCACCCTTTCTGTGAAAAATACTTTCCTAATGTTCAGTCTAAACCTACCCTGTTGGAGCTTGAAGCCATTCCCTCTTGTTCTGTCATTAATTACCTGTGAGAAGAGACCAGCAGCAACCTCTCTACAGTGTCCTTTCAAATAGTTGTAGACAGTGATGACGTCTCCCCTCAGCCTCCTCCTCAAACTAAACAGTCCCAGCTCCTTCAACCGCTCTTCATATGATTTGTCTGCTAGGCCCTTCACCAGTTTCATTGCCCTCCTCTGCACTCGCTCCAGCACGTCGATATCTCTCTTGCATTGAGGTGCCCAAAACTGGACAAAATATTCAAGGTGTGGCCTCACCAGTGCTGAGTACAGGGGCACAATCACCTCTCTACTTCTGCTGACCACCAGGTTTGTCCATTAGGACTATGGCAGATGATTTGCAAGGCAACTCACGGTTGGGTTCATTGTATTTATCTAAAGGTGATGTATCTAACATGGATAGTTAGGATTCCTCTATAGTGACTGGAGGTGGATACCTCCACAGGATGACTCTTTCCATTCTAAATAAATGCATAAGATAAATTGAATTACTTGCCCTCTAGAGGTATATATTCATTAACTGCAGAGGGAGCCAATAGAGTTAATTCAGTTAGACACCGAGTTTTCATTTCCCTAAGACTGTTTTAAATAATTCTTTCTTTGGGGATTTAAGAACCAGTAATTTCCACTTTTGACAATGAGAATTAACTGCCCAAATTGCTTTGGATTTGTAATGATAGTCCAAAAAGAAAATTTTTATACTCTGAAGCAGTAGATCATGTGTCTTCTCTCCTCTTTCTGATTTCAGACAGATCTGAAAATTATCAGTAAAAAGCATTAAAGTGCCCAGAATATTCAGAAGATAACACAGCCAGAACTGGCAATGTGTCTCTAAAGCAAAAATATAGAATCTCTCATGGTGGCAGCACACGTTGAAGGTAGTGGTTCGACACCATACGGAACCAGATGAAAAACAGAACACTTCTGAGACTCCCCTGATTGTTTTTGACCTTTTATCATTGCTTTACCATAATGAGTTTGCAAGGTAAGTTTAAAGTCTCACTGAAGGGATCCAAGAAACAGGAATAAGAAATGGGAGTGTTGAAAGAAGTCTGCTATCTTGAATAAGAGCAAAGGAGCTTGCAGCTGTGCTAATTTGACACATTTCAGTTGTTTTGGTTTTTTTTTTTTTTGTTAGGTGGTGGTTTGTAACTTCCAGTGTAGTCTGTGTGGGGATTATGTGTAAAGTTTGCAGCTTGTTTCCTGGTAACTGAAGTCCTTGACAGACATTCACTTCAGGATCTGTTAGGCTAAAGAGATGGTTGTCTTTGCACCTTCTTCACTGCCTTTCCCCTGCATATTACCAACCCCTTCACTTAGACTTCAAAAACTTTCATGAGCAGTACCTGATCAAATTAAGGCAAAATGACCTACATTAACTGCAATTGTTTGTTAGTCTCAACAAAACCGGTAATTTTACCAATGAATTAGAGAGCACTTAAATAAACTAGTCTGTAGATTTTGGAGGGATGTAGTCTCGACCCTCTGAGCAGTAATGAGTGGTCAACAATTACAGCTTTTTCTTATGTCACAGCTATATCCAGAAAAGGGCAGCTGTCTTCTACCTGAATACTCTCAGCAACTTGTGAGAGTAAGTAAAAGTTGCAGGCAATATGAACATCTTCTCAGTATATTCTTATATTAGTTTCAATTGTACTATTAAGAAATAATGTACTACTTATAAAAAGCATGTATATACTATATGCTATGCTATAACTATTAAGAAATTTTATAATCACTGGGGGAGAGGGACAAAAAAAAGTAAAAAAAACCCCAACCACTGGTGATTAGAAGTAGTAATGTGTAAGCACTGACCTAAATGTAAGAGTCTTATACTGACTCCTTCCTTGAGGTGCACCGTATTTGACTCACCATAGGTGTCTATTGCCATTTAAGATGCCGTCGGGCATTTACAACGTCCTCATGGAGCCAACTGATAGCTAGCCATGTGTGCTTAAGACTAAAAATTCATTTTTTATATTATTGTGGAAGTCTAGTTTCATTGAAGGTAGGTTTCTTAAGAGCTGTTGGTTGCCAGTTTATGCTATTGGTTCAACAGGACCAATGAACGAGTGATGGCAAGAGTCTTTTGGCACCACAGCTAAGGCATTATGTGTATGGGATAGCCTACATCTTGCAGGAAGGCACATATGGAGAGTTTCTCTCACTTAGAGAACAGCTAGACTAGTCAGGAGTGAACAAATTGAATTTAGATTAAAATTGCATAAAATAAAAATCTGTATGATGCAAATTAAATAGCTCTAACAAACACAGTGGAACAAAGTTTCCCACTTTCCCCTAATTGCTTATATATCTGTGGTACAAAACTGGGGACTAGACTTGACTTTCCCGCTTCCAGGAAAAGACAGGTATAACTGCAGTCACTCTAACATTGATATTAGGCTAATTTACATGACTGGAATTGTTAGCTCTGCTTATAATGTGCTTAGCAAGGACAGAGAGGGCTGAACAAGTGAAAAGTAAGGGTGAAGAGGAGAAGAAACGGTGGCACTCAGTAGTAGCAATGTCAGTACCAGTTTTAGGGTCCAAAGACCTCAATGTTAAGGGGCCAAAGGTCTAAATAACAAAGAATGGAAACAGAGTCTATTCTAGACTCCTAAATTAAAGCAGAGAACAGAGGAATTACTTTTTAATATCTATATGTAAGAGAAAGAACAACTGTATTACTAAGGAGGATTTTGATTTTGGAAACATATTAAAGGTCTCACACAGGCAGTAGTTAGCCATTAGAGTGCTTGAATACATGCATATACGGCTGCGTTCTTTTTTCTTTTTTTCCCTTACATTAGAGGCGACATGCTTAAAACAAGCTAGTGCTATTTTGGACCTCATTATATGGATAAAGATGAATTAATTGCTGGATTAGTATGTGGCTGTTGCTTAGAGACTGGTGATTATAACCTGCTTATATTTAATACAAACAGATAAAAGATAGTCCCAACCACTTTTATTTCATTTCATTGATTCTAAGATAGTCCTGACCACCACTTCCTAGGAAACAACCAGCCGGTGATTAGCTTGTCTGTATGAATTATATATGGCATTTTTGACAAGCTCAGTTTCCAAGCTAAGGAGAATTATATGGGAAATGGAAGACAAAAAAAATAAAAAAGGAAGCAACAGTATCTTCGAAAAATGGAGCTTTAGGAAAAGAATTTCTGAAATTATTTTGCTATTTACTTAAGAAGTAATGATTCCGTATTTGTAAAGAAGACAGGTTTTGTCTAGCACTTAACCTGTCCTAGTGGAAAAATGAATACAATAATTGGAAAATAAAAATAAGTATATATCAAAAGGAAGAAAAGGGACACAGAAAATAATATAAATTAGAAGTTATTAATAGTAAAATATAATAAGAAAAGCCAAACACATGAAAGAAAATTAATGGCTCAAATAAACAATGAAGGCAACTGTGCATATGAGAAAATAGTTCCGAGGATAAGTCTGGTAGTTACAGGTGATATTATAAATAATTGTTAAGAAACCCCAGAAGTTTTCTTCTATATTTGGGAAAAAAACCCAAAACCTGTTATTGCATCACATAGGTAGTTTTGAATTACTGGTAATCGAAGAAATCAATATCTGTCTTCATTAAAACAGGAGGCCTCCAAGATCCTACCCAAGGAACTTAGGGAGTTTGTTGAGCAGATCTCTGGATATAGAGTTAGATATTTATTATGGGATATAATGATAGAACATTACAAAAGCTTGAAGAATACAAACATTTGCCTGGTATTCAAAACAAACAAACAATCTATGTGGGCTGACTTGGTGACTGTAAGACTGTTAAAGCAAGGAAAACTATAACTCAGATTTATTCTTATGGACAATTAAAAGGCAGGAATGTAATTAATGACAGCAAAACCAGCCTTCTAGAATATAGGCTTTATGAAAAGACTACGGAGATGATGCTGGTTGATACAGAAAATAGGTCCCGGCCATTGGAACCAGCTGGGACTGGCTGTGTCCGGCATGGGGCAGCCGTGCCTCCCCTCCCCCCCCCCACCCCCCTCCTACCCCGCCCCAAGGCTGCCCCACAGCCCCACTGCCAACGCCTGGGCATGGACACCCCGTACGCTGGTGTCTCTGTGTCTGCATCCACGTTGCTCTCATAGCACCTGTATGTCCATGGAGCAGCACCTGGAGTGAGTGCAGATGTGTGAGTGAGGGTATGAGCTCTGGCAAGTATCAAGGCAGACCTGGGAGCCGGGGGATGTGTGTGTCTCAGGATGAGGCACCTGGTGGACCTGGCTACCTAACAGACCAAGTGGTCCAGGACAGCTCCTGGAGAGACTGTAAGTTTCAGGTGGATGAACTGAAAGACCCATTTGCGTGTGTGTGTGTCTGTGCAGGAGGCACCAAGGGGAAATGAGGATGCAGGACCAACTACTGGATGGACTGGTTGTGTAAGCCCTGTTAACTCTATGTGTGTTTGTGTGTGTGTGTCTGTAATTTGCTGTGTACACGGGGGATCTATAGCAGCAACTGGAGTACAAAGAAGGACTTGGAGATCCTGGTGGGCAAAAAGCTGGACATGAACTGGTAATGTGCGCTCGCAGCCCAGAAAACCAACGGTACCCTGGGTTGCAATCACAAGAAGTTTGGCCAGAAGGTCAAAGGAGGTGATTCTGCCCCTCTGCTCCACACTGGTGAGACCCCACCTGGAGTACTGCATCCAGCTCTGGAGTCCCCAACAGAAGAAGGACACAGACCTGCTGGAGCATGTCCAGAGGAGAGCCACGAGGATGATCCGAGGGCTGGAGCACCTCTCCTATGACGAGAGGCTGAAAGAGCCTCCGTTCAGCCTGAAGAAGAGAAGGTTCTGGGGAGATCTTATTGTGGCCTTCCAGCACCTAAAGGGGGCCTACAGGAGAGCTGGGGAAGGACTTTTTACTAGGGCATGTAGTGATAGGATGAGGCGGAATGGCTTTAAACTAGAAGAGGGAAGGTTCAGATTAAACATTAGGAAGAAATTTTTCCCTTTGAGGGTGGTAAGGCACTGGAACAGGTTGCCCAGAGAGGTTGTTGAAACCCCATCCCTGGAAGTGTTTAAGGCAAGGCTGGACGTGGCCTTGGGCAACCTGGTCTGGGCAGAGAGAAACATTTTGAAATTCAACAAGGGCAAGTGTAGGGTGCTGTACCCGGGGAGGAATAACCCCATGCATCAGTACAGGTTGGAGGCTGACCTGCTGGAGAGCAGCTCTGTGGAAAGGGACCTGGGAGTCCTGGTGGACAACAGCATGGCCATGAGCCAGCAATGTGCGCTGGTGGCCAATAAGGCCAATGGCATCCTGGGGTGCACCAAGAAGAGCGTGGCCAGCAGATCAAGGGAAGTCATCCTCCCCCTTTACTCTGCCCTGGTGAGGCCACATCTGGAGTATTGTGTCCAGTTCTGGGCTCCCCAGTTCAAGAAGGACAGGGTTCTGCTGGAGACAGTCTAGCAAAGGGCTACGAAGATGATTAGGGGATTGGAACATCTCTCTTATGAGCAAAGGCTGAGGGCCTTGGGTCTTTTTAGTCTAGAGAAAAGAAGACTGAGGGGGGTTCTTATTAATGCTTACATATACTTAAAGGGAGGGTGCCAGGGCGATGGGAACAGTCTTTTTTCAGTGGTGCCCAGTGATAGAACAAGAGGTAATGGGCACAAACTTGAACATAGGAAGTTCCATCTTAACATGAGGAGGAACTTCTTTCCTCTGAGGGTGGCAGAGCACTGGCACAGGCTGCCCAGAGAAGTTGTGGAGTCTCCCACACTGGAGACATTCAAAACCCGCCTGGATGCCATCCTGTGCAACTGCTGTAGGTGACCCTGCTCTGGCAGGGGGGTTGGACTGGATGATCTCCAGAGGTCCCTTCCAACCCTGACCATTCTGTTATTCTGTTCACCTCTGAAAGGGTTTGGATTGTTTTTTTTTTTTCCATCCTGTAAAAGACTAGAGGACTGCTTAGGCTTAGAACAGTATGTGTAAGTCTGGAGGTCAGGGCTTCAAAAAAATACAGAAGTGTGAAAAATTAGAAAATGCCTTGCTTTAAGCTGGAAAAAACAGAAAATGACTGAAAGTGAACTTGCTACTAGAGTGGAGGTATCTTCATGGCCAGAAAATCACAAGTAGTAAAAACCACCTCACAGTAGCGGAGAAAGTCATAACAAGAACCAAAAACTAGAAGCTGAGGCCAGAAAACAAGTGAGCGAGAAATGAGTTAACATCTTAACAGTAAAGGTGGTTAACTATTTGGTCAGGCTACTAAAGCAAATGAGGTAATTCTCATGGCTTCCTATGTTCACATGAAAACCAGGATGACTTTCTGAAATATTTCCTTTAACCAAACTCAAGTTATAGGCCATGGGGTGAAATATATGCAATCCAAGAGTACCTTTTTTTCTTTGAAGACTCCGAATCATCTTTCAGTGAGAAAAACTATTTCAGCCAAATTATGTTTTTCACAAAAAACTTCTACTTTCCTAAAAAATGAGCGAATTATTCACATGCAAAGAATCAAAACTGAAAAAAGGAGGTGCGACTAGTATTTGAATCAGCTCTTTAAGGAAGTCAGTATCTTTGTCCGTCACGATAAATAGTCTCAGTTAATCTCATTTGCTCTTAAGAGTATCAAAACAGTGTTTTAGTTGACACTGTCTATTCTTTTCTGCTGTTCTTGAACTTCTCTACTTTTGATTGCTTCTGAGACCCACAGACCTTGTCAGATCACCTTATATGCTGGAGCTGTGTTACTATTATGCCAGTCAAAGGAATTATTGATGTTTTTTAACAGTGCCCAAGAAGCAAGTGGCTGTTCTGAGGCTGGCCTGTGACATCAGTCTGCCATACAGTCCCAGTCTGTGTATGCGTACAACACCGCTCTCAGGTTTTAGCATAAATAGACTCTCCTGTCACTGGACTTACAAGTCCCTTCCCGCAGCAGTTAATCACTTAACGTAGAAAAAAATGGTAACAGCTGTTGTCATAATGCTGTTAAGTGATGCATGAAAAGCATAAAAAATCCGTCTGCCCCCACCCCTTCTTCCCATTCTCAGATTTCCCCCTTCCCTCTCCCCACCCCGGGGGGCACAGGGGTGGGATGGGCGCTGCGGTCAGTCCATGGCAGCCCCTCTGGGCCGCTCCTCCCTCCTCACACCTCTCCCTGCTCCAGCGCGGGCCCTGCCCCGGGCTGCAGTCCCTCAGGGACAACCTGCTCCCGCCGGGGCTCTCCACGGCCGCAGCTCCTGCAGGAAAGATCCCCCCGCTGCGGCCTGGGGCCCTCCCCGGGCTGCAGGCTGGGCCTCTGCTCCAGCGGGCTCTCTGCAGGGCTGCAGGGGATCCCTGCTCCGGGCCTGCAGCGCCTCCTGCCCTCCTCCTCCGCCGCCCTCGGGCTCCCTCTGCTGCTGCTCCCTCCTGGGCTTCCTCCTCCTCTGCCTGGGCCGCCTTGGGCCCTGCCGCAAACCTCTTTTCCCCCCGCGGGGCGCCCCCGGCTTGGCTGAGGGGCTCAGCTGTGTCCTGCGGTGGGGCCGTTGGAGCCGGCTGGCACCGGCTGGCACCGGCTGTGTCCAGCAGCCCTGGGACCTTCACACAGAGGCCGCCTGGCAGAGTCTCTATGCCAACACTTTCACATGGACCTGCAGTACAACAGTCCACTGATTTGTATTTTTTTCATTATCATAGAAAAACTTGGAACGAGTTCATGGCTGAATATTGGATGCACACAAATTGAAAATAGAAATCCAGCTCTAAAGTGTTAATGCAAAATGGTGATTAACTGTCAGAGTGAACTGCCGGGTGGTTACTCGCTACCTGCTAATGCCTTCAAAGCCAGAGTGGATAACTGGGTAGAAGTTACTCTTTAGCCACGCATAAATTTTCCATTAGTCTAATACTGTTAGACTCTGTCCATGGGTGAGTGAAACATAAGCCAGCACTTGCAATCACAGCCCAGAAGGCCAACCGTATCCTGGGCTGCATCAGAAGTGTGGCCAGAAGGTCAAAGGAGGTCATTATGCCCCTCTACTCCACTCTGGTGAGACCCCACCTGGAATACTGCATCCAGCTCTGGAGTCCCCAACAGAAGAAGGACATGGACCTGCTGGAGCGTGTCCAGAGGAGAGCCATGAGGATGATCCAAGGGCTGCAGCACCTCTTCTATGAGGAGAGGCTGCGAGAGTTGGGGCCGTTCAGCATGGAGAAGAGAAGGTTCTGGGGAGATCTTATTGCAGCCTTCCAGTACCTAAACGGGGCGTACAGGAGAGCTGGGGAAGGACTTTTTACTAGGGCATGTAGTGACAGGATGAAGAGGAATGGCTTTAAACTGGAAGAGGGCAGGTTCAGATTAAACATTAGGAAGAAGTTTTTCCCTTTGAAGGTGGTAAGGCACTGGCACAGGTTGCCCAGAGAGGTTGTTGAGGCCCCATTCCTGGAGGTGTTCAAGGCCAGGCTGGATGTGGCCTTGGGAAAGCTGGTCTAGTGGGAAGTGTCCCTGCCTATGGCAGTGGGGTTGGAACTCGATGATCTTCACAGTCCTTTCCAACCTAAACCATTCTATGATTCTATGTTTTTATGATTCTGTGAAACTTAATGTCCTGTCTGGAGAGAGATTAAATTTAAAAAAATCATGTTTTTTTTATGTTTTCTAATGCCTGAATCTGCAAATAAGGATATTAAACCTTCCTTGGTTTATTTCTTTAACTTTAAAAAAACAAGAAGAAGTAAACTATTCATGAGGGAATGATAATGGTACTAAAAGACTGGAAAAATATGTAAGTACTGTTATAAGAGGGCAGGCCAGGCTGCCTGACTGTGTCTGTGGCTTTCTCTCATGCTCCCTCCTTCTTGTCTGTGTCCCCACGCTTCTCTGTCTTGTTTTGATAGATGAAAGTTCAAGCAGTGAAACACGCTGTCAGACTAAAACCATTTGTCACTGAAAGCTAGCACTGGTCTGCGTACAGATACCGGGTCTGAGTCATGTCTTTTCTTTTGACAAGGATGTCAGTGCTATTTGTCACAGACTTGTTTATCAGCCAGATCAGACTGCCATTTTGCCACCCTGGGTCAGCGCATAGGAGAAGCAGCTCACCTCCAGTAACACTGTCAAATTACCCTCAGCATAAAGACGCCAAAGCTGGTGCCTTCGTATTTTTTAACTTCAATGAGACAGGGTCAGTAAGAGTAGTTTGGCAAGTCCTGTGGGGCCATACAGAATGCCAAGGCATGTCACCTGTTAAAAATCCATGGAATAAACATATGGGTGCTTTTAAAATGGTGTAAATCTTGGCTTCAAAGAACAGTTATCAGAAATTACCATTTTGATCTTTCCTTTTTTCCTGTATTTTTATATTTTTGAACATCCGGTGATCAAAGCACACTTTGGCTACTGACAGCTCATGTAGCTAAATAGTGGGTCTTTGGGCTGGAAATTAATCCTTTCTTTAATCTTCATGTTAGCAGAGAAGTAAATCGCAAATATATCCATAAATGATTGGACCTAGTCCCATTATTGGGTTTACAAACATTAATGCGGGGATTTTTTTAAATCTAAACATTGAAGGATTTAAAGAAGGATTTATGTAGTTCTCTTGTTCTCCAGAATCTTTTGTTGCATTTCAAACATGAATTACACAGACAAGGGCAGGAGACATCAGAAACATACCGCAAAGTAGTACTAAAAAGGCTTCATTTGAACTGGAAAGGCAGATTACTATGCTAATACAAGAAGAGAGGGGTGAAGAGGAGATAAATATTTCAAATCCATCAGATTGTTCTTGATAAGCACTATTATCACTAAAGATTAGTTTAATTTGTAAATATACTGTAGCAGCTACTAATACATTCCAAAATTTTCCAAATAGCTGGCAGTTTGGATGGCAATATAGTTTGAAGATGAGAAATTATAAGTTTTGAATAGTATGAGTGAATTGGATAAAAACAAAATAGCATTTCTTCCATTTTTACACAAATGTATAGAATCATACAATTGTCCAGGTTGGAAGTGACCTTTAAGATCATCAAGTCCAACTGTTAACTTAGCACTACCAAAACCAGCACTAAACCATGTCCCTCAGCACCGCATCTACACATCTTTTAAATACCTCCAGGGATTGTGATTCCACCACTTCCCTGGGCAGCCTGTTCCAATGCTTGGTAACCCTTTCAGTGAAGACATTTTTCCTAATATCCAATCTAAACCTTGAGGCTATTTCCTGTTGTCCTATCACTTGTTACTAGTGAGAAGAGACCAACCCCCATCTCTCTACAACCTCCGATCAGCTAGTTGTAGAGAGCGATAAGTTCTCAGCCTCCTTTTCTCCAGGCTAAACAACCCCAGTTCCCTCAGCCACTCCCCATAAGACTTGTTCTCCAGACCCCTCACCAGCTTAATTGCCCTTCTCTGGACACGTTCCAGCACTTCAATGTCTGTCTTGTAGTAAGTGGCCCAAAACTGAACACAGTATTCCAGGTGAGGCCTTACTAGTGCCGAGTACAGGGGGACAATCATTCCCTAGTTCTGCTGGCCACACTATTTGTAATACAATCCAGGATGCTGTTGGCCTTCTTGGCCACCTGAGCACACTGCTGGCTCATATTCTGCTGGCTGACGACCAACACCCTCAGGTCCTTTTCTGCTGGTCAGCTTTCCAGCCACTCTTCCCCAAGCCTGTAGCACTACATGGGGTTGTTGAGAGTGAAGTACAAGATCCAGTATTTAGGCTTGTTGAACCTCATACAGTTGGCCTCAGTGTAATTTCTGTACCAGATTTGAGCTAGAAATATTTTGAAGTTCTAAAGGCTCAGTATTCTCTTTTTAATATGCTTTAATATGTTTTCAGTCCCCGTGAGCATCCTGTAACTCTGAAAGGTCTAAGAGAACCTTCATTCAAAATCAACTCAGTGAAGTCAGTCAGACTGCATGAAGTTAACTCAAGACAGAATTTTCCATGGCCCTTAGAAGATTTGTCTCAGCTTAACGACTGAGCCTCTTGAGGTTTGCTACTCATTCTTGCCAGCCGCACCAGGAAGACATGCAGGTGTTTCCTTATTTTTCTCAGCGCCAGATGAATTTCTTTCAGGTGCGTCTCACTAAAAGAACATGGATGTTTCTATTCTTACCATTTACGTAAATCTTTGTACTTACTTTCTTCCCTAGCATATCATCCACCCCCACCCACCCAACTCTTAGCAATTCAGCACAAAACCCTAAGATTTATGAACTTGCAAATTAGTATGAACAAGTAACAACATATTCCTTTTCTTACCCAGTGTATTTATTGACTTAAGTTTAAGCACTTGTTTTCATGTGATTCAGAATACAGCCTAGTCCCTTACTGTAAACATAAAACAAACAAAGCAAACCTGCCAGTGAGATTCATTACAGAGGAGGAAAATGTTAAGAAAAAAATGAATAGTTTTCTGTTTCTTCATATGAAAATTTCTGATGGAGAAAATTATGTTCCACCTTAATTGAACAGGTCTTGAATGAGGTAAAAGAGGAACAAAGGACTTGGGCTGTGTATATTCCATAGTGATTTGGGCTATTAAGCAATGGAGGGAAATTCCTCTGACCCAGATTTCCACCTTTAGCCTCAGGAAATTCCCAAAGGTAAGGAAAACAACACATTCCCAGTAAAGTTTTCCTTGGGATGCATCAGCATTTTCTGATGAATGGGAAAAAAAACACAACCAAACAGCAGCAAGAAAACAATTTGCTGAAAAGCTTTTTTGTAATAAACATTTATACACAGGGCTCTAGCAGTCTAAAAATCTTGATGACTTTTCTTGCACAGGGAGGAAGGAAACATGGAAATGCCAAATGGAGATACCGAGAAATTTAGTGCTGGTTATCTCTTTAGTGCAGGGCAGAGCTTGCACGAGAATTGAACCTCTGATTGCCAAAAGAAACGGTCGTGGACCTTCAGGAGGTCCAGGTCTGATTCTGGAGGGCTTTAGACAAAGATACCTTAAAATTCTGTGTTGAGCCTAGTGCAGTTTGGAAGCAAAAAACATTGTTAGGTGGTGCCTTTTTCATTCACACTGTGAAATCTCACTGTGAAATCATATGATAGTCCCAATCCAAAATATGAAGTTTCCATACCACAAAAGTCAGCACACTGAGCACCCCTGCAGTCAGTCAAAGAAAAAGGACAAAGAATTAAATCAATAAGATTTTACTTACTGGTGGTGATAACACAGACAGCACATAATACAATTTAAAAGTATTATGCTGGGGAGGCCATAGAATCCACTTTATTTTAAGAAACCCTTTTTTTTTATTAACAGCCTAGATGACATAGAAAACAAAAAACTTTCAATCTTTTTCTGTCTTGTACTTTGTAACATGTACTAAATTGAATGTTTTGCATATATTGCTGTGGACAATTAATAGAGAAAGTGCTATCAAATGGTACAGTGTAATTTTTTTTTTTTTCTTTGGCAATCTGCATTGTTCAGGTAAGTTTTTCTTACAAACAGCTTTGTGCTGAAGAACATCTTAAAGGATTCTGTAGCTCAGGATAGCAAACTCTCTTCAGGCTTGTATTACTGAAGTAGCAGAAGGCCATTTATTTACCGTTATTATGTTGTGGGAAGCATAGCACAGGTGACAATGACACTGATAGGTATGTTTGAAGGTAGGTACCTGAGCTGCTTGTGGAAATTAAAAAAAAATAAAATATCTATCTGGAGTAATAATGCAGGAAACTCAAACTTTGAAAATCTCCATTTTATTCTATTTTGAATTTAGTTGTGCAACCAGTTTGGAACAACCTGGGAAATTAAAGGAGGAGTTAGGAAAAGACCTGAGTCACTGAAAAGAAGAGATAGAAGTCACTTCAAGAACTTAATACAGTCCCTTCCTCTCACCTGGGCCAGCCACGCCTTCATCATCTCTGATTTGCTAACCTAAACTGATCTCAAAGACTGCTTACTGTGAAGTTTCCTCTACCAAAGAAATATTCATACACTGCAGTCCCAAAAGTCTCTTTCAAGTTTGTGGTTTGGGGTTCTTGTTTTTTTGTTGTTTTTTTTTTTTTTTTTTTGTTGTTGTTGTTTGTTTGTTTTTTTTGTTTTTTTTTTCAATGGAGACAATTGATCAACATTTGTATTTTACTCATCTTTTTCCTATTGGAGGGTCATCTCCCTCTCCATTTTCTCTTTTCAAAGCCAAAAAAAAAAAAAAAAAGCGACTTTGAGTCATTTCTGCTTTTCTCAGAGTAAGTCTTCCATGTCTTCTATACAGTATTCCCATTTTTACATACCAGTTTGAAATGGTATCTCATTACTGAATAATGGTTATACATCACGGATTGAATGATGGACTTCACTCATACGAGAGAAGCAGAAATATATTTATTGATACCAAACAATTTAACAAAGTTTGATATTAAAAGCAACAGTTTAACAATGTTTGATGGCAAAGCACACTTGGTTATTTACTGGAGAGAGGAGAAGATCAGACAGACCCTCCCATTGATACATGAGGTTCAGAAAGGACCCCCTTGTTTTCTAAACTTCTCTTCAGAGAGGATTCTAGGTGCAGCTGGATCCAGTCCTAGTCCCAGACTTGGTGAATGGTTTATCTCTAAAAGATTATATAGGCACAATCAATCTTTTGTATCACTTAGTTAAGATTTCAAAGTTTAGCATGCTGTAACACACTTCCTGAGTATCTGTTGTGGCAAGGAATCTCTCACTTTTCAAGAGTAACCGTGAGAGATGTCCCAACTCAAGGGCAGATCCTGGCATGCAGCACACTGGCACACACCCTGCTGTTGTTTAGGATGGCTCACTAAGGCCCTGGGCTGTCCACTATTTACAGAGTAAGATGATTGACCTGTAGTGATATTTGCATATCAGCAAGACATCTAGGTCCCTCTTCCAGACGGTGTTTGGCTACCATGTTGCCATCTGTCCTCCAAAGTCCAGGCACAGCCATCACCACCCCCACTGTTGGGCAGGGGTGTGTGTTGGGGGCAGCACATCGGCACATCATATTTTGAACCATTATTAGCCTCATGAAAAATCACCTGAAATTCTGGCAATGCAACACGAGGAGAAATTGCTGCCAAGTGCATGTGATGTGACAGATCCTTAATTGTTGCATTAGTCATCAGGTGATACCTGTGGGAAAATGTTGGCTCTTGTAGTGAGCAGCTTGGGCTGACAGGACTGTGTCTGCATGATGCAGCAGTCAGCCTATTATTTCTGTGTCGGCAGGAGCTTTTACCTTTCTGTCTGATTTAATGCAAGTGACCTGTAATGTAACAAACCTACTTAGCTGTGAGACTGAGTTAGAATCATAGAATGGTTTAGGTTGGAAGGGACCTTGAAGATCATCGAGTTTCAACCTCCCTGCCATAGGCAGGGAAACTTCCCACTAGACCAGGTTGCCCAAGGCCACATCCAGCCTGGCCTTGAACACCTCCAGGGATGGGGCCTCAACAACCTCTCTGGGCAACCTGTTCCAGTGCCTCACCACCCTCAAAGTGAAAAATTTCTTCCTAATGTTTAATCTAAACCTGCCCTCTTCCAGTTTAAAGCCATTCCCTCTTGTCCTATCGCTACATGCCCGAGTAAAAAGTCCTTCCCCAGCTCTCCTGTAGGCCCCATTTAGGTACTGGAAGGCTGCAATAAGATCTCCCCGGAGCCTTCTCTTCTCCATGCTGAACGGCCCCAACTCTTTCAGCCTCTCCTCATAGGAGAGGTGCTCCAGCCCTTGGATCATCTTCGTGGCCCTCTCCAACAGGTCCCTGTCCTTTTTATGTTGGAGCCTTCAGAGCTGGACATCGTACTCCAGGTGGGGTCTCATGAGAGTGGAGTAGAGGGGCAGAATCCCCTCCCTTGACCTGCTGGCCACACTTCTGATGCAGCCCAGGATATGGTTGGCCGCCTAGGCTGCGATCGCACACTGCTGGCTCATGTTGAGCTTCTTGTCAATCAGCACACCCAGGTCCTTCTCCTCAAGGCTGCTCTCCAGCCCTTCCCCGCCGAGCCTGCATTTGTGCTTGGGATTGCCCCGACCCAGATGTAGGACCTTGCCCTTGGCCTTGTTGAACTGCATGAGGTTGGCTTGGGCCCACCTCTGCAGCCTGTCCAGGTCCCTCTGGATGGCATCCCTCCCTCCAGCATGTCTACCTCGCCAAACAGCTTGGTATCATTGGTAAACTTGTTGAGGGTGCTCTCAACCCCACTTTCCATGTCGCCGACAAAGATGTTGAACAGTACAGGTCCCAGTACTGATCCCTGAGGAACGCCACTCATCACTGGTCTCCACTTGGACATCGAGCCGTTGACTGCAACTCTTTGAGTGCGACCGTCCAGCCAGTTCTTTATCCACCAAGTGGTCCATTTGTCAAATCCATGTCTCTTCAATTTAGAGACCAGGATATCATGTGGGAGTTGCTGTAACTGTCATCATTTAGGCCGTATTGTCCAGTGCTTCAGGTAAGACACTAGACTGACAGACTTATGATCTAATCCCTTGTTACCAGGATCTGCAATACTTCTGCTCACTGAATACACACTTGTGGCTAATGAGTATGATGTTCCTTAAAGTGTATCAGTCTACTTTCTATCTTATTACCAGGGTAACTGAAAATTGAAAACCCTATCCTACATTCTTGTGTAATAATTAAAGACAGACAATGATTTTTTTAATGTCACTTTTCTAATCCGACTAGAATATTTCCAAGTGGTCAGGTTTGCAGACAACACCAAGTCAGGCAAGAATGTTGATCTGCTTGAGGGGAGGATGGCTCTACAGAGGAATCTGGACAGGCTGGACCGATGGGCCAAGGCCAATGGTTTAAGATTCAACAAGGCCAAGTGCCAGGTCCTGCACTTGGGTCACAACAACCCCATGCAGTGCTACAGGCCTGGGGAAGAGTGGCTGGAAAGCTGCCTGGCAGAAAAGGACCTGGGGGTATTGGTCGACATCTGGCTGAGTATGAGCCAGCAGTATGCCCAGGTGGCCAAGAAGGCCAACAGCATCCTAGCCTGTATCAGAAATAGCATGGTGAGCTGGTCTGGGGAAGTGTTGTCTTCCTTTGATCTCAGATGGTGAGGCTGCACCTCGAGTACTGTCTTCAGGTTTGGGCTCCTCACTACAAGAAAGGCATTGAGGTGCTGGAGTGTGTCCAAAGAAGGGCAACAAAGCTGGTGAAGGATCTAGAGAACAAGTCTTACAAGGAGCAGCTGAGGGAACTGGGGTTGTTTAGCCTGGAGAAAAGGAGGCTTATTGCTCTCTACAACTACCTGAAAGGAGGTTGTAGAGAGGTGGGGGTCGGCCTCTTCTCCCAAGCAACAAGTGATAGGAAAACAGGAAATGGCCTCAAGTTGTGCCAGGGGAAGTTTAGATTGGATATTAGGAAATTTTTTTTTCACTGAAAGGGTTATCAAGCATTGGAACAGGCTGCTCAGGGAAGTGGTTGAATCGCCATCCCTGGAGGTATTTAAAAATTTGTAGATGTGCTGAGGGACATGGTTTAGTCGTGGTTTTGGCAGTGTTAGGTTGATGGTTGGACTTGATGATCTTAAAGGTCACTTCCAACCTAGACAATTCTATGATTCTATGATTCTGCAAGCTTACTGAAGTATTTGTTTTCTGATATGTCATGAGATATGCAGGTATACACTTTCCCATAATATGGTAGTTGTCATCTAAGCATTGCAAAACATCCTTGGTGAAAGTTTTCATTAATTCAGCCTCACTTTATCTTGGAGCAATTATTTCCTTTCTGAAACCTAAAGAAGTGACTATGTATAGCTAAAGTGGCAAGGATGCAAGAAGACTGGTTATAAGAGCCAGGAACACATCCTCAGTAAAGATGAATTTTAGTTCTTTTTTGATTGATTCAGGTCAGTAGATCTTGCAAGAAAGTCCAAGATATTCAATTATGTTGTTGTTGCACATCTGTACACAGGGAACACTGGAGCCAACACAGGAGACTTTCATAAAATCTTGGATATTATCGGAATAAAATCATGTTGATACTGCTTGTATTTGTATCTCAGAGAAGCTTTGTTTTCTGTGTAACTGAACTCAGCTGTGTAGGATGATTCAAGCAATTCACTCTGATTATGTCATATTCAGGGCTTTTTTCTTTGTTTTCAGGGAACAGCTAAGCCAGCTTCAAGAAATAATGCTAACATGTACTAGTAGTGTTGGACACTACACATGGTCGTACATTCCTGGCATGGACTGTCTCAGGAATTTCAGACATTGCTACTGACCAGTAAAGATCTATAATAGATTTCACAGCATATCACAGGGGAACCATGATGATTCATGATGTAAGATCTGATACACAATTGTTCTTAAAAGCCAAGTTGATTAAATTCTGGTTTCAGTTCATAACACGGCAGCTGGGCATAACCATTAATAGAGGAAAGTAGCATGAAGGCCTGAGGAGGCATGAAGCTTTGCAAGGCTCTGGATAGGACACGCGCAGCTCATTTTCACATTAAGAATGTTGTTTTCATAAGCTCTTAGTAAGAGTAAGGCCAAGTGAAATAGGAATAATTTTAATCATTACCTTTGACCACAGATTGGGACAGGAAGAAAAGGGGAATTATGTTCTTGAAGAAGGGCTGTGCTAAGCATTGTAGCCTTCTGATTCTCTGCCTTGTAAAGCATTGTTGGGTTTTTGCAAGGAGCAGTTAATTCTGCATACTTATCGGAACCAGAAAGGTGGGGAAGTGAAAAGCAGCACAAAGATATTCTTTGCTGTATTTGTGTGGTATTGCATCTCTGCCAACAGAGAGGATTTATAAGCTATGACACCGTTCACAGCAAACACAGCTAGGCTGCTTCTAAGTCAGCCATGTAAAATCATAAACACTGTGCAGAGTCATATGGACTTTCCCAGGTTTTCTACCTCTGCATTGTGCTCCTTTCCTCCATAAGAATGTGTTCACATGCAGAAATAAATTATTTTTAATAGTATCATCCTGTTGTTCAGTGACTAAGATTATTCAGGTCCTCTCTGAGCATCTTCATTCCTCAGGAGATGCTCCAAATTTGCAACATCTGCTGCCTCAGCTGGTCTTCCAGTTCTCGTGTTACATTTCTAGACTGTCCAGAGCTCTTTGCTGTCATCTTCGGCCAACCATGGTACATCCCATGCAATCTTCTGTCCACATTGTTGATAAAATTAATAAATTATGGAAGGAGGAGTGGAAAAAAGTCAGAGAGGTCACAAAAGACAGACAACCCATTAACTGGAGTTGCGCAACACTGACACTGTAATGTAACAAAGTTAATAAGGTATAAAACCTGACTACTTATTTTATAAGCAAACTCTTCCTGGTAATTAAACCAATAGAGCAGAGACAGTCAATTATGATGATCTGTGGCCATGTATACACGGGTACTGGGCATGCCAGTCAGCTGTACGCAGCTGCAGAAAGCATTTCTGAATGAGGGATCTGATGCTCTTTAACAACAAGCTTCTGTTTACCACAGCCAAACTAGCTAGCAAATCCCGGCAAGCAGGAAAATCCTTTATATATACTCAGGTCCACTGCAGTAGAAGGCAGTCTCTTACACACTGATTTGAAAAGTAAGAAATCCCAAAAAGGAAGAAAGGTGAACTATTCTAAAAGTACTGACTCTGCTGTACTTGTTACACCCTTTTGTCATAGACATAAGCAAGTACTCGGGATGAAGTATACACTCATTGAGAATAAGGAGAAGGGCTGCCTAAAATTTTCTCCAGTGTGAATGACAGCCTAAACTTTGCTAATATTTGCTTCAGCACTAATGGGAATGGGGAAACTTTCTTGCAAGAAGACCCAAGATTATGATTATGTCGCTATATTAGGTCAAGGAAATGAATTTGGAAATGCCAAGACTTGTTTATTATACCTGTTATAAATCCCTTGGTATCAATTGAGTTCACCTGGGATGAATGTCAGTCATAAAACCAAAGCTATTAGAGATGTCTTTGTCATACTGACAAAGTAAGGTTGTTCAGCCTCAAAAACACGCTCATAGTTAGAAATCATCTCTTTGTTAATATTCAATGCTTTGATAGAGGGATGTGTTCGGAAAGCTGTTCTAACTGTGAATTTAAGGAATGAATTTGTAGTTTCCCTTTTAAGTGTTAATAATGAAAAGAGATTAATTTCCACAGAATTTTGAGTGTACACTGCATAAGGAGATTAAGTTGCAATCTATAAACCATTTAGTTAGGTTTAACAGGTCATGAAGTAGTAGCATGTTATGTATAAGCCATGTTAGTTATCCTGTTCTTGTGTTTAAGTTGGAGCGCAGCCTACGCTCCCTGAAGTCCCAAGAAAGAAGCAGATAGGTTCAGCTGGCAGTAACAAAACAGAACAATGGCTTTCCAATGTAAGTATTTATATGGTGTTTTGTTTTTTTTTTTTAAATTTATTCTTAAGCAGTCTGAATTAGTATCACTCCTGTATTATTCATTAACTCTTATTGAAGTGCAAAACAATAATTGACATCGTGTTTTTAACCATAAAGCATAGCTCAGAAGATGACTACTTAAAAAATATATACCGTTAAGATACCTTGTCAGTTACATTGCCATAAAGAAGGAAGAAGTCTGTGCATTCAAAAGAAAGAAGTAGTGGATTGTTTTGTTTTGTTTATCTTTTTAACCACATGCATAATTGAATTGTGGTAGCTATGTCCACAAGACACTATATTACTTAAGAAAGGGCTTAGACAAATTCATGGAGGACTCATTCATTAGAAGCTGTTCAACATATTTGGTGCAGGAATTTCCTAAATTTCTGGCTGATAATAAGCAGGATGGCAGCCAGGGGTGGCAGTTGTTCTGTGTTTCCCCATGTCCTCTACTCTTTCCTTAACCAGCCACTATCAGCCTCTTTTAGAGAGGGAGGGTCTTGGTCACATTTCTGGCATGGACAAACACAACTGATCTTATGTTTGGATTAACTAGACTTCAATCGCAAGTATCTGAATCATTTACATGTATAAAATATTACATTTAAATTCTTCTTCTGGATCAAATGAAACACACTTTTCACACAGATCCAAGAATTTATAGTTACTGCAATTAAAATTGAGGCAATAAAATCAAAGCACAACAGTTATTACAGCCCAGTTATGATGATACTAACACTTTTAGTTAATGACACAGTTAAGACCGATAAACAAAAACCTTCTAGGATCTATACATTCTTCTGTGGTGTGATGCTCAACTGTTCAATGTTCATTTGTCTCTGAAAGTCATCAGCTTCAGTGTTCCTCTAGAAGGATATTCTCTTTCATTCTTGCAGTGACTCACCCAGTACTCACTGGTTTCCAGTGCCGCAGTATACTTGTTTTTCTGTTACTATATCTGAAACTTCTTTTACTTCATTCACATTTGTTTATTTATTTGTTGGCTTATACCTTTAGTCACCAGTATCTCGCCACTGTGATTTCTGCGTAGAGTCCTAGTACTTTTGTTGTCTTGTACCTGCCCTCACCTAAACCCTACATTTTTATTCTAGGATTATAAGATAGTTCACCCTGCTTGGAGTACTTGCTTTACTGCTTATCCATGAATGATAGGCAATACACCATACAACTCCACAAAGCTAAACTAAAGCTTAAACAAATTTAGATGATACTTAACTTGATGGCCAGATAAGCCATCTTTTTTTAGGTAGAAATTTTTCACTTTGAGGGTGGTAAGGCACTGGAACAGGTTTCCCAGAGAAGTTGTGGAAACTCCGTCCCTAGAGATGTTCAAGGCCAGGCTGGATAGGGCTTTGAGCCACTGGTCTAGTGGGAGGTGTCCCTGCCTATGGCAGAAGGGTTGGAACTCGATGATCTTCACGGTCCTTTCCAACCTAAACCATTCTATGATTGTTGTCACAAGAGAAAGAAGCTAAAATCAGCACAAGCCGTGAAATTGCAAGATCAGGTCAATACAAAGCCTGTGCAAGTGCAACAGTATATAGTAATCATAACAAAAAAAAAAAAAAAAAAAAAAGGCAGGCTTCTTACACCTAATTGCACTCTTTGCCTGGATGTTAAAGAGAATTAAAAAGTGACAGAGGTAGTAAAAATTCAGTGAACTTAGACAAGAAGTGAACAAGTTGGTTTTCTCTATTTCAATTTTCTCCCCCGTAAGTCTAAAGAGACTTTGTTTGGATCAATATAGATATCTTGCTTGTGCAGTTGAACTGCTTATGCTGTTCAAAAATGCATGCCTTTAGAATTGTTTTCATTGTTTTCCAATGAAGCATATTTAAATGGCAGCATAGTTTCTCCTATTATTTACATGACATAAATCAGAAGCTGTTCTACTATGTCAAGGAAAAAATGCTGTGAGCAAGTCCTGAAGAATGTGGCCACATCATTTAAAATTAATATGTTCAGTGCATGCTCTATTTGTATTCCCTGCTTTCTGTTCACTAAACATTTCTTTGTTCTTTAGGATATGAGCCATATCTCTCAAGGGTAATGCTTTATTCTCTAAAACAGTAAACATATTGACCACTGCTAAAAATCTTGTAAGACAATTTGCACTACATTAACAGGCCATGAATCTCCCTTTCTAAGAATCCATATTACAAAACAGAAGTTTAAGCAAAAACATGGCATTATATTGATTTCTTGGGAACTAATATACACAAATGTGTGTTTACACACAAAGATACATGTACGCATGCAAACGCATACACAGAGTTGCATAAACAGCATGTATTGCACAAAACAGATCAATGGTTTCTTTCCTGAGCTATCTTTCTCTTAGATTTGGTACAAATTCTATCTGTATGAAATATTGATTCTTAATCAATTCAAAAAGAATATGGGCTTCAGATTACTGTTACAGTTCACAGCTATTTTTTTTTTCTTCTCAGACTGTATGATAAGGCAGGCTTTCTATCTACAGTCACCAGTGCATATATATTATATGTACGAACATACACACCATTATACAGTGGCAGAATATTTTCCTGAGAACGGATAAACAAGTTTCCCTAATCAATTTTAGCCAGTAGCATCCACTAAGACATATGTGTGCTGTGACATATAAATAACATCCATGTCTCCTTTGGCTTCTGGGACACAGTGGGAAGAATCTGTCTACTATTATTAGACTTAATTCTAACTGTTCTCCATGAGAAGTGGTTTTCTTTGTTACAGAAGCAAAGATTCTGCCTTTGAAAGCAATGTCTTCTTTCTTTCTTTTTTCTTTTTTTTTTCCCCAACCATCTGGTTCAGCATTATGGAAATTATCAAGACTGTAACAAGGGAGCACCACTATTGAAATCTGTAGGTATTCTACCTTGTTTGACTTTGGTTGATTAAGTTTTATACTTTCATGAGGACATGTGACAACTGTGATGCTGTAAGCTAATTTTTTTTTTTTTTTTCTCCTCAGTTGATTGTCAGCTTTGGTTCTTCCACATTTTCCTGATGTTTTTAATGGTTTAATGACATTTTCTTTCCTTCAGAGGATGCTACATTGCCAGTTGCTAACTGGACTCTCAAACTATCTTACAAGAATTTTCATAGGATTCATTTGTTCTAGCAGCAAGTTTAGTACATAGCCACTCAGAAAAAGCTGATACTGGTATTCATCAATAACACACTGGGGTAAAAGTAATCAAGAGAGATGATTTAAAAAGACTGGTTATTGTACAATATTACCAGAATTTTGGACCTGTACTAAGACAGAGGTCTTCTTAGCACCTTTAGTGTCTGTCCATCATAAGCCTTGAGCTGTGTGATCAACAACAAGAAACAGCTGATTTGAGGACAATTAATATTTTATTTTTGCAAATAGAAAAAAATCTTTATTATTTTGAAGAGACTGTCCACTGTGGTCAATATTGGAATGCACTGTGCACAAGTTTTTGTTTTAGAGAATTTGAGCAAATTTTCTCTCTCTCCTCTCCTGCCTCTCTGAAAAAAAAACAAAACAAAACAAAACCAAAACAAAAAACAAACAAACAAACAAACAAACAAACAAAAAACAAAAATCCAACCCCAAAACCACCTACTTTGAGAAAAAAAATGTGGAAGACAAAGCATTTGGAATGTGTGAAGCTGGAGGATTTTAGTAAATTATTTACTCTGCAGGAGAGATTGCTTAAAATTTCTCTTTTATTATGACCTTCTGTTGATCTGAGAGGTGCCTCAAATGAAATTAAAAGTCTAAGATTATTTAAATGTTCAAATTTTTTTCTTTCTGTGCTATTCCTCAGGTAAGTAGCTGTGCATGAAACCTGGGAAAAAGTGACGATGTGACTTGCTAATATTTTATGTAATCAAATGTACTCTCAAAACAGGCCCTTATATAGAAGGAATTGCATTATTTCCTTTAAAAAACAAACAAACAAAACAAAACAAAACTGAAAAAGAAACAATTCTTTAGGTGCTATTAAATATGAAGTATATTTTCCTTCATCCTCACAAATTTTATAAAATAATGTACTTTTCTGCCAAACTCTTCACAGCTTTTGCTAGGTGTCTGAGAAACCCACTAGTTCCTTCCCTAGTACTCTGGTTTGCATCTGACATTTTAAAAGGTAAATGATACTTGAAGCAGAATAATTCAGCTATCACATTGAATTTCTGGTTCATCTAATCTTTCCGTTATACCACACAAGGGCAAGAGGTGAGAGCAGGGTTCCAAACCTCTTCTTCACCAAAATACAATGCCAACTCCTGACCTCTGCTTTCAGTTTTCTTATTCTACTGTTCCTGCTAGTCCTGCTAGTAGTAATTAAATGAAAGGAGTTAATTTGTATTGCAAATTTTTTGGCTGTTCATTATACTTCTCTTAGAGGTAATGAAATCTGGATCTGGTACATAATTAAAGATAAGCTTTCTTTACCAAAGCCTTTGATTTTTAAATCTGGAAGCCAGGCTCCTAAAACCTTTTGGCACCCTTGAAAATATCACCTGTGCGTTATCTAATAACAGACAAAAGTGCAAAAGCTTATTCCTTAACTAAAAGTCTGAACTCTAAACAGTTCATTTCAATATTTTTTCAGGTTTTTCGTACCAGATAATCTCTACGATCACTGCAAAAGACAGATATACATTAATTTTTTAGGCAGAGTAACTGAGGGCTTTTCTCCATGAATATCAGTAAGTAAAAACATAAATTTACTGTGCTTCAGCAGCTGCAGACCAAATTTCCATGGATTTCCACTGATGTTTTAGCCAATGGTACCCTGTATGGGATGGTGTCCTTGCTTTTAAAGTTCTCAGGAATGAATGAACTTGTCTCTTCCATACAATCGCAGACCATCTCTACTCTTTCCCTTAAACTTATTGGCTCAAGGAGCTGCCTGAGCTCTCCTGATAGTCAACTCCATGCTTTCACATTTGCCTAATCCACTAGCTTGAATTGAGGCTTCCTAGATTCCCAGGCAGGAAATCTTTCTAGGATGACTTGGAAGCTGATATTTTTCACTTCTCATCACCAGAAAGAAAAAAAAAAAAAAACAACACATAACCCTACCTGGAAGAAAATACCAAGGAAGTGTCCTCAGGATCATCCACATAAAGACAAGGACATGTTGCAATACAATCTAAAATTGTATGATCTTCTCCAGTCTGGTTTCACCCTAAACTACAAGACTGGAGCAACTGCATGTCAGTCTTGTGGATGATCAGCAATTTGAGTCTTAAAACCATATATAGATGTCTTGAATGTCAGTAGCTGGGCTTAAGCAAGAGAAAAACATTCCTGCAGGCCTACACAAAATCAGCATCAGCTGCTCCTGTGCCATTTCCAGTACAGCAGAAGTAGGCAACTACAGTTCCAATTTTAAATCAAATTAAGTAGCTGCTTTTTACAATCACAATAAAATTCTCTCCAAGTATTTCAGGTATCCGAGTAACACTCACAATTATACCAACAGAAAGCGATAATGAGAATGAGTTAGGCTTGTATCTCTTGCAATCATCTTCAGAATGGATTCCATTTAATGCCATTTTCTATTCTCATTACAATCTTTGTCAGGCAAAGGCATCAGAATTTTAATGGCCAGTACAGTCTGTTTAAAAACTATAAACTCTTAATGGACTTACAAACAGAGACTTTAACCTTTTAAATATTCTGGACTCATCTCACTTACCTCTCCTTACAGAGTTCTGGAGATACAAATAGGAGAGAATGGAGATGGCAAAAGCAGAATGCCAGGCACGTTAAAGGGAAAACTAGGGTAACTGAAATGAAGATCATGTAGTCAGAATCTGGAAGTCACAGCCCTTGAGGTCCATGTGACCTTGGATAAACTTACACTGATATTTTCAAAAATCAGTGAACTCCCCAAATCCACAGTAGGCAGTTGGCAAAGTGACCTGGCATTCCGAGGTGCTAATTTTTTTGTCACCTCTCTGATATATGCGTGGATTGCTTATCCAAAGAAGGCAATGGACCTCTCCTGGCTTGTGCTGAGTTTATGTCCAACATCAACAAAGAAAAGCCAAGGACCTGGGAAATTGGATCTGTATCACCGCTGACACAAGGTGAACCAGAACACACTGTGCCTTTGAATGGCTGTCTTTTCCTTCAAAATGTCTTCTCAATGAATCCTAGCATGTTTATTTAGAACAGAGATATCCACAGGAAATAAAGAAATCCCAAAATAACAATTTACAACTAATTTAGGGATTTATCACTGGGAAAATAAATATTTGTGTAATGATGCATAGATTTCAGAGACCATGATTTAGGGCAGCTCAGACTAGCATGCCTATAAATTTCAGTGCAGGACCGTGTGGAGATTAGCTTGTGGCAGCATATTAATTGCAGTTGTGCAGTTCTGTATCCAAGCTAACCCACTTCCTTGTTGAATAAATTCTCTAGAGACAGGACGCATTTGAACAAGTGTGTGTGTCTTCACCTGATATAGCCATGGAGATAAATTGATACTTCTCAGTGAAATGATTTGAAGATGGGCATCTAAAACTGCTTAGATAAACTGTTTGCTAACTGTTTGCTTTCTGTTGATAGATGCTTTTTATTGACTGTAGGGTGAAAAGATAAATATCTACATGCTATATATTTAAAAGCATGCATTGAAGTCCATTCATGGTGCTACAGAACCAGCTTAGATGGTTTGACCTTCCTTCAATGCTCTGCCTAATGCACACCAAGGGGCTGTTGATCTTTGCTGCAAGGGCACATTGCTGGCTCATGCACAACCTTGTGTCCACTAAGACCACCAGCTCCTTCTCTGCAGTCCTGGTCCCCAGCCTGTACTGGTACCTGGGGTTATTCCTCCTTTGGTGCAGGACTGCGCTTTTCCCTTTCTTGAACTTTCCAAGGGTTCTGTCAGCGCATTTCTCCTGCCTGACAAGGTCCTTCTGAATGGCAGCACAACCATCTGGTGAACAAACCACTCCTCCCGGTTTGTGTTGTCAGCAATCCAGTCTTGCCTTCTGTTAAGAAGCCTCGTAGCTTTGGGAGCATCAATTAAACCTAGTGATTCTAAAAAATATCAGGTTTCCCACCAAAAGCCAGCAAGCGTTAGAGTCTTGAAACAAAATCTTTAAGTTGGCTACAGCTGAAGAATCTAGAGTTTTCAGTAATTTTTAAAAATTTCAAGCCAGCTTCCAGAGGACAAATGCTTTATTGTTCTGACATTTCACCAAATAAGTCAGAGATATTTTGAGCAAAACATGTTGATCACAGCAGTCAGTTGTTTTTGGAAAAGGCCTGTCACCTGGAAAAAAACACCAACTGCATTAATCTTTTTTTTCACTCTTTCATCTATAAATGTCAGACGGATGAAAAAAATAACCACAGCTCTAAAAGTCTCCTCTTATTCTGGGCAAATTGTTTCTTCATTTTTCTTGAATCTAGGGTTGTAGTGTTGCCAATGCAAAAGCTAAAGTAAGAGTGTCTGAGCCTATTTCCTGCAAGTATTCAAAGAAGTTATTATTTATTATTATATATTATAATGTACATATATTATTAACATGCATTTATTTACTCATTCAGGTATGGCTTGCATGATCTAGCATAGTCTAAGATTAAAAGTTAGCAGATCACCCTTATTCAGCAATGTGTTTAAGAATGTATTTATTTAAAGAAGAAAATACAAATCACCCAAACAAGCATTTCAAATGAAACATGCTGCATTGTGTTTGCATGGCAAGGTTTTGATAGCTGGGGGGCTACAGCAGTGGCTTCTCTGAGAAGATGCCAGGAGCTTCCCCCATGTCTGATAGAGCCGATGCCAGCCAGCTCCAAGATGGACCTGCTGCTGGCCAAGACCGAGCCCATCAGCAGTGGTGGTGTTGCCTCTGTAATAGCATATTTAAGAAGGGGAAAAGAAACCCTGCTGTGCAACAGCAGCTGGAAGAGAGGAGTAAGACTATGTGAGAGAAACTCTGCAGACACCAAGGTCAGTAAAGAAGGAGGGGGAGGAGGTGCTCCAGGTGCCAGAGCAGAGATTCCTCTGCAGCCCATGGTGAAGACCATGGTGCGGCAGGTTGTCCCCCTGCAGCCCATGGAGGCTGAGTGGAGCAGATACCCACCTGCAGACTGTGGAAGACCCGATGCCAGACCAGGTTGATGCGCCCAAAGGAGGTTGTGACCCCATGGGAAGCTCATACTGGAACAGGCTCCTGGTGGGACCTGCGAACCCATGGAGAGAGGAGCCCGTGCCAGAGCAGGTTTGCTGGCAGGACCTGTGACCCTGCAGGGCACCCACGCTGGAACAGTCTGTTCCTGAAGGACTGCAGCCTGTGGGAAGGACCCACCCAGTTCCTGAAGGACTGTCTCCCATGGGAGGGACTCCATGCTGGAGCAGGGGAAGAGACCGAGGAGGAACGAGCAGCAGAGACAATGTGTGATGAACTGAGTGAAGTTGAGCCCGGGAAGAAGGGAGAGGTGGTGGGAAGGTATTTTTAAGATTTAGTTTTATTTCTCATTATCCTACTCCTGTTTGATTGGTAATAAATTAAATTAATTTCCCCAAGTGAAGTCTGTTTCGCCTGTGACAGTAATTGGTGAGTGATCTCTCCCTGTCCTTGTCTCAACACATGAGCCTTTCGTTATATTTTCTCTCCCCCTGTGCAGTTGAGGAGGAGGTATGGTCAAGCAGCTGGGTGGGCACTTGGCATCCAGCCAGGGTCAACCTACCACACACGCATACATATGTTTTATGAGTAGAACTCAACTTAGCCATTTTATTTAGCGCTCTTTCGAGCTCGAGTCAGAAAGTTTGTCTATATATATTACTGAGAACTCAAACTATCTTCTAAGTGGCAAGTGTTGAGTGTGCTTCCACTGATTTCAAGAACAGTAAGTGTGAATCAAAAATCTGTTGCAATGGAAACAGAGAACTCTTTGTCGTGTTATTTCTTCATTTCTCATTAAGTTTGAACACTTGTTCTTACTCTTAATTTTCAGACAAAAATACAGATATTTGTTTTCACTGTTTGGAAGATATCCTCCCTTCTTTTGGGTACAGTTTTCATTTGCTACTCATTTAGGTCTACTGACATCAACAAATCCTGGTTTACATTGCATATAACTGCCAAATTCTGTTTATTAGTTATTACATCTCAGTAATACATTCTATGCTCAGTTAATGAAAACAGCTTGTTTAGTCTGATCTTAACAGACTCCACTATTCTTGAAAGGTAATACTGCTTCTTAGATTTTTTTTAATGGCTGATAATACATTTAGTTTCAGCTTAAGACAATGTGTATGAACTCTATTAGTATTCAGTCGGGCACTAAAAGCATATTGTGTAGAACTTAGCACTGCTGGTAAGAGGCCAAGGCAGAAAAAAAAAAATAAAAATCATTTGTTAAAAGGTTTCCAGAAATTTAATTAAAAAGGAGAGAAATTACAGTCCACATTTTCCTTTTTTTTTTTTTAATTAATTAATTAAAACTGAGGGTCACCTTCCCAACTAATCAGTTTGCAAATAAAGTTTTTAACTCATTTCAGCGATTGTTTCATGTAAGCTTGAAGAGATTTTAATTAAAAAATAAACTTTCTTCTAACTTTGAAGAAGAAATATCTGAATAGAGACTATGAACTATCAGTAAAGCAAAAAGCCATTTGCAATCCCATTCTGCTGGCCTTCAAGTACAATCCACAAAAACACCAGCGTGGAAAGAGCTACGAAATTTTAGTTATAATTAAGTTTTCCTTATATTAATGGGGTATCTTGTGTGCATAGCCAGTGTACTTACATCATTAATCCCTACGGTGGCATAGGAACTCCTTAGTTTGTCTTCACAGAATGGTCAGGGTTGGAAGGGACCTCTGGAGATCATCCAGTTCAACCCTCCTGCCAGAGCAGGGTCACCTACAGCAGTTGCACAGGATGGCATCCAGGCGGGTTTGGAATGTCTCCAGAGATGGTGACTCCACCACCTCTCTGGGCAGCCTGTTCCAGTGCTCTGCCACCCTCAAAGAAAGAAGTTCCTCCTCATGCTAAGATGGAACTTCCTGTGTTCAAGTTTGTGCCCATTACCTCTTGTCCTATCACTGGGCACCACTGAAAAAAGACTGTTCCCATCCCCCAGCACCTTCCCTTTAAGGATTTATAAGTATTGATAAGATCCCCCCTCAGTTGTCTTTTCTCTAGACTAAAAAGACCCAAGTCCCTCAGCTTTTCCTCATAAGAAAGATGCTCTAATCTTGGACCTGTTTAAGACAATGGACCAGTTTAAGACAATAAACTGACCTGAGCCAAGGTGGTTGACTGACCTCCTAACCCTCTTCACAACAAAGTACTTGTTCCAGGAGCTCTCAATATGGCAATTTCAGAAAATCCCAGACTCCCCCAGGGAGCTCAGGCTATCCCTAGACCAATTTTTGTGCTTAAATGTGTTGATTAATATTCCAAGCAGACAAGACGGCACAGATTATTTTGCTTAATTATTGTTGCATATTGTTCAATAACCTTAACTTCTGACAGTTTAGATTTCCAACTAAAATAACTTTTGATGACTTATTTAGAGAGGAAAATGGTCAATGGACACAGCTTATCTTAATGGGCTGTAAACGTCATGTAATGCCGTGAACAAAATGACCAAATGAAAGGTTAGGGTAGACAGCAATATGCTAAGAGCTGTCAACAGCTCAAATCAATATCTGTGAAAGATTGCTTTTGTTGCATATTTTTTTTTGTTATTGGTGGTTTCGTTTAGGGCTTTTTTAGGTATTCATAACCCTTTCTTTTATAGTATCTAGCAGTTGTATCTACTATGTCTCAAGGTAAGAAAATTCTTTTCTCATTATTTAACTGTTGAATTAGGGTAACAGGTGAATTACCAATCCTTAAAAGTATTCAAATATCTTGATAACACAGTATTTAGAGATGCTGAAAAGAAAGGTCCAGTCCTCATATGTGCAATCAATACCTGAGTTTCAGGAGTTGGAACGAAAGACAAAGTCTTACTTGTAGGTAGAGAAGTTAGTGCAAATTTCCATCGATTTCATTAGATCTAGCACCACAACTGTAATATTTCCTTTTGTTGTCTCAGCTTATTTTCATTAACTAGATTACATTTGTTTAAAAATAGAAAGCTGCATACAAATAAGATCTGTTGATTAAATACCAATAACCAGGCATGCAGGTTGGAATTTATATTACCTAACTTGAGCCATCTAAAAGTCAAATCTAAGGTAATCATCTAGGCTCCCTCTATAGTCCACAGAGTCTGAAGGGTGGTTCTTTTTTAAAATTAGTATTCACCTTACATTAAATGACTCCCTTGGGGTACCCATTCCAATCAATTATAGAACAAGTCAAGCTTACGCTGTATGCCTAACTTTAAAATACATTTCTTTGGGACTGACTTCCAGGGCAACTGTTGATTTTAAAAGAATTGCAGTTGCTAATATCAACATCAGCAAAATTCAGCAGTTTAACTGATGAGCAGCTGGTACTAGACTGATGAGCAGGATGATTGCAATTCATCAAAGGACTAATGAAGATCTACGTAAGACACCTCTGGTACTTTCTGGAGGAGAATATGAAAACCAGGAAATCGCTAAATATAGCGCTTCAAAATACACAATACAAAATGAACAGAGTGCTGCAAATGACTTAAAGTTGTGTCCAAGCTCATTCTGTAGGTAAAAGTTGACAATTAAAAGGGACATGACTGATGTATGACAGAACACGATAACCAATAGAAGGACATATGAAATGAGGATTAAATGTTTGTAGAGGTGAATCATAAACTAGACCTTTTGAATTTAAGCTACAAGACAGGTGGACCTTAGAAAACATTTACCAGCCTCCTTTTCAAGGCATTATACTTGCGTCATATTACAATGAATAAAGAAACCACACATGCATTCATGAGGCTGCCTGAGTCTGGAACCAGAGGAGATGAGAAACTGACCCAGGTGGAGCTAGCTATGGCTAGCGAGTTAGCAGATGCTCTCTGAAGCTACAGAAGTTTTTCCTGGTTTGCTGCACACCTGGAGAGCCAAAGCTCCTTGATCCCCTTAATAGTGAAACACAGGGAGACTGGAAGGAGTAGTCAGAACTGTTTTTCTTCTGAAGATAAATCCAATGAAAGGGATCCCTGCTCCCGGCCTGCAGCGCCTCCTGCCCTCCTCCTCCGCCGCCCTCGGGCTCCCTCTGCTGCTGCTCCCTCCTGGGCTTCCTCCTCCTCTGCCTGGGCCGCCTTGGGCCCTGCCGCAAACCTCTTTTCCCCCCGCGGGGCGCCCCCGGCTTGGCTGAGGGGCTCAGCTGTGTCCTGCGGTGGGGCCGTTGGAGCCGGCTGGCACCGGCTGGCACCGGCTGTGTCCGGCCTGGGGCAGCCCCGGCACCTCCGCACAGAGGCCGCCCCGCAGACCCACTGCTGACACCTGGACATGGACACTTGATATACCTATTCTTCAGGTTTCTAATTTAACCATTTGAGGTTTTCCCCCTTTTCTTTCTTTTTTTTTTTTTTTTTTTATTTGAACAGCTTGTCGTAAAGATTCGTTCCTATCAAAATCCACAACAGTAGTAATTTATAATGGACCCACTCTTATGTTATAAAGAACATCACTGTTTTGTTTGTGTTCCTTGGCATTGATGTGCGGAAACAAACTGTAACTCATGGAGAGTTATAAAGCCGGTATGTTTATTACAGCACTGGGTGCAAGGGGGATCTCTCCTCCAAACTTTCACACCGTATCTCAAAGCAAGCATTCATTTATGATACAAAATCATGCATATTCATTAGTATAGGCTGGGTTACTACAACTAGTTCTGGGAATAGGCGTAACTATTGTAATTATTTCCAGGAACTCATTAGCATAAGTCTCCTCCTCTTGCCGCATGCGTACTGCCATCCGTCGGCCAGGGTCTTCTGGAGGAAGGCTCATAGTCTTCTTCACTGTGTACTTTTCACCTTTGGCTCAGAATGCTGAGTTAGCTGAGCCAGTAACCATAAAATCAGTTCCAACCAGACAACAAGTTCCTGTTTCATGCCTATATGTACCCTGTTATCACAGAATCACAGAATTTTCAGAGTTGGAAGGGACCTCTAGAGATCATCTAGTCCAACTCCCCTGCTAGAGCAGGATTGCCTAGAGCACATTACTCAGGACTGCATCCAGGCGGGTCTTGAAAATCTCCAGAGAAGGGGACTCCACAACCTCCCTGGGCGGCCTGTGCCAGTGCTCTGTCACCCTCACCATAAAGAAGTTTTTCCGTGTATTTGAACGGAACTTCCTGTGTTCTAACTTGTGCCCATTACCCCTTGTCCTGTCACTGGGAACCCTTGAAAAGAGCCTGGCTCCATCCTCCTTCAACCCACCCTTTAGATACTTGTACGCCATAATAAGGTCTCCCCTCAGCCTTCTCTTCTCCAGGCTAAAGAGTCCCAGCTCTCTCAGCCTTTCCTCATAAGGCAGATGCTCCAGTCCCTTAATCATCTTAGTTGCCCTTCGCTGGACTCACTCCAGCAGTTCCCTGTCCCTCTTGAACTGGGGAGCCCAAAACTGGACACAGTATTCCAGTTGTGGCCTCACCAGTGCAGAGTAGAGGGGGAGAATGACCTCCCTCGACCTCCTGGCCACACTCTTCCCTATGCAGCCCAGGATTCCATTGGCCTTTTTGGCAACAAGGGCACATTGCTGGGCCATGGATAATTTACTGTCTACCACAACCCCCAGATCCTTCTCCTCAGAGCTACTTCCCAGCAGGTCCGCCCCTAGCCTATACTGGTGCCTAGCATTCTTCCTCCCCAGGTGCAGGACCTTGCACTTGCTTTTGTTGAACCTCATTAGGTTCTTCTCTGCCCAGCTCTCCAGCCTGTGCAGGTCACACTGGATGGCAGCACGGCCCTCTGGGGTGTCAGCCACCCCATCCAGTTTGCTATCATCAGCAAACTTGCTGAGGATACACTCTGTCCCCTCATCCAGGTCATTAATGAATATATTAAACAAAATTGGACTGAGTATTGACCCCTGGGGGACACCACTGGTTACAGGCCTCCAACTAGACTCTGCGCCGCTGATCACAACCCTCTGAGTTCTGTCCCACAGCCAACTCTCAATCCACCTCACTGTCACCTCATCTAGCCCATACTTCCTCAGCTTCCTAATGAGGATGTCATGGGAGACAGTGTCAAAAGCCTTGCTAAAGTCAAGATAGATGACATCTACGACTCTCCCCTCATCCAGCCAAACACTTATAACATCATAGAAAGCTATCAGATTAGTCAAGCACGATCTACCCTTGGTAAATCCATGTTGACCACTTCTAATAACTTCCTGTTCCTCAACGTGTTTGGAGATGACATCCAGAATGAGTCGCTCCATTAGCTTCCCAGGGACAGAGGTGAGACTAACAGGTCTGTAGTTCCCTGGGTCCTCCTTCTTGCCTTTTTTGAAGATCGGAGTGATGTCAGCCTTCCTCCAGTCCTCAGGCACCTCTCCTGTTCTCCATGACCGTCCAAAGACGATGGAGAGTGGTCTAGCAATAACATCCGCCAGCTCTCTCAGCACTCGCGGATGCATGCCATCAGGGCCCATGGACTTGTGAATGTCCAGCTTGGCCAAGTGGTCTCTGACACTGAGGTCCCTCAACTGAGGGAAAATCTTCCTCTCTCCAGACCTTCCCCTTTGCCTTCAGAGTGTGGGATTCATGAGGGACAGCTTTAGCAGTGAAGACCGAAGAAAAGAAGGCATTCAGTAACTCTGCCTTCTCTGTGTCTTCCACCACTAGGGCACCTGTCTCCTTCACCAGTGGGCCTACATTTTCCCTAGTCTTCCTTTTCCTATTGATATACTCAAAGAATTTCTTCTTATTGTCTTTAACTGCAGTGGCCAAGCTGAGTTCTGATTGAGCTTTTGCCCTTCTCATTTTCCCCCTACATAGTTTTGTTATATCTTGATAGTCCTCATAAGTTGCCAACCCCCTTTTCCAGAGAATGTAAACCTTCCTTTTTTTCCTGAGGTCCAGCCAAAGTTCTCTATTTAGCCAGGCTGGTCGTCTTCCCCGTCTGCTCGTTTTTCGAGACAAGGGGATGGCCTTCTCCTGCGCTTTTAAGAGCACCTGCTTGAAGTATGCCCAGCCTTCCTGGGCACTTTTGCTCTTCAAAACTGCCTCCCAAGGGACACTCTCAACCATGCTCCTAAACAGGCTAAAGTCTGCCCTTCGGAAATCCAAGGTGGCAGTTCTGCTGGCTCCCCGCCTTACGTGATCAAGAATTGAAAATTCTGTCATTTCGTGATCACTCTGCCCAAGACGACCTCCAACCTTTACATCCCCCACAAGACCTTCTCTGTTAACAAACAGTAGGTCCAGTAGGGCACTTCCCCTAGTTGGTTCCTTCACCAGCTGTGTTAGGAAGTTGTCTTCCACACACTCCAGGAACCTCCATGACTGTTCCCTCTCTGCTGCATAGTATTTCCAGCAGACGTCTGGGAAGTTGAAGTCCCCCACAAGAATAATGGCAGATGATCGTGAGACCTCTGCCAGCTGCTTATAGAATACTTCATTGGCTTCTACATCCTGATTGGGAGGTCTATAACAAACTCCCATCACGATGTCTGCCTTATTGGCCTTCCGCTTAATTCTTATCCATACACACTCAACACTGTCATCCACACTGTTAAGTTCCAGACATTCAAAACTGCCCTTAACATAGAGGGCCACCCCACCACCTCTCCTTCCTCGCCTATCCTTTTTGAAGAGTTGGTAGCCATCAATTACAGCACTCCACTTGTGTATGTCCTCCCACCACGTTTCTGTGATGGCAACTATATCATAGTTTCCTTGCTGTACAATGGCCTCCAGCTCCTCCTGTTTATTTCCCATGCTGCGTGCATTAGTATAGATGCACTTCAGCTGGGCTAATTGTCCTGCCACTTTCTTGGGGGGACAAGCCCTAATTCGCACCTAATCATACTCAGACACTACTGTAGCTACCAAATTATCACTACCCCTCATGTTTTGCTGTCACACAATTCACCATCCCCCACCATCACCGGGACAGGCTGCAAGACCCTGCTAACACTTTTACCCAGAAGCACTGGTACGCTTCTCCCAGGCACCACTTTTGTAATCCTGGTTTCATCCCCATCCCCCTTCAAACCTAGTTTAAAGCCCTATAGATGAGCCCTGCTAGCTCTTGTCCCAGGATCTTTCTTCCCCTTCGGGTTAGGCTTCCCCCACCTGTTGCCAGCATGCCTGGTTTCCTGTAGATGAGCCCATGATCAAAAAAGCCAAAGTTCTGCCGGATACACCAGTCTCGGAGCCAGGAGTTAATTTCCTGACTCCTCCTACTTATCCCCTCGTCAACCCCTGCAAATGGTGGGATAGAGGAGAACACTCTTTGTGCTCCCGATCCCTTAACCAGCCGTCCCAGGGCCCTAAAGTCATTCTTCATTGCCCTTAGACTTCTGGTACCTACCTCATCACCACCTACCTGAAATATCAGTAGTGGGTTGTAATCTGATGTCTTAACCAGGGAAGGGAGTTTTCTCCTTATGTCCTTAATTCTGGCCCCAGGGAGGCAGCTGACTTCCCTGTGGCATGGGTCCGGTCTACAGATAGGGCCCTCTGTTCCCCTCAGAAGGGAGTCACCTACCGCAATTACCTTCCTTTCTTTCTTGGTTGAGGAAGTCCTGAGGCGGCGGGGTGAGTGCCCAGCACTGGGCGCCTCACTGGATGGATCATCCTTTCCATCCTCAGTTACCTGGTCTTCGATTTCCAAAGCCCCATACCTATTCTGCAAGGGCAATTGGGATGGTGAGGGGGGCTGTGAGGGGTTCCGCTTGCCTCTCTGCGGAGGGATCTGACTCCACTCCCCCTTATCCCTTAAGTTCTCTCCTTCTGCCTGGTGACAGGAGGGAAGGGGATCAACCACTTCCAATGGAGCCTCTTCCTGCTGCCTTTGCCTCAGGGTATGGCTCCACCAGTCTATTTCGTTTTCACAGTCTCTGATAGTTCTTAACCTTTCTACCCCTTCCTTCAGTTCGACCACCTGCCTGAGCAGATCATTTACTTGATCACACCGTATGCAGGCAGTGTCATTGTTATCTGTTAAGGCCTCTTGCAACAAGGTTTTGGTGTACTGCTAAACTATTTGCTGTGCTCACAATATTTAGCTAAGTTTTCCCATATCTGAATAGGCCTTATAAAAATGTTAACATTTACTTCAGCACAGCCCTGCTTACTGAGGGCATTGCCTGTGCTGGGGTCGCTCCATATTCCAGAGCATCCTACTTCATGGAGCAGCTGTCTCTTGGTGCTCCCAGATGTTGGGTTGGATCTTGAAACATTACCACCCAGGCAGGATCAGCTCTATCTAAACTAGTCCTTACAGATACCTCCTAAATATCTACATTGATGGAAAGCAAGAAGAAAAGCATCAGAGCTGGTAGGTCAGGTTGTCCTGAGTGGCCTAAGGCATATCATACATGCTGAATTTCATCAGATGAAATTTGCTGCCAGATTTTTTTCAAGAAATTTCCAAATGCTCCATGTCAGCTGAAGATGCAAGAAACATTCCCTGAGAAAAAAAATCTTTTCCATCTCTTCCATTTTACCTCTTATTCCCCCAACATATTATTAAAGCATAGGAGGATGGGGGTTTTGTTTCTTCTTTTGTTTGTTTATTTTGGGGAAAATGCTATAAAGTTTTCCTAAATCTATTGGTCTTCCCACTGCCAAGACTCACAAAGGAAAGTTATTTTGTGTGAGTGCAAAGGATGAAAATTCAGACCTGAGGTCCTTTTTATCTCTTCTTTCTAAAGGGCTAACAGTGGAAAAATGGAATCCAATCCCCTCGAGGCAGAGCTGCAAAATACTACAGTAGACTTCTTGCTTCATCCAATGGTATTGGGTATCCCAGCTGGAGCTGATCAGTCAAATAACTTTCAGACTTTTCTTTTTCCCTGTGTAAATTACATCAGTAGCCCTTTTGTCCTTATAGTCCATTCTGGTTTTAGAATCAATGAATTGATAAATAAGTGTAGTAAACAGCTGTGAGCAAACATTTTAGACTTTACATTTACTTGCAGAAATGTCATTTTGATAATTTACTGTAGCAAATTCCACTACAGCTCACATGCAGTGTAAAAGGCTAATTTAAGAGCAGTGCTTCTTTGTTAGTAGTAATATATTTCACAAGTATAAATTGAAGAGCTCAGGCCTGGATGATCCAGACCTTATAGGACTAGGTGCTACAAAGCACTATGAAGGATTGGTCACAGTCCTCAAATTTTATTGAGGAGAGTAGATTGATCCTACTTTCCTCACAGTTTTGCCAAAGATTAATTTAAAGTCACAGTGTATCCTTGACTCAGATGTATGCAAGTGGCACTCATTGCTCCTTGATGAAAGTGCTGTGCTGTATTGTATTTTTATTATTTCTCAGTTCTATTTTGAAGTAGAATATTATTTCTGTGACTAAGCAATCAGTCTCCAGCAGAAGGAGCACTGGCAATACAACTAGGTAAAGCACAGTCCTTGGGATTTTATTTTGATAAAAGAGCTGTAAGAATTACATGTGATGTTTATTCTCTGCTATGGGACATTGTCTTCCGTGTTCATTCAAGAGGAAAAGTGATACCAGTTTAACCAGGGATGTTAGCAGCCATGTGCTGGTCCTTCTACCACACACTTCTGAATTCAGTCCAGCTTTAGCTGGATATTGAAGTCTGACAGACTTGCACCACAGCCATCAGACTTGCAAAAAGAAAGGAAAGGAAGTTTAATCATCTTTAGCCCTTTGCCCAGCTATAAATACAACATATGTTTAAGTTGTCTATCTTATTTCTTTTCAAAATATGATGCAGCTGTGCAATAGCTACCTGCTAGACATTCATTTCTCTTCAGAGTTTCATGACCTCTTGCTGTTTTTCATGGTCTTGCACATGTTGGTCTTACACATGACCACAGCGGGGACACCAAAGTCTCTGTCCTCTGTTAGCCTGAGAACTCAAGGGTAAGGCCTGAACCAGTCTAGCCTGCTGGGAGATTTTAGGAATTTCAATTACTTTCTTTCCTGAGAAGATTTGCGAAAGATGAAGAAAATTTAAGGCATTTAATATATTTTATCATTGTGCCGTTCCCAGCATCATTACATGACTCAGTAAAATGGAATCACTGGGACCTCCCAGAGCTGATGAGTGTTCCCTTCCTAGTTTTTACCTGAATATGCCACCTTTCATGACCATACCTCTTATTTCTGGTACAAAACAATAACAGCAAGAGGATTATGCTAATTTATGTGGGGAAAAAGCATAGCCTGGAAAAGAATTCCTGAGGAGTTTAGCACCCAGTTACCTATTTTATGTCCACTAAGCAACTAGTCCTGTCTGTTATCTCAGTAAACCTTTTAAAATCCTTCCTATTTTCTTGCCAGACAGCCAGTGGATTGCTGTTTTGTACCAGGACTTTGCTAGACTGTCCAGGAGAAAAATAATAAATAAATAAATAAATAAAGTGTTTTATACACTGCTGCTACGCCAACCTAAATGGAAATCTGATTATTTACTGTTATCTGTAATTTCTATTTCAGGGATAAATGCATTTTTCATTCTTGAAACCTGAATAGTTAATGTATCTTCTGCATTGACATGCTAAAGAAATCACAATGATACTAAAGGTGGTAGAGGAGATCAATAGAGTAACTCAGTGTTAAGCAGCTGGTTCCTCACAACTCTCAATCTCACTCTGATACTCTGATAGCACTCTTTTTTTCTTTCCCCTCTCTCTTCCCTAAGAATTTATCACTGGTTTTGTTGGTTTGGTTTTTTTTTTTTTTTTTTCCTTGTGTGTTCTGTTAAATACTATATCCTTTTTATAAAATACCGTTCGAAGTCTCCCTGAAAACAAGTGACTAGGACACGGATAATTATATTCAAGCAAAACTCTATTCAAGAAAGACTTATTTTCTCTGCCAAAATCAAATCTGTTTTTTCACTGGAATTTCACATAAAAGCAAGTCCAAGGTCAATCTCAAGCTTGAAAAATTTCATCTGATGTCCTAGACTTGATATAATCCAGTTTCAGACCAACAAATGAAAAGTCTTGGTGCCACGATAGATGCTTTGCTACCATCAGGGATGATTAACAGAGAGATGTTCTTATCTTAGACCTCCCTGAGTCATTTGGCACACCTGTCATATTTCCAAGGGAATGTTTTAATATTGAGGTACATCCAAAGAATGTGATGGAAAATGGTACCAAAGATCAACCATTTCTCTGGTCCTGTATGGCATTTAAGTACAGTCGTACAATGGTATAGACTCACATCAACAACCTTTCACCACATATGTGTCTACAAGACTTCAGTACTCATTGCACAATGCTTGGAAAACAAGTCCCAGTCTGAGATGAAAAACTGTTTGTTGAAATTAAGGCCAAAAAGGTCAGTGATGATGCTGATGAGCAAACAAAAGCACTTTAAAAGGATGCTACTAAGAAGTGGCTGTTGGCTGAAGAATATATATCTAACTTTGGGCAACACAGTCTATCATTTATTAGTCTTTCTGCATTCCTTGCTGATTTTAGACTCCTACCAACCCACACCTCTGAGTGATACCTTCTGTTTGTCACCAGTTACCCAAAGAGAATTAATGCTACTCTAGCAATGACTGATATTAATGATTTTCTCACTGCTTGGCTGGGTTAAAGCCATGAATTATAGCTTGGAATTAAATCATTAATTGCAGATAAAGTCTGCATTGGATCCGGTGTGTCCAGGAGACATAAAAAACATAATTGTTTGTTTTTATCACTGCTTGTCATTAAACAGCAAGTCAAATTCAGAATCTTGAGACTTATTTATGGTCCCCAAGGGAGAGAGGATATAGTTATCTTGTCTAACCTTAAAATTTGCATTGTATGTATGTGCATGTACTTCAAGTGTCTTTATAGCCCTTGGAGAGGAACAGGCATTTTTAGAAAACAGGCTGTGAGATTGTGATCAACAGGTCTGGTCCGTTGGCACCACTGACCTTTCTATGTAACTGGGAAGTTCATGGAATTTCATGGGATTATCCTTCAATAGTACAATAAGATCCCTTAAAAGCAGACAATCATAATGAAACTATTGCATTTCTTTGACCTACCATCTCTTTTATGAATGCATAGAAAAGAAAAGTAGAAAAGAAAAAACTTTCCAATCAAAACACTCCACCGCATACACAATTCTCTCCCCTGGGAGAGGATGAGCAAGAAAATGAGCTACAGTTGACACATGTTAGTCACTTTACTTAATGTGCTAATGGGAGATACTCCAATATTGTGGGTGATGAGGGCTGCATAAGAATTAATAAAGTAGAATAGAAACCGCTTGCTTACAATGGGTAGAGATGAGAGATTCTGAATAGGACTAGATTTATTTTATCAACTACACAGCAGTCAAAGCTATTTCAATGAAGATAAATGAAGAACTCTATCATCTTACTTTGTAGACTTATTTAACCAACAGACTGTCTTCTGTATGATTTGTGATGGCTTTACACATTAGAAACTAACTGAGATATATCATGACTGTCAAATCCTGATATTCCTGTGGGTTTCACATACAGTACAATAGAACCACTTTCATTATCTTTGTGTTACCGATAATGGATAATAAACCATCTTACAGTACCCAAAGGAAAGCCTCTTGGAGCATAGAAACACTCTTAGTACATGGAATACATTTTAACCCCTTTTTTTTTTTTTTCTGAAAAAGTCTTTGAATCAAAATGAAGATGACTTTATTTTTTAAAAGCTACACTTTTTCTTCCTCCCCGCCCTTTTTTTTTAATGGCAAGAGTACTTAAACTACCTCCTAAGAGTAACTGTGCACTTATTCTTACTTACCAAAGCACTTAGTTTTCAGTAGCTGGAAAAGGTTAAGGGCTTGGGATTCAAAAAAAAAAAAAAAACCCAAACATTTTACTGAGCTATTCCAACTGTCAGCAACGTCAACTGATATTCTACTTGTCAAGGCCAATAGGAAGGCTTTCTTAAGTATATAGGAGACAAAAAGAAAACTAGGGAAAATGTGGGCCCACTGTTGAACAAGACAGGTGCCGTGGTGACAGATGATGCAGAGAAGGCGGAGTGGCTGAATGCCTTCTTTACTTCTGTCATCACTGCTCACTGTCCTCGGGAGTCCCAGACTTTGCCGGTAACAGAGAAAGTCTGGAGGAAGCAAGACTTTCCCTTGGTTGATGAGGAACAAGTTAGAGATCAGTTAGATAAACTGGATATCCACAAGTCCATGGGGCCTGATGGGATGCACCCGCGGGTGCTGAGGGACCTGGGGGAAGTCATTCCTGGGCCGCTCTGCATCATCTTTGAAAGGTCCTTGAGAACAGGTGAGGTGCCTGAGGACTGGAGGAAAGCCAGTGTCACTCCAGTCTTCAAAAAGGGCAATAAGGAGGACCCAGGAAACTACAGGCCGGTCAGCCTCACCTCCATCCCTGGAAAGATGATGGAACAGCTTGCTCTGGGTGTCATCTCAAAGCATCTGGAAGAAAAGAAGGTTATCAGAAGTAGTCAACACGGATTCACCAAGGGGAAGTCACGTCTGACTAATCCGATAGCCTTTCATGATGGGGTGACTGGATGGGTGGATGAGGGGAGGGCAGTGGATGTTGTCTACCTTGACTTTGGCAAGGCTTTCCACACTGTCTCCCACATCATCCTCACATGCAAGCTTAGGAAGTGCGGGCTAGATGAATGGACAGTGGAATGGATTGAAAACTGGCTGACAGATAGAGCTCAGAGGGTTGTGGTTAGTGGTGCAGAGTCTAGTTGGAGGCCAGTAATGAGTGGTGTCCCTCAGGGGTCAGTATTGGGTCCATTCCTGTTCAATATATTCATCAATGACCTGGATGAAGGGATAGAGCGTACCATCAGCAAGTTTGCTAATGACACGAAACTGGGAGGAGTGACTGACACGCCAGAAGGCTGTGCTGCCTTACAGCGTGACCTGGACAGGCTGGAGAGTTGGGCAGAGAGAAACATTTTGAAATTCAACAAGGGCAAGTGTAGGGTGCTGTACCTGGGGAGGAATAACCCCATGCATCAGTACAGGTTGTAGGCTGACCTGCTGGAGAGCAGCTCTGTGGAAAGGGACCTGGGAGTCCTGGTGGACAACAGGATGGCCGTGAGCCAGCAATGTGCACTGGTGGCCAATAAGGCCAATGGCATCCTGGGGTGCACCAAGAAGAGTGTGGCCAGCAGATCAAGGGAGGTCATCCTCCCCCTCTACTCTGCCCTGGTGAGGCCTCATCTGGAGTATTGTGTCCAGTTCTGGGCTCCCCAGTTCAAGGACAGGGTTCTGCTGGAGAGGGTCTAGCAAAGGGCTACGAAGATGATTAGGGGATTGGAACATCTCTCTTATGAGGAAAGGCTGAGGGCCTTGGGTCTTTTTAGTCTAGAGAAAAGAAGACTGAGGGGGGTTCTTATTAATGCTTACATATACTTAAAGGGAGGGTGCCGGGGGATGGGAACAGTCTTTTTTCAGTGGTGCCCAGTGATAGAACAAGACTTTTGATTCTTTGGACTCTAAAGACCTAAAAAAATATTTACAGGTTTTTGGGATGCGGAGATAGATGTCTAATACATATTTTTGGTGAAAATTTTTGTGCCACTGAGCAAAAGATGTTCATGCCTTTCCTTAGCTGTATGTCTGAGGTCATTCCATAGAATTTTGTTGTTTGATCTTACTCATATATGTAAATAAATGCTCTGATTCTGTGTTCTGGTATCAGCTTGAGGAGCTCAAATGTGCTTGATGCAGGAAGAAGTGGTCCTTTCTGCAAAGGCTGTTTAGTCTACTATTTAAATAAATTCACCTGTGCTTTAATATCTTATATAAAGCTTCAAACTCTCTTGGGAACAGGCATCTTAAATACTTGCCAGTTGCCTAGCTCAATTTAAGCATGCAGTTATTGCCATAATGATAATAAACTCAATTCATGTGCACATTAGTTGCTTCACTACAGTATGCATCCCCTGTATTTAATAAATATTTAACTGTCTACTGTGTAATAATTAATCACTTCAGCTTTCTTTCTAAATGTCCTTCTGTTAAAGTTGCAAGGCAATTTTATATCTGTAATAAATCTGCCTTTCCAAAAAGCAAGCTATGGCAGACAGTTCCTCTATCTCCACTGTAATCCAGCCCTACGATATGTATTTGTTCAGAGTTCACAATTAATTGCTTGTCAGTGGAAAGAAAGAGCAAAGAATTTGAGGCATTCAGGAGAAAAAATCCCAACCAAAAAATAAAGGCAGACAGTAGTTGAAACAAGATCAGAGGTGCAGTTTAAAAGCATATCTTGAGGGCATAATGAACTTGTAACTAGACCTTTACCAGTGACATCAAAGACTTCAGCTCTAGTCTCAGTTACAGTCCAGGGCTTACTGGGTGGCATATCCTTTCAGCCCTTTGTGACTCTATGTCACTGGATCTACCAGGAAGATAAGGTTTCTTTTAGATTCAAAGAATATACAATAGCTATGGAAACACACCCACATTCTGGAGTTGCACTGTGGAATTAAATAGCATTCTGTAGTTTGGAACCTACAGAAGATCTACACAGAGGATTGCAGATACTTAAAAGCTTAGAAGTATCTCTGTTAATTGCAGAGTCCTTCATAAAATACAGAGACAAAACCATTCTTTTGGGGAATGGTCTTTAGTTCCTAAAGGAAAAAGAAAAATGTATTTAAGCCTGTCAGCTATCATTACAGGAATTGATAAGAGCAAATCTACATTTTATGTAGATTTTATGTATTTAAGAGCAAATATACTAGGGAATGTAGCGATAGGACAAGGGGGGATGGCTTTAAATTAGAAGAGGGAAGGTTCAGATTAAACATTAGGAAGAAGCTTTTCACTTTGAGGGTTGTAAGGCACTGGCACAAGTTGCCCAGAGAGGTTGTTGAGGCCCCATCCCTGGAGGTGTTCAAGGCCAGGCTGGACATGGCCTTGGGCAACCTGGTCTAGTGAGAGATGTCCCTGCCTATGGCAGGGAGGTTGGAACTTGATGATCTTCAAGGTCCATTCCAACCTAAACCATTCTATGATTTTCTTATGTATTCTGTCTCTGGACTTCAGACGCATCTTTCTGCTCTTGGTCCTCTATCCTAAACCAAACACTGGGGTCAAGTATCTGATACACCTCTTTCAAAAATCAGTATTCCATTCATTTTTTTCAGAACATGGAAGAAGATGATGATTTCAGCAGTCAAGTGCCCTTTAACTCTATCATAGGACATGTATGTTCAGTTCCATAGACTGCTTCTAGCAGGATTTATTTTATTTTCCATCAGAAACTTATTTAAAATAGAAGAGCTCTAAGAGGAGGGAATAGGATTCCCCAACTTCCAATGTCTTATGTTATTCTATACTCAGGCTGTTTGAATACTCTTCTGGGATGTTTGGGTGCCAATTTCTTCATGCTTCAAAATTCTCTCTTCCGCCCCTTTCCTCTCCCCTCTTCCACAACATGGAGACAGCGTTCTCAGAGATACTTATAGAGGTGCTTACTGTCCCTGTGCCTTTCACAGAGTCAAAACTCCTAGGAATTATCTGAAAATGGCTATGTGATTGATGTCTGTGAGCAAGGCAGAGGGACCTCTGAGCTGTAAATGCCTTAGAGGTTTGGAGTGAGAAGAAGTCAAGCTGCTTAACACCATCAGGTTATGTGATATAAAGCTTGTCTCTGTACACACAGAGGAGCTCAGCTACACAAAGAAAGCAGAAGAGCCCCAGACGTAAGTCCCTGCCCTGGCCCCTGCCAGTGTTGTCCCTAGGGACCCCCAGTCCCATGGGCCAGCGGTGGCACCCACATGATGGGGCAACAGGAGCAGTGCTTTGGGTAACCTCACTGAATAAGCAGGTTCACTGCCCAGGGTCATGGGATGTATTATGGGATGCAGGGGACAAGCATCCTGGGGTTGTGCATGTATTATGTGCATTTAGGGGAGGAAGAAAAGGTATGGAAATGGATAGGCCTAGGTGATCTGACGAGCGTGGTAAAACTGAGGGGTAAGGGGGTAAAGCTGTCACACATAAACAAGTCGCTTGTCAGTACATTTGTCTGACCGTGCCTGGTTGTTTTATTGTTTTATATATGTTTTTATGGCTGAGGGGCTCAGCTGTGTCCTGCGGTGGGGCCGTTGGAGCCGGCTGGCACCGGCTGTGTTCGGCACGGGGCAGCCACGGACCCTCCACACAGAGAGTTTGTGTGAGCGCTGAGTGTGTCTCTTTGGCTGGCTGTGTATATATGTACATACGTTTTAAGTATATGTGTCTTGTGTGTGAGTGTCTACTGGGAACAAATGTTCTGTCCTGCTGTTGTTTGGACCTCAGGGCATGGAGCTGTGGCAGTCTTGTCTCTGTTGAATTACTGGATTCAGCACCTTCTAGCAAACCAGGAAAGAAGCAGATATTTAAATGTGCAGGGTGATATTCAATGTGATGATAAGCTACCAAAGCATGCATGTCTTCATGTGAGCTCAATATTGAAGATCTCACATCAGGACAAAGGAGACAGAGGACAGGATTCTGTTACTCAGTCCTTTTCAGAAACAGCGAGGTATGTTGCCTGCTCTCCAGGTGCTGTTCCAGCAGGATATGTATCTCCCATACACCCGCACATCTTGTGTTGTGTCTCCCATACCTAGAAACCTTCCTTGTCTGAAATGGCTCTTTCATCTGTGTTGAGGAATCAGAATACCATACATATTCAGTACCAGCACAAAAAAAATCTAGCCAAAGTTCAGGTGCCTGAAAAGTGCAAGGACATCATGGAGGCTCAGAAAATCAAATTTAGACAGGTGATAAATTCAAATTAAACTTTATTCTAACCAAAAATTGTTTAGCAAAGAACCAACTGGAAATGAGATATATCAAAATCATTTAACACTGACAACATTAGCAAACCACAGATTCAGAATGCACGAGGAATTAATACTGCATGACTGACTCAAGAATTCTTAAGCTTTAGAAATGATGATTCAAAAATAGACACAATCACTCACCTATAAGTCAAGGGCTCTCAACCTGTACAGGAGATGAACTGTAGGTGGCCTCCCAGACCACGGGGAGAGTCCCTGTCTGCAGACCTGGTGCTTCTGAGAAGGACTACTCAAATTTTGCCCTCTGGTGGGATCCATTTATACCCTAATTGCATCTGATCTGTGGTAATGCCAGATCTTATTGGCTGAGAGCCACAACTTTCTCACCTTTCGACTGAAATGCATACGTGCTGCCCACCACCATGTGGACGTGACACCCTGTGAGCTGTGATGGGAAGTTTTCGTGGGCTTTTGACTGAAACTAGCAGTTGTAGGGCTTTACTGTAAAAAACCTGACATCCTAAATGTGAATTTCACCTATGCAATATTGAAGGCTTCCCTCTGGCCAATAAGACAGGAATCTATTCACACTTCAGGCTTACACTGCAATCAGTAAGTGTTTCTCTGGGGTGGTTCAGTCAACAAAAGGTCTGCAATGCTTTCTGAAGAAATCTCTTCCCAGTAACTAGGAAAAAGCTTAGGATTTCTACCTTCATGTTTTTCTGGGAAGTATAGGTTCAAGGTGAATGGGATGAAAGGATGGTCTTAAGGATGGACCTTGAGGTTTAACTGCTGATACTAACTTTAGCTGATAAGAAGTCAGTTTTAGACTTGAGTGCCTGAGCTGAAAGTTTAGGTTCCTCCATCCTTTAAAATCCCTCTACTAATGAAGGTGTTTATTAATTTATTTTGTCAAGATCCCATCAAGATACTTTAGCCCTATATCTATTTTTAAACAAACTACGTGCATGGGGAAAGTTAACTGGGTACCTTTCAGGATTTGGCCCTTTTGAAGAAATCTATACCAAGCTGTGTAAAGAATGCCACTTTTACTGCCATGTTTCCAATGGTACATTCCTGCATATAGGTGAGTAAATAAGAACAGCTCATCTGATGTTTAACTTTCGCATTCATTGTATATTTAAAGTAATGATTTTCCCCAACAGCTCTGAGGTTTACCAAATAATTTAGAAGCAATTACTTAAGAAGGTAGATTTTCAACTGCAGGCATTTTATTTAGTAAAACTGTCCACTTTCCCACATCAGCATAATGCTCTCGATACTGATGGAAAATAAGAACAACTTAATAATAACACTCAGCTTCTTAAATGCATGGAAAGAGAGGCAAGGAAAAAACTGCTGGGAGCTGAAAGTATTTAGATTCTTTCATTGATTATAGCTGATGAAATTAAAAAATAAGACTCCAGATGTCTAACAAATAGGGAGGTTTGGGGGTTTTTTGCTCGTTTGTTTTGAATATTTTTAAATCCTATTGTCAGTTAACTACCTAGGAGGTTCTACCATATAGATACATTTTAAGTATAAAACTTCTGCCAATGTAACTCATGATCTCATTACAAAAGCTCAGAGGAGGGAATCAGAAATTAATCCAAAATTAGATGTTAATTAGAAATGCATGCATACTGATGTGTTGTGTGGCAGATACGAAGCCACTGCACGCCGTGGGTTAGACTAGCACTTTATACCTTGCCCTGCGCACAGAATTGTGCAGAAGCCGAATGCTCAGCAGAGATGTGGATCTCCCTGTAAATACAAAACAAAGAAACAGTGTTTGCCCCCAAAGTGCTTACAGTCAGATTAGGGGGAAAATGAAAAGAGAGAGAAAAAGAGAAGCCTTTCTCATTTTTCCTGTTTCAGGCAACATGAACTGGAGACCAAATTCATTCAGAAATTAATCTGTTTTTTCTGCGAGCTTGTATAGTATCTGGGATGGATGCAGAGCTGAACATGATGGGAAAAACACATATGTCACTGGGGTGTTATGCAGGGTGTCAAACTGGAGACTGGTCTTAGGGAATGGCTACCTGCAGGGAAACAAGATTGGTCAGGGAGAAAGACAAGTTGGTTGATACTTAATTGATCAGGCAAATGTTCATTCATTAAGTCATCTACTATGGCCAATTCTTTGCTGGCCAAGTGACAGCTTGTGGGTAGGACTTAGGCTATAGCCAGGGCACTGACAGCTCCTAGCATGTCACCACTCAAGGATTTTCAGGAATCAATAACTCCTATGAACAAATAACTGTATGAGATTTAGAAAAAAAAACCCAAAACTTACAGGTTCCCCAGATGCCTATAAATGATTAAAACCTCCTCCCTTTATTATTTTTAACGTTATGATTTTATAAAATAATCTTATTATTTTCAAGCATATAACAATTGATTATTGAACCTGTACTTCTGGTAATGTACGATTCACTCACTTCCCATTAATCACCTGCTCCACTGAAATGAACATTGCTTTACAACAAAACCACAGAAAAGACAAACACAGAAGTTCCAGAAAAAAATTACTAAGAAATCATGATTTTTTGTATATATATAGTACTCTGCTACCACTACTAACGGTAGCTGAGTATAGCAGATCTGCTAGAAATGTTTCTTAGAATTAGATCTCTCAGTTTTCACTCGTACCAGGATATCCTGATACAGTGAGATCCTCCCCCTTCTGAGGTAGAAAAACTTGTCTTAGGAGCACCTTCGTAAGAAATTTGTAAGAATTTGTGGATCTGGTGTGAAGTTCTGACAAAAAAAAAAAAAAAAATAGAAAAATGAACAAAGTTAAGCTTTACTAGTAACTTAATGGCTTTTGTATTAATGGCATTTTGTCTTGTAAGAGAGGATTCTCTGCCCTGAAGTAAAATATTTTCCAGAAAGGAAAATCCTTTCCTGTCTTTTCTTGCTCACTTTCTATCTTTGTTCATACCACATGAGTTGGTAGATCAAAGTTTCCATTTTAGCTTCATATACATATTGCATGAGTGTCAACTCCTGACTTTTTGCATCAAAAGTTAATGGGAAAAATCATTTTTCAAGTGTCTAGGGCATGTACAAATTATGGTCCCAAGAGGAAATATCCAGACATAGATGCCTGTTGGACTTTCAGAAAATGAGCTATTCAGCTTTCCAAAGGGATTTAGATACCCAATCACCTATAAAATTAATGAGAATTGGGCATACTCAGCCCCTAAGTGGCTTTGAAAAGCTTGTCCTCAAAATCCATACTGGTAAATAATAACGGCTTATTGCTAGGGAGTTTCTAAGTAATCTCAGCACATACAACATAACAGCATCTTTTGCTGGGGACTTATTTTATTAGAGGAATTCATTTCTGTTGTAGAAGACTACCAATATCTAAATATTTCTGAAATTGGTAATTGCAACACCAAGGCTGTTTGAGTATGGATATCTGTTTGTGTTAGACTTAAATACCTGATTAACACTAAGCTCCCTAAATCCAGCATTTTGAACATTGCTTTTTAAACAGAATTTTCAAAAAACATAATTGAAATTGACAAAGAGCCAATAAAATACTAATCACTCACCACTTGTCTACGGGGACACTCTTATCTTGATAATCTATGGCTTTTGCAGCAGAACTGTCATTATCACTAATGCCCTGTGCATTCTCTCTAATACAGGCTGAATGGCAAGAACCTTTTGAACAAAGTCACCTGCCTCTCAAGATAATATTAGTTCATGTGATTAATTGTTCCAAGTATTAAATAGGGCCTAAAATATTTTTTGATATCGCAGTATTCTCCATGTACAAGAAATCGAAAGATGAAAACAGGCTTGATTTTAAATAAATAAATAAATAAATGAATAAATATACAGCTAGCCTTTTATCTGTTTAAGCAGCATGAAAACTTAAAGATGCCTACAAACCAAATTAGTGAAATGAAGATATAATTTTGCTCTCAGAAAATCCAAAATAAGTCTAGGGTAATTCTGTTCTTTGTGTACTTCTGCCAAGGAACTGATAATGAATGATAATTTTATGTAGTTATATAATGGTTGTCATTGGCAGTACAAATAGAAGACTCCTATTATTTTCTTCACATTTCTTTCCGCAAAAGCTTTTAAACCCGGAGTCTAATCCAAACTGCATTGCTGTTGGCAGTGATTTGGGATTATAAGAAGTTGAGAGTAGCTGTATTGTGTCAGACCATTTAATGCTATATCCCACTGCTGACAATGGCCCAAAACAAAAGCTTAGAGAACAAAGGTGATATCACGAAAAGAATAAAGTGACTCAGTTCGTGGGAGAACTTCTCAGCTTCCAGCAATTTGTAGTTCATTTTTTCCTGTAACTGTGAAGAAAACAGAGCAGGTGTGTGGCAACAAGGGGTTACAAGGTGCTTTCATCTCATGTACAGACTGGGAACTGAGGTTGTAAGGAAATTAAATAATTTTCCTAGCCCCCAACACAAAGTTGCAGCAACAGAGACTATTAAAGGGGGTGCAGGACTCAGCTTGTAGCAGCTGTACATTTTAATACCAAGAAGGTTAAATTGGCTAGTGGGTTTCTTGAAACTCATGTATAGAAATACCAGTTTAGCACAGTTTAAATAATGTTTGCAGACATCACGCAGCAAATGTTAGGTGAAAATGCATATTTTGAACAATAGGAATGGATGCAACTTTTCAACTGCTTATTCATAGTCACATCACCAAATGATGAGACTTCAGGAACTGTTTTGTTGATTTAGTCATTAGAAACCAACCCTAAACCATAGATTCCCCCCCCCCCCCCCAATTTTCTTTAAGAAATACGTTCATATAGTGGACTGCTGAATATTTTCTTTGGCAGTTTTGTCTAAATAATACTTCCTTGTAATTGGTCTGGTAATAAATATGACAGAGAAGGGTCCAAAGAAACAAATTGTCATGTCCCCAAATAGATGACTGTATATTTTTGTGCCACAGATTTTGAAAATAAGTTTTCCCAAAATGATGCTAATATTTATGTCAAAAATAAATGATCACATTGTTTCAACCATTAAACCTTTGTCTTTCACTAACAGAGTTTTAGATTATAATAAAATGCCATGTAATAGTTTATGCAAGCATTTTGCTTTTTAAATTAATTTAGTCAACTCGAACCAACATTTTTTAGTAAGTATTGAAATAGTCAAATCCCCCTGTTCTGTGGAAAAAAACCAACACATTGATGCTTATGTTAGAAAATGCCAATTTAAAGAGTCCTAGAGAAATTTATACCTCATGCGTGCAGCTGTAATGCAAAATAAAAACTTATTTTAATCCATATCAAAGTTTGGATGTAATGTAATGTACATGCACCGTGGATGAACGTCAGACTAGAAAAGAACCATAAATGAGATGAGGAGAGTTTGAAAAGAGTGGGAATTGTTGCTTTCTCTTTGGAAAGAGAAAGCTAAGTGAAGATCTTGTGGTTTGTCTTCATCTACCTAATTGTAAGGTAAAGAAAACAGAATGGGACTCTTAGTAGTGCAGCGATAGGACAGGAGGCAATAAGAGGCTATCTGGACTCTCTGACCTCTTGAAGCCTACTTTATTGTGAGATTCTTTTAAATGGGAAGTAAACTTGTTTAGATACACCCTGCAATTCTCTAGTATCTGAAGCAAAGAAGTTTTGTTCAGTAGGCAGAGAAAATGAAACCAGAAAAAAACCCACAGATTAAATTACTAAATGTGTGTAAAGAAATCACAGGTTTCTGACAATAACTGCCAAAACAAAACCCAGGGGACTTATCTCCTGGCATAGAACACCTGAATCATGTCTCCTGTGATAAAAAGGAGAGATAAAATGCCTCACCAATACTTAGTCACACTTGTCTAAAGAAGTTTTTTTCTTATTTGTGTATGAAGAAAATGTTAAGAAAAAAAAAAAATCTTTCTGAAGGGTTTGCCTGCTACAATGTAGAAATATCAGTTCTTATGGAAACATTACTGTAAACTGATACTGACTTCTCTTGCCCTGTTTTTTTGGGGGGGTAGGTCAGTATTGCACTATTTTAATGAAACAGATGCGATTTTGTTTCTCTTTCCAACCTCCCTCTTTATGGATCAATATCAGCCTAGTTATTAAACTTTCATTTGTGGTGTTGAGGTCAATCAGCAAAGAAAAATTAGGTCCCAGTTTTCCCTGCTGCCCATAATAATTTAATAATCCATACTACTGTGGTGATTCTCTACAGGAAAAAGAGCTGAAATGCACTCCTACCACCACAGACCTGATTTTTTTCAGAGCTGGAGAGTATATGGAATACATGGAACCATTTATTGCCATGTTTGATATTAATAGTCTTTGAGACAAAATGCTGGTATTACTCCTGTTTATTTTATTCAACCACTGCATTCTTATGGTCCTCTGACAGATAACTGCGATGCATCTCTCTTGCTGAAAAGTGACCAGGAATATTAAGTTGCCCATGACCTAGGTGTGAACAGAAGACAAGATGCACATGGGGGGATCTTTTCTTTTACTTTTTTGTTTATTTGTTTGGAGCGTAAGACCCTGACCACGTGAAATGTTGAGTGCCTTCAACTTCTGTTGACCTTAAAAGCAGATGATGTCACACATCACTTTATCACCTCTAAAAACCGAGGATTTGGAAGAGAGTATTGTGAGATTTTCAGAACACTTGTTAGGAAATCAGCAACATCTGATAATTTTTAACGTCTCTTCTGCTCTTACAATTAAAATGCCAAAAACTGTTCCATACAGAAATTGTTGCTGTATTAATGACCAATTAGGAATAAAAAGAACAGGAACAAGAAGAAGATTTCACTTTGTCATATGATAATTTATTCATGGTAGAAGCCAATGGAACTACATTAGGGTAAAATATATTTTTTAAATGAACAGGCAAGGGATTATTTTACCACCAGCTGATTCACATATATCCTTGCAGTCTGTCTTGTTAGTTGTGAGCAATTGCAGAATTTCAATATTCAGTATTAAAATATCTCACTGAGGTATCATCATGAATGTAAACAAATGCAGGAAGGAAAGTGCATTTGCCTAACTTGGAAGAACTGGAACCCATCCAGGAAAGTCAATGTTTTATCTATTTACAATAGATTTACACATCATATGAAAAATTCAGCCAGGTGGAATCATGCTTACTAATACAGACAGACCTGTCTTTTCATGGATATATTTTATACCCCAGATGTATCCAAGCATGTCCTATCAAATCATCCCATGATATTCTTGGGATGTATGATCATCAATAAAGATAAAAAACAAATGAGGATGTGTATATTGAAAGGAAGAAAAGTTACTTTTCCCCAGTTCATGCTGAGGCCTTGGTTCTTTTTCATCCTGTAGTAAATAAAAAGAGTCCCTGCCCAGGCATAACAATTTATGTGATTTTATATTCTGCTAGACAATTTCTTATTCTGTGATCATTTGAATAGGCCCAGGAAGACAACTTTTCTTAAAAGAAATTATCATGGTAAAAGGTTTTGTTTTCCCTTTGGATTAAATTCTAGCTTTGAAGAAAAAGACATAAATGTACTTATGGAGTAAAAAATATACAGCTCAGCATAAAGCTTAGGAAAACTCTCATGTAAATCAATGGCGTAATTCCCCACGGGTGAAGCACTGTCCTCACTGACAGTGATTGGAACTTGGGCATTGAAATAAAAAATGCCACAGTTTCACATACAAACATCAATGATGCAAACCAAGGACTCGGAGCATAATTCTTTGTTTTCTTCTTTTTCCGAAGAACACTCACACTAAGAACTACCCACTGCTTTGGTATACAAAACTATGCTACAGTCCAGAGGAAAAAAAAAAAAAATAATCTCATTCTCCTATGATTTTAAAAGATTTAAAAGTTTTTCAGCAGAGAACACTACAGGAATGGCTGTGATAGCTTTCCACAGGATCAGTGGCCTTATAGAAGGTGACCTATTTATCCCCAATAGCACAGAGGTCAGGTCACTGAGTTGTTTTGATTTTGCCCCTGAAGACTGGTCCTGTCTTCGTGAGGAGGTTTTCATTGCGATGTCGCAGTGAGGTAGCTCAGGATGATCATTAAAAGGCAGGAACTGCATGACTTATAGGGCAGCTTCACAGGGCAGTAAATGCAGATGTGAACAGGTTGGAACTTGCACATGATTTTTCTCTTTAAACTTTACTTTCTAATTAGTAATTCAGTCCCAGAGAGGCCTAATACAAGGGTTGACCATCTTATGCCCCATGTTATTTCTTGTTGGTTTAAATAATGTGGCACTCCCAAGTTCTCTCCATTCAGCATCAGGGACAGAAACAGGGTACAGATTGCCTTTAAGGCATTCTCTGGGGATAAGTGAGTGTAGGTTTTGAGCCCCTTTCAGGCTAAAAATGGCACTGAATTTCATCCCCACACACATCCAAATGACCGTTCAAACCATGAAGCTCTTCTACAAGAGGATGAAGTCTTCTCTTATTCTGAAAAAGCAGAAGGAGACATTGGCCCTCAGGAGGACAATCCTATGTTAGTTTTGCTTCAGTTTGAGATACCAGTTTTGGACTGAATGAATTATATGACTACGGGAGAGGAAAATATCCATTTAAAATAGTCTGGGGCATCAGTGTTTCCCATTGTCTGGCTCCGAGCTTCTCTCTTGTCAGAGCCTGACTGCTTGGTTTATCACTTTGAGGATCTTCCTGCACAAAGACCCAGGCTGACTGTCACAATACTCTCCATGCAGGTCCAGAGGCCAAGAGCCACCTAAGATATGCAGGTCCTATCTTCTGTGAACTTTATTTCATCTATCCTTAAAATTTAATTTGTTAGGATGTGCTGATCTAGTCAGTCTGAGACATCTGACATAGTACAGACCTCTGTATGGACAAGGAGTAAAGGTAGAATGTCATGCCACAGATTGTCTTCATTTAAATGGCCAGCAGAGATGCAAAGCTTATTTTTTTCCCCTTGAAGACATTTTTGTCATTTACCGTGCCTGCATTCTTAAAAATAAATAATAGTCTCTCACTACTGCAACAACGAGAGTGTAACTGACTGCTCTTCTCATTTTGTATTGTCCCCCTGTGAAATATGCACAGCCTGCATTCCCCGGCAGAGCTTCCTGATTTTTATAGCTAGTTTTAACATAAAGACTATTGTGCTAAAGAGTAAGGATGATATGACATTTGAAAAGCCTCTAGAGAAAAAAACAGCAAAGCGGATAGCACTGAAAAATCATTCTAAACCTGAGATAATTTGAGCAGCTCTGCACCAGCATTGTTCCACTGCTACCAGTGACAGGCACTTCAGACAGCACGTTTGCTAAGTATCCAAATATATCAGTGGTTGTCTCTCTCTAGAGAGACAGTCTTATCTCTGCTAAGGCTGACCCATGGAAAGGTTATTCAGAGACAATCATCAAGAATTATATCCTGCTGGCCACCATCACACCTCTGGTGAGTGAGAATGCCACAGAGGATTAAGAGATCTGGATGAGCTAAAAAAGCATCAGCCAGATCCCTTCTCAGCAGTTTCTGCCCCAGCACTGGCACCTGCATTATCCTATCATTGTCCCCATCTTAATGAAAAAGGTGACAGACTCATGGGCTGCAAGCAATTTAAAGCACCGTTGACTGGTGTCTTCAGTGAGGATGAGGCTAAAGATGCTTGAGCTGAAACACAAGCTTCCAGTGAGAGTTTGAGCAAGGGCCACTTCCCTGCCTCATTTACTGCTCTCTGTCTTTCTCTTTCCTAAGCAGATAATTTGGGAGACGGTGTCTCTTGTACTGTCTTCCCCTGGAGGTCTAATAAACAGCACATATACCTCCAAGAGTGCAGGGACCAGATGGGTTCTCCTCTCCTAAACAAGTGTCACTTTTTGTATTTAAGGCATACATAACACTACAGGAACGTTCATGTAAGCAGGAGGGAAGCAGAGATATTTTTTTAACAAGGGCAGCTATTTTGAACTTTGCTGGAAAGAACACTAAATAACATTATATAATACTAAAGTTTTGGATGTCCAATAGATACACAGTGATCTTTTTTCTCCAGCTGTGAATGTAGAAATTAGGTGGTGAAGTGGAGTGATGGAATTTAGTAACCAGGTTTCCAGAGATGCTGAGGGTACTTTTACTTAGAATATAGAAACTATTCCATTAAATGAAGTAGCTAATGTAAAAGTCCATGTCAAAATGTACCACCTCTGCTATTCCTGTAATAATGCATAGCAGGGAAGCAATAAAAAGCAGCTAAGGGGTAGTAACTTCTTAAGCCAGCTCCACTGCCTGATCAGAGAATGTGAGATCATAGTTACCTAAATGGTATTTAACTCACCAGCCCTCTTGAGTAGCAGTTTAGAAACATTGAAATAGAAGTTTTATTTGTTTCTGTGTTCATTAACTCCAGAAAAGAAAGTGAGAGATGCACTGAACTTACAACCAATGTTGTCTGTGTGAAAGCCAGTGTCCTTAAATAAATGAAGAAGAATAATTTAAGCAATTGGAGTCAAGTTTCTGACTGCTTCTCTAATAGGTAATCATTCAAGAAGCATTATTTTTGGCAATCATGATGCCAAATCACTAGATCTACTCTCTAACACTCATTCTTCTCTTTGCTTTACCCCCTCTCTGTACTCATCTGCATTGTGATCAGGATCTAGAATACACCTAGCCAAATAACTCTGCAGACAAATAACTTGACTTTTTACTTGAATGAGTGTTCCAACTAGGTTCATACTTCCTGCATTGGGATGTAGACATCTGCATGCACATACTGAAAGGAGAATGAGATGACAGTAAGGCATCAAATGGAGAGGGGAGAGGTAAACAGAAGTGATTTGAGCTGCTAAAGCAAATGAGCCTCTAACTGCTTCTTTAGGTTCATAACAGTACGTGCCATTTAAAAAAAAAAATATATATATATAAAACTCTATCCACAATATTGGGCTTGACAACCTTCAACATTAGCAAATGTCAATATAGTTGATGGCTGTGTAGATCTTTGTCTGACTTGTATTATTTGTGTAACATATTTAAGTATTCCAAATTTTTACCATTTTAATACATTTAGATTTCTGAGGCATTAATTCAGTCTTTGTCTGTTCTATATGCTCTCATTTCCCTAAAAAAAAATCTTGTTTTATGGATTGTGATAATGATTATATGTGCGAGAGGGAAAGCAAGCACAATGACATGAAAAGGAGGAAGAAGCAACAATTTTTTATCCAATCTTTTAAACATTTTTCAATTTCTTATGCCCATAGTCAGCTTCACAAGCTGATCCTCTAAGATAAAATATGTTGTCCCTTTCTGATTCAAATATCACCTTAATTTCTGTCTGTACAGTGGTTGAAGTGTAAGCAAAAACTTTATAGCTATTTACATTGCTGTTTACAAGATGTGACAAACACACAAATATCTACCAGTAGAGGTAGGGACTACAAGCTTGCTATAAGTATATAATGAGCAGGAAGAGTAGTTCCCTGATGCACTGATGCTGGTTTCAGAGAGACTTAATGACATACACCTGCCAAACACTGATGTGCAAGTTAAAGGAAATGAGGACTGTGTTTAAATTTTCTCCACGAAAATGTTCAGACTTCCTTGCTCATTGCTCATGTATAAATGTGGAGGATGTTTACAGAGTTATTTGATCCAGATCTGTTGCAGTGTTGAGGAACAGGACATGTTTTTTCCTCTGCAAATTGGCATCTCAGACTCTTCTTCAAACAAAACAACTTTACATTCATCATTCTAGCATTCACTGGAAACTAGTTTCATGCTCAGCCACATGAATTTCCTTTAGAGCTCTTCATTACTATTTCTTTCTTCTGATCATCTGTCAGTATCAGTTATTAAATAAGGTAATAGATTTTATCACTGGGGTTCTAGGTATCAAAATCAGCGGGGCTGTAGTAATAAAGGGGAGCAATACCGCTGATGCATAGATATCTCTTTATCTCAAAACTTACAACCCCTATGCACATCCCCAGCTGTAGCATACCAACTTATTATTCTTTTTCACTATAAAAGTGAGTCCAGGGACCACGGAAAAAATGCTTTCTTAATAGCACATGCACAATTTGACATTAGGGTTTTACTCTGCCAGACAAGCTAATGAGTCATATAAGTGTCAGAGACATTACCATTTACAATTATCCCTAACAGCTTGCTTAAAACAGCACATTTTCAAAAGACATACCTTTCCACTTCACGGGAAACCTTACGCATGCCAATCTGCAGACACTTCCCATGCAAGCAAAAGTTATCATCTAATTAAACAAAGGTAAAATAGTCCTGATGATCCTGATAAGCTGCTTGATTCAGCTGCCTGAACTTAAGTCTCTAGCATCATTTTAAATGTCTTGTTGCATCATGCATGGACCCGTGCTGCAGGGTTTCTACAAGCCCTCTGTCTCATCTGCCAGTTCCTGCAGGTGTCTCAGGTATTCAGTGCAGCAGTTGTTTCAACCTCTAATGGCTATGTTAAGATATAGCTTCATGTTACTTGCTTTACAGCCTGTTTTTTAATGCTGTAGGGAAGACTCATGGTCTAATAAATTGAAGATAGTGTTAACGTTGGTTTTCAGAGGTGGCACACTGAGTGCCAGGGCCCTGAGTGAACCAGCAGGCTCTGATTGCTGTGGCCAGCCTGAAAACATCTGTAATCCTCCTCTGCAAACTCTTTTTCCTCCCTTCAGCCTAGGAATTTAGCTGCGTGTGTTCAAGGTCATTCTTCATATGATGCAGCTGTGTAACCCTAGAGAAAATGTTGGTGAAAACAACTAAGCTGTGAGAAAGCCTTATGGGAAGCCTTATCTTGGGCCTTCACCCACGTTTGCACCCTCTGCCCTGTTCAGAAGCTGCATTTGAGCCCTTGCCCTTGGTCTTTGGCTGAGCTACATTTCAGGTATGTCCATGCCTGGCCTTGCACCTTGCAGATCCTGACTTACTGTGTTGAACTCAGACCTAACTCATCAATAGGACTAATGTGGTGACCATTGTTCTGTGCTGCCCAGACTTGCCCCGCTCTTCTGGTTTGGGTACTGTGGGACTGTACCCCTTGTCTGCACGGACACTGGTCTGCCTGCCTGGCTGTCACCTCCGGCTCATGGCTCCCCTTCCCCTGCAGAGCAGCCCACTTTCACCGCTCACTAACACTAAGCATAAAGGACTTATCCATTAAAGGCTCTGGAAACCATCTAACGTGTGTCACTACCTCCTGCTGCAGATTACAGCAATGTATTTGCAGAACAGACGCACGAAAGGGCTTATATATAGTAAGAAAGCACAATTTTTGGTGATCCTTCCATGTCTGTATGCTCTTCCTCATTTTTCTATTGCTACATGGCAAGAGTAAACACGCCCTAGGATTCAGAGTAAATGGTGTTAAAATATCAATCAGTGATGTTGTGATAGTTTTTCTGAAACAGAACTTGTGACTTGTCATGACACCATGTGCTTTGCCATTCCTTTGCACGTACTCACAGGAGGGAAGGAAATACCATAAAGTCAAAACCTAATCCTGAAGAAAAAGGTGGGCCATGGCCAGTGCCTGACAGTGGTCGTGAAAAGAGACATGGTGAAGCTTAGAAGGGAGAATGGCAGACATTGTCCATGGAAAATGTAAGTCCCTTCCAACTCAACTCTTCTATCCTGTCCGGTCCGGTCTGGTCCTATTGTAAAATGAACTCTGACTACCTTTGTTTAATAAAAATCTGCATTAATCTGCATTACTGAAATGACCGTTTGACCAAAGGACAATGCTTGACAGAACAATTTTAACATATAATACATATATACAGGCAGTTGGATGTGTTCAGCAGAGAGCATTACTTTCCCTGTCTGAAGATGTTAGACAATTCTACCTGCCTTCTGACAACTCTTGAGGCAAAGGAAAGCAGTAATTTCACTTTCAGCAGTGACAAGAGAAACAGCCAGGATTGGGGCAGGTCTTTTCCCTGCCAATTCTGCAGTAAAATGGCAGCTATTTGTGCATTTGCAAATCAAATTGAATGGCCATTACACAAGTTGCAAATGCTCATGCCACATCTTAGCCAGGTGAAAATCCGCCCCCCTAAATGCAGATGTAATTCCTGTGTTTTTCATTCCTTCTATTAATGCACTCTGGGAGTGACTGAGCTGCTCACTTGAGAGGAAAAATGGAAGGAAGGAGGGGGAAGAAAAGGATTGGATGTTCATTTTATTGGTGGATGATTATCACCCTTCACTGACAGATGATTTCTACTTAGGTCACTGAGGTGTGTACTCTCAGACAAGAGAGTATCCCTATTTTCTGAGCAAGCACAAACAAAAAGAAATGGAGGGAACAAGGGTCTGGGAATAATACGGGAGTTGCAAACTATCAAAACAACTTGCTACACTTCTCAGATGAGACACAGTAGATCTCTGAAGGTACACAAGCAGCTGACTCTCGTGTGAGAGAGCCAAACAGAAGGACAGTTCTCTGCTCACCCAAACAAGATAAGGTCTTTTATTTCAAACACAGGACTCACTGGAGTGACACTCACATAGAACAGCCAAATTTTGACTTCATGGGTATGTACTGTAGCTTTTTACTTGCTGGGCTTGCTAAGTTAAGTATTCCAAAAGGACACCATGGAATAGCCATGCTTGTGTGCTGATAATGTTTCCTGGGTTTGGGTTTTTTTCACTGTTGATGAACTCCTCTATGACCAAAGCGAGACTTTTATAAACTGCATAGGGTAAACACATATAAACATATAAACCACCTGGTTATTTGGTGGTCTGTGGAGGAAAACGCTCTGTGCTCAGCGTGAGTCACTGGACTAGAGAAATGCCATGACTTTATATTCTTTAACCTCACAGACACACGCAGCATCTTTTTAAAGGCACATATGCATTCCGCAGTAATCCGCGATCAGCATAAGGAATAACTTCTCTCAGCAGGGAGTCTTCTGTTTATGTTTGCCCTGGCTGAATCAAGGCTCCAAGCCTTCTGCTAGAAGGTGCGTTCTTTGGGCCAGACACCAGGGTTAAATTTCACAGTGTTTAATCCAGAATGTAGTCATAGGGTACACACCTGGCACAGTCAAACTAGCTAAGACTGGGACATACAGATCAGTTGAGCAAAGATTTGGCCAGTTGTCTGGAGGGGATTTTTCAAGAAGATTATTTCCAACATGGCATATGCTAAATGCCTAAAAGCAGTAAAAGGTCAGCAGGCCTGTCCTAAAAATATTGGTAGTCGAACTATTCAAAGAGGCAGTGAAATCCTTGGTATTTTTAAGGCCAAAGCCACGTGGAGCAGGAGACATTCCCTTTGCAATATCCACGAGCTGACTAACTGGCTCCAGGAGAAGAGCACAGCATTAACCACCGCCTGCTCTGAAACGTCAGTGCACGCTGCCACAGAAATGGAGAGACATATAAGTAACAGGGTAATTTCTCAGCAAATAAGTTCAGTACAACACCATCCCTCCAGCTCAGGATCAAAAGGAGGAGACCTTATGATGCACTGGTGTTCATCTGAAGTCAGTACTGCTTATCGTCAGGATTAGAGCTGCTACCAAGACGTGCTCTTGGGAAAGAAATGCTGTGAGGAGCAAGTGAAAATTCCTCTGAGTTTGGAGAGTTCAGCCCAATGATCTTATTGTTATTCTTCCTTCCAGAGTGCACTCTGCTGTCACTTACCAGGCTAATGCTTCACATGCTGATGCTGGCTTTCATCAGAGAATCTTGAAGCGTTTTACAAGCATTAGTGGATCAAGTTTCTCTCCACCCAAAGCAAGGATAGTAAGTGGTATTAATTGCAGTGATATTTGGTTGCTATCTCTTCATGATAGGAATGATGTCACTTTAGATGGCTTAAAGCTCTCAGCACATTTACGATGCTGTGATTCTACAAATGGGGGGGAAACGGAAAGATATGTTTGCCCTGAACTACTCCTTAAGTCACTGGTGAGACTGGGAGCAGGATGGAACCTGACACAGTCTGCCAAGCTCTGAACTCCAGCCCAGACCCTCACTCTTTCTGTAAGTGACCCTTTGCCACAGAGCAAGTACACTTTCTGTGCAATCTGAGAATACTTTTGCCATTTAGTAAAAGAAAGAAACCAAACCAAACCAAACCAAAACAACCCATGAATACTTGGGCACCTGGTTTAGGTCTGCTGTTTGGCAAATTTCAGGAGCTGGGACTCAGAGCTAAGGCTGATTTCTGCTTTTGGACTGCACAGTTTTCCTGGTCCATTGTGTTCTCTATGAAAAGAGTTGAAACCACTGTTTGACTGGAGACTTAGTGGTTGGAGTATAGATGGCAATTTCAGCCTTAAAAAGCAACTCATAAGTATGCCCCAAAAATAAATACGGCATCATATTTTTTTTATGAGCAAAAGGATTTCATGAGAGCTTGGATCTCACTGGAATATCTTTTCTTACTCCTGTTTCATAGAATCATAGAATCATAGAATGGTTTAGGTTGGAATGGACCTTAAAGATCATCTAGTTCCAACCCCCCTGCCATAGGCAGGGACACCTTCCACTGGACCAGGTTGCCCAAGGCCCCATCCAGCCTGGCCTTGAACACCTCCAGGGATGGGGCATCCACAACTTCTCTGGGCAACCTGGGCCAGTGCCTCACCACTCTCATAGTGAAAAATTTCTTCCTAATATCTAATCTAAATCTCCCCTCTTCCAGTTTGAAGCCATTCCCCCTTGTCCTATCACTACATGCCCTCGTAAAAAGTCATTCTCCATCTCTCCTGTAGGCCCCCTTTAGGTATTAGAAGGAAAGGTTTCAAGGTCTTCACATTTCGCCTTTAAAAATCTGCTTTCTCTGCAGGTACTTATTTGTGTTATGTTACCATGTTGTAAAGCACAACATCTTTCATTACTTATCCTTTAAATTCTTTTAAATTCCTGTTCTCTAGCCTGAGAAGTCAGTAAAATTGTTGATTTCATCTGCTGGGGAATTTGGTTATTGTTGAGTTGTGCTTTGGATTTCTTTCCTCCTTTCTGTCTTCGAGTAACGAGAACATGATTTAATGAGATTAAAATCAATGAATGCCTGTTTAGAATCCAGTGCTTATTAGACTCGGTGTCATCCATCTTTCAGCTGCAAGTTTGGTGAATATGTGAACCTCTATGAATACCCCAAAGTTGCTAACATCTGCACAGAATGATTCTGTGAAAGCTTTATATGTCTTTCCTTATTTCTTTTTCCTCTAAGTTTTCTGCTTGCTGCTGAAATCTGGTTCTCAGCTGAGAGAAGGGGGAAGCAAGAGGGAATGAATGTCAGTCTGACAAGAATTGTATCACTCTGTGCTAACAGAAACCTCCCTGGTCTGCACTGGTGTCTCTGCAGTCTTGAGCAATATATCAGATACTATACATCTGGAAAGAACTGCATCCTCCTGGAGTCATGAAGCCCTCTGTAACCTTTCTGACAGCATGAAAGATTATCTCTTCAATTTTCAGTGCTCCTCAGCCCTCTTCTCTCTCCTCCCCAATGCATTTCAAATCCCACTTTCAAGAAGCCAGCCCAAGGCAGTTGTGTCTATGCTGTCAGGCCTACTCTGACTTTTCTCGAGCCACATTCCTCATACGCAGAGTTGCTCACAGATCCTGTTTCAGATCAGTGCCGGGAAGAAGCTCAAAGCCTGGCCCATGGCTCAGTGCAAGCCCAGACACCTCTTACGGACTTCTGGGAGCCGTAGGCAAAGGCCGGGCAGAAACTTGGGTCTTGTCCCCAAGACGTGCAACTCTGTTGGGACTTCAGCCACTAATGTGCGTAGCAAACAAGACGCAGAGGAGCTGTATTCTATCCTTAGGTCTATATTCACAGTTCATGTTCTGGTTGCCACACCCGGTGACACCAACCGCCTACCCACTGCTAGATGACCTCTGATGTCTGTGCTTTCATCTGAGTGGCCTTTCATGGCCGGGAGGAGCTGTGTGCAAAGCCAATCCTTCTCTTCCTTTCTCTCTAAGAGTTACAAGCTGCACAAGAAGAGCTTTCTAACCGGTGTGCTCAGATCACCGATTATCATATCATTTCATTGTTTCTGAATATGACTTCATCTGGCAATATGCCATATGTCTCACCAGCTTTCTGAATAAAATATGATTTGCACAGCACCTCTCCTGTGTGTTTCCTGATTCCAGTTTTAAATCCTAAGATTTACTTCAGTAATAATTACATAAATTAGTTTTCTAAATACTTGCTGAGTTTCTGTACTGTCTCTTGACTAATTATTCAAAGAATTTGACAAAGCTGGACTGTCAATAGAGACACATATTTATATCTGTGTGTGTGTTCACTCCATCTTATAAAGAAGAAGTTACTGAAGCTTCTTCACACAATCACAGACTGTCTGAGGTGGGAAGGCACCTCTGGAGATCACCTAGTCCAACCCCTTTTTCAAAGCATTTTCAGTAGAGCAGGTTGTTCAGGGCCATATGCAGTTGAGTTTTTAATAACTCCAAGGATAAAGACTCAAGAACCTCTCAGTCACCCTCACAGCGATGAGGTGGGGGAAGAAAAAAGTTGGGTTTTTTTCTGTTTAAATGGAATTTTTGTGTTTCAGTTTGTACCTATTGCCTGTTGTCCTGTCACAAGGAGAAGAGGAAAGCTTTCATCAATATTTTAATCATATCTTGAGTATAAACTGATGAGTTAAGACATATTACACTAATGATCCGTGTAGTTGTTGTCCTGGTTTGAGGACACTGTTTAGATCATCCGGTAATGGAAGGGAAATTTGTTGATATCTCATGTTCAGTCTGTCTCTTAAGGATATTTTCCATTGTTGCTTTATCTTGTCTAACAAGCATTATACACTGTTAAAGAAATATTCATATTTTGCTGCCCATGTAGTTTGTGATGCTGACCAAGCTGTAGTTATTAAGGAGTGCATTAATCAATTATAAAGATTCTTTTCCATTTTTACTCTTTACTTGGTAGGCAGGTGATGCAGGATTTTAGAACTGCTCTTCTATTTTGCTTTCAGGTAATTCTGGGTTTGCATACTTTTATTTCCATTCAAAATAGCCTCTTCCTGAGCCGTTCCAGTAAAAACCCTGAGGGGTTTATTCATCCCCATCAAATTACATTTATTTAAACTTTGAGCATAAAGAAAATAGAAGCATAAATAGGGATGAAGCTGTCAACTTGACTCATCATTTACAGTTAACGGGATTAACTGGGTACAGCAACCAATGTGAAAAACAACTCAGAGTATTGCCAAAGGATGAATGGACATATTTTAGTATTGACAACCTTCTGTCTCCTCCCCTCATTCTCTGTCCTTAAATATGTATATTATTTTTGCTGTTTAATGAATTAATATAGTGCTTCTTAAGAGCTGTCTCAGGCTAGGCAGGCTATGTTGTTACTTGCAGTATGGTGAAAGGTTCTGGTATAGATAAGGGAAGATTGAATCCTCACTACACTAATGCTCAGATGTTACACTTGGAAAAACAGCATGACTGTGAATGAAATATAGGTAGTGGAGCCAATCCACAGACTTATTTCATGTAGACCATCAGACACTCTTGAGATGGTAAGAACTTCTGAGTACCACTCATCTGTGGTAGGTTTGGCATATAATCACTGGGGAAAAAATAATTAGGGGAGTTAAAATCAGTTATTTGTATTCTTATTGGTTAATAACAAAGTATTATGTAAGGTAATAAATACATATTACATTTCAGAAGATGCATTTTTACTTCTAACGAGGTACCTGCTTCAAATTAACAGAGGATATTCTATGGTTTCAATGGGATTTGGCACAAAAGCAGATCATTCTTATCAGGTATTATGCTCTGTCAACAAATACTATTGAGTTATCTGCTTGATTGTCTGACCTTGTGCACTGCTGTTACATTTTTTTGCTCCAAACGTGTGTAAGGAGGAGCGTGGGGTTCACCCCAAAAGTTCATTCTAGCAAAGTATCCTTCTCATTGAAAATGGCCTGTAGCAACTTTTTAAGGAAGACAAATAGAAAATAAGAAAAATAGAAAATAAGGAGTTAGTTCTTGCAGTGAAAGAGGCATTTTGCAAATATGCAGACTAACAGAGCCCTCAAACACTCTCCAACAGCTGACACTTTTCCTTCTTCCCAGGACCTAACTCAATCAGGTCTGTACAATAGAAACTGTACTATACTTAAAGGACCTACCAATATGACAGTGTATAGGTACTTTCAAAACCAGCAAAATAAGCCCAAAGTATTGCTGCATAAAATACCATCCAGTAGCAAGCACAGTTGATTGCAGGTGTTGCTGTATTTCTGAAGAAAAGCCTAAACAAGGCCATGCTGGGTTTTGTTCTCTGCTTAAGAAGCTTAGTCAGAATTTGAATTGAATTGCGTCTGTGCACAAGGGTTGACAATACATCTTTTTCCTGTGATAAAAAATCAAAACAATTTGCTTTTCTTTTAATTAAAAAATCACAACAAGCCTGAGTGCTTAGCCATATTTAATCACCATGTTCCTTATTAGGACAGCAAATGACAGAGTGTTTGTCGCCAGATGGAGGAATTACGATTATATTCCTTTAAGTTCTCCCCACACTGCCTCAATGCCTCCTTTGAGGAGCTAATGCTTTTCTTGACTTATGACCTTGAATCTAGAAATTTCTCTAGAGACCGAAGCAGTGATGTATATTCTTGCCATTAGTTGGCTTATTATAACTAGCAGCACAGATGTCTTTCATTCTGCACCTAGGGAGTAAGTAGGGATGTACCCATTACCTGAAAAGAAAAGAATGCAGAAAGTCTGGAAGCCATAAAATGAGCTGTTAAAACACAGCTTGTCAAAAGGAAGCTTGTCATGATAACATTTCAGTTTCAGTGCCTGAATATGAAATTACTGGATGAAGGAGGTGCAATACGTATGGGTGTCACATGGTCTTACTGTCTATGGACTGAAATCCCTCCCTTCCTGATTCAGACCAATGAATTCATACACAATGGTTGTGCTTCTATTCGGCAGTACCTCAACAGGATGGAGAACTGGGCTGGTGGGAACATCATAAAGTTCAACAATGGGAATACCGAAGTCCCGCACCTGAGGAGGAATAACCCCATACAGCAAAACCTGCTAAGGGCTGACCAGCTGGAAAGCAGCTTTGCAGAAAAAGTCCTGGAGGTCCTGCTGGACAGCAAGTTTCACATGATCCAGCAATGTGGTCTTGCAATAAAAGCATCCTGAGCTCTGAGTCTCCTGAGCTGCATTGGGAAAAGTGTTGCCAGCAAGTCAAGGAACTGCTAAGACCCATCAGGAGCACTGAGTCCCGTTGAGGACTCCACAGTGCAAGACAGGCATGAACATTCTGGAGAGAATTCAACGAAGGCATGAAGGTGATGAAGGGACTGGACTATTTCTTTTATGAGGAAACACTGAGAGAGCTGATATTGTTCGACTTAAAGAAGAGAAGGCTCAGGAGGGATCTCATTAATGTGTATAATTTGAAGGGTACAAAGAGGATGGAGCCAAGCTCTTTTCAGTGGTGCCCAGTGACAGGACCAGAGGCAGTGGGCACAAACTGAAACATAGGATGTTTCCTCTGAACATCAGGGAACGCTTTTTTTACTGTGAGGGTGAATGAGCACTGACATGGGTTGCCCAGGGATGTCGTGGCATCTCCATCCTTGGAGATACTAAAAAACTGTCTGGACACAGTCCTGGGCAACTGGCTGTGATAGGCTCTGCTTGAGCAGGGGGTTTGGACCAGTTACCTCCAGAGGTCCCTTCCAACACTAGTTATACTATGCAATTTCATCACTGTAAATAATGGGGATTTTTTTTTTTTCACATTCATTATCTCAAGCCTTTTCATATAACAAGGAAGTCTTTGTCTTGTAACAGGTTGGTAAGGAAACAGTATAACTTCTGGTCATCATTATGTACATTCAGCTCATATTTTGATTCATATAGAAATGTTTTGGCATCTCATTATTTTTTTTTTTTTTCCTGGAAAAAAACAGGCTGTTCCTGCAGATAAGGCTGTTTCCTTTCTGTTCCCTCTTACTGTGTTGGCAATCTCAGACCTCACTGAATCCTGATTGTGCACTTACTACACTCTGCAGCCTTACCATTAGAAAGGCCTTCTTCTCTTTCAGACACCAGGACAAGCATGAGCCAGCAATGTGCGCTGGTGGCCAATAAGGCCAATGGCATCCTGGGGTGCACCAAGAAGAGTGTGGCCAGCAGGTGACGCCCTGGTGAGGCCACATCTGGAGTACTGTGTCCAGTTCTGGACTTCCCAGTTCAAGAAGGACAGGGATCTGCTGGGGAGGGTCCAGCAAAGGACTACAAAGATGATTAGGGGATTAGAACATCTCTCTTATGAGGAAAGACTGAGGGCCTTGGGTCTTTTTAGTCTAGAGAAAAGAAGATTGAGGGGGGATCTTATTAATGCATACAAATACTTAAAGGGAGGGTGCCAGGGGGACGTGAGCAGTCTTTTTTCAGTGGTGCCCAGTGATAGGACAAGAGGTAACGGGCACAAACTTGAACCTAGGAAGTTCCATCTTAACATGAGGAGGAACTTCTTTCCTTTGAGGGTGGCAGAGCACTGGCACAGGCTGCCCAGAGAGGTGGGTGAGTCTCCCACACTGGAGACATTCCAAACCCGCCTGGATGCCGTCCTGTGCAACTGCCGTAGGTGACCCTGCTCTGGCAGGGAGGTTGGACTAGATGATCTCCAGAGGTCCCTTCCAACCCTGACCGTTCTGTGATTCTATGATTCTGTGATATGGCCCTTTTCAAAAGGGAGTATCTTGTCACAAGGGGTTTTGCAATACAGATAAAATTGCACATTCAAGAAAGCAGCAAGTTTAAAGTAAATAGTTACAAGTTTTAGCAGCAAATCCATGAAGCCATTTTTAAGAAGCAGTGATAACCACTGGGGACACAGACAAATTAGACAGCTGGCTCTGAAATTACAAGAGGAACCAGACAGGGTCCAGTTGCTGGGGGAAACTAGTGAGATTAGTCACCTATATCAGCTATGGCTACAAGAAGAAAAGGTTTCTGAATCTACAAAAATAATCTGGGATTTTGGACATCATTAAGCTTACAGAACTCTTAGGATTTGCTCATCCATTTTAATCATTTACAACAGGCACTGGCAAGTCTTTCTCTGCATTCAAGAGATTGTATTAATATTAACATGCTAATACTAATGATGTTTTATATTAAGTGATAAATTTCATCCCGATACTTAATGATGTTTTATATGAAGTGATAAATTTAAAGAAGAAAGTGTTAATGGACATTGCAAATTCTTCAAGGACACTTTATTGGATTCACAAGAAACCATGATTTCATAAACACAGAGAATCTTTCAAAAAAAAAGCCTTGATTAAAAGAAGAGGTGAAAATGACTATTCTAGTTTAATATGCAATATGACATGGAAAAAGAACCACTTGAACATAATGAATTCAAATAGAAAATTTAATGCAGGCAGCTGATAAAGAAAGAAAAACAATCACTGGAGTTTAAATGCCCCAGTAAAAGTCATGGGTTATGGCCCAATAAGTAGACATAGTGCAATAAAGGTGAGCTCCTAAGTAATGTGTGCATCCACTGTTACATTTGAATGGAAATGTAAGAGATAAGGATGCATGACAAGGAAAAGTGTTCAGTATATATTTTTGGTTTGCATGATGCTGTGAATAAAACAAAGCATAACATTTCTGATAAAGGTGGTTATAAGTAAGGTTTGCTAAAAATCAACATTTTCGAATCAAGGAATATATCTTTCTTATAAGACCTATTTTGAGGAGCTTCCTGAACAAGAAACCCTATAAAGAAAAATAAAACAAAACAAAACCCAAACCAAACCAACCAACCAAACAAACAAAAAACCACAAAGAAAACCCCAAACCCAAAACTTGGAGTTGTGAGGCTTCTTGACTGAGAAGACCACCAGTCTGGTTTATATTTTTAAGTAGGACAGATCTTGCTAAAACCAAAGACTGCTTAGCCTGACTTCAATGCCAGAGAAAACAGTGTAATGATAAAATGGTTACCCAATAATCAAAGGAACAAACCCCATGATTAATGGCTCTCCATGTGGCTCATCAAATAAATGTGTCATTTTCCTGAAGATAGTGTAATTGCTGAAAATAATTTCTATGAAAATCCAAGAACAATGAGACTGTTTTACTAGCTAAGAGTAAGAGAATTGGCTTTGTTTAACCTGGGGGGAAAAAAAAAAAAAGGAGTATTCTGTTTAGAAATATGTCTGGAACTGAATATCAACATATCTGGGTCTGAATATCAACATGACAGAAGAACTATTTAAGATAAAGGGCATTTGTGGGACAAGAAACTATTATTATAATTAATAAACTCAGGCTAGAAGAAGGCTTTTAATCATAACAGTAATTAAGTGATACACCAGGTTAATTGTAGTAGTCAGGCAAACATATTTGTTTTTCTACGGAGCAGTCTATAAAATATATTACATAACATCATTTGTGATAAAACAAAACTGTATTCAATGACATGGAATGTCCCTTCCCATTCTATGCTGCTATTATTCATCCATCTGATCAAGATAAATATATTGTTGTAGCACACTGGAATTTCTGCAGGGCATTTGAGAAAATGCTACACAATATTTTATTTTCTATGGAACAAATAAAACATCAAATGGATTAAAGTCACTTATTGTAGCAGCTGTTAAAGGGGAGTCATCCGTGAAGTCACCAATTGACAATTCTTATAGTAAAGATCTCAATATCTATATCAAATATTTACAGAACGATCTTCAAGATAAGAAAAAAAAAAGTGAGATAAATAATGAAGATGACATGCTTCTTAAACAGGATATTCTAGAGTATCTTAAAGTTGTTTCCCTATAATCAACTGCTCAGTAACATGTGCAAGAGTGGGAAATTCGTGCTGAACTTACTTGATAAAGGACCTTAAGGTGTAAAGTAGTAAGTCAGACAAAAAAAAGACTTTAGTGCAACAATAGAATATCATCTCAACACGCTAGCAGTGAAGTGCTGTAACAGAAAGGACTAAAATAATCTTCAGAAGTATAAAAAGCAGGACTGTCAAACAAAAATAAGGAAATTGCTTTGTCTCTGTACACAGCTCTGTCAAGATCCCCAGCAGTTCTTTGCTTCTTAGTTGTAACGGATACAGAGAAATACTTGTGCAAGAAGGAAGAGGGCAGGAAGACAGCAAAACTGCTCCACAGATCACATTTATGTTGAAAAGCTTTAGGAGCTCAGTCTTTTCAGCTTATTAAAGAAATTGGGTTTGGCACTGCATCTGATAATGAGGTGAGTGGAGAGAAAAATTCCTAACAGGATTCAGTGAACAGTGAGACCAGTTTAGCCTTGTACATCCCTGAGCTGAAAAAACAGAAATTACAAAGCACAGTTTCCAAGCCATTAGACTAATCAAGCGCTGTAATAGTTTACAAAGAAGGGCAGTGAAGTCGTAGGGACTAGTTCTAAGAGAGGTTTGAGTACAGTGATGTATATTACACAGTCCTGTACATTGATACAAGGTTTTACCTCCAGGTTGTCCTCAATTAACTGGAGCTCTGTGAGCCCTTGATGCACACTGAAGTCCCTCCTTGTACTCTGCACTAAAATGATCCATATTGTATCATTTGCTTATGAACCTTATCCCACCACAATATAAAACTCATATTGCTATTTTCCCAATAAATATATCATATAAAACTGCTTTTCTAGGTTCCCTTTATTTTAATGACTATAAATAAATAGTTTGTGATTAAATACTAGAGAAAACCTCTAACATAAATCAAATTAACTGCAAGCCTACAGTTTCTGTTTTTCTTCTCTGGGAGCCCAGACAATTAACTCAAATGTAGGTATCTTCACTGTCTCTGTCTGAAGATGATTAAGATGAATCCTAGTCCAGGGAATTAATCTTTGTTTCTAGGTCTACATCTATGCACAGAGGGAAAAAACACAACTTTTGTGTGATTGCAATTGGAGAACTTTGTGGATTAAGGCATGCAAAAATAAATTCAAAGAGTTCTGCAGGAATTTAGAATATGTGAAGTCAAACTTACACCCAGCAGTTAAAGGCAGCTTCCAAAATTAGGCTGAATTGCTGTTGGGAGCTAAGCAGGTGTTACATCTTGTCACTGGGTAAAAGCTTAGCCTAGTTCTTAATATTTAGACTTTATAACCTTTTGAAGAAGGGTGGATAACTTTCTATGTAATCTCACTTCTGAAAGACAAAATATCTGTTACTTTTGTGCTCAGGAATAAAAGTGAATGGCCCTGGAGGATACTTACTGTCTCTGCATCTTCTTCCTTTATTGATCCTTACAGAGATTTTATATTTTATTAACATGCTCATGTCTCTTACAATTTTGGTTTAAAATAATGACCATTAGCATGTTTTGGGTTTCCATTGGTAACTGACAGAAGTCAAGAAGAAATCTCTTTCATGAAAAATAAATTATATGAAATTAGTTTGTGGGTTTTTTTTTGTTGTTGTTGGTGGTGGTTTTGTTTTTCCCTAACATCAGAATGGACGTTTATTTACATGTAAATAATAATAATAGCAATGATAACAACAACAACAACAACAACAACAACAACAACAACAACAACAACAACAACAACAATAATAATAATAATAATAATAATAATAATAATAATAATAATAATAATAATAATAATAAAGGTTTTATGGAATCACGGAATTTTCAGAATTGGAAGGGACCTCTAGAGATCATCTAGTCCAACTCCCCTGCTAAAGCAGGATTGCCTAGAGCACATTACTCAGGACTGCATCCAGGTGGGTCTTGAAAATCTCCAGAGAAGGGGACTCCACAACCTCCCTGGGCAGCCTGTTCCAGTGCTCTGGCACCCTCACCGTAAAGAAGTTTTGTCTTATATTTGAACGGAACTTCCTATGTTCCAACTTGTGCCCATTGCCCCTCGTCCTGTCACTGGGATCCACTGAAAAGAGCCTGGCTCCATCCTCCTTCAACCCACCCTTTAGATACTTGTACGCCATAATAAGGTCTCCCCTCAGCCTTCTCTTCTCCAGGCTAAAGAGTCCCAGCTCTCTCAGCCTTTCCTCATAAGGCAGATGCTCCAAGCCCTTAATCATCTTAGTTACCCTCTGCTGGACTCTCTCCAGCAGTTCCCTGTCTCTCTTGAACTGGGGAGCCCAAAACTGGACACAATATTCCAGTTGTGGCCTCACCAGTGCAGAGTAGAGGGGAAGAATGACCTCCCTCGACCTCCTGGCCACACTCTTCCCTATGCATCCCAGGATTCCATTGGTCTTCCTGGTTTGAAACCAGGGAGGTATTTTTCACATGTTCAACTAACTAACAGGGACTCTGAGACTTTCTTGCCTTAAGCACAGATCTACAGGGTTTTTTACATCTATATCCTGCAAACCTTCACCATATATGAGTGCCCAGTTTTTCCTTTTCTCTGTCTGTATCACGTCATGGACAAGAAAGAGTAAATGACAAGCTGTAGTGTATCTAGATACTGGGGTTTATTTAAGAAGCAAGGATGTAGGAGTGTTTCCCTACTTGAATATCTGTCTTACTGTCCCCTGCAGCTCTATGCTCACCAGGTCTTAACTCCCCTCCCCTGCAAGAAAGTCGCTGCTGGTCCATGATGCTCAGGCAGAAAGTCGTGTTGGTCCAAGCTGCGCCTCTGCTGACAGTCACCAGTCATGGACGCTACTGGCTGAGGTCCCTGGGCACCCTCAGGGACTTATCTCCACACAGCTCTTCCATCTCCCTGACCTCATCCCACTTCCAAGGATGTTTTCTCCAAGCAGGACCTTCACCTTCTTTCTGGCACCGTCATTCTCTCTCCCCTTCTCCCTATTTTCAGGAACACATCTTTTTGGCATCACCTCTTCTTTCCAGAGGCTAATCCCTTTGTTTTCTGAGTCTAAAGAGTCCAAAAGCAGAAGCACAATATGTGAACAGCCTCCTAACTGGTGATTCTTTCTCAGAACCCCAACTTGTTCCAACAAGTTTGGGACAATATTGAAACTTGAACTTCCAAGAAGCTTTCAAGAAGAAACCTGAACAACATGATATTGGATGTCAGAACTCAAAAGTTACTTGCTGAGTGAGATCAAACTAAATCATAAAAATTACCTCAAAATCCATGTATCTATGAGCATACCAGATGTTATCTCACCAGGTGTCTCTCTTTTGTGATGCAAGGTCTCAGAGTAAGCAGCAGAAAATCACATTATTCTCTGCTATTTAGTTGCAACATTACTTCCCACACCAATGATAATGATTTAATTGTTTACCTATTATCCACTCCAGATTTTTAAACATTATTATTTGATTGTGTTTTCTCTCCTTTTTTAAATACTATTTTCTTTAAGTTTATTAACTTGCATTTTCCCATGGTAAAAGAAATGTTATTTCCTTTGCCTTCTTGCTTCTTTTTAGTGAGTTTTTATATATATATTTTTTTGCCTTACTGATGTTTCCACGATCTCTGCATTGCATTTTTCATAAGTTCCTGTAACATCATCTTTGCATAATCACTAGAGTTTCTAGAAAAGAACTCTATCATATCAGCAGTCTTCTAATCATGTTCTTGTTATGTTGAAATTGATCATTATGCAGTTTTCATGGCTCCTTTGGATAGTTTTCCACACAAAATTATGTTTATATAAGCTGATTTTCAATAAAAGATCCTGTTAAAGAATCATAGATGTACAGAATAGTTGAAGTTGGAAGGGGCCTTTAGAGATTTTCTGGTCTACCAGCACTGGACGCAGCACGCTAGCTCTGTCTCACTAAAGCAGGGAGACAATATCACCTCCCTCAAACTTCACCAAGGGCAAACTGTGCCTGACTAATCTCGTGTCTTTCTACAATGGAGTGACTGCATCAGTGAACAAGGGAAGAGGTACTGATGTCATCTACCTGGACTCCTGTAAGGCCTTTGGTACAGTTTGGACACAACATTCTTGCCACTAAATTGGAAAGATAAGACTTTGATGGATAGACTCTTAGGTGGATAATGAATTGGCTGGATGCCCACGTCCAAAGAGTTATAGTCAATGGCTCAATGTCAAAGTGGAAACCAGTAACTAGTTGTGTCCCTCGAGGGTCTAAACTGTGACCAAACTATTTAATATCTTTATCCACAACATAGACAGTGGGATTGAATGCAGTTGTAAATTGAAAGAGCGTAAATTTAGATTAGATATAAGGAAGAAATTTTTTTATGATAAGGGTGGTGAGACACTGCAACTGGTTGACCAGAGAAGTTTTGGATGTCCATTTATCTTGTCTTTATTTCACAGTTTATGCTATGACTGAGTGTGTCAAAAGACTTACTGAATTCAAGGTAAACAACATCTACTGCTCTCCCTTTGCCTACTGAGACAGATATCTTGTAGAAAACTATCAGGTTGGTCAATCATGATTTTACCTTCATAAATCCGTGTTTACTACTCCAAATCACCTTCTTCCACTTCGTATCCTTGGAAATGGTTTCCAGAAGGATTTGCTCCATTGTGTTGCCAGAGACTGTAGCAAGAACACGCTCCTACGTCCCTTCTGTGGGTCTAATGGTGCAGTACAGGGGCATGGTGGGAAGCACGTGAGCTGCTGGTCACCTACACAAACAATCCCAAGTCAGGTACCCCAGATACCCAAGCCCTAGAGACCACCTCAGCCAATGAGTCTACCTAGGATATCCCTTGACCAATAGATGACCACAGTTCAGTTACGACCCAAGCTATAAAATGGGGCCCCCGCTGGAGACCTCCTTTGAGTGGTTCTCCTGGAAGCAGCAGATCTGTGATTGGAAGCCCTCCCTTTGGATTAAGACATCGTCCAAAGTAACTTCCCTGATGACTAAGTGTCCTCACTTCATAGGTAAGTGGTTTGCGCATTTTAAGTCATCATTTTAAGCTTACATTTAGTACACACCATGTAGTATTAGTTCCCAAATGACATCCTGAACCTGTAAAAAAGTTATGTTTGCTAAAATGTTTGTAGTATAAGATCCCTGTTCAGTTTGACCATTCTACCTTTTTATGACACCATTAAACCTGATTTTTGGAACATATTTTGTTGGTCTTAAACTTCTGCAACAGAGATTGAGATAAGGTTGACCACTCAATATTTCTCCAGGAGTGATATTTGTTTTCTTCCAATCTTCAAGAACCTTCGATAATCATAATGACCTTTAAAGGTAATCAAGAGTCACCATGCCATGACATCGACCATCTCCTTTGCTGTGTGAACTATTGTATAGGCATTTCAGATGGGTCCCCAGTCATGGAGATTTCCCTGAAAAGGTATGAGGACTTCTCCCACATTGATGTCCTGTGGGCATTTCTATTGGTGTGCATATCCTTGGGGTGGGATCTCTTCAACCCTGTTATTGTTTTCAAGGTCTTTCTATTCCACATCACACTGCACATTTTGCTTGCCAACCCAGTCCACCCCTAACTCACTTCTTTGTGAGTCATCATCTCCCTTATCCAATCATATAAAATAATTTTAGACCAACTCATTCTACTCTCCATAGCAATCCAGTCTGATTACCATTAGTCTTTACTGCTTACCTTAGTGCAGTTTATGAAGCATACTACAAACATAATACAGGAGCTCTTGAAGTACTCCAGCAAATGTGGCGTTATGTGTGTAAAGTGGAGGCAAATGTTTGATTTTTTCTTGTAGGGCTGTTCTCCTTAGAGCCTGCACATTTTGTCATGACATAAATACAGTCATTGTAGTGGGCAAAGTGAATTAGCCATTACATACATATGTTTTTAATTCCGCAGAATGATGGTATTCTAGATAAAACGCTCTGCTGACAAAGTATTCACCTGAAATTCCAGTCACTGCGATGTAGGAACATCAAAATAATATTGTAGCAGTGTAACATTTTTTCAGGATCCTTTAAATGACCATTGTAAATTTTATCCAAAAGTGTCCTATAAAAGCCATGAACGTTTTTTCGAATAAACCAGTGCTTACAGCTCTGTTGATGTTGGGGGTGAAGGGACACATATCTAGTTAGTTAGTTAGTTACTTGTTTTTACTACCACCCATAAAATAAATAATGAATTATGCATCAAAAAGCCAGGTGCTGAAAACCTGCAAGAAAAACAATAACACAATCTTTGCAGGAGAGTTTTTTGTATTTATTGGTTATTTTAGTTGTGCTGGGGAAGGAAGAAATAAACATGTCAGGATTCATCAGAAAGTCTGCATTTAACCTTAAAAAATACACAATAGAACAGTCAACAGATCAAATCCACTGGAATTTTATTTCATAATCTTCAACTTTTGCAGAATCCACTGCTTTATTGTTCTTTTGTTCTGACATGAATTGACATAGCTGTCTGACAAGGGTCTTGTGCATTTAATGGATACCAAACTCATCTGATATAAGCAGACTTTCATAACATCTGCTACAAACCTGGTGCCATTTACATCAAATCCCAGCAGCTTTATTACTGCCTCAAATTGCTTTATGTACTGTTAGCTTTATTGTTTGTTATTCAACTTTCCTGTGTGTTCAGTTGAATGTGCAACTTGTCCAGTGGTGGAAAGTGATAGGAGCTGGGAAGTTACAAGAAGGAATTTTAAGGCTGACATTTCTTTTAAGGAACATGATACAGGGCAGACTGTTGTTAACATTCTAACCATCCAAAACAAATTTTCCACCCATTTCAAAGGCAGTTTTTTATTATCAACTCATCATCAGTCCTTGCTGAGACATAGGACAAGCATTACTATGCAGGCAACGTCAATAATAGCAGTAGAACCTCTTATATCCCTACAGTTGGGCATGGGATTAAGCACTGTAGTTACCTAAATGGTGCTTTTCTTCCAGATTTAATTAATGATAAGCACAAAGAAGTGGTGTACAGAAAAGAGATTCAGCTCCAGTTTATCCCTAGGTTTTCTTTCTTCCATTGACCCCCAGCAAGGCTTAATTACTGTTGGTAATAAACATTTCTCCAAGAGCACACTTTCTTCTCATGAATCTGAATACTCTTTCAGAAGACGCCTATATAATTATTTCTGCTTCACAGCAGTCAAAGCTAAGATATAAAAAGGGAAAGCAATTCGTAAAATCACAGTGCAGCAGTGTCTGCCCAGGTCAAACTATGCTTTCTAACATCAGGACAGTCTACCCATCACATAGGATGTCTTCCCTTTTGGGAGCTTTTCCTTTTTATCTCCAATGGCCCCCATTCAAGAATGCAACCATGGGGAATAGCTTATGACGCATTATAATAATAACTACAATACCAACACGTTCTAAAGAGAAATCTCATTAAAATCCTTGTATGTAAGAAAGGTATGTTTAAGTACATTTTAATAGAAAACATCCTAATCCTTTTGCTGCTTACTATAAGGAGGACAAACCTTATGAGGAACGACTGAGGGATCTGGGGTTGTTTAGCCTGGAGAAGAGGAGGCTGAGGGGAGACCTTATCACCCTCTACAACTACCTGAAAGGAGGTTTTAGAGAGATGGGAGCTGACCTCTTCTCCCTGGCGACAAGCGATAGGACAAGAGGAAATGGGTTCAAGTTATGTCAGGGCAGGTTTAGATTAGATGTTAGGAAGCATTTTTTCACTGAAAGGGTTATTAAACATTGGAATAAGCTGCCCAGAGAGGTGGTGGATTCACCATCCCTGGAGGTGTTTAAGAAAAGGGTAGATGAGGTGCTTAGGGACATGGTTTAGGAGTGGTGGTGTTTTTATCAGGGTAGGTTAATGGTTGGACTTGATGATCTTAAAGGTCCCTTCCAACCTCACTGATTCTATGATTCTATGATTCTATAAAGAGAGCACAGAAATATTTTTATTAAGTGAAGTCTGCTTTAATTCTGTGGTTTTACAGCCAGATGAATTAATCTATAATAGGAACTAACTTCAAAAGGGCTATTTGTGCTCTCTCTCTTCCTTACACAAGGGTGACAGCATTTTATGTAGCTCCAGTGGTAATACTCCTATGAGATCACTAACTGACTAACTGATCCAAAAGGAAACTGATTTTTTTGTTGGGTCTTTTTCTGAGTTAACTTTCAATCAGATCAGCAAATTTGTCCAATTCATTCGGTATTCTGAGACAGGCAAAAGCTAATAATTGAACGGTCCCCTGAATTTCCTGCCTGCTCATTCTTGTATTCTCCACCAATGACCAACATCAAGTCTTGTTTTGGTGAGGAATCATCGGTCTGTAGGAGATGTTCACTTTACTTACACTAAATGACACAACACATGGGCACAATCATACACAAAGGCTAGTCAAGAAACATGTATTAAGCTGCCACTTAAGTTGCGAAACAACTGATCAGAGAGCAAACACAACAATTGCATAAAGAGCTGCAGTATGTGGAATGGATGCTTTCTGCTGGGCACTTAGCACAAATGAAAAGGATGGAGATAGTTATGATTATGACAGACAGATGACTCTTTCTGCATCAAGGGGCATTACTTTCAAGTTCAGATGCTCTGATATATTATTATCCTTCAAAAAAGCCTTTTTCACTAAACTTTCCACGTGTTGCTCAGTTCTGTTCATGAAAAGATAATGATCACAAAGGCACACTGCAGTTGCACAAGCAGCATAAGAACCAATTAGGCAAGAACATATTTGTGATCGTCTCTTGAATAAGGATTTCACTGTCACAAGGATTTGTAGTCTTTGGTAGAAGGAAATATTGATCTGTCACTTCAGCATGCTCCAATCCAAGGAAAGAGCTACAGATAGAAACATCTGATCAGGCAAATAACCTTTTTGTAGCAACAGAATACTGTGTCTGTACTTGGTTGTTTTGTTCTCAGACCTGTGCTACAATGTGCCACTACCACTTCCTGAAGTAATTTTAGCTGTAATTTTATGTTATATACTCTTGATTTTATAGTGTGCCTTTTAGTATATATGTTTACCTATATGAATACATCTGCTTTTGAGAACTTCTGCCGTAAATAGTGTTTTTAGAGTAGCAGGAGGGTTCTTTTTATATAATTATATTATTTGATAAATGCACAGCTTGGAGATTTCAAAGTTGTACTGCTATAATAAAGTAAGTACTACTATAATCTGTGATTTTTCAGACGATACTAAGAATGATGTGCATCTCTGTCCATCTAACACCGCCTGATGGATTTTTATCCCATGAGACAGGAGAGTGCACTTATCTCCTGTCTACTCATGAACAACTGAGGAATGAAAAGACTTAAAGGAAGATTTGAAAATAAGAGATTTGGTATTCTGTGACATTTTCAAAGATGTCCATGTCCCATTTAAATCACTAGGTAAATCTTTACAGCTGTAGGTGTTCAATACCTTTAAACATTTTTTCCTAAAAGGTTTGTCCAAGGTCACAAAGAAAGTCTGCAGAGGTACAAGAAATTTAATCTAGGACTCATAAATGCCAAGTTACTGCTTCATAAATAGGACCAACCTTCCTAGTAAGAACAATCAGAAAGGGGAACAGTAGTCAGCTGAGGATCTGTTTGTGTTGAAGAGATGCCCTGAAGATGACTTAACTCTGTGCTGTGATATTGTACTCTTCTTTGTAAGCTCTGTGATACAAAGTCAAGTTGGTCATATACAAAATCCTCCAGAATTAATGAGTCACTTGCCAACCCCCTTCAGAGACAGCCCTCCAGACACAGTGTTCAGTGTATTAAAGTATTAAAACATAGAGATTTTGCCCTAAGGAAGATTTCATATATAATCTTAAATCTGTGAATTGAGAGCTCAAAGGAAGGCAGGCACAAAGACTGCCTGGTCATAGAATCATAGAATGGTTTGAGTCAGAAGGGACTTTTAAAGATCATCTAGTCCAACTCCCCTGCCATAGACAGGGACATCTTTCACTGTAGGAGGTTTGCTCAAAGCTGCATCCTACCTGTCCTTGAACAATTTCAATGATGGAGCATCCACAACTTCTCTGGGCAACCAGGTGCAACTTCTTGCTACCCTCATTGTAAAAAAATTCTTCTTTATATTTAATATAAATCTACCCTCTTTCATTTTCAACTTTTGCCCCTTGTTCTGTCACTACAGACCTTGGAAAAAGTCTCTCTCTGTGTTTCTTATAAACCTCATTAAAGTATTGAAAGGCCTCAATAAGTTTTCCGTGTTGCCTCCTCTTCTCCAGACTGAACAACCTCAACTGTCTCTGCCTTTTTTCATAGGAGAGGTGTTCCAGGCTTCTTGTCATTTTTGTGGCCTCTTCTGGACTGGTCTAACAGGTCCATCTCTTGCACTGGTGGCCCCAGGGCTGGATGCAATACTCCAGGTGGGGTCTTACTAGAGCAGAGTAGAGGGACAGAATAACTTCCCTAAACCTGCTGGCCATGGTTCTTTGGATACAGCCCAAAATATGGTTGGTTTTCTGGGCTCTGTGCCAGCTCATGTCCAACCAATATCCCCAAGGCCTTCTCTGCAGGGCTGTTTTCAAACAATTCATCATCCAGCCTGAACTGATACTGGTGATTGCACCAACCCAGGTACAGAACCTTCCGCTTGGCCTTGTGGAACCTCACGAGGTTCACGTGGGCCCAATCCTCAATCCTGTCAAGATGCTTCTGTATGATATCCCTTCCCAAGCAAATCAACTGCACCACTCAGCTTGGTGTTATCAGTGAAGTTGCTGAGAGTTCACTCAATCACACTATGTCCTTGATGAAGATATTAAACAGTACTGGTCCCAGTATGGACCCCTGAGGAACACCACTCTTCACTGATCTCCATCTGGGCATTCAACTGCTGACTGCAACTCTGACTGTGACCATCTAGCCAATTCCTTATCCACCTAACAGTCCATCCATTAAAACCATATCTCTCCAATTTAACAGTAAGAATGTTGTGGGGGACCATATCAAAGGCCTTACAGAAGTCCAGGTAGATGACATCTGTAGCTCTTCTGTTGCTCACCAACACAGACACTCCATCACGGAAGGCTACCAAATTAGCCAAGCAGGACTTGCCCATGCTGGCTGTCTTGAATCATTTTGCTGTCATCCATATGCCTTGATACAGCTTTTAGGAGGATCCGTTCCATGATCTTACCAGGCACAGAGATAAGGATGACTGGTCGGTAGTTCCCAGGGTCCTCCTTTTGACCCTTTTTAAAAATGGGCATGATATTTCCCTTTTTTCAGTTACTGGGGGACTTCACTGACTGCCGTGACTTTTGAAATATGATGGAGAGTGGCTTGGCAACTGCATGCCAGTTCCCTCAGGATCCTGGGATGCATCTCATTGGCTGTCATGGGTTTATGTACATCCAGGTTTCTCAGGTGGTCTCAAACCTGATCTCCTATGATGGGTGGGACTTCATTCTCCTAGCCTTGCCTTGAGGTCCAGCCACTTGAGAGGTGTGGGAAGAGCAATTACCAGTGAAGACTGAGGAAAAATATTTGTTGAGTACCTCATCCTTCTCCATGTCAGTTGTCACCAGATCCCGCGTCTCATTTATCCTGAGGGCATCATGTCTTTTGTCTTCCTTTTCTGACTAATGTATCTGTAGAAGCCCTTCTTGCTATTGTTCAGATCCCTTACCAAATTTAGCTCCAGCCTTATCTATCCTGATCCCATCCTTATACTCACAGGCAGTATCCCATATTCTTCCCAGAATGCATGTCCCTGCTTCCAGTGCCTTGTGTTTGTCTTGGCCATGGTGGTCTCCTGCCTTCCTTACCCTATTTCTTGAACACAGGAATTTAAAGTTCTTGTGCTTTAAGGAAAATGTCTTTAGCTGCCAGCTCTCTTCTGCTCCTTTATTCCTGAGGGCAGTTTCCCAGGGGGACACATCCACTAGTTCATTAAACAACTAAAAGTTCACTTTCCTAAGGTTCAGGGTCATGTCTATACTTTTTGCCTGGCCTATATCCCTCAAGATCATGATTTCCACCAGGGTACGATCTCTCCACTGTCATAATGAGATACAGTGGGCTTAGGAAAGCAAATCTTGTTTGTGGCTGTTGTAGAAAGGTTTCTGATAAATATGAACCCAGCTATAATTATACAAAACAGCCAGAGAGATTCTTCTGATGAAGAGCAATACCTTAATTAATTACATTATGTTAGGGAAGTATTGGGGGTGATTTCTGCCTTGGGGACAAAATGTTCATACAAACTCCCGCAATCTGACACATTAGCAAAAGTTCACATAAAGACTAAATGTCACATTAGAGAAGAAGACAATTCTCCTGGGAAAAAGCTGGGCACAATTCTTTTTGACTCTGTCACTGACTTAGAAAAGTCTCAGGAATCCTTTCTTGCGTGCTTTTTATTGCTGTCAGCCAAGAAGGGGTAATCTCACCCCTGAATTCAGGCTCCTCTCAGGATCAGAATAGTGTCCCATTAGCTTTATTTTAAACACCATTCAGGAGTACAGTCCTGTGGGAACAGGCAATGCAGCATGGTGTGGAGGCACACATTAGTTATACTGAGGGCCAGTACAAAGACATATGACAAACCTTTGCCGTTCATATGTTCAAATAGCTTAAACTGTGACGTCAGTTTAATTTTATTTTGCATGGCACATCCTCTACCCTCGAAAAACATTTACACATTTCATTTCAGTCTCTCTTTTTCCACGGTCCTGGTAAGGTCTTTCTAGAGTTGCTGGTGTGCTTTATAACTTGTAGTTGTCATTCCTTCTAAAAAGCATGGCTGTATACTTTTTTTTTTTTTAATCTTAAACAAGGTTATCTTATGACTTTTTTTTTTTTTGAGTGCTTTGAAGACTGGTAAAAGACTTCATTAATGAAATTTCATAAACCTCTCACAGAACAGCATAATTATATCTCTCTTGAGCTCTGCAGTACTTCGCTAATAGATACAAGGCATGGGAATGACCTTTCTTGTCCAAATGATGTCAAACTTTGTGATCACATTCTAATAAGTGGAAGTATGAAAATTCAAGCGACCACTGAGGTCTGTTTACTGAGACCTATACCACAAATAAAATACACCAGAAGGGAAAATGAGGCACACTACAGAAAAATACTACTCTGAATTCACCTTGGGAAGCACAAAAGAAAGCCTTGCACAGATAATCGTTCCTGCGTTTGTGTCCTTAACGCAGACAAGAAGAGATCTAGAAGAGAAGCAGACAAACACATACAAACATTGAAGGACAGCAGGAATACAGTGTAATAATGGTCTCACCAAATGTAATCTTATTTCTCCAGATGAAAATATTTATTTATATTTTGTTTTTCATTCTTATTTTCTCAGTAGTACTTCATCAGTACCTCGGATGAGGGTAATAATAATTCTTTCACATTGAGGATTACAATTTGTTGCTCCTCCTGGGCCAAGTGTATCCCTGGTGAAACATCAACATTTTCCAAGGACTAAATTGTCATCTATGAATCCTTTATTTTCTTATTAGTAAATTTGATTTTTATTTTTTTTTTTTTCATTTATATGTTTATTTCTCATCTGCTGTTTCTTAATCCGGGAGGGAAAGAGCACGTTCCATTTTTTCAGGTCAATACGTTGGCATTCTGCTCCGTAATTGTGCTTCAGACTATGTGTCTTGTGACAAATGCATGAGCGACTTGGAGGGAAAAAAGGACCAAATAAAAACTTTTTCCCAAGAATAGAGAGGTGCTTGAAAAAGGGACCTCTTCTAAGGACTCAGAGAAGCCTGATAAGGACTTTGCTTCAGCAAAATGCAGCGAAACCTTGTCATGTTAGTACAGTACTCATGTGGACAATGCCCTGAGAGGAAGCATTTGTTGGTTCACTCACCATCTCCTGTTTATATACCCATAGGATTTTAAGAGAACAAGTTAACACCTCCTCCCAGTATTGCACAGTTCTACGTGCACGTGGTGACCCACTCAAAGTCAGCATGGAGTTCTTCCCTCATGATACACACTTTCTGGGGACAAGCAGGAGGAACTGTGGCTCTCTTAAAGTTGTCACCAAACATCTGATGTTACAGAGAATTGCTTTTAATCAGTTGAGATAAACAGTTACTTGCCCACAAACAGAACTGCGGATTTTTTTCTCCACTGAGCTCGCAGAAGCCCCTAAAGATGATGACACGTTGAAACATACACAGCGATGGGGATTTCAAATGCACCAAAATACAAAAATGTCTGAATCCAGCATTTTTGGCTCAGACTGTGTAATAGTGAGAAACACTGGCCAAACTCCTTCACACCAGATTCCAGTTACAGCCTCTGATTTAGTGTCATCATGCAAGCAAAGATGAAGTTAAATCTTGTAAAAAACAATGTAAGGTTCCAGTGATTTTCTTAGCCCAAAAGAAAAAGCTGGAGTATCAGTATGCAACCAATGTTTTTTTGAAAAACTGGTTATTATATAAAAACCTCCGGGCTGCATCCAGTGTTTTCATGCACAATCTTTCTTATTAAGTAATATAATTAACTTAACTATATATTAAATGAGAAATGCATCCAGGTGCCCCTATGCTTTTCTAAGTCTCTATTTACAAACGATAAAAATGTTCTCAAGTGTTCTCTTTGGCCTAAAGTACTAAAATGTACTTACAGTATGTAGTTTAAATGAAATGAGACAATAATTAAATAAATGCCAGTGAGGCTGCAAGCAAAACAATATTTGGGACAGTTGGCACCGTCGTTGCTTGCAGGGTGTGATAACAATAGTTTCTTCAACTGAAAAAAAAACCCAACTAAAGGCAAGGTCTGAGCTTCCAAACAAAACACTTCAAATACCGATGGACTGAGCACCAGCTTGTTACTAATTGGGTGTCTGTTCCACACAAACAGCCATAGAAAGATATTTTGTGTGCCAATATGACACTTTTCAGGGGAAAAAGATTCTAAACCAATTTAAAAGCTGAGTGTTCTGCTCTACAACCTATATTTTGAGATGTTTCCAACACCTCCCATAAAAAAACAGCACCTTCTCTTGGCAAATGTTCAGTAAAATGCAGTGATGAACTCTGTCTATTTAGAGCAGGAGGGAAAGGATGTGTAATCAAAGTGGGGAGGGATCTAACAGATACAAAACAAGCAGAGAAGTTCTTGTTGCCTGGTAAAACGCTTAGACTGCACAGTGAAAGGTTTGTGCATTTTAATATATAAACCTATATATTTATTTCTGTATTCCCTTTAAAGTTAGGCTCATCCTGTTGCCTAGGTAGGGCCAAAAGCCCAGATGATATGAAAATAATCCAATGCAACCTTCATTCTGCCTTTGGGAGTATGATCTGAAGTGACAAAGAATAATATCTGACTGCTTTTCCATTTTATTACATCCATGCAGCAAATCAACAATTAGCCCTTAATAATAACAGTTGAGTTGTTTTGGGAGAGAGATGAGAGATGTGAGAGATGAGATGAGATGTTCACTCTAATTCTGAACTGCTCCACTCTCCTCATCCCTTCAGCCCTTAACTGTGTCTAACCCTCAATAGGTGGTAGATAAACCACGCTGTTTTCCAGTACTCCTGATTTTGCCTTGTCCCCAGAAAGGCAATGACATTAGACCTTGTACTGGGTCTGACTAGGATGGACTTAATTTTCTTTATAGCAGCCTGTGTGGTGCTGTGTTTTGGATTTGTGGCTAACAGTGTTGATGACACACCAGTGTTTTGACTATTGCTGAACAGTGTTTGCACAATGGCAAGACTTTCTCCTTTTCCCACTCTTCTCCCCCAGTGAGTAGGTGGGCAAGAAGGGGACACAGCTTGGACAGCTGACATGAACTGATCAAAGGTCTATTCCATACCATACAACATCACGCCCAGCAATAAAAACTGGGGTAGAGGAAGAAGGGGGTGGGAGGTGGGCACCTGATTTCCAAGGTGGCTGCTGCTCAGAGAATGGCTGAGCATAGGTCTGCTGATGGGAGGTGGTGAAAGATTGCTTTTGCATCACTTGTTTTTTCCTTTACTTTTTCTTTCTTTTTCTTTTTTTTTTTAAATCTTTCCTTCACTTATTAAACTGTCATTATCTCGACCCACAAGTTTTCTCACTTCTGTTCTTAATGTCTCCCCCATCCTGTGGGGAGGCGGTGGGGAGAGGGGAGTGAGCAAGTGGCTGTGTGGGTGTGTGGCTGCTGGCCAAGGCCAACCCACAGCAGACCTATACTTCAGAGAAATGTAGATTCACCATTCGAATGGAAATCAAAACACAGTCAAATTCCCCATAGCCATGGGATAGTGTGAAGAGATTACATCATACCGAGAAACACGAAGGCGGACAAGGTCATGTCAACAGGGTGAAACCATTGATCAGCCTTGTATGACTTACTGCAACAAGTCACTTTCTCAGTGAAGGTGTTTGTTGAGACTTTGTCTTTGTAATTCCAGTCCGAAGTTCATTGAAGTTGGTGGAAAGCTTCCAGTTACCAAGTTGCTGCCTTAAATTAATGTCTTACAGTACCAGTTCCCCTTTCTCCTTCTCAGCTAGAGACAAGAAGCTGTGAAAGAATGAAACCAAAAGGCCCTTCCTACTGTGGTGGGCTGTGACTAATTATCAGAGGAAAAGAATGTAGGCAGGCTACATAGTGGTCAAAATGATGGAGTCAAAGGTCTGAATTTGCCATGAACTTCCTCTTTGGTTTAATTAGACTTGTAAGGCTTATGGGACGCTAATCACGCAAGCAGGCAGATCCACAGAAAACAAAGGCATTCTGCAAGGTAATCAGTTGAAGTGTTATGAAATAGGCACTAATATGAGCTACTAGGCAACTCAGACACAGGCAGGATAGCAGGTGACCCTTAATGTTTGTATTTAGAGCACTGCATCAAGCCAAGGTATCTACAGTGAAGATGCCAACTGAGTTTTCTTAGATCTTTTTAGAGCCACTGAAGGGAACTGGGGACAAGAGATCTCATCCCAATGTAGACATCTGAAATAAGTCAGATGCACTGTACCTATTCGTCTGTAAAGGTCCGACAGGGATACTAACTCAGATGTAGAAACATACATTGTGCAAGTCTAGTTAAGGAAAATGAATTCAGCCCTGGGGGCTTGATTCTGTTGTCCACACAGAGGCTCTTAGTGCCATTTGCTATGCCTGAGGAGATCCCACAAGTCTAGATTCAGCTGTCACTCCTGAAAGCCGTGGGTTCATATTGACTAGTACTATTTGGATGTCTCAGATACCCAAGCATATTTCAAACAACGATAGCTGCCTGTGTTTAAGCAACTGAATTGAGACCTGAGAGCCTCTAAGTCCACTGATATCCATGGAAGGACTTCAGGCAAACTGTAGCAATGGTACATGGCCTTAAAATTATCTCTCCTGATACTGTCACTACCCAACTTCCTGGTGACGTCACCCAGCATACACACATAGCAGAGTGCCTTTATAGAAATGACTAAAGCTTTCTTTCAGTTCAGTTTCTTTGGAAATCTCCCAAATCAGAAAACAGGCACTGATACCAAGCCCCAATCATTCCTGTTGGTTTTGTAATGTTAAAATCATCCTTGATTCAAATCAGTAACTCAGCATTTTCACCTACCTTTTGGTTTTTAACATAGTGTTTCATACATGGCATTAAAAAATGGTAATTGGCTAACTCTAACTGAAACATAAGGTAAGGGATTTCAATTATCTTACTTCCATGCTTGCAAAAATATTTAAAAATCTGTTATATATTGCACTTACACATAGAAAATATAATTTGAATAAATCTGGTCCCATAATTAGCATACTTTAATTAGAGCAGGATGTCATATCAGTTGCTTTTTTTGCACCATGGCATAAAAATCTATATTTAATCTTCCTATTGTTAACTATAGCTAGTCTACGTAATTATTTATTTCTATAAAAATCTAGCATTGTGGTGGGGAAATTTAAGAAAAAATGTTATCTGAGTTCAAAAAATAGTAATTTGGTTTACATGAGAGGAAGAAAATAATTAAATTAAGATGCTCAAGAAGATCAGATCACTGCAGCTCTATTGATTTTAATGGAGCTTTACTGTTTTACAGCAGTGGATGTGAACCTTCATGTTTTGTAGTAAAACTAACACAGTGACATACAACACACACCTCTAATTATATATTGACACTCCACAAAAGAAATATCATTATGGAGGAATGAATCACTATGTAGAAAATGCAGAAATCCCAAATCTGCAGATACAGCCAGAGATGTTTGGGTCACAGAGAGGTTTCTTTTATATAGTGACTTTATACATTGCTGTAGAGAGTTTTGTTCTGTACCCAAAATCAATATTAGTTATGGATAGATGTGACTAGCAGATAATTACAACTGTATACTTGTAAACTACACAATGTTTCATGCCTAGGTTCAAATATATTGACAGTTTATTGGGCTAGATGATTTTTATAAATGATGACTTTGCCTGTATTAACACCTTGTTTCTGGGATATGATGGAGGCATACTCAACATCCATAACCAGATTTATTAAATTAAAACAAAACTTATAAATAGGCAACACAAAGTGAATTCTGTGATTATCTAGTGCAAAATCTCAAATGCAACAGTGTTTTTCCTAGTAAAACTACACCAACAACTCCATGGAACTGCAGTTTTAAAAAAGAATGCCTGTGATCATGTGCATAAAATATTTTAGACGTGTAATTGCTTCCTTAAACTTATTTTGCACTGTGGAAGTGATTGCATAGCAAACTCTAGGAAAATGTAGGTCTTGATCTCTTTCTGATTGCTAGCCCCCATAAGAATGTAGTGCAGCTGCCTGACTGAGAAATCACTATTTAATTCTACCAGAAGGATATTTTCCCTCCCTTTTGGTCAAAGGTGTCAATGACCATGATGAAAAACATATAAACTGTTAATCTTTCATTTATGCTCTCAGTGTGGCTGCCTGGATAATACATTGTAATTTTTTTCTGACTTTTTTATACCATTTTCAGTTGATAAGCTATTATTTTACTTCCAGCATTTCTGATGAACTAAAATTCATGTGGCTGGACCTGTATGATTTTGTTTATTTCTCTTTGGGACAGAGTAGAGATAAAAGAGATCTATGGATGACCACATAAAATATCCTTTTACTGTCAAGAGTGACCAGTTCCTGTGAATCACGATCTCTACTGAAATGAGGTATGACTGCAAACCTTCTAAGTAAACAAGAAAAAGATAGTATTAAAAGCAAAACACCTATTCAGAGAATAAAAGACTCTGGTCCGAGCCTTTATTTCTTTCTTATAGGTTATTTGTTATATAGGATATTTCTGTAACTATACGGTGATATTCCTTGGATGGATGCAAATATCAAAGGTTCAAGCTATGTATAAGAGAATCTATATTCAATCTCTTTGAAACAACAGTGAAATGTCAGATTTAATAGGAATGTAGTCGTAAGTAACAGCAGAGTAAAGCCTTGAAGGTATTTAACCAGACATACATGAACATGAAGATTAAAGTTCACAGTGAAGTTGCAAAGAAACACGAACCTGCTCTGCTGCTTAGCAAAAGCAAGCACATCTCCTAAAGTAATTGCACAGATATTCCTCCGACCATAGTCACAGAAACCTGATACTTCCAGTTGGGATTGGGAACACCAGTTAACAAAAGTAGTATAACTATATTTCTCTACACATTCCTCAGCTTTTTTCACACAGGCTGTTGTCACCTAGAATTTTTTCATCATCCGGAGGAAAAAATAATTAAATAAAATCTTCAGTCTTTAGTAGAATTGCTTTAATGGTACTCTTTTGCAGAGCGCCGAAGGTAATGGCTTTCTCCCGTTGGCTTATCTCACATATTCATAGAAACCTGAGATAGGAAAGATATAGTAGGAAATATACTTAATTCCCCTGACAATGAAGAATTGCTCTCCAAAGTATATTTTCTGCTCTGGCCAGAAAAAAATTGTACAATTAATGCTTTGGGTTTTCCATCATTTCTCTTAGGAATTCAGAGTAGGTCTCTTTTAAAAATGTTTTGTTTTTCTTTTGCTCTATTTTTCTAACTCAAAAAACAACAATCAACTTTTGATTACTCTGACTTCCACTGTAGCATGTAAACATTGGCAAATTTTATCAATGCTTTGACTGTGGGGGCAATTTCTCTGAAAATGGCAATTCAAAATAAAGTCTCTGTCTGTTTTTCTTCACTCCACCCCTCCCTTCATTTATCATGAGTTGTAAGAAAACACATCTGAGAGGTGCTCCTTCTCTTTTTGTGTCTGGATGACATGGATAATATCATGCATTATTGAAGTGCATTTGGTATTTGAAGTAATCATCATAGAATCATAGAATGGTTTAGGTTGGAAGGGACCTTGAAGTTCATCTAGTTCCACCCCCCCTGCCATAGGCTGGGACAACTCCCACTAGAATCTTGCCCTTATTTTTTTATCTTCCTGGGTAGGTATTTGAGGTGTTATTAAATGTTGACCAAGAGTAAGAGCTCCAAGGACATAATTGAGCTGGCAGCAGTGTCCACATGTATGTCTTCCAGTGCGCACAAGTTTGGGAAAGCGATGCTCTGGCTGCTGGGTCAGGAAACAATTATCACAATAGAATGGGAGGACAGGGGTAATCTGTTCTCTGCTCACAGTGACCATATCTCATGGTCTGTTTCTAGTTACTAAAGTAGATGAGAGATTCCTGAGTGAAACTTCTCTCCAAAACAAGGGTGGCAAAGGTAATTTCATATCGTCTAGCACACAGTAAAAGAGGCTTAAGTGAAGTCAAAGCACATCCTGTTCACCATGAGCAGTTACCAAGGTTCAGCTGGTAAACGATCAACATATAACTTTGTTGTATGTCAAATCCCCTGCAAACTCCCAAATGCAGGGAGAGGGAAAAATTTCCCTTTTGCAATGGCCTGCTCTGGGGATGGAGAACTACATGCTTCCCTTGCTCTTGCTGCATTGCTGTGCTTTTCCCCATACTAACCTGAACTCTTCAACTTCACGCCACCTCCTCTGTGTAGCTCTGGCTCTGTCCAGCTGCTCATCAGCTTGTCAACCTCTCCGCCCCTTTTGGAAGCAGATACATATTCTTGAGGTATGTAAGTAACAAGAGATATGGAAATCCTCTGTTTCTTACCTGGTGTCATGAATCTTGTCATGAATCTCAGCTGTACTACTCTACCTATCATCCAGTAAAAATACGTATGAACGGCTCTGGAATTAGCTGGCTTGCGACCCAAGCAGACTGGACCAAACAGTAAAGAAAATCATGTGACACTTGGGAACGGACAGGGTAAATGGTTGCTTCTGCCTTAGCGAGCCACTTTCTGGTTAACTTGGGTGTCTACACTGCACAGAAATCACAGCAGCAGCTGCCACATTCACATATCCTACAGAGTGGTAGAGAATGAGCGTATCTTATAGCTCTACGTGTTGATTCTCTTCTACTGAAAAGCAAATGCAGTTTTCACGTTCTTAGATGCTGCTCTTCGGCATGACGCTGACTGCACATAGATAACAAACTGTAGCTCAAAAGCTTTAAAAGGCAACCCAGTGCGATGTTCTTCAAAGTTAGGGGGAGGAACGGGGGACATCCTGTTGTTTTAACCTACAGAAGGTGACAGTAAAGCCCTCTGAGGATATCTTAATGTGAATTCAGCAGGGAGAAGACTATTTTCTAAAAGAAAGAACATTTTCTTGGCATTCTTGGAACAAAACAAAATACTGGGGGGGGGGGGGGGGGGGAGGACTGTGACTGCCAAGAGTGATCAAATCACCCTTTCAGAGACAAGCGAATGGCTTCCGACAAAGCTTCAGGAAGAGCATACAGGAACTCAGAAGCACCCCCCAAGCCTGATGGCTAAATTTCCTACCATGTGTCTGCCAAGCAGACCTTCACAATCAAATGAATAATCGAGGAGGCTAAGAATTTAGAGATGCCATGTATCAAAACAGTGTGAATTTTAGAGATGCTTAAACCTGAATACTCTGAATATGAGCTGCTTTGCTGACTCCTTGAGTGCTGCTGGAAACCAGACCCCACATAGTCACCACAGAGAGTCTAATCTGTACCCATCCATAATACTACGGTGAGATAGCAGAGAACGGTTGCACGATCCTGATTAAACTTCTGTCCTGTGTGGGTCAGCCATGGTTGCCAACAAAAAAGTCAAACATCTGCATATTCAGGTTTTCAAAATCATAAGTGTGCTGTAAAGCTCATTTGCACATCACATTAGGACATGAAATCTTCATGCCACTAAAAATGAAGAAAGTTTTGGAAATCCAATGGAACAGGAAACAAATGCTTCTTTTCAGAAGATTCCCCAGCCTCACTGTGACTTTTTTTAAAGTTTCAGAACTTACTGGAACTCATTTTTCTCCTGATGCAGAATCAAAATTAACATTCTTTACTTTTGTGGTATTTCTGGTTGTACACAGCAGAAACCTTACAATTATTGTTGAATTATTTGTTCAGGTGGGGTTCTCCACACCTAGCTTCTCTGGACCGAGATGATTTAAACTAGTCCTCTGGGCTCTTTCTACTCTGATTAAGCTCATGAAAGTTATTCAGAGGGATGTTTATAATCAGTAAGATGAACTACCATTTGGATCTGTCTACTGAAAAAAACCTAGGGAAACTGCATGAACCAGCTACCAAACTTTAAAGTGGAGGAATTTAGGTGAACTGTAGACGTTCTGAAGGATGCGAATGCAACATGATGCAGAGCTGGTCCTGAATGAGCAATATCTTGCAAGCAATATTTGCACGGACACATCACCAGGCTGGTAAATCAATACTGGTTTTGTGATTGGAGCCAATACATTTGTATGTCAACACACTCGATATGTCAGTTTTTTGATGGAAAGCTTAGGGATCCTTAACACATCGCTTCACTATGTAGTGTAGATGTGTGCTAAGAGATCAGATCTGTTACATGTGAAAATGTAATATAATGTAAAATATTTAGATAGACTTGAATAGATCCCCAGCACTACAGGCTCGGCTCTCATCAAACTCAATAGAAGTTGCTTGAGAGAATATAGGACAGTATTTATTACAAAAATGAGGAAAGGATAAAATCTGAATCCCTCTATATGGAAGTGCCTTACCTGACAGCAGATAAGAATGACAGTATCACCCCCTTCCTCCCATTACTCCACACAAATGATGGTTCTGCATGAGGGACTTGTTTGAAACTGCGTGGTGAAAGCAGCAAAGCTTCCTCTGCACGTTCTTCATCTATGGGATGGATGAGATATTTCATTTCATACATCATTTACTGTTTGCTGCAGTTATTTCACAAAGACCTATTTTGACTTTGCTGGAAATGTGAGAAAGAGTTTCCAAGTTTGGAAATCTCTGCAAACAACAATCTGAACTGCAACTCCAACTGATGTGAGTCATCAGAGGCCCATTGACTTCAACAGTATTATATATTTATGTTATTTGTCTACTGGGTGTAGTTCTGAAGTCAGTGAAGCTATGTTAACATGGAAGAAGACTATTTCTTATACCTGGAACTGAATTTTATAGAAATATCTTTTACATTCTGTATTTAAAACAGTATAATCTTATCAATGAACATTTTCACACCTTTCTATTTTGTATGTCTCTGTGAAATCTTGTCTCAGCAACTCAATCATATCGTCCTTCAAAAACTTCGTCTAAATTACCTGCTATCTAGAGCAAGAGATAAGACTGTTATATGCAGCAGGTTAAACTTGGTCCAGTTACTGATTGGCAACTTTCAGAAGTCATTTTGGATCAGAATGTCATTAACAAACAGTCCTTTTTCATACCCATTCCCAAAATGGACTTCCTTATGTTTGAGACAAAAATCAATATTCAGTATGCTCTTCCTTTTCCTCTGTTATCATTTTTACTCAAATCATAGGAAAAAAAGCCTACAGCTCACACAGTATATGAGGGATTAACTCCTTTCACTTCTTTGAGAAGGGCTACGGGCAGAAAGTGGTGCCTGATAGTCAGGTCTATCCACTCATATATCATACAAATGATTTCCTGGGAAAGTGTTTTCACCTCTTCTTTCCCCAGTAGGGGAATATATATAATAGTATATAAATATTATAGGAGGTATTTGAATTGCAAATGGCTGAAAATTGAAATAAATTTGGATGTTTTTGAATATCGACATTAAAAATTAATTTACAGCAATGTTCTGAAAGAGCTGTATGATGTGACTTCATATGTTAGGAGGTCACTGGTCTTGATACCTGATGTGGCATTTCCCCTTTTTGATTCTTAAATATGAAACTTCTGAATTTACTTTAATATCAGAAAGTAGCGACAATTTTAAAAAGAGCCTGACAGTATCCCTTTCACCCCCATCCTCCAGGCTAAAGTTGCTTGAGACAAAAAAAAAGTTGTGTTTTTTTTTGAGCAGAACAAAATCCTAAACCAGTTTAATTCTCATGATGAACCTTGTTACATTCTTCCTACACTCATTACTTTGAAGAGGAAGCTGCAAAAATAAAAGGCTGGACAGTCAAGCTCCAAATCTTTTCAAGCATGATTGTGAATGTATTTACAAGCAAGCAATGCTGCATGAACCAGAAAACAGTAAGTGTGTTGCAAATCCTCCATCTGCCTGGGCTTGAAATAAGGACATTGCAGATCTCATCTGCAGACGGATGTTGCTATTTAATGTGATTTCCAACAAACCATTCATTAAATTCATAGCTGCACCTGATACCCATTAATGTGTTCCTGCCTGCAAGTTCTCTCAAAATAGGCTGTTCCACAACTTTTGGATGCTTTACACACCAGATTATAGCAAACTGTAAGAAATGGAGGGTAGATGGTGTAGGGGGGGGGGGCATTTATAGTGGATTTCTGAAACCATAGTGAATAGTTGATGATATGTTTAAAAAACAAATAGGATGGGTGTCCAATCTCCTAAGTAGCTTTGAACTTCCCCTTTCAAACAAACTTTGGTGTTGATCCAGGAACACACAGGTGAGAAGGAAAGTGGGAAAAAAATGCTGTAAATAGATAGCACTCTGATTTCGGGAAACTGAGAAAGGCTACAGTCTGACCTGTCATATGTTAGGAATTAGAGTTGCGATCAGAAAACAAGTGCTTCTAGGGGTCTGTACAAATCTTGGTACTTTCAGCCTAATGACTTCAGCAGATCTTTCCTCGTGTCAGATGGTTTAGATTGCCTTAGCACCATTTTCAGATTAGATGTTGAATAAAATTAAAACTGGAAACTTAATTTTTTTTACTTATACCAGATATCTTGTTAAATCCATAGTAAGACACTACTAAAATGCTAATATATACACTGATAAAGTGAAAGCTTATTAAAAAAAAGAAATCTCATTTCATCTTGCTGTTCCTTTGTGAGTCTTTGGACACAACTAAACAAAGCATTAGAGGTTTATTATACATGTAAAGTTTTGAAGTGTTGGAATCAAAGTAAATAATAATAAAAAAAATGTCTGATACTAAAGGATCAAACCATATAAATTCTGTCTTCCCCATTGTCTTTAAAGATTTTATCTCACTCTTCATTTGTATATAGCCTTTCTGCACATTGACAAAAACGTGAGTATAGGCGATCATAAACGAGAAATCCCTGCTTTTGAAATATATCATTTCACGGGTATAAAGATCAGCCATTTTCAGGTCATTGAGCTGATATAATGTTTCAACATATATTGCTTATGAACGAGCACTGTGCAAAACCTCATATCTCACCTTGTATAACATGAAATAGAATTGCCCCTGTGAAGTGATACTTTCTTAGACTTCTTTCTTTGACATTTCCACCTGTGTATTGTCTTCCTCTTCCCTCTCGCTGCTCAAATTTTCCTGTTCTTCACCAACTGTTGTCACATGTTTGTCTCTTGGATATATAAGTGAATTCTCCCATGTCCATAAGAACTTCTAATTTTTTCACCTTTTCTGTAAGGATCATCTTGCTCATTTCCTTAAAGACCCCACTAACAGATGGACCAAAAATATTGCAGGTATTGGCTGCCTCAAATGGTGAGTGGCAGCAATCCTCAGTGTGCAACGGTTATGACCTTGATCCCATACCTACTGACCACTGAGGTGATAAACCCCATTTCTTTTTCTACAAAATTACTGAAGCTGTATTTGTGGCTGAGCTCCACATAGCTTGGAATCACCTAGTGAAGTCACATGCCTGTGCCATGTTTGAGCACAGATCTTCCTATAATACTAACCTGACACTTCTTGCTTTTAACTCCTGTTAAAAAAAGTTCAGAAGAGTATAGGATAACCATTCCTAGATGCAAACTGGAATCACAGTACAGCTATCTATAGACCATAGGGGCTGTTGTCTGATGTCCCTCAAAGGGAATAGTGAATATCAAAAAACCTAAGTAACTTTGCAACTGCTGAAAATTGTTCTCCCTGTGCTTCTATGGCACTGACACCAAAACATGTACAACCTAGTATCTGTTTAGTCCTAATGTGGCTTCAAAATTAGCAGCTGAATATCCAAATTATGATTCCCTTCTGAGAAATATGTGCTAACAATTGTGATTTATTAGTCATGTTTAGTTTTGCATGCATAGTTAAATCACTGTAGACCTCCCCAGTGCAGGAAGAAAGGATGTACGAAGGGTCTTACTCCTAAGCCAAGGAGACCTAGTTGAGCATCTGACTTGAGTGATATCAATGTGTGAGAACACAGTTTGATCCTTACTGACATTGCTGAGTAGATGACAGCAATGAAAATTGCTGATTCTTCTGTCTCAAGGCTCTACCAGAAGTCCCTATTTTGTTAAGGTCAGTAAAAGCACAGAGACATACCTTTTTAGTGAAGAGTCTGCAGCTTATTATTTTATGATTATTCTTATAATGTCTTATCATTATGATAATGATGTCTTATTATTCTTCTGACATCTATCCTTTGCAACAGAATACTGGAATGGGGAAGATATTGTGCCTTCCCAAGGAGACCACGATCCCTGAGACTGGATAGTAAAGACCTGTCCGCAAAGCGTTAAAACAGCAGATTTAAGCTTGAGGCTTGCATTTAGCACACCCAAAGAGCATTTACCTGAGATGCCTAATTTACAAGCCTGTCTGCCCTAGGCTCCTTATTAAAGTTATCACCCTCAGCAGCTGCTTGGCTTTCTCCATAGACTAGAGGAGAGCTCGGGGTATCTATTCTCAGGTTAGATGACACAGTTAAATGCCTGAGAAATACCCAAAGGTGCCAGTGACACCACTTATCTCAGATTCTTACATAATCCCCTTTAGGCGTCAGGGCTTCCTTGGCTGTTGCTGATTCATATCTCACTAGGAGTGTGTCCTCGTGGGTGGCTGTGGGGACATTTTGTTCTTTGTGCCTTCCTTCCTTCCTCCTCCCCCTCCCCATCACACTTGAATTCTCTGGCAATTCAGCTGCGATATCTCTTCATAGTGGCATCTTCCCAGGGACAGAACATGCTGTACATTTTTGCAATGTATTTAATAGAAATCAACATTCACCCATATCATTACAGCAGTTCTGGGAGCAGGCTTTAAACGAAATGCTGAATCCCAAATATACCAACCTGCTTCACCCTGTGGCTTTTACATTACAAATTCCTCCAGCAGCTGCGAGAAAAAGAGATAAGATCAGATTCTGTCATTTTTACCAGATTTCTCTTGCCCTTCAAACTGAAAAAATCCAGTCATAAATAGGTGTGGATTCGTATGTGAATATGAATATCTGTACAAACGCAGCTAGTGCAACTCCCCCTTTCTCCATCAAAATGCTAAAACCACAAACAAGTCGAAGGATCACACTTCTAGGAATATTTTCTTTCTAGAAGACATTGCTTATGTGATAGATGATGCTCAGAAAGCTTTATTATCTTGTGTTATCCTGTGGCACTTGTAAATATGATTTCCCTCTTGCTAGTGTGGAAGTATGAGGCACAGAAACCTGAAAAGGTGCTCCAGGTCCTTGCAAAAATCATTAGTCAGACTGAAACCAACACTTACACAAACATCATCACTGTTGCTGGCATGATTATATCCTCTTAAAGTAGTGCTTACAGACCTCCAGGTGAAAGCAAGTTTTTATTATGGTAAATGCCGGACACACCTATAACACAAATACCTCCATAAAAGAGTTTATAATCTAATTCACAAGAGATTGTCAGAAAAAATGAGTGGAAAGTCGTGCTATGATCCAGAACGGAGATAAACATCAAAACACAATGCAAAATAAAATAAAGGTGCTCTAAATACAACAGAGACGAAACATGTGTGTCAGAGTGTGCTCCAAAGACTGCTGAGACTGGATTGCTCCAGCTCCTCTATTTTTAGGGACTGCTGTCTTTAGTTGCCTAATACCCTGCTGCTGTCTGACACTAGGTCACCACCTTTTGGGTGGAGCTGAGCATGTAGGCATCTACCTAAGGCCATCTGGAAATTCAAATGCCCAAATCACCTAAGGGCCAGTGTTGCTAGGCTTGCTCAGATCACAGCTCCCACATTCCTGCCACACTCAGCACAGGGCACAGCAATCCATGCAGCTTTGATCAAGAGCCACCGGTAAGGGAGCAGCAAGGTTTGTCTGCTTCCTTAAGGACATGGAGCCAGGAGCCAAAGCTGACCCCAGCACATGCAGTGCCCTCACCCCTGGAGGGTACTGATAACAGGGTCCATCAGCAGTGGCAGACACAGAAAGAGATGGACCAGGTCTGGGATACATCCAGGGAGCCCATTCAGGAGATAAAGGAGATGGAGCCAGAAACAGGAGTGGAGACAAGGCTAAAACAAAGGTCCAAGGGTTCATCCAAGATACGGGCACAAAGGTAGGGCTGGAAATGAGTTACAGGGCACACACAAGGGGCCTACCCAGGAGTCAAGCTGCCTAATGCATAGGTCCAATGTCCATGCAGAAGGCATGACCAGAGGGAAGGATGCAACCTACAATATAGGAAAATCCAAAGACTGGGTGACCAGGCCTAAGCTTAAACAGTATTCCTGGTCCCACAGGCAAATGGCGCAGGCGATGGGCCCAAGCCAGGTTGATCAAGGCCATTGAGTCCTACTACTGTACTTAGTTTGCATTTCTGCATTGTTTCTTTGAGGTTAGGAACCCAGACAACCAAAGATCCTTTTAACAACCAAAGGTCCTTCTATATTCAACAGAGATAAGTGATTCTTTCTTAATTAAGCTAAATCAGCAGCTTCTGGAGGTACTAATTCTCTCCAGAAAGTTAATCCTAAATCTCTAAAACCCAGAACCTGAGATTTGTGCCATCTTTTGCATAACAGACCGGTTCTTCAGGAGCTGGAACACCTGGGGTCTTAACTGGAAGGGGTATAAGATCTCTGTATCAAAAGACTAATCTAACCAACAGTTTATGTGCTACTGGGTGATGTAGAAGCTGTCTTACGACATCTGCATAAATTAAGTTACCAGCATCAGAGCGAAGATGCTGATAAGAGATGAAGCTCGGAGGAGCTTGTTTAACAATATGATTAAAACGCTGTATTTGGAGGGTATGACTGTTCTCCTTTCTGATTGACGGGCCATGGCAGAGGAGCAGAGGAGGAAGGCTTGTCTTGTTCTGGCTGCTGCATTTGAGGATAAGTAGAAAGTTTTCACGTGGAGGAATGTTGTGCCTACCCAGTGTGTAATCATGACTACAACACAGAGGTAAAAGAAAGGTGTTTTCGTAGAAGACCATGTAGATTTTATTGCAGTTCAGCAGATCATTGGAAGTCTTAGCATGAGACCAGGGCGTGAAAAAGAACCAATTCCCCAAAGACATGTGGCAGGAAGGGGATTTTTTGTGTGTGTGATTCTTTCACTTTTTCATGTCTAACAAGGGAAAGTTGAATTTCTTTATTTTTTATGTATCTTGTTTTCCTTTGTTTTCAGATAAAACAGAAATTCAGAGGCTGAAAGCTTTGTTTGTGCTCTTGGTATGTTCTTCTTAGGAAGACAATCAAGGCCTCTCTATGCAGTGTTTTGGCTATTGTGGAGTTTTGCCTCAAAGGCACAGACTAAACCTCTTTTCCCCTGCTCTTTGGCTTCTTCATGCCCTCGCGTGAAACACAGCTACAGCTCAGGGCATGGATCTCAGGGCACCCCTCTTCCCCTGTCTGAGCTTTGGGTGTTGTATAACAGGTCTTGGGTATCTGAACACCTTTATGTGTCTCAGTGCAGATGTCTTAAATTCAGGGTCTGACACTTCTTTTGCATAAAAGCATATTCTTTTCTGTGAATCTAAGGCAATTTTTCCTTCATTTTCTATCATTATTATAGGCAACCAAAGAAAACATGTTTCAAAACCTAACACTCCCTGTCATTTATTTCAGAAACACTGTATTTCAGCCACCTATTAGTCTGAAGAAAAATGTAGGCATTAGCAGCTTGGGTTTTTTTTCTAAGTCAGTTATTTAATATACAGCTGCACTGTAGCATGTTTATCAGAAATTACTGCCAAGTCTGAAATTGCTTCAGCTTATACAGCAGGAGCCTACTCTTCTTTACACCAGTTTACTCCAGTATGACTACGCTCATTAGCGTGGAGTTGCTCCTGACTTCCACCGGGACAAATGAGCAGAGGATCAGGCTGGGATGTTTATCACTACGTTTTACTACAATTGCCTTTCAATCCTCCCACTAAGTCTACGTTCGGCACTATTCTCTTTGACTGATTAAGATTAAATCATAGATGCAAATTAAACATTAGCCATCAGAGCCATTTGAGATACATGTTAGGGTGTTTATGAAACTGTTTTCTGCACAGAAAACAACGTGTTAGAAATAGTGTCTTGTATCCACTACTCTAATGTGTTAGTTCCCTTCTATTGTATTTTTTTCCTGGATGTAACTACACAGTTATTGCGACTGTTTGTTGGAGGACAAACAGTAAAGTGTGGGAGGAAAGAATGGGAAAAGGAAACAATTTCAATTAAAAATCTTTATTCCTCCTCCTCTCTCCATTGGAGGCTTGTAGACTTCCTTCCCCCTAGTTGCTGCTTTTACCTGTACCTCAGACATGCACAGGACCTGGGCATGCACGGCCTGTGCCCGTGTGAGTAACACAGGTTGGCCTTTTGCAAACTGCCTATTGGGAATGGAAACTGGCACAATTTAATTTCCTAGTATAGACATTGGTTAAAATTGCTGACAGCACTAACAGCCATAATTCTCTTCTACATCTTCACTCTCAGGGGTGTGAGATGAAGTTTTTGCCTCTAGCAACAAAGCTTCTCATGAAACTATGCCAGTGAGAGAAGGGAATCTAGGCACTGGCATTTAGAGATAGCCCTGAAATTTGCATCCCACAAGTTGTCCTTATTTCTGCCTTTTTCAAGAGCCCTGGCCCTTTCATACCACGCCAAATGCTGTACCTTGAGGATGACACAGATGTAACATACGCATCTTTAGACACAGCTGACACCCAAAACCTGCATCAGGTAATTCTGTGCAGAAAAGAATCCAAATCCCATTTAATCAATTTTTTCTAGCTATTTTTTCTACAAAAAGGGGAAGAACCATTCTCAGGTGTAGTTTTAATTTTTTTTTGTTAATAACCACACTTTCTTAATACAGAGCAAGAAATGGTAATGGTGTTGTTTGTTTATTTGTTTTTAATACGACCATTTTCAAATACAGATATCTTCTTTTTTTTTTTTTTTTCTGTCATTTCCAAATTAAAAATATTGGGAGGTACATCTGGCCAGATTTGGAAAAATTTTCTATGTGGATTTCCTGTTTGTTTTTTTTTTTTTTTTTTTCCAATAAAGTTCAAGTTCTAGAAAGTGATATTTTAAGTAAACAGTGGAGAAAATAACCTGTTAGAAAAAGTTATAATCTTCAATTACCACTCAGGAATAAGGTTTCAAGTGTTAATCTCAAATACGTGGAATGGAATATGAAAGAAAGATATGTGAATGGTAGGACCAAAGAGGGGAAAGGAAATATTAAATAGGGCACAGAGAAAGTATTTCACTTCTCTATATGGCATCAATGACATCAGTTGTAAGAACTTCAGCCTGTTAAATTACAGAGGGATTTTGTCTTTTTCATTTGGGTTTGGTTTTTGAGGATTTTTTGGTTTTGTTTTGGGTGGTGTTTTTTTTGGTGAAAATACACTCTGTAAATTCCAAAAGTCACTTCCAAACCCTTCTGCAAATGTTTTAAAATCAGTTGGAAAGAGACACTGTAAGTCACCTCAAAGGTAGTCTAGAAACACAAAGAAAACTATGGACAAAAGTAAATCTTAAAGGAAAAGTCTGCACCAAAACCAAAAGAAAATTAAAATGTCTGTGTGAATTTTCCAGGTTGTCAATGGACAAACTTATGGAAGACATATCCTCACATTCTTCCAGAAACTGTTACGCTGTGATGTTGCCATGCACTGTACCTCTGAGCAGCACAACTGGACAAGTGTTCAAACAATGGCAGAAGAAAATTCATGGAACTGAGAAGGTACCACTGGTCTTTTGATGGACATCTTGGTGATCTCATGCTGTATACCAAGACTAAGGCCAACTATACCATAACACTGCCAAAATAGGGGAGAAAGGATATGGCTGTCTTAAGGCTTGTTCTTGAAATCATACAAGATGCTCAGTCTTGGGAATTTGTGAGAAAATTAAAACTTACCAAACACTGAGATGTGATCCAGTTAACAAGCTCATAGCTTTCCTTCAGAAGGTTTCTCGTCAAAGCATAAAAAGATAGTTGCTCGCAAGGACTGAGGTAGATAAAACATGTCTTTGCAGCTTTGTTTCACACTGGTTGCAAATGGGTAGCTGATAACCCTCGTTACTGCTGTTCACCTGACTGCTACATTGTAGACTTTTTGTTTTAGCTACCTCCTTGTCTGGCCTGTTTAATGCACATAGTGAAATCCCACCTCATCACCCTCGTACTGAGGACTCCAAACAGCCTTTTGCAAAGAGATGCAAACTCGTTGCAGTCGCAGTTTGAGAGGTGTGCTACGTTAAATTGGGAAAATGGCTTTCAATAGAGATGCACTGCTTCCAACTGCTTTGGAGAGTACCCACAAACCCACATCCACCTGCAAAAATCTATGTAGCGATGACCTAAGCACAGTATGACCAAACCTTGTCGTGTTGTTGCCTTTCAGATTTAGCTGGAAAGCTTGAAAAGATGGAGAACTTGCCATTGCTTTCAGTAATTTGTTTCTTGGGCTAATTATCTTTACTGTGATTTTCTGACTGATTTCTCATTTGCATTTGTTTGGATTTCACTTCCAACAACTGCTTGTTGTTATGCCTTTCTTTGCTACATGGAGAACTACTTAAGTACCTTCTATTTCCTTCCTCTGGAGGTATTTATGAACCGTAATCAAGTTGCTTCTCAGTTTGGGGTTTGGTTTTGTGTGTGGTTTTTGTTGGTTTTTTTTTTTTTTTTTTTTTTGATAAATGAAACAGATTGCACTCATTAGATTTGTTTGTTTTATCCAACTGTTGTTTTTTTATCATAAATTAGACTTGTAAACTTTCTAGGGTACTGACCATCTTTTGGAAATATTTGTGCGCAGCATCTAGCACAGCATATCCTGAATTCCAAATGGAGACCCCGTGTTTTATGACATTATAAATATTGATTCAGCAAAGCTGCTGTTGAAACCTTTTTTTCCTTGGAATGTATGCCGGTGTGTGTGTCAAATTTTCTCCTTCACCTCATTTCTCTTAATCCTACAATTTCACTGCATTATGTCTTGTGATAAGAGCGCTTCCACCACAGCCAAGCTATGATAGCTTTTGGTGAATGGACTGCAAATTAACTCAAGCTCAGTTCAGTTCAGTGAAATAAAGTCTATTAACTGATGATGGTTCTAGTTTCTCACAGATTCAATTCTTTTCTCCTTTAAATCATTCATACTTTTCCAGGTGTAAAGTGCGTTTCTTATAATTTAATCACTCCGCATCGTAGTTTTAGGAAATTAATTTCATAAAGACATTTTTCACCTGTTATAGGGTATATTTTTAGAATGTCCTTCTTTAAGTTTTCATTAAATGTATGCATATATTTTTATATCTTTACATAAGCTGTTGACTACATGAGCATGAAGTGCTTAACGTTTCAGAGCGGTACTGCAGTGGTGGCTTTTTTTGACCTTTAGTTGGTCACTCTGTAGCTTAAGATAAACCTGTGAATTGTGCACCTGGGAAAACTTTCATAGAGTAGGGAATAAAGAGCAAATTACAAAGGCCAAACTCCCAGTGGGTGTAAATTTAGTCCTTCATATCAATGGCACCATCTCAATTTACACCAGCTGAGAATTTGGAATAAATTGCTTCATGTTTGCTGGACAGCTTTTTAAGATCTGTTCATTGCCTTTTAAAATCACATGAGACAAAGACTTCTGCAAAAGACTGACCCTAAATCATATGCAGCTATGATTAGAGTCTCAGGAGAGATCTGTGAAGGGAAACGAATTTGTGAATTAGCCTTGGTGCAATTTAAAGTCAAGTATATTAACTGATCCAGGGTTATGCAGGTAAAATTTGCCTGTGTTAAGAAAAACACTGTGCTGCTGTGCCTCACAGTGTAACTTGAGCATCTACTGAAGCACAAGGAGACAACCGGTTGCCAGGGAAAAACTCAAAGTCTCTTCAGGTTTCTAGAAATGATTGGATGCCTCTTTGGCTATGCAACCTAGGACATCAAAGCGATTAAGGTGCGGTGAGGGCTTGAATATTTCTGAAAACTCAGTCTTTTAACGAGAATGCTTTGGTCCACATTTAAGGAATCAAAAAACTTTTGTTACTATAGCTCTTCTGCTCCACCCACCCAGATATTTTGCAGGTAACAAGTAAGCAGAGAACTCAGCTGTACGTGGAGGGGTATGGTTCTTCCAGGAGGAGTTACATTACCGGCATTTAAGCAGGGTCAGGCTTCTGGCAAGCCACAGAATGAAAATCAAAATCAGAATATGGAAATCTTGTTTTTAGACTCATCTTTAAGGTTATGTTCTTAGGTTAGTCAGGCCAACCAAGATTAAAGGCCAGAAAGAGGATAAAGGAAAATGATCGGTATGACGTTGCAGGGAAGCGTAGTTGTGCTGCTGAGAAAAAATCTTTGAGTGAATCACTGAACTGCAGAAGCAATTGAAATCTTTGGTTCAGCTAGTATACCATATACTGGCTGGTGTTTATGGTTTCAGACTAATAAAATAAAACTCACTGTGTTATTGCTTTATTTTTCCTTTTAGAAGTTTTGTCTGAAAGGGTAATTTATACCTTTTTTTTAAGTGGGTTATGCATTGCTTTGGAGTGGAAGGACATAAAATAAAAGCCACGCTTTCATAAATGTTCTCTTTTTAAAGCTAGAGCATGGAATAGTAATATTTTAGGTAACACTGAGGGTGTGTATGGAATGATACGGTTGCTGGGTCATGTAGGCAAGTGTGTCTTCCTTACTCTTCAGCCTTCTGCAATTAGGTAGGTATATCTTTCTAAAACATTTAAATAAAATTTTATAGTGAATTTAGTGATTGTAGCAGGAAAAGCTTAATCTGAATAAACATGCAGGTTTAATGAACTTGTATACTCATCCAGACTCTGAGCACTAAGAGAAACCATACATCCCTAACTGAAACATATACATTTGCCAGCAAATCTATTTTTAAAACCGGAGCCGTGTATTTGGGGGTGAGTTGCTAGTTCTGTGCAGATTTCTTCTTCAACTTTTGACAGTCTGTATGTGATTCAGTTCCTCTCCTGTTAATTAGTTGTAATGGTTATATTTGAAGTTACTCTTTTTTCACTACAAAGCAAACACCATTTAGTAATGCACTAAATGCAACCTTGCCCCTCTCCATCTCTCTCCCTCTCCCCCTCTCTCCCTTCCCCCCTCTCCCCTCTATTTAATGTTGCCCTTTCTCTCTATTTTATTCATTTTCAAGCACTTTCAAGCAGAGCATATCTTGGACTATATATTTGTACAGTGCCTAATGGAATGGCCTCTGAGCTCCTCTAATGTTTCTGTAATAAAAGTATTATTAAAATGCATGATTGTGTCCTCTCAGATGCACAGCATACAGACCTCATTTCCTTCCATTTCCAAAGCAGGCTGACCAGGAGGAATAAACATATTTGTTTCAGCCTATTTGTCTCTTGTTTATGCCACCCAAACCTTCACACAAGCACTGGAACAAATGGACCTCTGGTTTCACGTGGCTTCGTGTACTCTGGTTGCACTCATAGGCATTTATAAAGACTCTTTGGGACATTCAAACTGTCTTGTTGCTGCTAAATAAAGGTTGAGCTCCCAGGCTCTTCCCAATTGCATATTCCAAACACTTTTTCCATGACATTTCCAGGAGCTAATATCTTTGCAGTCTGTCTCCTTTTAAGACATCTGATTTCATTTGGATCATGGGTTCCAAGAATATTTTGAGGGGAGATGAGAGTCACAGAGAAAATGAACAAGGAGATCATATATGTTATTCTCAGAGCACCATACTGATGACCGCATAGCCACTGACCCACTAGTTCTGACAGTTCAATGAGTGGACCTTGCACAGTTTTACACAGGCCAGAGTGTCCCCCCCCCCCCCCCCCCCCTTTTTTTTTTTTTTAATTGGGAATTTTCTCTCATTGTTCATTGGTTTTAGATTGGGATGGAGGTTCTGGAGATATTTTGGCATTTTTCTTTCAAAGTGAGGTTCTGAAAGCATGCATCTATTTTGGTCCATAGCTACATGAGTTCCCAAACTGGCCAAATTCCTATTACTTTTCACTTTTGCAATTTCTTAAAACATTTATCTTTTTAAAGTCCTGTGAGGAAACAAAATATAAGAAAGTGTTAGAATCTGTCTGCTGCCTTCATGCTATGTCTGTAACTAGGCAGTAAGTTAACTCCGCTTTTGTTGGCTTACAGAGGGACTGACGGCTGTCTGTTAACCACAGAATCATGGTAATTTATAATTCTTAATACTACTTTTGGATTGTCCCCTGTGATTCTCAGTTAGCTCAGAATCTGCATCAATGTCTTTATTATTCTCTCTGCAGAGCATTTTTGCTAGTTTAAGGACACTAGTAAGAGCTCTGTAGTTCATTGTGAAAAATTGCAGCTGAAATAGGCAGAGGCAATAACTAGCCAGTCTAAGCCATGCTGTGCCAAATGCATCACACCCTAGAAACTAAGTAATCCTTGGCCAGTTCCTAAATTGAATAGAAAACAAATAGAGAAGGGAAAGCTCTAAACTTGTTATAAAAACTATGTGATTTACAGGACTCTATTTGACCCTGTTCTAATCCCTAAACTCACAGATGGTGGGAAAGGAGAAGAATGTCTTCTAAACTACATACAGAGGTTAACAAATGGGAAAAAATAAAAGAAGAGGTGGAGATGGAAGGTAATAGCACTTGGCTGCTTCTTCGTACCAAGGATGAATTCTGCTGCACTGTATAATTTCTTAGCCCGTGTGTAATTTCTTCCTGCTTGTCTCGAAGACCTGTCAGCTAAGGATTCAAAATGCTAAGGACACAGTAATTAATGGGTTTCTCTGATCCTTTGATTAATTATACAGCAAAAATGATCAATCAGTGCTGCGTCTATGACTCTTATTCTCCATTTTACTTTCCTGAGAAAATGCTGAGGAAATATTATCACTTTCTCATGGCTTTTCATTAACTTTTCTTTTCTGTATCAAGACTTAGTGATGCATAATTGCATCATCTTGAAATAGCTTTCTGGAGCTAAGGGTTATCCTTTAGAACTATTCCTAAGACATCTTTTCAGTAGACGTCTGCAGGTCTGGCTAGAAAAGTAGGCACTAAATTTCAAAAACTGGAACTTAAGATTTGTCAGCTATATGAGATAGGGTTCAGTTCTAGATGATCTGGCCATTAAATCATTCGTATGAACAGCGGGCCTCCAGACTAATAGATACTGAAACCAGTTCTACATCATTCAAATGGATAAAAGAAAGAAATCCTCTAAGGACATGGAAGTAGAAATGATGGTGAAATTAAAAAGAAAACAATGCAAATATTTTATAGGATAAGAATTCTGTGAAATACTTCCCTGATGACTTTATTTGTAGTTTTAATTAGACCCCATTAAAATGGTGTTTGAGCCCCGAAGAAAGTAAAGGAAATTGATTACTTTGAATATTTGATATTTAGGCTGGGTTTTGTTCAGTTAACAGCACTGTGGAGGCAAAGGAGAATGCCCTGAAGCTTGTAGAGATATACTCAGGATCCTGCCAGATCTCTTTGTCTAAGTTGCATTGCACTGTGAGACATCCTTTCTTGTTCTAAGCACACAAGTTGGATATCAGTAGTCTGGTCCCTCAGCAGCTTACATGGAAATCCATGATGTCTTGTAAGTTCATTCAGAAACATTCATTAAAACATTATAAGTTATTCTGAGATTGCAGTGTTCCTGGATTTGTAGTGAGCACATTCCATTACACTCCAAGAAATACTTGGATTGGGATGATTTTAAAAATCCTATTCACAAATTTGAAATCATTATTTTTTGTCTTGAGTTAAAAAAAAAAATAGTATCTGTAAAAAAGGTTTCAGCTTTCTTATATGTGATGCATAAATGTCAGTTTGCAATAGTTTCTAGGATACCAGACATATATGTGAAATCTTCATTACTATAAATGAGAGCAGTCTTCTTTAAAGCCCATGTACATGCAAATGTCCAAGCACCAACATCTACAAGTTTGAGTTGTTCTGACAACTGGATTATCAGTTAGGATAATCACCTTCCTTCCTAGCAATCAAGTATACGTTAATAAAATATTCCAATACTAAAATTTGATACAGCCACCTTAAGAAAAACAAAGCAAAACAAAAAACCTACATTTTTTAAAATATTATTTCTATATCTAATCTTCGGATAAGCATGCATACCACTAATATATCCTTGAGCTAACATGAGTTCTTGAAGCACTTAGGTATGAAGGTTATAGGATAACTCAGGTGTGAAGGAACCTCAGGAGGTCCCTAGCCCAAACTCCTTCTCAAAGAGGGTTGGTTAGGGGGTCAGACCAGGTTACGTAGGGCTGTATCCCATTGGCTCTTGAAAACCTTCAAGAATGGAGATAACACAGCCTCCCTAGACCACCTGCTCTTCTGCCTGACTGTCCTCAAGGGGAAAAAAATTCTCCTGAAATCCAATCTGAATCTTTTTTTTTTTTTTTTTCAACTTTTGCTCACTGTCTCTCACCCTTCCACCACACACCACTGCAAAGAGCCTGGCTTCTTGGTGACCTCCCCACAGTGTACTGGGGGCTGCTGCTAGGTCCCCCCAATGACACCTCTTCTTCAGGCTGAACAAGCACTTGGCCCTCAGCCTCATCTCACAGGCTAAGTGTTCCAGCCCCAAGCATCTTCATGGCCTCTGCTGAATTTCCTGCAGTTTATTGATGTTAGATCAAAGATTCTGGAAGTCGCATTTCCATTGACTTCAAAAGGGATGCAGTTGGATCACTCACTGTGTGAATATTTTCTTTTGGGCTGTTTTGCTACAGACCCTGATGTAATTTTTCAGGGTTAGGAGTACAGATTATACATGTGACTGTCCAAATCGTGAAAGAAGGTAGGATCACAAAAGAGCATCTCAGAAGTTCATGCAGACAAAACTAGTGCATTCAAAGGAGATAAAAGGACGTTTTTGTTTGTGATGGTGTTTTTTTTGTATTCTTGCAATATCTTGTTCCGCATTCACAAATGCATGCAGATTTTGCACTCATCTACTCCCCATCAAGTATTTTTCTGGCCCTCCAAGTTATCTGTGTGAATCAATAGTATAATCGACAGCTTTTTGCGCTGGCAGCTGAAAAAAATCACAGTTTGCACCACGCCTGCCTTCAAAAGCAAAGCCACATATTCCTTTGTGTGGAGAGAGTAATCACTGTAAAGGTAAAGTGTATGCAATTTCCAAATGCCAAATTCTATAGAGAGAAAAATACTACTTTGCTTTGTGCTTTTCAGCTAGCTGAGGGCCTCTCATATGACAGGCCATAATCAATAAATCATGTGCCAGTTGTGCTGATTCTGTGTGTCAGGTCATATCTCTCCATTTCAGTTTCCAGTTTCTTACAGAGCATTCACTTGTGTTCTATTGTCATATCTTTCCACCTCCTCAGTGTCAATTTAAAAGCTGTTATTTTTAGGCCATAGAAATTGCAACCTGCCTGCCCCCCTCTACTCAAAAAACGATTCCACTGGCCAGCTTCAAAGCAGGGACGTGGAAAGTCCTCTGCCTGAACTCCAGTCAATGTGATATACCAAGGAGGCCAAATCCTCTTATGTGCAAGTCTTGTCCACAGTAGGCAAAAGGATGCCATGATGACAACTTGTCAAGACTGATCAGTAATAAAGATTGTAGAATTTCCAGAAAAGGTCCTTGTGGTGCAAAGATGTTTCTTTCTCTCTTCCATAAGCAACTGTTTACTTAATCAGGCAGCTTGACATCTCTAGCCTTGCTAAGGAAATTCCTGATTTGGCACGCTTCATGACACAGATTGGTTAGACAGCCAGAGTGGGAATTCTCAGAATTATGTATCAGAAATCTGGCTGTCTGGGCTGTGTGAGTCACTCCAGCCCGACCTTGCACTCAGCAGGTTGCTCCAAAATGGTAAGTCAAGACGGTTTAAATCCCTCCAAGGGCCTGCATTAATCCTGGCTCTATGTCTTAACCTTTGTGCTCACTCTTCCCTCCCTTGACTCCAGAGTTCCCTGTGTAACTTCAGGAAAAATCTGTCTCCTTTCTACTCCTCATTTTCCATGGCAAAGGAGGGATGCTAGTAATTGCTTACAGCTCAGTGGTGTTTTGAGTATTGGTTAATATTTCTGTGTTTTCAAAGTCATAAAGACATACAGATATAGACACATACTGCAGTTCCTAACTATTGTAACTAGGGACTTTGAAAATAATGGCATATTTATAAACAACAATGCTATTTTATTTTGCTGTCACATTTTTCACTGTGAATGAACATTCAGACAGGGAAATAACTTGGAGAAAAGCCCTTTTCTGGACCCTTCAAGGACGATCCTTCAAATAATATTCTCAACTGCTGAATTACATTGACACGTTCCCATCCAGTGCTCTTAAGTGATGATGATTCAACTTGCAGCTGACAAACTTGGAGATTTGTGGCTATCTGGCTATTTCTACCCATTTTCTTTATCCTTTTTGTTTGTTTGGGTTTTGGGGGGGTTGTTGTTTTCTTTTTTTTCTCTCAGTACTGTTTAGAGCTCACTTTATATACAGCCTGTCCACCTCCGTCTCTTCACCCTCCTCCTCTATACTGCAGCAAATTCTTCTTCAAGCTCAGTTTTCCTGTCCTGGGTTTAACTAAAGGCTTCCATAAATCAAGAAATTGAGTTTTGAAGCTCCAGCAACTACCACAGTTGGCTCAGCTCTTAATGTTTGGCTTTTCTGATGTGTCCTATTAAGCAGAAGGAAATGGTACATTTATTTTTTTAATGGTTATAAACAAGAGGTTATTTTTTTTTCTTTCTTCTTGAAATCTGTTGCTTTAGGGCAGATAAGATTCTTCTTAATGTCTTAATGTCACAAAGTGATGGTAGAGTATCCATGCTCATAGTAAAAGAATTTTGCTCTTATTTTACTACAGTTCATTTGTGGGGTTTTTGTGTTTGTTTTTTTTTTTGTTGTTTTGGTTTGGGTTTTTCTTTTTGTTGTTTTGGTTTTGTTTTGTTTTGTTTTGTTTTTTTTTTAATAAAATAAAATTAAATGGCCAGAGTAGATTGGGACAAGGGGGTTAGTGCAACATGGAAATTCATGAAAGAAATGTTCCCCTGTCTTCCAGAAATATTATTTTACATGCCTACATGATATAAAGAGCCTGTGGAGGTGTGGACATGTTTCTTGGCAAAAGACATCAAACTCATCTTCCCTAAATTAAAGGAATTTGCCTAAGCATTGAAATATAGTGCAGTTTGCGTTCACTTCAGAAATCCAAGAATCCCTCTGCATGGTCCTGGCCAATGTGGCACTGGTTTTAGAGCAGGTCCATGTTAATCTGGAGCAGCAGTTGGTCCCATGAGATATCTCAGAAACACAAAAGTGGCACTAGATGCCACTGTGGGGATATAAATTTCTCCCCATCACCTTCCCTTGCATGCGTCTGCTTGCAGTGCTGATTTCCATTATATTTAAGGCAGATCTAGAAGTCTAGTCAATACAATAATTGCAATTTGGGATGAGATCCATTGGATTAAAAAGGTATGTTTCAGAAGGATTCTATGTTTCATTGTCTCTGCTGGCCAGGGTGCTTTTAATTCTACAGGGAATCACTGTGACTTTTTTCTCCTGGAACTACCAACAGTGTGAACTTTCAAATTTAATCATATGACTCCCACCTAGACAGAGGCTACAGTTGGTGAGAGCTTCTTAAATGTATGCAAAGTGCGACTGTTGACAGGTACTGTTTAGGGAAAACAAAATATCAAGGAGCAAGGAAATGAAGAAAATGGGGTTTTCAGTGAAAACTCTTACCACTTCTTATGGTCTTTTTTTTTTCTTTTGACATTCCTACATTTTATGCCTTATCCTGCTTTCATGCTCAGAAGATGATGAAAACTAAGGCACAGAACAGGACTGTTCTGCACTACCTTGCAACATGTGCTTCTTCAACTCTTCTCAGATGATTTAGCAGTGCAAGAGTTCCCCACTTACCTGAGGATGCTGCTGTGTTTTATGGTGTAAAAGAACTCAGACTGAAGAGTGTTGTCTTAAAGGTCTTATTAACTGTAGGGGTGGAAAGAAGAGGCTTCGTTCAGCTAAGGATAGTTTCCTGTGCCTACATTTGACAGGTCTCTTTTTCCTCTTTGTTTTTATCTTTAAAAAAAAAAAAAAATCAGAAAAATCTCCATACTACATGTGTATTTGGTATGTGTAAATCACTTTACTGGTGTCAAAGCCGTTACTTACCCTCTTCAGCACAAAACAATCAAACAAGTGAACAACAAAAAAAAAATATTGTTTTCTTTAGGTGCTAACAGTAAAAAGCAAAATACATTAAGTGCTGAATCCTCTTCCTCATAACAAAATCGTTCCATATGATGAGCACCCTGGAGCTGCAAGGATTAAAAATGTAGACTGAGTGACCTGAAATTCTTTTAATTATAACTGAAGAGCTGCAGGCAGGCATAAACATCTTCAAGCTAAACAGAGTAATTTATAACATTAAGGTTACATGTATAAAATACAAACTTTTTTTCTTTTTCTTTTCTCCTAGCAGAGTTACCCCGTTTTATTTACCTCTTTTAGTTTTAAAAGACATAGGGCTACATCTTGCTATTGTGGTATGTATGCAAATTACATAACAGTCCTTAGAGTATAACACAATATTGAATTAATGTGATACAGGCAATAAGATTATTCCTACAGAGGCAGGTTTTATTTACCTAGGTAGCAGACAGCAGAACCCAGATTTTTAGGACTTGACCAGTTCACCTGACAGGGAAGATATGATTTTGCTAACAGTGGTCAGTGGGTGGCTTACTTTGTAAGGCACAGACTCGTTTGAAGGTCATGACATTTACAACAAAAAAAAGCTAGCAACCAGAATTGGTGGAAAAATTTCTGATGACATTGTTTTCTACCAGAGGATTTGAATTGTACTCTTAAGGTCTAATAATTTAAAATACGGTAAATCATTGAAAAGTATTGATAGTATTTAAAAGAATAAAGGCAATATGCTGTGTTACAACACAAAGAGTTAAAACTATGACTTTGACATCTAGAATTTGAAACCTACCAAAGGGCAACTTTGTGTAGTGTTTGAGATGAAGCAGTCAGAATTATAAAATAAAAATAAAATACTGCAGCATAAATTCCTCCCTGGAACCCTTAAAGGCCAGATTGGATGAGACTTTGAGCAACCTAATCCAGTGGAAGGTGTCCCTGCCTAGGTGGACCTAGATGATCTTTAAGGTCCCTTCCAACCCAAACCATCTTGTGAAATGTTTCAAATATTTGATCTCACTCTTTAATGAGAATCATATTCTTAAGTAACTGAAAGGGGCTTAAAGGCCGTGATTCAGCTGAAACAATAGAAGGCAAATGTTGTTTTCAGGGACTCTTCATTACCTCTCTGTTTTGAGGATCCATCAGGTGGTTCTTTAAGGGAAAGGATTTTTACAAAACTTGTGTTTAGTAATTCCTGAACATATGGTGCATTCTGTGAGTTCTTTTTTGATGTCTTCCCCTTCTTGTCCAAACTACTAGATGCCTTTGAAGTACAGATCCTCACATTTTGGTAAACATGATACATTTCTAACATTAGCTGCTCAGAGTAATTTGTGACAGTAATGTCTTACAGTAGTTAGACTGAGTACATTAGGTCTGGCTTCTAATTGTGATACAATGAACTTCAGATGATGTTTTTTTTTTGTCTTCTGTGAGCTTCCATTACATAAAAATGAATCAGTAGCCTGCCTCACATTTCTATTCATCCTGTAAACATAAGGCTGTAGAATGTCTCTTTTCACAGAGTAAATAAGAGGACTTCATCACTGATGAGCATTAAATTGTTAATCATTTTTTGCCATTCCCATGGCCTGAAAACAACATAATATGAGATTAATATAACATTCCAGAGTTGCAAAATATTCTTTGTGAAATGCCCTTTTCATATTCTCTTTTTCACTAGAACAAATCAAAACTTTACAGTGGAGGACGTTTTACCGTACTATATTAAAAACTCCTATAAGAAAGAGATCTCATTTGTCCATGCAAATGACCAAACCATAAACCGATCTATGCCCCATTAATATTTCTAAAATTGCAAAAGAATAAACCAACATCAAATAGAACTGGCATTAGAACTGGGAATGAAAGAAAAATGTTTTAATTAGCGAGTATACAACAGCTCAAAGAAAGAAACTTTAAAAAAAAAAAATACAATTGAACACCTCAGTGGCTAGGTTTTAGACAGCAGGCTCCTGCACAGTAATTCAGAGCTCTCTGAAGAACTGCTGGAGTCTATGTAGGGGAAAGCAAAATACATCTGAGTGTCTTTATTCTAAGAGAGGAGGTACAACAAGCCAGCCAATGGGAAACACAGCCAAATGACTGGGTCTGAAAGCACAAGCTTTCTGGATCTTACACACCTGCAACAAAAACCTCCTGTAATATCTGCAGTGCAACCCCCTAGGTATATATCAGCAACAACTCTTCCAAAGAATGGAGAAAGTTTCCCGTTTCTCCCTAAAACACATCGGCAAGCAGCAGTACCATTGTTCAACTTTATGCCACAGTCTATCTTGTCTTTTCCTCTCAAGCGCTGTCTTCCCTATTTCCCTGGACCTAGGTAAGTAAGCCTTACCACATTGACAGGATTCACTGCAATGTCTTTTTTGTTTGTTTGTTTTTTTCACTTGCGGGATAGCATATGGAAAGATGTTAACATAAAGCAACCTGAAGAGTAAACAGGGCAGTACAATCTTCCAGCATCCAAAGCTAATGACATTTGATTGTCATTCCATACAATTGCAATATAACATATTTCATACTTGCAACTTAGGTTACTTAAAGACATCCAAAAACATTATTCGTCTTCCATGCTGAGCACTAGAAATGTATGCTCAGCACTGTTCTCACCAGGGAAAGCCACACAGCTAGACAAGACAGCTTATTTACAGACAAACTGTTTTGGGTTTTTTGATATGTTCCCACATCTTATTTATTCTAACTGTGTTGGAACAATCTAATCAGTGCTATAAATTTAAATGTTTAATTTCAATTTGTAGCTCAATATGTTCTGTAACTCAAAACACCTTCTCTGATTCAAGCATTGTCAGCAAAAGGCCCATATGTGTATTTACACTGTCTGCAAGGCTGAACCTACAAGCTAGAAGCTGATACATTTCCCCAATAAGTAGAAGACCTGCGTTCAGTGAGCAATTTGGTCTTACCGCTTAGTCCAGTACCTCTTGTTTTCTGCGCTATTTCCAACTGTGCTGGGTGCCTGTAGTGTAGATAGTGTATAACATTACCCGGCAACGTACACTGAATAGCAATAGCCTCTGAGCCTGCCTCGTGAGATAGGCTGCTGTGAGGAAAGCTTGTGGGTTCAGAAGAAGAGTAAATAAGAAAGAACCTGATTCTGTGGTTTAGTGGTTAGATGGAAAATTTGGGACAGGGCAGGGCAGGTTTCCAGTCTAAGTCCCATTAGAACTTAAGTGCCCTTTTGAATCCAAACCTTAATTAGAAACTGTCCTTACCAAATGTCAAAATGTTCCTTTTCCCTTCATAAAACATTAACGACCACTAGAGATGGAGAAAATGGGCATCATAATTCCCTTCTGTCAACGTATCAGGACTCCAGTCCACACAGTTTCCTCTGTACTAGCATGCAGCGGGATTCACATACAGACCTCAAACAAGGTAAATATAGTCTCTGGGGGTTTTTTGGTTTGTTTTTTTTTTTTTTTTTTTTTTTTTTAATAACGCCATACACCACTTCTGGGTCACAGTGAGAAGTCTAAAATACTAGAAAAGGAAGTGGTACTACATGCACCAGACACAATAAAAATAACTAGCTCCCAAATGGCTCTCTGTGAACCTTATGAATTGCTTGTGGAAATAATATTAAGCACCTCTACCTCTATAAACATGGCCTTATGTTATAAGCAATTTTCCTGTAATAACAATGTCAAGAAAAAACACTATGATTTCATAAAATAGCTTTGCTGCTATTAATGTGTTATCCTTTTTTTTTAAAAAAAAACCCCACATTATAGCCTTGAAGGCGTAAGGAGAAGGAACTTACTCAGAAGGGTAAAAGTTGCTCAAGGACTTCACTTAGGTGAAAATAGTCCACGCATTAGACCCTCAACTGGTCTAAATTGAAAGAGCTCCTTTGAAATTATTTACACTGGCTAATTATCTGACCCATATGGTGAATTTTTTTAAGACCGCCCAATAACATGTGTTACCTAACCACCATTCTCACTGAGTTTAGCAAGAGCTGTAGTTGGTTGCTGCTCCAAACAATAAAGCTTTTTAAATAGCTTCATATTGAATACCAAAGTGCAGGAACAACGAAAATTAGTGAACAGTTTTTGAAAACTTGACCCATTTGATTCTGTGACAACCTCCAGAGATGATTACTATGTAATACAAAAGACAGTGATCAGTTCGCCCATAAGATGAATAACATATTAAAATGTTTTAACCATCTTAAATGTGACAAAAAGAATAATCAAGAGAAAGCTGCCCTTTGTAGTGAGGTAGCACTATTCCCTCTGTCTCCTTTGAATTAGAGGAAAGAAAGAGGAAGCTTTTAAAGCAGTTATAATCTAAGGTCTCTTAAATACAGACCTGAATACCTTTTTTTTCAGAGCATAGATTTTTCACCAACAATGGTTTTATAGCCATCTTGAAACTGCTTTGATAATTTGACTTTAATTCACTGAATAATTTCAAACAGAGTTGGGGAGAGAACAAAACCACAGTTGCCAGCTGAATTCACAAAAGAACTGGAACAGAAATTGTTTCTCTTTTATCCGGAGAACGAATGAGTGCTGACCAGCATGTGAGGGACTAGTCCGAGTTCTCTATAAATGGTTTGGAGCTCTTCTCCCATTACCCTTAAGGCGAGTTTTCCAACCACTCTACTTTTGTTTATGTTTCCAGTGCTTCCTCTTAAAGCTGTGCTCCTTTGCATCAAATACCAATTGAAAAAGGGACTGCGATCTAGGCAGTTTGTCCCTCAGGATAATGTCTTGGCCACCAACATACACTGCAGAATGAACAGTAAAATAAATATACAAAGCAGAACAGCTCTAACAGGAAAGACTGACAGGTACCTTCCTTAAACATCTCCAGTTTATGGGTTTGGGGTCTACTGGGGACAGCACTATCCAAGTGCTCTCTCTGAACCTACAGAAGTGTTTGAAACAAGCTTTCTTGTGTCCTCATAAAACCTTCTGAAGTGCCTGAGTGTGCCTCAATCTCTCCTAATGACTCTGTCCCATTTGCTATGAAATATTTAAATCCTAATCGAGTCAGAAACTTATGCAAGAGCTTCGTTGTCACTTGAGATCATGAGGTTGACTTCCCTCCCAGAACAAATGAGTGGAGAATTGGATTTCTCACTTTCTTAAAAAAGTATCTTAAGAAGAACATCATGGACTACCACTAACACATTACAGAGGAAACTTTTTCTTCCCCTGATTTTTACTACAAATGTTCATTTACAAACTACTTCACTTTCAGCTGTACAATATATTTTCCCTCATTCAAATATTAGAGATTTGGCAGGAAAACACATATTCATGCCTACACACATGCACTTGAGTTTTGGACAGCATTAACTTTTTTTGTTTATTTGTTTTTGGCTTAGAACTGAAATGATAGAGTAATTTATTCACTATCCTACTGAAAGCAATCTTTTAAAATTAAGGAGACGTGGTTAATTAAAACAAAAAGGTTTATTTAATATAATTTAATGTATGAGGCCTTTTTTGACCTTTGGTTATTGAAGATGTTCTCAACAGATGACTCCTGTGAGATATACACTTAAAACTTGAGATGAAAAACCATAGCTGGCTCTGACTCTCCTTGGGCCAAAGGACACTTTCAGTCATTTGTGCAGGAAACAGTCCTTTGCTTGGTTGATCCTCAGGCTGTGAAAAGAACTCCAGCAGGATCCTGGACCTGTCACAAACATCATTGCTACCATTCCTAGCTGAAAGAGCACAACTCGCTCTCTCTGACAAGCACATAGATCAGAGGACATCTTAAAAAAACGATTGGGGGGGAGGGGGAGGGAGGGAAGGGAGAGAAGAAAAAAAAATGCCAGAACAGAAAAAGAAACCTGACTGAAAGAGGAGACTACAAAACCATTTTTTTCCCCTGGGATAAGATTAGAGTGGAACAAACTCCACGTAGCTGATGTTTCTTGTGGCACTTAAAGTACTATGGGAAGGTGCTCAGATGCCTGTGCCTTTGCAGAGCAATTGTAAAATGTTTCTTGGCATGCTCGGAGACTTAATGGTATTAAAAAGTCAAAGCTATCAGATGCAACAAACCAGCCTGGTCTGAATTTTGGCAACTTGTTATTTCATATGGTGCAAATAATCATAAAATCAAATGGCATCTACTTATAATTTTATAGTAATTGCTTCTATACCACTTGCCAGTTTTTCTGTAATAACTTCATGTATAATTAGTACGTAATCTTCAAGCATAAATAACTCTCTAATTAGTCTGTAATCTGTAATTATAATGTACTTTCAGACTAGTTATTTGCTTATTTGGACTCTGTAAAATAAAATACCTTCCTGATAAAACATTGAAGGAGAATTATGTAGATTTTGTGTTTGAAGATCATTCTTAGAGATGTCAGGAGAAAGAAAACAAGTTGTCATGCAGTTATTGAAATTAGAAAGTGTTCATTAGTTACTACATGTTTATGACAATGGATGATAAAAAAGAAGATGCAGATTAAGAAAAAAAAAATCAACAAAAAGATTTACTGAAATCATACAAAAGCAAACAGGCATTTTTCAATTTCCTGTGAATCCAGATAACACGGAACCCTGGGATGAGAAACAGCAAGAAAGATTATCAAGATGATGTTTTATTTCAGCTGTTTGTGTTAGGGTTTTCCCTTCCCCTTCCCCTTCCCCTTCCCCTTCCCCTTCCCCTTCCCCTTCCCCTTCCCCTTCCCTTTCCCCTTCCCCTTCCCCTTCCCCTTCCCCTTCCCCTTCCCCTTCCCCTTCCCTTCCCTTCCCTTCCCTTCCCTTCCCTTCCCTTCCCTTCCCTTCCCTTCCCTTCCCTTCCCTTCCCTTCCCTTCCCTTCCCTTCCCTTCCCTTCCCTTCCCTTCCCTTCCCTTCCCTTCCCTTCCCCTTTCCCCTTCCTCTTCCCCTTTCCTTCCATTCCTTTACCTTCTCTTTACCTTCCCTTCTTTTTTTCCTTTTTTTCCTTTTTTCCTTTTTTTTCCTTTTCCTTTTCCTTTTCCTTTTCCCTTCTCTAGTGAATCACAGAAACAAAAAGAATAAGAAACAAAAAGAATAAAAAAGGTTATTTGATAACCAGATAAACATCCCACTGGCAAGAAATGCATGTGCTACTGGATCTCAGGAGAAGAAAACCTCAGATGAAAGGATTTACTTAAAAATTACAAACCTCAGATGACAGTAAATCTTGGATAAGCGAGTTGGTACATGACATTCCAGGAGGACAGTTTTGTGACAGCTTTAAAACTGTGATATTAAAGTAGTTCTAAAACACTTTCACTTCCCTAAGATGTTTTTCTGGTTTTTTTTGGAACTTTTCTGAGCTACTTGCAGAGTATGCACCATGAATAATATTACTCTCTAGCATGTTGCTTAACATGTTTGCCTGTATTTTTGCAATGACGCAGTGATGAATATTGGTAAAACTGCACCTTTATGACTTTTAATGTTAGAACCTGATTACCATACATTGATACAGAGAGGAAAATATTATTGTTATTGATGTGGTGAATACCCATTGCAAGAGATGTTATTTGACCTGGAATTGGTCCATATTTTGAAACTTGTGATGTTTGAACATTCTATTGGCTGTCTGATTTGCCAGATTATTTTCCTTCCTTCCTTTCTTCCTTCCTTCTTTCCTTCCTTCCTTCCTTCCTTCCTTCCTTCCTTCCTCCCTCCCTCCCTCCCTCCCTCCCTTCTCACAAGAAATGCAACAGCTAGAAAAAGAAGAAAGATAAAATGAATAGGATGGATAAAATAATTCTCTTAAGGTTTAATAGAAATATCAGAAATAAAACAAGAGCTGGAACACAGGTTGAAAGTTTATGAATAATTCTTCATCTCAAGTTAACTCCAGAATCTGATACGCTTGTGAATGGGTGTTATGGATTAGGTTCAAGCTCCCCACGGAGGAGAAAGGAATTCTTGGTAGGGAGAATTTCACAACTAAAGCTAGGTTCTATGCTAGAAGATCCAGACAATTAACAAGTTTAAAGAGGAACGTGAAATGAAACAGCTTTGGAATTGGAATTGGAAACCCTGTGAAAAAAATGTCTTACCTTTTTTCTTATTTCACAGGATCACAGAATGGCTGAGGTTGGAGGGCACCTCTGGAGATCATCTAGTCTAAGTCCTATGCCCAAAGCAGGATCTGCTAGTAGAGATTGCTCAGAGCCACATCTAATATCTCCAAGGATAAAGGTTTTTAATATCTCCAAGGATAAAGACTCCACAGCCTCTTTGGGTAACAAGTGCTCGTGTGTGATCACCCTCACAGTAAAAGCTTTTTCTTACATTTAAGTGTAATTTCCTGTATTTTGTGTCCATTGCCTTCTGTCCTGTCACTGGGCAATCTTGAGAAGAGTATGGCCCTTCTCATTTCCATTCACTCCCATCATAAGATTCAACTCCAGGTGAGCTTTGGCTATCCTAATCCCATCCCTACGTGCTTGGATAGTCTCTCTATTTTGCTCTTGGGTAATAGCATTTTTCCACCTCTTGTACACATACATTTTGTGTTTGAGTTTTGCTGGGAGCAACTTGTTCATCCATGCAGACTTCCTGCCGCCTTTGCTTGATATTCTGCATGTCAAGGTGGTCTAATCTTGAGCTTGGAGGAGGCAATCCTTGAAAATCAACCTGGGCCTGTTTCTCTGCAGGGCTGTTTCTGGTGGGATTCTTCCAAGCAGATCTCTACAGTGGCCAAAGTCTGCTTTCCTGAAGTCTGGGGTCATGGTCCTCTTTGACCAGCTTCCTTGTCTCCAGATCCTGAACTCACGCTCACTGTTTGCAAGAATGAGGTCTAACAGTGTGTCTCTCCTCATCAGCTCCTCAATCATCTGTGTCAAGAAGTTTTCATTATTACATTCCAGGAAAATTCCTGGATTTGTTTGTTCTGCTATATTGATCTACAAGCAGATATTGGGGTGGTTGAAGACCCCCATGAGGACCAGGGCCTGCACACGCAAGGCTCTTCCAGTCATCTGGAAGATTAAATTGATGGAATGCAACACAAAAGCAGATGAACGACATACTAGACTCTACTACCTACCATACTGTCATGAGAGATTAAATAATTGAGATCTGTTAACTTAAAAATCTTACTTTAAAAAAAATCCATTATTTGGAAAATGACTAGTTGTTTAAATTGTTATAATTGGGTTTGATCCCCAAATGAGACAAAAATTCAGAATTTCAATTCTGATCCTGTCATTGCATTTTTACATGGCTGCAGAATTTTGTTTAGAACATACTATTCTATACTGTAGTATAAACTCACAAATAAAGAAAGAACATAATTTTGTTAATAACGAAAATACATTCTATATTGGGGGTGGTGACACAAGAAGAATTCAACATTAATTTCATTCAACGTTATTAAAGAAACAGATATGCTCATATAAACGGTCTGTCTTTTTTTAAATATGAACTTTTCTGAAAAAAAGTAATTCCTTTCCTTTTGAAAAGAAAAGGTCCATTTGTATTTAGTAACAATTGTGTGGAAGTTTAATTACTGGTGATGAACACTGTCATTGTATTTTGTCATAATGGTCAGATAATTTTGCCCCATTGACTGAAAAATACAGTTAAGACAAGGAAGAGAAAACAGAAGACAAGCAATTTTATGTTCTTTTGCGGTACTCAGACTGCATGAATGAATGTGGTATGAATGTCAAACAGAGGATGAACGTATTCCCTCATGAAGTTGCACAGAGGCATTTATTCCACATTGTTATACTCCACGGCATGCACTAGCATTGTCTGATTCGTGAAGAAGACACAGTCAAATCAGCTATTCTTTGTGTCTGCCCTCAAATTCTTTCAAAAATACCCCTGCGTGGAATGCTGTAATCTGTCTGTGTTTCCGAGAACTAAGAGCTAGAGCAAATAAATACTAAGAGGCCAAAATACCATTCGGGGGGAATTCTTCTCTGGGAAAAATAAAAGAGGAGGAAAAAAGAAAAAAAAAATCATCTTCACATTTATCTGAGACAACTCTTAAGGCTTCTGGTAAAATCTCTCTTAGGATCCAACACTAAAGTTCTTTGCCCTCCGTTTTTGCTGAGCTAACATGGAGGCACTTTATCTATAGATTTCAGAATCTCCAAAACCGGCAGCCCTGAAACTAGGAGTCTTGAAAAGTCCAATTTGTTTGCTACGTGCATCACTTTGTGTGGATAAATTCCATGAAGATGCAATTAAATAAGCAACTAGACCTTTTTAATTTCCAGAGGGTGAGAGATTTGGTTCCAGGACAGCCTCACACTGATTTTTCACAACTCAATTCATCAGAAAAACCTGAACAAAATGCTTTACCAATGAAAATGCTTCCCAGGCTTACCAGAGCTGGGCTATTGAACTGTTAGAAATAAAAAAATGTTAAGGATATGGATGATGAGGAGGTAAGCAAAAGCTTCTTCAAGTTAGGGTGTCCAAATAGCATATGAACCAATTATGAAATGTCACAGATTGCTGAATATGTTTATGTTTTATAATTAGTTTACCAAGATACATTGAGTGGACAAGAATGAGAGATCAGTCTTTCTCACTTTTAGATGAGTTTTGTACACACCAGGCTCTACAGTTTGACCTTTATTTAAGTCTCTGAATGTGGCTTTGCTATGGTCCAGCTTGAACAAGAAGCTTGGAGAGGATGCTGGTCTCACTTTGTCTTAAAATACCACTCTGAAAATCATCAAAAGTGTTCAGGCATCCATGAATCTGGAGATCATGGGACAGGGCAAATGTCTTGGTACTTATTCCAACTCATGTGGCACAATCTTCAGTAAGGGTCCCACAAAGAGAAGCCGTAACGAGCCAAATGGGTCTAAAATCTCTTGCTTTCATTGTGCTGTCTGGACTGCTTTTCTGTGCTTCCACTTGAATGTTCTTCTGTGGCTGGGCAAATAGAAAAGACCATGGAATTTTAAAGTTTTGCTGGATAGACAGGACGACTTTTAGGGGTTGGATATAAATCCAAAGCTATCAGAGTATTTAATTTTTCAAGCTCCTTGAATTAACATTCATCATACCATCAGTCATTTAGTCCACAACTTATTCTCTACCCACACAAGGTTTGCTTATCCAGAGATGTATCTTTCATTTTTAGAAGTTAGGATCTTGTTTGTTACAAAATCCTGTAGCTGTCACCATTTCCAAAAGAAAAAAAAATCCAGTTTATAATGAACCACATGTGATACTATGAAAAAGAAGGGAGAAAAAAAAATCAAGGATAAGCTTTTGTATATCATTTGTATGAAGAAAAAAAAAAGTATCAAAATTCATGCCACTGAGTTAAAAGGCTGCCAGCTCATTTAAACCTCCAACATCTTAGATCAGTTCTGCAAGCGAATCACAGTAGACTAGCAGGCTGCTATTTGCTCCATCCTTAAATGTTATTTAAAGCTGCCTACGACCAGAGCTCCAACTCTCAGAGATTTAAAAGAAGGAGCATGAAACAGCTGTTCATTCTTCCATTTCCAAGTAACACATTGCAGATGATCCATGCTTTCATTTAAAGTTGAAAGCCCCAGAATAAATACGCCTTGTAGGCTACCCATAAGTTAATTTGCTATCAGTTGCCAAGGCAGCCACTTGCCAATGCTCCCAGTTTTAGCAAAATGCTGGGCAGAAACTGTAGCAAAAATAAGGGGGAAGTAGCACTGGTATTCGTGAATAGCATTGCCTCAGAGAAAAGCACCATCTCTAAACAGACCCTGGTACTGATCCATCAATAAGGAACAGAGGAGTTCTAAAACCACCTTGGAATTACATTTATATGCAATTGTGCGGAACAAATCTAATTATATTCACAATTATAACACTTATTTTTAGCAGAGACAAACTGTTAAAATGCATAATGAAAACCACAGTACAAGGAGTGAGAAATGAATTCAAAGACTACATGAAAAAAATCTTTACCTGAAGTTAAAAATGCAGAGAAGGAAGAAAATGATGACTTTCAAAACAGTTTGAAGGGAGTTTTTTTTTGGTTTGGGTGGCTTTTTTGCATTTATTTTTTTTTGTTCACCGGGTTTGTGAATGATTTTGCTCAGCGAAAGCAAAGTTTCCCTATAACATGGAGGGGTTATATCACTGAAGGAAGAATTATAACACGCAGTCGGATGAGAAAATGAGAACACACAAAAAAGAGCAAGATCTGCCACTGGTTAGGAGCACATGGCCAGGAGGCATCACAAAAGGAAGTTAACACAGACTTTGTCATGCTTGAACAATACATGCTGCTTTGTCACAAAACATGGGATTTATCTCACCTAAAAGCTGACCTAAACTAGTGCTGCTGACTTTATACTTAAGAGACAGAAATAGGTGGCTCCAAAGGCACCTTGCCTACTTTAGGGACCTGTTACAGGATGCGATTATTATTTTCAAAATATTTCTGTAGCTTCATTAACAATAGAAGGAATTTGCTTATACTGAAAGCCTACATTTTAAGCGGTTATGAATAACTGAGGAAAATCTCACCTTTCGTCTGCACGGAGGAACCAATCTATTGAGAACTGAAGTTCCAGCAGAGCATGAGGCAAAGCCGCTGGCTGAACTATTTCAGCTGTAGGTCAGTTGGTGGTGTCCTTCCACAGCTGTATTTAAGCAGTCATGTTATCCCAACATTACTCAGTACCTTCTACAGCAAGCAATGATATCTGTAATACTTTGGTAGGCTCTTAGGAAGGTCACAGGGGAGAAATAATGAGTTTCTTTTATGTTCTTGATAACATGGAAAGTCCTGTTTTATGAAGAGTCCTTATGCCCTGTTCAACCCTTCTAAATGCTTGCGCACTCAGGGGAACAGGGGGAATTCTTGCTTGCCACAACAAACTTAGCTTTTTCATATCCTGACAGCCAATATATGCCTTAATGCAAATGCAAAAAACACAGGGATTTATCTCTGCCAAAAACTCTTAATCCAGGAGTTCTTGCATCTATTGCAGAAAGCCATTTAAACCTGACAGAGTGCCTGCAACACATCAACAAAACATGGTTTACAATTAGTTGTTGATTTCCACGGTGGTTTCTCAGGCTCTAACTCCATAACCCCATCATGGAAATGCTACCTAAGAAAACCTCTGAGTCCTAAAGTAACCCCACATGCTGTGGCTGCTGGCACTCCCCGAATGTGAGAGGGCAATCTATACGTATGCTGCTCTCTAGGTCACTTCCAAAGTACAACTGAGAAACAGATGTTCCTGTTGGCAACATTACGAAATCCTCAGCAGCCAAGTGAGGGACACCTTTGCCTGAACTCGCTAAGATAACAAATCCACACTGAGAAAGCAAAGCCACAGTTACCATAACACCTGATGTCACCCCTGCAAAAACAAGTTTATCCAACAGTACAGAGAGGAACCAGAGACATCTGCACTAGTGTAATAAATTAAAGTATCTTTGAAAGAATGGACATTTTAATTTTTGTCTACAGTGGCTATTCAGTCCTTGCAAAACTTTCTTGTTTCTCCCTTCCTGTTTGATTCACATAGAAAATGGCATTTCTGACAAAGACATAGAGACACTGGTTGAAAAGGACATCAAGATTCTGCTCCACGGTTGCTCTTTCGATATGTAGGTTTGCAGGAGTAAATATGCACTTTGCAATACTGCTGAGACAATACTTGAACTACTGAGAAAAATGGGGTAGACTTAGCTTATAATTCAGTGTAAATAAAGGTAGCACATGCTGAATCTGCACAAGTCTCTTTCAGACTAATAAACCACTTGCAGTAGAATAGACAGTAAAGAAAAAGAGGAGATGGGATGTTGCATGGGTGACTGAACTGTGGTTCATGAGCATTTTATGTATAGCTTCTGACCAGGACAAGATGTCATGACCTGTTGGCAGTAGTAGCATGAGGCCTTCTAGATAAAAAGGAGGAGGTCAGCTAGATAAAGGCTGTTGAAGGCAAAAGGAGCTGACAACATTGGCAATTGATGGCATATTCGGCTTCACAAGAGAACAGTGAGACTGCCTACTTCCTCAAGTCAATGTCACTCTCCCTTTAATGGTGTGAAGTGTATCATTGTATGTGACTCTGATTCTGGTGGGATGGCTGTCAACGACACGGCATCAACTCCCAGTGTGGTTGAAGTGAACCTGTAATACAAAGGTAGCACTGTTGAGTTTACGTCTGAGTTTTAGGCCAGTTCTCCAGATGGTTTAAGTCCATGAAGTTGAAGCAGCATCTGAATTTATAAAATAAAACTGAATGTAAAGCAGCAAAATAGTAATTGGGAAGTAAAAATGAGGTGGTTACTGAGCACATTTTACACAGATTCTACTCCATTTTAAATGTTACAGCTTCTAAAGATCTATAATTGAGCAATTATGAAAGAGAGAAAAGAATGATCATTTGTGTGTGAGTGTTATAGAACAATGATAGACCATTAATTGAAACACTAATTACCTTTCATAAGTGTTTTACGAGGCAGACAGCTTCTAACATAGTGCTGGAAGCAACACTGAGGGCATTATTTCCATCAAAGCTTTTCAGTGGAATCACACTATTGTTTATAGCTACTCTATCTACCCTCAAACAGCGTGCAAATTTAGATATTGTTTCCATGGAGCAACCTCTTGTTTTTATCTTACGTTTACTTATTCACAATGCAGAAACTGCTTCCTGCATCTGCTACTCACGTTGCTTGGCAGTTTACTCTAACTGTAATGGTGTTAGGAATGTGGACCTTCAGTTGGACGAGAAGAAGCCAGCCTAGCAGACCCTACTCACGTAAACATACCTACCAAAAAGATAGAGCCTAATTTTATGAGTAAGTGTTTGCCAGTATTCCCTGTGGAGGTTCCAGGAATGGTCCAATGAAGGTAAGAAGACCTCTTGGAGATAATTACTGATATTTAATGAAAATAAGGATAGGAGACTCAGGACTCTAGAATTAAATGTCTCCCTTACAGATGAAGAAAATACATGAATATGATTAATATTTTTTATAAAAGCAACTTCATCATAAAAAAGAATTTATTTGTAATTTCAAATATTATTTTTTAACCATACATTTCTTTATTGATAGAAATGAATGTTACATGTTCTTTATAAATGAACTCATACTTTTAACTCATGAATTATCTCTTCTCTTTGTCTCTGCTAACACACACTGCTCTCTTTGAGACCAGGAACTTTGGCAGGTGGTAATCTTGGCATCTGACTTCCTATTACCTTTTTTGGTGGTCTTTGTCGCAAGGCCTCCAATGTGGAATGCAAATTTGGCTCATATGAAATCTGTTTCTTGGAAACATAAAGATGGAAAGATGCTTTGGACCTCTTATTTGCATATGAGGTTCTCTGTGCATAGATATGTAAATTAGCATGCTTATGTACATATGTTTGACAGTGTGAATCTATTATTAAGTTCCAGCATTGTCTAGATTTGAATTGTCTTATTCTTAACCATTACTTGCTATTTTGAATATAAAAATACCACTTATGATTGTATTTTACTCTGCTGACATTAGGGATGACAAATCTGGTGGACCTGCCTTGGGAAGCTTTGCATCTTAACGACTGGTGCAAGAAACTTAACTATTTTACAGAGGAATAGTCATCATAAATTAGTTGTTGATAAATATCCAAGATCACACATGGGACAAATACTCAGTCTAATGGATAGGAAGTGACTGAGGAACTAGCTGAGGGATTCATTTCTTCTCAGCACAATGGTTGTGCTTTAAGTGGAGGTTTCATAAACACGTCACAAACCAGATGCATTGTTGTGGGGTTAAAAAGTGGCTTATATGAAGAACGCTTGGCAGTATGGTGATCCTGGGGAAGGTCCTATTAAGACCTATCATGGTGCCCGGAACAGCACTGTTGTGTGTGTACCTATACACCAATTTTAAGTGAGCAGTGAGATAAGGGTACTGGCATAATTTGATTTTACTGAGGGAGTTGTCAATGAAGATAAAAACCACACACTCCCCCCCATAATTTATAAATATATTTTGCAGGCTCAGTGGCAAGTGTTGAAGGTCTTGAGACCCACTTAGCAAAATAAGTTAGCAAGAAAGGACCCGAGGCAAAGCTGGCCTAGAAACAAATGTTTCACTTGCCTTGGACCTAATTTATTGAGAGTGCAAGCCAGACTGAGATAGCCAGACTCACAACAAGTAGGAGGGGAACAGAAGTGGAAAAGCAAGTACTGACCTAACATGGCCAAGGAGCAGACGCAAAACCCAATAACCATCACCAGAACCTGGACTCCACAACAATATGGAAGATGAACTTGAACAATAGCTTGGCTTATTTGTAGTAGACATAGGGATACTTTAACGTATCTTATGGATGTTCGTCACAAAATCAAACCTTAGACATCTAATATGTCACTCCATTCGCGCTTTGAAGGTTTTTGCAATAAGCCAGAATACATGTTAATAAATTCAGCTTGCCCAGCTTCTTTGTAAAAAAACTGGGGATGGGACTGAAATATTCATGTAACTGGCAGATCTGATTGGTGAGAGACAGCTATCCTTTTCTTTTTTCTTTTTTCTTTTTTCTTTTTTCTTTTTTCTTTTTTCTTTTTTCTTTTTTCTTTTTTCTTTTTTCTTTTTTCTTTTTTCTTTTTTCTTTTTTCTTTTTTCTTTTTTCTTTTTTCTTTTTTTTTTTTTTCACCAATAATAACAGCGGTTTTTTTATAGGAATGCTTAAGGAACTTAGATACAGACCACCAAACATGTTTAAGTATGGTAATGTTTACCTTCTAGGGACCCCAATCTGTAGTGTATGCTGAGCTGCACCACACCATAGTGGCGGGTTAAGCAGATTTAAAGGGGGTTGACTCTGGCCTCATCTTGTGAGCCATCCTATTAGAGCCAAGGCAAGACCATCTTTCACAGAAAAAAATGTGTGAGAAAGCAATCTCAAATTAAAGTACTGCTGAAAGTGACAAAATTTAAGTGATGTTCTACTAAACTTTTTATAAAGGTGCTTCTATGAAATCAAATATTTAAAAGAGGCAAAGTTGCAGACAAGCTTGAGGTAAATATTTTGATCACATACAAAAAAGAGAATTTGGTGGCTTCATTACAGAGATATACTATGGATTATCTGATAATTCACAGAGTTTAACACGACCTGAATTGCAGATTTGAATTCTGAAAAGAATAGAACTCAGAACAGGGCTTTTCCTGTTATAATAGGAACTATGAGGAAAACCCCCAACATTGAGGTTGTTTTCTCAAACTGATATTTCCCATAACTGAATTTTTTTTAATCATTGGAACACTTTGGTGATGGAAATTGTTCTGTGATTATGATGTAAGATCTCACCTCCTGGATAGGGAATGTAACCTAAATCTAATTAGCATTTCATCGTTGAAAAGTGAGGTTTCCATTAAATAACATTTCAAATGATAACCAGGACCACAAGGTGTTTTAACCACAGAAGTTGTCCTTGTGTGTTACTTGACTGCATCATGGACACCAGTGCCTATTCCAATGGGTTTAGCATTTATTACCTATTAATCTGCCTAAGCAAGCAGAAAAACTAATGACTTTTTAATTGACATAAGTGAGCTCTGAAAAGGCCTCAGGATCATCTGTGCTGTAAACTGGTTCACATAGGTTGATTCCTGCATCTGCCTAAGGTTGCCAGTGGGCAAGTAGCATTTTCCATGCGTTCAGATTGCCAAAGAAAGTATTCCTTGGCCTGCACCCTCCAGTCAATCAAAAGGAAATCTTGACAGTTCCCATGAAGGCCAGCAAACCAGATGTGGTTGAATCAAATACTCCAAAAGTGATAAACGATCTTCCGACACCATGAGCCTCATAAACACAAAAAGCCCTGGAAGAGTCGTGTATGTGGATGGTTAAATTCTAGATTCTGGCATCTCGTCTCCACTTTCTCCAAGGAAATGTCTTAATGACCACTGGCTCTGATGAGCTGGTGCACACATAACAGGAGGTGAGAGGAAGGGAGAGAAAAAAACACAATGAATCAAGCACCTCATCAGTAACAGGAGGAAGACAGAGCCAGAGTGTGACATACATCACAGTTCTGTTTTTGCAAATTGCTTTGCTAATTAGTAGTCAAACTAAAATAACAGATTCTATGAGTTTTGCCATACTTCCCCTCCCTGCATCCTCCTCTTGTAGTGTGTAATGTGCCTCTCCAGTCTCCTACTGAGATGAATGGAAAAATTTGATCCCACTGTACTAATTTAAAACACAGGGAAATGCTAGAGACAAGGATTACAGCCAAATAAATCTGTGCTGTGTCAGGGTCAATAGGAGAGGGAGGTATGTGAGACATGGAGAGAAAAGGATATAAGACAAAGAGAGAAAAAGAGAATCACAGATTCAGAGGCTAAAAAGCCCTACTGTGATCATCCAGTCTGACCCATGTAACACAAGCGATAAAATTTTACCCAGTAGTTCCTGAATCAAACTCAAGAGCTTACAGTTGAACAACCAAAGATAGCTGAACTATCTTTTAGAGATATAATCAGTCTTGAAAGAATTGGAGTGAGGGAGAACTGATCTCACCTCTTGATTAAAGCAAGGGAAAGCAGAAAAACAAAAAGGGAAGAGAAATAGCCCTGCAGTGTAGGAACACTGAGGAACCTCCACCAAAACATGGATTAGCATGATCTCCTGAAAAAAGTGGTTCAGAGCCAGACTCCTCTCAGTGAAAAGATATCAGGCAATGGGCACAAATTGAAATACAGTAAATTCTACTTAAGAAAGCATTTTTATTGTGAGGATAGTTGAACACTAGAATCAACCAATCCAGAGGGGTTGTGGAGTTTTCATTCTTAGAAAGATTAAAACTGACCGCAAGCAACCTGTTCTAGTTGATCCTGCTTTGAACAGGGGATTGGACAGGACAATCTACAGAGGTCCCTTCACACCTTAATAATTTGTGATTCTTTGAATGAAAAGAGATCTGGTTTGTGAAGGTATCTAGTTAATGTTTATTCTGCATAAAAGCAAAGACAAGAGACAGAAAAAATAATAAATCACACCTAGATACACTAATTGACCCAATCAGGAGATAACAGGGTCCCACAGTCTCAGATCACAGAATGAGAGGCTGTATTGGATTTATGTGACAAGGTTTTGGTAGTGTGGGGCTAAAGGGTGTGGGTTCTGTGAGAAGACACCAGGAGCTGCCCACATATTAGACAGAGCCAGCTCCAGCCAGCTCTAAGACAGACCTGCTGCAGACCAACCAGCGATGCTGGTGGTGCCTCTGTTATAACGAATTTAAGAAAGGGTGAAAAACACTGTTCAGCAGCTGTGAAATAGAAGGGAGAAAATGTGAGAGAAACAGCCCTGCAGACACCAAGGTCAGTGGAGGAGAGGAGGAGATGTTCCAGGCACTGGAGCAGACTGCAGCCTGTGGAAAAGACCATGGTGATTGAGGTTGTCCCCCTGCAGCACATGGAGGACCATGGTGGAGCATATATCCACACTGCGGCCCGTGGAGGACCCCATGCCAGAGCAGGTGGACATGCCCTGAAGAAAACTGCAACCTGTGGAGAGGAGCCCACACAGGACCAAGTTTTCTGGCAGAAACTACAGACCATGGAGGATTCACACTGAAACAGTCTGTTACTGAAGGATGATGTTGTGGAAGAGACCTACACTGGAGCAGCTCTTGAACTGCAGCATGTTGGAAGGACTCACCACTGGAGAAGTTCATGAAGAACTGTATCCCATGGGAACGTCCCTATGCTGGATCAGGGGAAGAGCGTGAGGAGGAAGGAGTGGCAGATACGAAGTGTTATGAACTGACCACAACCCCCATTCCCCATCTGCCTGCACTGCTTTGGGGGAAAAGAGGTAGAAGAGTCTGGAGTAAAGCTAAGCCTCAGAAGAAGGGCAGGGGAAAAATGACATAGTGATTTTTTTGCTTGTTTGGGTTTTTTTCTCATTATCCTACTCTGTTATTAATTGGCAATAAATTAAATTAATCTTCTCTAAGTCAAGTCTGGTTTGGCCATGACAGGAATTGATGAGTGATTTACCTGTCCTTATCACAGAATCACAGAATCACAGACTCACAGAATCACAGAATCACAGAATCACAGAATGGTCAGGGTTGGAAGGGACCTCTGGAGATCATCCAGTCCAACCCCCCTGGCCGAGCAGGGTCACCTACAGCAGTTGCACAGGACGGCGTCCAGGAGGGTTTTGGATGTCTCCAGAGGGCGAGACTCCCCCACCTCTCTGGGCAGCCTGTGCCAGTGCTCTGCCACCCTCAGAGGAAAGAAGTTCCTCCTCATGTTAAGATGGAACTTCCTATGTTCAAGTTTGTGCCCGTTACCTCTTGTTCTATCACTGGGCACTACTGAAAAAAGACTGTTCCCATCCCCCTGGCACCCTCCCTTTAAGTATATGTAAGCATTAATAAGAACCCCCCTCAGTCTTCTTTTCTCTAGACTAAAAAGACCCAAGGCCCTCAGCCTTTCCTCATAAGAGAGATGTTCCAGTCCCCTAATCATCTTCGTAGCCCTTTGCTGGACCCTCTCCAGCAGATCCCTGTCCTTCTTGAACTGGGGAGCCCAGAACTGGACACAATACTCCAGATGTGGCCTCACCAGGGCAGAGTAGAGGGGGAGGATGACCTCCCTTGACCTGCTGGCCACACTCTTCTTGGTGCACCCCAGGATGCTATTCGCCGCCTTGGCCACCAGCGCACATTGCTGGCTCATGGCCATCCTGTTGTCCACCAGGACTCCCAGGTTCCTTTCTACAGAGCTGCTCTCCAGCAGGTCAGCCCCCAACCTGTACTGATGCGTGGGGTTATTCCTCCCCAGGTACAGCACCCTACACTTGCCCTTGTTGAACTTCAAAACGTTCCTCTCCACCCAACTCTCCAGCCTGTCCAGGTCACGCTGTAATGCGGCACAGCCTTCTGGCGTGTCAGTCACTCCTCCCAGTTTCGTGTCATTAGCAAACTTGCTGATGGTACGCTCTATCCCTTCATCCAGGTCATTGATGAATATATTGAACAGGAATGGACCCAATACTGACCCCTGAGGGACACCACTTGTTCCTGACCTCCAACTAGACTCTGCACCACTAACCACAACCCTCTGAGCTCTATCTGTCACCCAGTTCTCAATCCACCCCACTGTCCGTTCATCTAACCCACACTGTCAAAAGTGGGTGTGAGACTGTCAAAAGCCTTGCTGGAACTCATGACCCATGAGGTTTTTTTATCTCATTTTTTCCCCCTGTCCTGCTGAGGAGGGGGAGGGAGAGAGCAGCTTGGTGGGCACCTGGGTGCCAGCCAAGACCAACTCACCACAGGGACTGTTGTGGAAACTACTGAAAGCGTGGAGAAAGTTCAACTAGAACCCCATGGGTCTTAATGTTCACCAGATTTGGCTTCCCTTGGCAACAGGCGTGCACCTCTGAATTTGGAATAGCTACCTGAACATGTTTGTCTGAGCAGTTCCTTGGTTGCCTTGTATATGCTTGAGTTATATTTATGCTCCGGCCTTAAAAAGAGCTATGATATGTTGGAATGCACTGCAGTCAAGTACAACAATGGTAGGAGTATGGAACAAATGCAACAAAGTCTTTTTTCTGGAGCTCTTAAAAATATATGCAAGTAAAGAACGTGTAACATCAAATTAGCCCATTCTGGGGGTGCTCGGCAGAGCACAACCTATTTTCTTTTAACCTGTGTTGGTATTAGCAGATACATGACAATGCAGAGCTGCAAAAATATACTCAACTTAGCCCTGCAACGCAGAAACTATTTTAGTTATCCACAACTCTTATCAATCACATTTATTCTGGGCTGACTCGCTTCAGTAAGAAAGGCTGCAACCCCTTCTTCTGGGCTTTCTTGTGAAGAGGTCTGTTCTTGTTGCCTCAGTGACTGTTTGCAATCACCCACACAGGCACCATGTTGCCACATATCTCATCTGTATACATACTATCCACCCTCACCTTCAGTATTTTTGAAGGAGGAAACCACATAGATATATTATATTCCCCCACGCAAGATCACTAACAGTTTCTATGGCTCCTAGAGTGCAGCAGCCAGAGACTTAGCTTCTGTCCCAGCAGTGCAAAGAGAACAGCATAGTTTTGTTCTTGCATGTTCCTCCTGTACTCATTTTTCCTCTCTTGAAGGGCAGTTTCTAATGTAGCTTTTGTTTTTGCAAGGCAGCTGACTTGTTCCTCTGTTTCAGGAAGAATCCCATTTCTTTCTGTATGGTTCTTCTGAAGGACAGTTTTGTTATTCATCAAAACAGCAAACTAGTCTCCTCTAATGTCAAAACCATGAAAGTCTGTGAGCTTCAGGTTGATGCTTCTTTTTTTTTTTTTTTTCTTTTTCTATCAGTCTTATACTGTTTTCTGCATGGAAAGAAGGTTATTTCAGGACTGTGCCTGGTGGTCAGAGTGGGACCCTATGAGTGGTTTATAACCCAATTCTCCTACTTTCTAAATAAGTGGCTCAATCACTGTGCTCTAAACACATACACCCAGGGGTTTGTTTGCTTCTTTTTATTAGCTGGACCTAGCACAGTGGTTTTCAAAATTTGATTTGTGGAATTCTATGTCTGAAAGCCTTATAGTCTGCAAGAGGTTGCAGAGAAAAGTGACCTATCAGACTTGTGTTCTCTTTACAAGCACTGACATTTCCACTTATAAAAGGTATAGCACGCTACACATTAGAAACAATTAAAAACAGCCTCTTTAAACAGCTCCTTCATGAGCACGTAAAACCAAAGAGCTTTCCTCCAAAAATAACCAAGATCTTTATCCAGTCAAAAGCAAGGGTAAACATGTATTCTGCCACAAGGATTTTTCTAGGCCACATACCCAGTGTCTAGACATTGCGATGTTCTTTAACTTGAGCCCCAAAAAGGACATTTTGAGTAATACCGTAGACAGGGGAAATTTTAGCACTTAAAAGTATGTGACAACAGGCTTTGATCCCTCACAAAATGAGTTGCATCTTCCGAAAACCTAGAGCAACCACATCCATTTGTGAGTCTCAGTCCCTCTCCTTTCCAAGACGATCTCAGAACTAAACTGGGATGGTCATCACTCACACCTCAGGGAGAGCTTGTAAGATGAGTGATTGAACAAGACCAGAAAATTGCTTGTGCTTTGCAAATTGTATGAACTCTCTTAGTTTTGATAACTTCCCAAGAATATATTTTCTTTATTTTTTTTTTCTTCAGGGGGGCTGGGAGAGGGAGAAAAGTTTATAAGACCTCATAAATTGCAGGCCAAGAGAATGTATTTCTTTCACACAGAGAAGTGTTCTTTATACATAAGCCCATGTCTTTTGAAACAGAAAGAGAAAGGAAAATCGGCTTTTATGTGTTGTCATGTTGGCTATGTCATCGTGGCATCTTCAGAGACATGCTTCACCTGCTAACTGGAATTATATAGCATGAGGGATGTCTATGGAAAGGATTTCTTTCACTCCTCTAGCCACGTATAGAGATAAAAAAGGGCTACCATCCTCTGTCATGATTTGACCTACTAGTCTCACACAGTGCTAAAACTGAAGTGTTTATTGATCCTTATTAGCACAATATTCGAGCACCTACTAAAGTTAATGGTTTCTGTCTCCCAAATAGGAATGAAACAGAACAGAGACATTAACTTGAGATTGGGAACGGAGCACAATGGCTTGCCCCAGCATTGTACTGGAAGTCTGCACAAGAGCAAAGCCTGGAGTTGGACCCTCAGACACCTGTTTGGCAAATACTTTGAATGTAATTAAGCAGCTATTTTGAATAACAGGGTTGAAAAATCTGTCCCAAATCCCTCTCATCAAAATCTGCAACCACAGTTACAAAGTCTAGGTCTGAGTTTACGATGCCATTCATAAATGTCTGGTCAGCTCGGAACCACTGTTAAAAAAAAAAAAAAAAGTAATTTGTTGAAATAAGTTACCATAAGTAATGACCATATGAGATATGAGTTTAACTTGGGTGCTCCATGTCTGTTGCACTTGGACTGTGTCTCAGGTACTTTAAGGACTAAAAAAGATATGCTCTGGATTTAAATAGCCATCATTCAAGTCACCAAGTGCACAGTGAGTGTTTTATGTAGGATTTTTTAAGTGACTGTAATCACTAAATGCATTAGGCTATAATGGAATTACAATTCTTTAAACAAAGGGAGGGAGAGGGCATCTTCCTTTAAGAGCTTGGGAAGGAAATTAAAGGTTGCTTATTCAAGAATAACAACACCTACAGAGAAAACCATGAGAACTACATCCATTGTACTAAAGTATCTCTGAAATGTTCATTAAGTCCGCTATGATTTCACTCTTTTGTTTATTTGCTTCAATTTCTAAATTGACCTCTTTTCCATGGGCAGGCAGGAGCCTCTTAAAGGATCTATTAACCAAAGAAATTTTAGCATTTTAGCAGTTTCTTAATTCCAGCTCCCCAAATCAGTTTAAATTCAACACTATTCCTCAGAATGCCTAAATCTACGCGTGAGTGTTTTGTATGATATTGTAGAAGGCAGTGTATGTGTAAAAATAGACTGCCTTTACTGGATCAAATCACCACTGTATTTTTGTTGCTGATGTGCTTCTGATGGTCAAGAAAAGTGAGTGGATTTTGCTGTTGTTGTTTCCCCATTTTGATTATCAGGTGCTTTTGGGAGCTGGCCAATTGCATTTTCAGCTCCACTTGAATTTAAGGAGTCTAAACAAAGATTTTCTCCTTCTTCCTGATACAATGCACGAATTTATAAGCCTAGTTCTTGTCTTACGTGCTGCCTGTATTCCTGCTTTAAGGATCTGTCCTTGAATTCATATGTTCTCCTGCACTGATAACACCCATGGAAAACATCTATTTGGTTATTTTCAGAACTCATGAGGTTTTACTCTTGCTACAGTCCCTCGATGTTTCAAAGTCTTTGATACACTGTTCCTCACAGCTAGGGACTCAGAAAGAGTTCAGACAGATAAACAATATTATTTCTTATATTGGAACTAAACCCAAACTATTATTGTGGACTTTAGTTGGACTCAAATGGGAATTAAATTAGGATTCTTCTAATTACAGTTGAATCAGAAGCAGAACTTCTACTGAACTGGAAACCGTAAGAGTTCAACTACTTGCCCCCGATACTTTTAGAACTGGAGCATGCTGGAATTGCTGTTTTAATCAGAACTGACAAAAATAATAAGTAACCTACTCAAGGCAACATGAAAAATACATAAAGTAAAAACTTTTTTTTTACATGCACTGTAAATGCATGTAAAACTGCCATTTTATCTCTCTCAAAAAGATCTGAAACTCTCTGTCAGATAAATTGGTTGGTGTGATTAAACAGAATTTGGCCCAGAATTTGTAGTCTCAGTTGGATGCTTCACAATTTCCATCCATTTATTTCAAAATAAATAATGATGGATGGATAGATATTTTAATCAATGTCTATGGAGGTGATAAAATAACATTATTTGTGTTTCCACTGGAAATTTTAACTCCTTCTCACTAATTTTACTGGATTAGGGTTTGGGAGGAAAATCTAAAATCCAACTCAAATACTTTTTTTCCCCTTTTCTTTCTCTGAACTGTTTCATGTGAGAGAAAGATTTTGCTTCAGCTTTGTTATTATAAAAACTCTAAGTTGAAAATGACAAGTAGCCTGTGAAAGTAGTTTTACTGTAATTGAAGATGTCTCATTGATTTCAGGGAGCAGTGGATACGACCTTTGATTTTCAAATATTACTGAAGGCTGTGCAGGTGTGACTACAGTAAAGATAAAGGAGTTTAAGAGATGAAAAGCTTTTGTTTCCCAATGCAATGCATTTTCTTAACCAATTAGTACAATATTTTTCTACCTATCTATCTATGTATCTGTCTATCCAGGTAGTACAAACACATGTATGTAAATAAATTCTGGAAATTTGTGCTGGCAAAATGTGTTATTTGCAAAAATGAGATATGAAGTGTTATCCTTGTCAATTAAAGTCAGCTGATTTTCTTTGCGTTGCTGTAATGCAACTGGAAAAATACTTTAATCCAGATATCACTTATTTTCGAAGTCCATTCTATATCCATTATGGGTTTCCATCTGTCTTTTCATTAAAAACAAAACAAAACAAAACAAAACACAACACAACTGTGCTGCTCAGGGGACAGTTTCTGATGAACTGAGCTTCTCAATTTTACCTTCTATAATTGTTTGTGTGTTGCTGCTGTTGTTTTAATTTGCTTTAGCTTTTTCCCCCAACTAAATTCCCCAGGTATCTCACTTTTCAGATAAAGTACAAATTATAACAATTAACTGCTATTAAAATTACAAGTATGCAAAATATTAAGCAGCAGACAGGCAATTCATCATAGGAGGTGCTCCATAAACATTCATCAAACAGATGGTCTCTTCCTCAAAAAGTTTAACTTTTTTAGACGTATCTTTTCCTAAATCTCGACAGTATTTCTTGAAAGGATATCAGTTTCTCTTTTCTTCAGATCGAGATAAGAATAAAGGTGTCATATAGCACTAATATATCCAGTCTTCCCAGACCTCCCAAATTTATTCTCTCCCATTGGATGAAATACCATCAACCAGGTGATGGAAATATGAAGGGCTTTGTGAAAGATGCCTTTCTAGGGAGGACCTGGAGAGTGCACTTTCTAGCACGATTCTTTGAAGAAGGGGCTTGCAAGTATTTGAAATTTTATCTTTGATATAAAACCACAGTATCTTTCTCCTACTGTGGGTTTACTTCTCTTAAAACCAGTTGAGTCTGAGCCTGAGAAATCAGGCCAATCCACTGGGCTTTGCATTGGATGAAGGTGTCTCAAAGCCATCCACAGGGCACTGCGGCCAATAAATGAGATCCAGGGATATGGAGAGAGAATGAGCTGGGAGTTATACACCAATGTGTGAGCAAGAGGTGAGTGAGAAAGGGAAGATTTCTTTTTTTCCCTTGATCTGAGTTTTCCGAGGAAAATATTTAATTATCTGTCAGCCTCTCCTCCTCCCAGGACAATATTTTTCTTTCTCCCAAATTATTTAAGGTTAGATGATCTGGGTGTGCTTTGATGAAAAGTTGGAGCTTTTGAAGGAAAGTCACACTTCTGACCAACAAAAACACAATTCCTGAAAAACATAATTTTATTGAAAAAAAAACAAACCAAAACAAACCACCCGGTGTCTACTGAAAATTTCCAAATAAACCTAATAGGCCTGGGAAATGTGATCATATCTTTATCTCTCAGATGCCCATAGCAATTGATACAGTTATCTACAAGTTTTCAGTGACCATGTTACTTCCTTGGTTCAGTCCTCTCTGATGCCTGTAGTTTCTGTATTTATAATCTCGAATACACTGTTGACCCCTAAGGAGGTGAAAGGGTCCTTTTTCACAGCTACTACAGTGATTATCCTACTACTTGTAGCTTAATTGAAGTGTCAGACAGAAAGCAAATCTGGGGAATCAAAAAATCCACAAATAAGGAAAGCAAAGAAAATCTTTGTATAAATGCTGTGAAGGCTGAGTTTGCACAGCTCTAATCTTTGTTTATTACACACAAGGAACTAGACTCTAATAACATCTAGGCACCAATTCAGAGCAACTAAAGCGATGAAAAACTGATTTAAGACTCCCACAGCACCATCAGCTCAACCCTGTTACACAGAACAGTTATGAAGGCATTTTGTTAGATGATTAGGTGAAATATCTGACAGCCTTCTCAAGATGAAAATATTATAAATTAAGTGTGGTTGGTTTTGGGTGGGTTTTTTGTGTTTTTTTTTTTTTATTATTATTTTTTTTATTTTGTGTCCTCCTCTTCTCCCCAGCAGGACTCTTTCAAAATTCTTGAAAACAACTAGTTTGATAACAACACAGTTGAAGCGAACGCCTGAGCCCATTCCAAGAGAATCAGTGTTAGCATGTTCAAAGGAACTAACAGAAAATCACCCAGACCAAATGAAACTGCTTTTTTTTCTTTTTTCTTTTTTTTTTCTCCAGATGTAACAGTCTTTGTAGATCAGACTAATCGCTTCTTTTACTCATACACACGCACACCTCTTAGATGGGGTAAAGGCAAGGGATGATATTTGAAAAACAGCAGGGAAAAAAATGAGCGTGTAAGAGGTAAATATAAACCTGACTTAGAGGTAAAGATCAGACTGCATTTGGCTTCAAAGGCCCAGACAAAAATCTAATATGAGGGTTCTTCTAACACTATCTTATCATATGCACAAGTTTCTGCTTTCACCTTTCAAAAAAATTTATAGTGTGGCTGTGCATTTTCCCATAAAGTTCATGAGTGCCATGCATTTCAAACCCACAAGCTGGCTGCTTTGAGAATTTTAGCTTGTATGTCTCATTTTCAACAGAGTAGGTGTCTGTAGAAACAACCCCCAGCTTTTCAGTTCAATTGCCTTAAATAAAGCTGATAAATCCATAAGGAGGGCAGACAGCTAAGTACCTTATTTAGTGGCTTCTCTGCTGATTGAATTAGCAACAAGCCTATGATGTCATAAATAAAGGTAAGTTACTCTACATAGTGTTACAGTTTTGCAATATGCAGAGGAGCAGTGATGTAATAAAATAGTACAGTAACATTTTACTTGCTTGGAATGCAGAGCAGTGACCTCCATATTTCTGTTTATATAAAATAAAATTTAGGGAAAAAAAAATCCAAACAAACTTTAAAATGGTTCAAGCATGGGCGAAGATATCAGAAAGCAAATAAACGCTCCTGATCTTATGGCTCTGTAGAGCTCAATCGTCTACAAATACAACATTGATAGCTATGTAAGATGTAAAGCAATAAATAAACTTTCTCATGTAGCATACCGTTTCCCAAATGCTCCTTAAATATAAACACTAAAACATTCCTCAGACATAACTACTAACCCCTCAATAATCACGTGGTTAGTATTATATACATTCCACGAACCTGTTTTCATTACTGCTGGTCTCTTAGGAAGAACGACTGTCCTTTTTCTTTTCAACCCTTACTGCTACCAATTGGACAGCACTTCCACAGGAAAGAACTTTTCTTTTTGAAAAATGTAGTCATTTATTTTAACTTCCAAGGTGGAAGCAGCACCTATGTTGAGCTTTTACTTAAAATCAGGTGATTATTGGGTCTCTTAATCACGTCCCCTTTGACTTCTCTGAAATGCGTTAAAGATTTACATTCCTCTTTTCCCCTATCCTCTTCTTATTTCCTTTTCTTATAATTACGAACAAGCCATGTTTAACTTACACAGGAAAACAAAATTTAGGGATATATAGTTTCTAGTCTTCGCAATAATAATGTCAGGAGAAGGCCGATGGAGAGAGAGAGCAAGGTTCCCTCCTTATTTGCTATCACTCAGTTCTGCCTGTGCGTTTGCTGGTGTGTGGTAGGTAGCTGCCCCAATGTTTGACTAAATATTACTGTAGTAATGTTGAGAACTCCTCAGAAATAAACTGTGAGCATTCAGCTGAAACAAACTCACCAGGTAACTTGAAGGAAACGTGTTTTACAAATCCATTGAAATCACATTTTCTACATCAGACTGTTGTCATGTGTACCACTTTTGGCCATGAAGAGCAAACATCAGCCACTACAAAATAAGTAGCTTTTTTTTATTTCTGCATTTAGCTTTCTCCAACACTTTGTCATTCAATTCCGCGGCTGACTGTTATAGTTTCTGACAAAGCCAGTAGTTATTTTTGGAGTCAGATGATTACTTTCCAGTTCAATGTCTTTATATTAAGCTGATGGCCAAGAATATCCTCTTGAAATCATATTAATCTTTGTGCTAATGATATAATTTCATTACTACCTTTTCCCCATAGGAGACAGCTATTCTTTAAAGACAGCTTCAGTTTCCTGAATTAGAAAGGTCTGAATTGCTTTTTGGTTATTTAATGTAACCATCTCTAAAGTTCATAATTATTTAGCAAATGAAATTTTGTTTCTGGAGCTGTTAATTGTTCTGGGAAAGGCATCAAATAGCAACACAGGAATAATTTACCCCTTAAATATTTTCCTGTGCATAAGTAGAACCAGGTCTGTACACCTATATAATTACTTTTAAAATTAAGTACAGAATCATTTATGTATTCTGGCTACTATCAGCAATGAAATGGCTATCTTTGTCCTTGGTAGCTTCACCAGTAGTTTATGATATGCAATGAAGATTATTTTCTTTTTCCCCTGAAGCTGTACTGTAGAAATTTAATAAACCAAAAATAATGCTGAAAGATGTTTGTTTGTTTGTTTGTTTGTTTTTCTATTTCCCTCTGTTGTGTAGTATAGTAGGTTTTTCTCAGCTTTTGGTGCTGAAAACCCCTTCATATTTGGAGGGGTTAAAATCAAACCGATTCATTATAAGATATATAAGTGGAATGAATCTTCCATCATATAGCCAAAAATAGTACAAACAACAAGATATTTGGCAGTGATCATATACTCCCAAAAGACTTTTTTTTTTTCCAATGGATTTATCTGTTTTATGCCTACATGATGCCACCAGTAAAAATTCTGACTATTAAAAAAAACAGTCCTTGCTATTTCTTGCTACATCCTTGCAACTTTTTTTGAAACTTCTTGATTTTACAAATGTTCTTCAAAATTCTTCCTGATTTATTCGAAAAGCCATCTTAATTTAGCCATTGTGGTATTTCAGATATTACTCTTTGGATCACAGTGGATTCAATGGCTGTCCCTTAGGATCATCCTCACATCTAAAAATTGACCTGTAGATAGCAAAGTGTCATAGTGGCTTCTTTATCCTCCCCATATTAATTTTTTTTTTTTCATCATAGATGGAAATTCCCCCACGTCTTTTGCAGAACAATGTGAATTAAATGGCTTTAAATTACAGTGCAGTGCTTTATATAACTGGTGAGAGGCACCGCTGCTAGATAGTGCTTTTGATCCCCAAAAACCTGCCTGGACAGCTGCCAGGCATGAAACTGAGGAAACAGAAAATCCTTGTAAAAAGCAATGCATTACGTGCTTTTAAGATATTGTAAACTAGACTGAAACATCTTGAAAACTGCAGCATGTAGGAGAAAAGGTGGAGCAGGATCTATTGTCCACCAGTAGACTACATAGCTCCTCTGGCAAGACGAGAGAGATGAGGTTCTGCACAACATCCAGGAACCTACAAAGAGAGGGGAAGGTCCTGTTCTAAAATTATCAAGGAATACCAAAATACTGGGATCTGTACCCACTTACCCACTAAACAGCACCAGCACCCAGAGTCTCTGGTAGTGATGTGAAAGAACTGTTCAGTCTTGCTCACCACAGTTTTCCTTTTTTATTGTAGGTGGCAAGTAAATTTAATATCCTGAAGCTGCTGCTAGTTAATTGAGGGTTTGGGTGGGAGTCAGCCAGAGTAACTATTTGCCCACACTGGGGAGACCTCCTTTCCCTTTAGAACTGAACTGAGTGGGCTGGATGTGTTCCTTTTTCTAACTGGCGTGACAGGCACATTCAGTTGATGCAAACAAAGTCCACATATAGATAGAGCTGGGACCAGCAACTCCCTCGGATTATGATATTCCGTACTGCTGAAGAAAGAAAGAAAGAAAGAAAGAAAGAAAGAAAGAAAGAAAGAAAGAAAGAAAGAGAAAAAGGGAGGGGAGGAGGGAGGGAGGGAGGAAGGAAGGAAGGAAAAGGAAGGAAATGAAATGAAAGAAAGAAGGTGATAAGGCAGGAAGGAAAGACTGAAAGGCTGGAGGGCATGCAGGAAGGGAAGAAGGCAGGAAGGAAAAGCTTTGTACTGGAAATGATAAAAAGGTCTTTATAACAGTATGTTGACACTTTGTCAAGGTGTATACACACCCTATACAACCTCACAAGTGACTTCAACAAATTAGTGCTGTCAGCCTCCTGTGTAAAGAAATTAATTAGAAGACTAATTTAGGATAATATCAGTTAGATTAATTCTTGCCCTGTAATCTATTTTTTTTTTTAAGGGAGGATAAGTCCATCCAAGTTAGGTGACTTTTTGTATTTTTCAAAGACCCCTAAAGAGAACCAGGTATTACCGCAGGTTTTCATGAGAAACTTGAACCTATCAAGTGCAAGTTGGTGTAAGTTCTAGTGCAAACTACTCATTCCACCACCATGTTTTTGCACATCCATCAGCTGATATGCTATGCAGTTCTGCAATATGACCTTGTTTAAATAAGAATCTGCTAGCCACATGTTTTGAGCAGCTGGGACAATAACGATATGGCTTCTCATACGTTTTATGAATAGACAGTGATGTTTATGTGCATACATGCATATCTAACGACATGTAAACATTTCTTTACCTTGAGGGTGGTAGAGCACTGGAACAGGCTGCCCAGGGAGGTGGTGGAGTCTCCATCTCTGGAGACATTCAAAACCCGCCTGGACGCGTTCCTGTGTAACCTGCTCTAAGGTGTCCCTGCTCTGGCAGGGGGGTTGGACTAGATGATCTCCAGAGGTCCCTTCCAACCCTATGATTCTATGATTCTATGTACAGGCATCTATCCAAAACAGAAGTATCTATTCTTTGCCTTTCATTTAGTTTTAACATTTCAAAATGAACCTCCCTAGTAAGAAGGCAACACAGTATCTTGTGCTGGGTTGATAGCTCATACCTTTTGTTAATTAGCTCATACTAAATTATTGTCTACACCCCAACATTATTCAGAAAACTATTCATGTAATATTAATAAAAAATGCTTTAATAGACACTGTGATTGGTCTGAAAACAGTACACAAACAAGTAAATAATTGAAAAAAAGGCTATATGTCCAGAAAATTAATCACAAAGAATAATTGAGCCAGTTGCTGTCAAATGGGTTTAAGCAAAAGCCAGAAGGAAAGGCTAATCTAATGGTAAAGGAAGTGATCTATGATTATATTTCTACCTCTGCCAAAGGTGTCCTCTGTGCCCTCATTTGACCACAAGAATTTAATTTCTCTGTCTTCAGACTGTAAAAGGGGGATGATGTTCTGTCTCTTTTGATTTTCAGTTCCTTGGTGTTACGTCTTGCTTTAACCTGTTTTTGCTTGAGGCTTTTAGGTGCAATTTAAGCAAGCAATCTTGCCCATGTAATCTACACTTGTGAGACAGATCTGCTGTGTTTGGACCACAATTTGATGGTGTCCTCTGCCCTGCCTACATTGGACAAGGGAAATACTGCAGAAGATGTCCTAGTTCCATAGTCATTACACAAGGAGGAGAAAGCATCTCATCTTAGATCATGATGGTACATTGCTGATAAATTTAGGTAATAAGAAAAGTGTTCTCTCAGCACAAGCTTTTCAAGGTCCGTATGGTGTCTCTTAATTATGTAACTTCTGAATTACATACTTTTTCATGTAATGATTTAAGAGCTAATAAAAAAAATCCTTTTTTTTGTTTGTTTATCTATATTTTAAAGTACATAATTCTCCGCACTATATATTTTAAAAAGAAGCGCGTTAAGTTCCTTTGCAAATCTTGTAATATAAGGGACAAGGTGAATGCTAATCTGCTGTACTCTTTTATCTGTGGTTTTTACCTGTTTACTTCTATTAAGTAATTTCTGTTTTTCATATTTATTCCCTTCCAAGTGTATTGGGTTTGCATGGCAAAGTTCTAGTAATGGTAGGGCTACAGGGGTGGTTTCTGTGAGAAGCTGCTAGAAGCTTCCCCCACGTCCAACAGAGACAGTGCCAACCGGCTCCAAGACAGACCCACCACTGGCCAAGGCTGAGCCCATCAGCAATGGTGGTAGCATCTCTGTAATAACATATTTAAGAAAAGAAAAAAAAAAAGACACTACAAAACAAACAAATATAAAAACAACCCTGTGCAACACTAGTTGCAATGAGAAGAGAGGGGTGAGAATATGCAACAGAAACAGCCCTGCAGACACCCAGGTCAGTGAAGAAGGAGGGGGAGGAGATGCTCCAGGTGCAGGAGCAGAGATTCCCCTGCTGCCCACGGTGAAGACCATGGTTAGACAGGCCATCCCCACAGCCCATTGAGGTCCACAGTGGAGCAGATATCCACCTGCAGCCCATGGAGGACCCCACGCCAGAGCAGGTGGATGTGCCCAAAGGAGGCTTTGACTCTGTGGGAAGCTCACACTGGAACAGTCCTCTGTGAACCCATGGAGAGAGGAGCCCAAGCCAGAGCAGGTTTGCTGGCAGGACTTGTGACCCCTTGGGGCCTACACTGGAGCAGTCTGTTCCTGAAGAACTGCACCTCATGGAAAGGACTCATGCTGGAGCAGTTCACGAAAAACTGCAGCCTGTGGGAAGGACTCACTTTGGAGAAGTTCATGGAGGACTGTCTCCGGTGGGAGGGACCCCACGCTGGAGCAGGGAAAGAGTGTGAGTCCTCCCTCTGAGGAGGAAGGAACAGCAGGGACAACGTGTGATGAACGGACCACAACCCCCATTCCTCATCCCCCTGTGCTGCTCAGGGGGAAGAGGTAGAGAAAAGTTGAAGTTGATCCCAGGAATAAGGGAGGGGTGGAGGGAAGGTGTTTTAGAATTTAGTTTTATTTCTCATTACCTTACTCTGATTTTGATTGGAAATAAATTAATTTTCCCCAAGTCAAGTCTGTTTTGCCCGTGATGATAATTGGTCAGTGATCTCTCCCTGTCCTTATCTTGACCCCTGAGCCTTTCATTGTATTTTTTCTCCCCTGTGCAGCTGAGGAGGAGGAGTGAACAAGCAGCTTGGTGGGCAACTGGCATCCAGCCAGGGTCAACACACTGCAACAAGATACTTCAAAAATTCTGCCAAACTATTATTTTTTTCAGGGAAGGGAAGGGAAGGGAAGGGAAGGGAAGGGAAGGGAAGGGAAGGGAAGGGAAGGGAAGGGAAGGGAAGGGAAGGGAAGGGAAGGGAAGGGAAGGGAAGGGAAGGGAAGGGAAGGGAAGGGAAGGGAAGGGAAGGGAAGGGAAGGGAAGGGAAGGGAAGGGAAGGGAAGGGAAGGGAAGGGAAGGAAAGGGAAGGGAAGGGAAGGGATGGGATCAGGGATCTTTGCATTGGGTTTCTGAAAATACTATGAGAAATTAATATGCTGTTGTGGTGTGAGAAAAGCCTTTCCCACTCAGCAAGAGACAGCTTAAGCCATGAACATTGTTTTCTGGGCCACCTAAAAATTGAAGAGGACAGTGGAGATCAGAGGTGTTTAAGGACAGATCTAATTCTTTTGTAGACTATCAATCCTGTCTTCAAACCAAAAGGAAAATTTACTTTATGTTGATCTTGTAATTTCAGTTCACCTTTGAACTGGAAAACCTGAAGTGAAAAACAGTCACAAGAGTAATCTGTGATAAGCTGCATGTGTGAGTGCTCTCATGAAGCAGGTTTCACTGGGCAGACTGAACAAACAAAGACAGATTAGTTTGCAAAGAGATTGGAGGCCCTTAAAACACTCTTTCCCCCTTGCCTGGGGAAGAACCCATTGCTTCATAGAGATACATCAAAGCCACTCAGATCCTTAGCTCCACAATACTACTGTTGTACACTACTCGTGTACAAACCCATATGGGCTGCCACGTGCAATCAACAGTCGTCCTATGTTGTGACTACTTTTTATCTCCTCCTGCTTTCCATTGTCACCTCTCCTCATAATTTTACATGGACGACTTGGAGCTGCAGTGTGGTCTTTCCCTTTTCTGTTCAAGGGAACAAAAGATTTGCCCCAGCCTGCTCTTTAGCATGGTAAGGAGGATTAAAGCTGGAACACAGCTATGTCAAATTCATCAAAATAAATGGATCCATCATTGCTGTGATGTGGACGATGTTTTAAAAGAAAGCAGGAGGACCTCAAAAAGTTCAAAGGACTGATCAACTCACATTGATTTAATACCTTTTGGAAGTGCAACTTGCTAGCATCTGATCCTGTCTTACTGATGCAGTACAGTTCACAAAGCAAGGTTCACTCTGGCTGTCTCACAGCTTGGCTTTGAATTTTCTTACCTTCCTTCTGTCTATTGATCCATTTCTCTGAACCCAAAGTTGTTTCATGGGATGGCTTTTAATGTGATGTAACATTTTTAGGTTATTTTCACGTGTTTAAAGGTCACAAGTTTAATTTTCTACTATATGGAATTTATTAATTTATAGTCCTTTTAATAACATCCTTTTTTCCTTTTTGTTTTTACCCAAAACCAAGCATACCCTGCTCTCCTGCCCTTTTAGAAACCATTATTTTTTTTCTCCTTGGTTTCCCCATTTCTCCTTAGGAGAAAATCATACCATGTACATGGTCATGGTAGAGGGCTGTGACACATCATACAGTGTTAGGGACTGCAATAAACCGTATATTTTCTTTGCAGGGAGAGTGTTGAAATTTTCCCCCCTTAGTCTTCTGGGCCTAAGTCCAAGCATAAGCACCGTCTCTTCCTGACAGGAAGACATAGCTGTGATCTACCTGTTAGGAAAACCTCTGTCTCTATCTTATTGTCTCCTGTGTATCAGGTGTGATATATTGCCCTTCTTGCTTTATGAAACCTTTGTTTCCTGCTGTCTTACCCAAAATTATCCTCAGTCTTGTAAACATTCCCTTTCTTAATTTTTTCCCCCCGGTTCTCTTTTATTTCCTGGGGGTTAGGAGTTTTTGAGAGTGTAGTTTTTTCCCTTAGAGAATATTTTTATACCCTTAATTTGCTGTGGTTATTCACACTATTGCATTTCACAAAAATATAATCAAGTAGTCGCGACACAGAAAGGAGAATATGAATTATGCTAATGCATCATATTAATATGCAAAGTAAAGCCATGTGGTTGTTAAACTCAGTAGACTCAAAGTGAGATGTCAAGAGGGAATTCTATAAAAAAACACATACATTCCTCTTAGTTCTTTGGAAACGTCCATCCTTCACCTTCAACTTTGCTTTCAGTGGCAGCTCTTGTGCAGAAACTGTTCAGAACTGAATTGGTGAAAGAACCTTCCCATAAATAACTTCTGAGCAAATGAGGCCAAGGGAACTCTCCAAATGAAAAAAAAAAAAAAAAAAAAATACCCCTGATATGTTCCGAAAATAAGATTGAAATAAACTCAAAATGTAGAGCCAGCTAAGCCCAGAGAACATCAGACATGACCAAGTGGGATGCTGTTGTAATCAAAAGTGTCAAAAGCAGCACTTAGATCAAGTAACATTAAAACGCTCCAACATCCATAGTCAGAGTGCATTAATAAACTATAACAAAAATGTAGGAGGGAACATTTTTTCTGTTGAGAGTGAACAAAAAGCCAAGCTGGAATTTATCAGAAATGCCCTTTTCCAGTAAGCAGTGAATTTACTTCACTGGGCAGATGTCTTCTACCTTCAAGACTTAAGGTTACATCCAACTCTGTTCTCAACAATCTCAAAACCAATGAATTCTGCCAGGGGATGTTCAAATCAGTTTTCCACTGCCCGTGTTTGTAAGATGAAGACTAGCAGAGAAATTCAGATTCATTGCTAAATGAATCCAAACTCCAGATGTGCTGTGATTCTGAGAAGTTGCCATTAATATCTTTTTCAGTGAAAAATATCAGTATGAACAAGATTGAGATCACCAAACAGTTCCCCTTGGCTTATTTCTGTTCATTACAACAAACTGGAGTTTTATAACCTATTAAATGGCAGCAGATCCTGCAGAAACACATGCAGACATATGCAGACACATATATACACAGATTTTTAAGAGGCAAAGACAAAAGGAGACTTTCAATTCTTTATCAGCTTTAAATTCTGTTTGAAGGTAATTATATGTCATATGAATAAAGTTAACATTTAGCAGTACAAAATAGGAAATAGTGTTGTATTAATCCATTCCCCAGCAGTAGCACTAAACTTGGAGAAACTGTTTAAAACATTGAAGTGGGATAAGGTCAACAGGTCAAGCCGCAAGCTGCAAATTTCTTACGCATCTTCAGTATGTTTTATAATGTGGCCTTTGTGCAGTTTGATAACAAATGTGCTCATTATCAGAAAGAGATAAGCAGTATTTACCTGGTAAAGGTTGAAATGTTGAGTTTCAGAAGCCTTCTGTTGCAAGCATTTTTTTTATTTTTTATTTTTATTTATTTTTTGCATTTCTTTGCATACCTGGAAAGACAATGCATAATATTTTTGAAAGATAAGAATGATAGCAAAGTGAGGCACTGCTTCACCAATAAGTAAATCACTCTTGAACAATGATGCAGCTGTAGGACACTTGCAGCCCTTAGAGTATGAATAATCAACCTATATCATTGTCAAAGGATCATTTTGGCTCACCATTGCAGTTGACATAGGCCAACAGGCTAAAGGTGTCATCTGACTGTTGTTGAAGAGCTGTCAATTCAAGCCAGACAAATGTAGGGAAATTTATTTATTCACCTGGTCTTTACAAAAGGAAAATCCATCTGAAAAAAGTATTAACTTGTGACTTTGTTTATATATTAATGTCATTGTATGAAAATCTTCCCAGAATCAATACAAATCCTAAGGACATTCCTGTGAAATAAATAAGTATGTCTGAGGAAAGCGAGAAACCATCAACCGTTTTGTTTTCTTGGCCTATAAATGCCTGATCACTGACAGTGTTTGGAATTCAGAAAGAAATGGATAAATTGCAGCCTCTTCTCCTCATCTACCTGGGAGACACCATGTCTGTCCAAAGAGCCACTGGGGGCAATTATGTCTTCATTTTCTGGGCTACCTCCAGGTAAGCTACCTTTGCTGTTACGACTAGTCTACACAGGCCCACCACAGAGAATATACTAGAGCCTAAACCTACTCTGGTGAGATCTCTGGTATTCATATATTAAAATCTACTCATATTTTAAAGCTAGATCTGACAAGGATTTTTATTTCACCAGACTGTACTCATGTTAACTTTGGGGCAAAGCATTTTTGCTCTCTGATAAAGTCATTACAGAAATTCTGTGGCATTAGTTTTATGTTCCTTTAAAAAGTGGAAGACATCTACCTGTAAGCGATTCAGCTTGATGTGGGACAGCCTGAGTGAAATTCTTTGGCTTTTGATACTCAGGAGAGCTGATAATTTCCTGCAATAGGATTTCCCTTTTTGTCTTGCAGCAAGGCCCAGTTCTCAAAGAACTCAAAGACACGCATCATCAAAGCTGCTCAGCATAGTCTTGTTTTCTCTCACTAATTCTAGCAGGGCTACACCAGCTTCAATTTCAAAAGTCAGACCAGTTTGTCCACAAGCATCGACAAACATGCTTAAATTTAAGAATGTCTAAGAACATGCTTAAATTTATACTTAAATTTGTTACTATTCTGCAAAAGATTAAGCTCTAGCAGGCGTTTTTATTGTACTGCTGTGGGTTTTCTTGAATCTTATGACAGATGCTAGTTGAAGTGTCATTTCTGATAACTACTGATAGTAGGATATGTCCCATCAATAGTAGGAGATATTCAATATCTTTCTAGGCATGATCTTTTCAATATCTTTAGAAGCATTTTTAGAAATAATAGTAATAGCAATAGAAATAGTAATAGTAACAATAATGTCTATTGCAACCTTACATTTGCATTTTGACGCATGGTGTTTAATACAAGTCACAATGGGACTAAAAGGGAAACACTTCTAATTCACATAGCTAATTCCAGAAGAATGACTCAATACAAGGCATGTCAACTTTTACCACATTTATTAAATCCATCGCTAATTCTGTGAGATTACATAAAGTACACTTTCCTTAATTGGCAGTTGCAAAATAGTCTCCCTAGGAAACTTTCATCTAACATAAGATTTAAAATTCCATTAATAGCAATGGCAGAACTGTAGCTAAAAGAAGGTAGGTTTGTCTGATATTTTGTCTAAAATAGTCAAGGTAATTGATGATGAGAGAGAGAGGGGGACAGAGAGAGAGAACACCCATTATCTCAGTGATTGATATAGGCCTTTTTCTAATTACATCAGCTCTTTCCAGTGGAGACAGGTCATGGTACTTATAGATCTGCAGCTACAGGTTTAAGAGTATTTGACAAATAACCATAATTTAAAATACAATTATTAAAAAGATAAGATGGATGCTGTACAACTTTTTCTGCACATGTAGGACAGCAAAGGAAGAATGGAAACTTTTCCACAGTAGTGAATATGTGAATGTGAATCAGAGCAACTGATGTCATCTACCTGGACTTGTGCAAAGCGTTTGACACCGTTCCACACAATATCCTGGTTTCTAAATTGAAGAGACATAGATTTGACAAATGGACCACTCGGTGGATAAAGAACTGGCTGGACGGTCGCACTCAAAGAGTTGCGGTCAACGGCGCAATGTCCAAGTGGAGACCAGTGACATGTGGCATTCCTCAGGGGTCAGTACTGGGAACTGTACTGTTCAACATCTTTGACGGCAACACGGACAGTGGGGTTGAGTGCACCTTCAGCAAGTTTGTTGATGATACCAAGCTGTTTGGTGAGGTAGACACACTGGAGGGGAGGGATGCCATCCAGAGGGACCTGGACAGGCTGCAGAGGTGGGCCCAAGCCAACCTCACGCAGTTCAACAAGGCCAAGTGCAAGGTCCTACATCTGGGTCAGGGCAATCCGAAGCACAAATACAGACCAGGCGGGGAATGGCTAGAGAGCAGCCCTGAGGAGAAGGACCTGGGGGTGCTGATTGATGAGAAGCTCAACATGAGCCAGCAGTGTGCGATCGCAGCCCAGAAGGTCAACCGTATCCTGGGATGCATCAGAAGTGTGGCCAGCAGATCAAAGGAGGTGATTCTGTCCCTTTACTCCACTCTCATGAGACCCCACCTGGAGTACTGCATCCAACTCTGGAGTCCCCAACAGAAGAAGGACATGGACCTGCTGGAGCATGTCTAGAGGAGAGCCACAAGGATGATCCGAGGGCTGGAGCACCTCTCCTATGAGGAGAGGCTGAGCGACTTGGGGGTGTTATGCCTGGAGAAGAGAAGGCTCTGGGGAGATCTTATTGCGGCCTTCCAGTACCTAAAGGGGGCCTACAGGAGAGCTGGGGAAGGACTTTTTACTAGGGCATGTAGCGATAGGACGAGGTGGAATCGCTCGAAACTGGAAGAGGGCAGATTTAGATTAAACATTAGGAAGAAATTTTTCACTTTGAGGGTGGTAAGGCACTGGCACAGGTTGCCCAGAGAGGTTGTTGAGGCCCCATCCCTGGAGGTGTTCAAGGCCAGGCTGGAGGTGGCCTTGGGCAACCTGGTCTAGTGAGAGGTGTCCCTGCCTATGGCAGGGGGGTTGGAACTCGATGATCTTCAAGGTCCCTTCCAAGCTAAACCATTCTATGATTCTATGATTCTATGAATATGACAAGGTTATATTTGGAGCTCTGTTTCACCAAAAATACAAAGGGGGAGCTAGTATTTTAAAATTGAAAGGATTTCCCCAGAACTATGTGAGGTGAGTGCATGTGATCTAAATAATAGGAATGCAAAGATATAATGTATGTAACTCCTTAGTCTTTATTACAGGTTATTGCAAGGCAAGGAAAGGTTCCTAGGCACATGGGTTTATAGCTACAGCTCTGCATAATGAATGCAAAACTACAGCAAACCAAACATTTCATTGAGGTCACCATGACTGATGTAATGAATGAAAAAATGTAACCTTGCAAAAAGTGGAGACTGATATTCAGAAATTTTATGATCGCTTATATTTCAGATCTCTGTATTCAGAACCTCTGAAATAAAGGATCTCTCAGAAACTGGGATATTAATGAAGTTAGTCACAAAACTCTCTTTGGTTGCAATAAAACTGTTTATTTAAATATAAAAGAAAACACAGTTAAATGATTTTACAAGCTGATAAAGACCCATAACTCTGGTTCTAACCTGTGAAGAACAGTCCATGAAGTGATTATTAGATGACACAAATGAGAACACAGCCTGCAAGAGGATAACATCTCCCATTACTGGCATGTTCCTAGCTCTCAGCTGAAGTAGGTTTTCCAATTTGGGCCTTACTCTTCAAGTTAGGCATGAATAAGTTTTGGGGAGGAGAGGATTTTCTAGGGAACTATTAATCATTCCCAATCAGAAAAGACCGGAGCTGCTCAAATTAAGAGAGAGAAGACTGGATGGAGACTATGTAAATGGACCTGAAATGTCTGTTGCTGAAAAAAAGGTAGCAACAAAAGGGAGAAAAAAAACTGATTTCTGTGCCTATGGTTAATAAAAAAGGAAGCAGCAAGGTTAAATTGAAGAAGGAAAGATACAGAAATAGACATCGGAAAGCTTTTAAAAGGAAGTGTAAAATGCTGAAATAAATTCCCTGGGGATGTTGTGGAGTTCTCCTTAGACATCTTGAAGAACAAGTTAGACAACATCTGTCAGGAGCAGCACTTCTACAGTTCATCCTGCCCTAGGGAACAAGGAGGAACTTGACAAACTATGGAGTTCCTTTCCTAGTCTTATTTTTATGACTAAAACTGGCAAACAAAATACTTCCTAAAATAAGAGCATTTACGTTTAAATTTCATAAGCTAAAATTCAAATGATCATGGTTATTATTTAAGTTCATTGACCAAATCTTTCAGAGTTTTCACAGAAATTTTCAGTTATGTTGCTCAAGGTTGAAATTGTTCCTTTTTGCAACTAATCATATGGAACAGGATGGACTTCAAATCCCACCACTGATTTTAGATGAATGGTGAGATTAGATCAGCACAGACCAGACAGAATAGAAGTTGTTCGTCCTTGGTGAGAAAGGCAGGCAACAGAAGATACAGACCTTCCATAGGGTTAGAGCACCTCTCCTATGAAGACAGGCTGAGACAGTTGGGGTTGTTGAGCCTGGGGAAGAGAAGACTCCAAGGACACCTTATCGCAGCTTTCCAGTATCTGAAGGGTGCCTACAAGAAAGTTGGAGAGGGACTTTTTAGAAGGGCATGTATTTATAGGACAAGAGGTAATTGTGTCAAACTGGAAAAGGGGAGATTTTGAATAGATATTAGGAATAAATTTTTCACTATGAGGGTAGTGAGGCACTGGAACAAGTTTTCCTGGGAAGTTGTGGAGGCCCCATCCCTGGAAGTGTTTAAGGCCAGGTAGGATGGGGCTTTGAGCAACCTGGTCTAGTGGGAGGTGTCCCTGCCCATGGCAGGGGGGTTGGAACTAGATAATCTTTAAAGGTCCCTTCCAACCTAAACCATTCTATGAGTCTCTGATTCTACGATTGTATGATTCATAGAGAAATTGCCCACAAAACAACCTGCCCAATTCTGCTTTGTCATATGTGATAATGAACTCCTCCCACCCATTGCAATGGATCAAATCCAAAGTTGCTGTTTAGGTCTAGGCTCTATTAGGTATTTTTTAATCTGTTTAAACTTCTGAGTCTACACACAGAATGGTCACTAACACATTTTACTGTAGCCTTTTGCAGGCAACTATGAGCTATAAAAACATCTAAATTGTCTCTGGGCAGAGAAGAACCTAATGAGGTTCAACAAAAGCAAGTGCAAGGTCCTGCACCTGGGGAGGAAGAATGCTAGGCACCAGTACAGGTTAGGGGCGGACCTGCTGGGAAGTAGCTTGGAGGAGAAGGATCTGGGGGTCGTGGTAGACAGCAAATTATCCATGGCCCAGCAATGTGCCCTTGTCGCCAAAAAGGCCAATGGAATCCTGGGCTGCATAGGGAAGAGTCTGGCCAGTAGGTCGAGGGAGGTCATTCTCCCCCTCTGCTCTGCACTGGTGAGGCCACAACTGGAATACTGTGTCCAGTTTTGGGCTCCCCAGTTCAAGAGGGACAGGGAACTGCTGGAGCGAGTCCAGCGAAGGGCAACTAAGATGATTAAGGGGCTGGAGCATCTCCCTTATGGGGAAAGGCTGAGAGAGCTGGGACTCTTTAGCCTGGAGAAGAGAAGGCTGAGGGGAGACCTTATTATGGCGTACAAGTATCTACAGGGTGGGTTGAAGGAGGATGGAGCCAGGCTCTTTTCAATGGTTCCCAGTGACAGGACAAGGGGTAATGGGCACAAGTTAGAACACAGGAAGTTCCGTTCAAATACACGGAAAAACTTCTTTATGGTGAGGGTGACAGAGCACTGGCACAGGCTGCCCAGGGAGGTTGTGGAGTCCCCTTCTCTGGAGATTTTCAAGACCCGCCTGGATGCAGTCCTGAGTAATGTGCTCTAGGCAATACTGCTATAGCAGGGGAGTTGGACTAGATGATCTCTAGAGGTCCCTTCCAACTCTGATACTTCTGTGATTCTGTGATTCTGTGATTCTGTAGTGAAGGGGAACCTTAGCAGTGGTTCATGCACCCTCTTGTCTCTATACTTGGGTTTTTCCCTTCTGAGGGAAAAAAGGATAATGTGCAAACTGGAAGTAGTTTAGGAAGAAAACAAGGAATTAAATCCACTCTATATATGGAGATTCGTGGGATGTAACTAAAAGGAAAAATGAGATTAAAGCCAGGGCTATAATAATTTGAATCTGCCTGCTTAAAATCGGAGGACCTATGACAGACTTTATCATGTGAAAGAGATAGATTCTTAAAAAGCACGTTTTTCCCATGATGTCCATTAATTTCATGAGTTGTTTTTTTTTTTTTTTTTAATATAGGATTAAATGTTCAGAAAGAAGCAGTGGTAAGAGAATAGCCTAAAATTATCATCTTGCTAATGGGAAAGCAGAATTATTTAATTCAGGATGAAGGGGGGGGGAGATTTTTAAAAAAGTCTGTTGTGTTCATTCATTCATTTTCCAAATAAAATTATGTAAACATCATCACTGAAACATTTAAAGCTGTCCAGGAAGGAAGATCTAAGCAGCATATTTTCAAAAGAAAATGAAGCATCCTTCCCATATTTAACTCTCATCTTGATGTACATCTCGACAGGGTCAAATGATTCAAACATTATTACAACTTTGAGGGAACTCATATTAAAAGTAATGAAACAGAAGTACTCAAAGCACCATACTCTTTTTCTTTGACATGAATGTTCATTCAGTGGCTCTCTGCTTTTGAAAATCTGAACTTTCCAATAGGTTCACATAATATTGCTTATGAACGGTTTCTGACCTGTCATAACTCAGAAGGGTGATGTCCTAAATATGTATCAGAGCTTCCTAAGCAGGATCAGGGCTGACTCCCTTCACTCGCATGGAAGTATGGACTTATGTGTGAAATTACGATGCTTGCAAATATGAGTTACACTCTGTGGCAATTCCTAGCATTTTAGTGCTTCATTTTAATCCCTTTAAAAAGCTTTTGCATTCTATCTTCCTCTATTAGACATATGCCACACTTCATCCAGCTCCAAAGCGGATTATGAATATATAAATCAATCCAAAGAATGCTGTCCCAAACAGGGAGCTCTGAATTTTTTATTCTACCTCTATGCACCTCGTCACACTGGGTTTCCTGGGCTGCAGTTCTCTAGGAGGAAGTAATACAATTTCTCCCAGTTGTGCTTATTTGCAACTCATTCTTGGAACAATAACCAACCTTAACCCATGCCTGACCCTGAAATACCCAGGCAAAAAAAAAAAAAAAAAAGAGCGGCAGAGATAAAACTAAGCTAATACTGTCTAACTGACACAATACAGCACATCCAAAATAAGAATTCAGACCAGGCCTTTGTGTCAGCTGTGACACATCTAACATGTAAGTTAAGACATTCAAAGGATCTGAACAAAACCCTTGACCTGGTTTATTTTTACCGGTTTCAGTGCTCTTTAGAATATAGTAGACATTTGAAAACAAACGTGCAGCTTTATGCAACATATTTCATTGCAGTAATTCATAAGAGGAGGTCTCAAGAGTTACCACCTACTCCATTTTTGTCATTGTGTTACTCATGGAGCACTGACAGCAGAGGGTGGTCCATATATAAATATGAACATATTTGTATGCATGGAAAGAAAAAAAAATAAAATCAAGCAGTAGCAGCTCAGATGTCTTTTTTTTTTTTTTTGATGACTAAAAATATGTTTTGAATAACATCCCTGTGATTGAACACAGGGCACAAAATAGTCCACAAAATTTTAGTTCTATAACTGAGAAGTTAAATATATTTTTAGGTAGTTAGGTGCTTTTCTGAACTGGGAATAAAAGAAAAAAAAAAAAAAGAAGTTTGAGAAATTATGATCTAGCTTGGAGTATCAATATAATAAAAGAAAATGAAATTGAACAGATTCAGGGATCATGGACTCAGGTTGTCCCAAGAGCTACCAACTACTACCGTCGCTTAGGGAACAGAATCATTCTTTGGTATACCAAAATTATTATTGTCCTCTGGCCAGTCTGCTTTAAGAGAGGGATCAGTATGCAAAGCATTCTTGTTCTATTGTGTTCCTTGACAAAGAAAAGCACTGAAATCCTCTAAACTACTTCTCCTTTCTGCCTATGCACTTGCTTTGCTCTGGTCAGTAAATTCTCATTATAGACAAGAGATAAATTAGCTTTTAAAAATTATTTCCATTTGGTTCCTTTTAAAAAGAAGGGAGCCCTGTTCTTGGTGACTGTGAGTTGAAGTCACATGTCCACATATTCATTCCCAAAATACTTAGTATTTAAGGACTGAAATAAGTACTAACATTAAAGGCAAAAGGATACCCTCTCAGTAGAGGCTATTAGGTATGAATATGAAGCCCAGCTTCCAAAAAAGTCTGCTTGAGTGCTTGAATATAGATTTTGGTGCTAACTTTATCTCTAAAAGATGCAAAATTTACCCTCTCTACTTGAAATTGAGTACTTCAAATATTAGGTGATTGAACAAGGAAATTGTTGGCAAAGGCAAAATGAAAAAGAAAAACTGGCTATCAAATGAGTATGGAACATTGGCTTTTAATTAAAAAGTATCATGTTGGGGTCCCCATGCTGTTATTCTTGCGTATCTATCTATAACTGGGAAGACATTTAAGTGTATCAAGATGATTGGGAGCAGGGGGCTATATTTATTTAGGATTACCTGTGCTTAACTGGCAAACAAATTATCCTCTGAAAATAAATTAGAGCCATTTTGTATTAAACTGCATTGCTTCCTCATTTGAACCTTTTAAATAAAACCAAAACCTAGAAACTTACTACACTGCATCAGACAATTTACTTTTCAAATTGATAACTTCTGTAGAAATCATTGTCTGATTTTTATGTATCTTGTTAATGTTCCAAAATACAAAATTTTGAATACCTAGAAAGATCACTCAATAATTTTGCTTCTTTTTACATCAGAATAAATATGTTGCTCTACAAAATCCATTGTATAACCAAAAAAAAGAAAATATCAGGAATGCAGCCTGGCAAGATGGTGCTATTTGTCCTCATTTCTCTCTTTCAAATGACTATCATGTGAAAGACAGGAATGACAACACAGAATAAAGAACATTTCTTTACTTACTTAATAGACGCAACACTGTAACTTCAAAAGCACCTTTGAAAAGGCTAAAATATTCATTGCCAAGAGGGTTTGGATTAGATTCTGATCTTATTTTTGCCACAGTAACTGTAAATTGTAAACTGGTGTAATTCCAGCAGCTTCAGTGGAGAGTAAACTGCATCAGAATGCGGCCCCCGATTCTGCATCAAAGTCATCTATCATAGACAAACAAACCAGCCATAGGGATTTCTTAGTAGCCTCTCTCGGGTTCATTTTCAAGAAAAACAGTTCCAATAGAAGCTGGTTTTCAATACTTGAAACAAACTTTCCTTCTGAGGTGAAAAGCATATGATAAAGTATTCACAAACAGAAGTGTCTGTTTGTGTACAGATGGGTAAAACTAGTTAAATATGAAAATATAAATGTATATGTGTGTATAGCTATCCTTTAAGACTTTCTTAACAGAGGACTAAAACCAAAATAGACAGTGAGATCCACAATATCATGTCAAATCTGCCTTCTATCTAGAAAAGTCCATCGAATTTCAAACAAGTGCAATTGAACAAGATCCAGAAGCATAAACTGTCAAAACACACTGATCCACTCCCCTCTGAAGAAGGTGGTACTATTTTCAGTGGCTCTATGACTTGTTTAAAACTGAGCACCTGTTCCAGGACTTCCTTTCAAATCTCTAGTTCTGATGATCCCGAGGGTGGGAACATTTTCAAGAGCTTTCTGTGCTCCCACATCTCTATTTTCCCACTCATTCATCATCTTTTTAATTAAAGAAACTCAAGGAAGGTTAAAGAAACCTCTAGTCCCAGTCATAAAACCTTAGACCAGGAAGAAAAACCTAAACAACCTCTTGAAAATAATTATTGCATGAATAAGAAGAGGCAACGTTTTTTTTTCAGCTCTGCAAGAATATTTAACCTGTTCCAAGTGCCGGACACAGCCGGTGCCAGCCGGTGCCAGCCGGCTCCAACGGCCCCACCGCAGGACACAGCTGAGCCCCTCAGCCAAGCCGGGGGCGCCCCGCGGGGGGAAAAGAGGTTTGCGGCAGGGCCCAGGGCGGCCCAGGCAGAGGAGGAGGAAGCCCAGGAGGGAGCAGCAGCAGAGGGAGCCCGAGGGCGGCGGAGGAGGAGGGCAGGAGGCGCTGCAGGCCCGGAGCAGGGATCCCCTGCAGCCCTGCAGAGAGCCCGCTGGAGCAGAGGCCCAGCCTGCAGCCCGGGGAGGGCCCCAGGCCGCAGCGGGGGGATCTTTCCTGCAGGAGCTGCGGCCGTGGAGAGCCCCGGCGGGAGCAGGTTGTCCCTGAGGGACTGCAGCCCGGGGCAGGGCCCGCGCTGGAGCAGGGAGAGGTGTGAGGAGGGAGGAGCGGCCCAGAGGGGCTGCCATGGACTGACCGCAGCCCCCATCCCAACTTTTCTAGATTTTCCTGGATTCTTTCTAATTCATATATACTTGAATGAGGGGAAATGAGAGTCGTTTATGTAGTAATATAGAACGGCTTGTTCGTAGATGCTCTCCAGTACTGCTGTTTAGCAGCTGACACGGATGCATACCTTGCTAAGGAGGACAGTTCACTTTCATGGGAGCAATTAGTCATATTCTGTGACCCTCATTACGCCTAGAATCATGATCATATTCATGCAATATTCGGATTAGACAAAAGATATGACAACTGATTCTCTGCTAAGTTACTCTGCTTTTGGTCCAGTAAGTGTCTTCTAATTAACACTTGTCTCATTGAAAGGAAAATGAAGTCCATACTTATGCATCCACCTAGATTATTTTAGATTTGCTTAGATTAGGGGAAATTGTCTAATGCATATGTAAGAGCCATAGTAATACTAACATATTACTGCTAATAAATCCTCTTCTATACTTAAACAAATTAAACTCTCATCAGCTGGTACATAATAGTTCCATTGTCATTGACTTAAAAATAAAATGACCTGATAGCAAGGAGACACTTTCACTATTGCCATTACCTGCTATTGAAAAATGTGAATTACTTGCAGGCAGTAGAGGGTTCCACTTGCAATTAAATTAGCACTAGTGGACATTTCACCCACATCCAGGGAGATCATTGGAGAGAGGGAAAAGACAGATTCTAATTTATCACAAGCTACTGTTTCTTTGTGAAAGAGACAGGTTTAAGCTATTCTTGTCCATTTTCTGAAACCCACAGGAGCTTGAAAATTATCTGATCATCTAACTGAATGATTTATAACTCCCTTTTGGCCCCACGCAAGGATTTGCCCCTAACAATTAATCTTCCTGGATATAATTGGAGTTAAAATTAAAACTACATTACTTCTCAATTCGTTGGGATGAACTTGGCATGGACTTTTGTAACAGCTTCAGGTAACATACCCATTAACAATGGCACATGATACCATGTTTGGCTGGCCAAAAATGAAAATGAGGGAGGGAAAATTAACACAAATAACAACCTTTTATCAAGACATCAATACCTTCCAGCTGCTCAGTTCTATAGTAGCAAATTGCTGCAGTAGCAATTACCTGATATTGGTAAATGAAGCTATTCTTAAGCCCCAGTGGTATAAAACACAGTGCAAGTCAAAAAAAAAAGTCACTAGCAAAAGTAAATTTCTGCTCCCCATTCAAACCTAAGAAAGAATCAAAGTCTCTAGGAAGGGTTAGAATGGATTAGCAGAGAGACCCAGACCTGTGCACAAGCCACAGGAGGTCCTTTTGGGTGCAGAACAAAAAAGCTTGTTTTGGCCAATGGCCTGACTGCATATTTGCAAAGGATAAGCACAAAGTATAAGTCTTTCCATGAAAGCCATTAGACCCCTCAGGTGCGTTGCAAACAAGATTTCACAGCAAAAAGCACAAACCAGCATGGCTGGGTTAACACTTAAAACAGTTTCTTCGAAAGGGGGACTGCTTTTCTTCCCAGTGTCCTGAGAGGAAATACACTCCAAAGTTTCTTTGATAAATTTTACTGCTTATCTTGTTGAGTTTCATTTGCCTCTTTTTCTTCATTTCCTTGGGGGAGTTTCTCAGTCATGACACCATAGACAGAATCTGTTTGCCAAAATAGGGGCATTCAGTGCCATTTCAGTTGCCATGAAACATCCTTTCTCACCCCTGGCTGCAACTCCAGAAGGGCACGGGTATCCTAGATCACAGCTAGACATCTCAGGTAGATGTTTTGGATACTCTGGCGTAAGTCAGTCTACAGACTGCAATGGAAATCATTAATATTCACATTTCAGCCATGTCAGTCAAAATATTTATGACAGAATATTATCCAGCAGAGGAAAATATTGAATTGACTTTCTGGAGGAATGTTACTTCCCAGATAGACAAACATGTTAGCATTTACTCTGAAACCTTACTTGCCTCTTTTTACTCACTAGTCAAATGAGATTAAACTTCCCCATATTCTGCAGGATAAATTCCTTAACATCAGTGATCTGCGACATGTGAGAACCAGAGGTATACAGGTATAGATTCAGCTTTCCTCATTCAGACTGGTCCATTGGTTTATTATAGGGAGGTTGTACTAGCCCACTCAATGCCAGCCAGGCTAACTCTGAACAAGCTGTTACGTCTGTGTAGCACAATGAGACATGGGGCAGAAATCCTAGCTCAGCTCTGGGAGCTATAGAGCCGTTCCCTCTGTGCAGCATCCAACCTTACCAGAAGGGATTTTTTTCAGAAGACACAGGTGTCTGCCCAGTGCTGCACTGTGTGTTGTAGACTTATGCTGAAAGTCCCAAAGCCAAGTTGGATGGGGCTTTGAGCAACCTGGTCTAGTGGAAGGTGTCCCTGCCCAGGACACCCAGGACACCCAGGGCAGGAGAGCTGGCTCTAGATATTCTTTAAGGTTCCTTCCAACTCTAACCATTCCATGATTCTATGCCATCATTTAGAAGTAGAGCAGAGCATTCTGAACATCATTACCATGTGGTAGATAACACGCTATTATTTTTTTTTAATTCCATTTCTGCTGCTTCCATTGGTTGCATTTGTAGTTTTGTTGATCTTGTCTACCATTCTCCCCTGACCCTGCATATTCAGAACTCCCCCTGGGTTTCAGACGTGCCGTAATCTCTTTTTTCTTCGATCATACATATTTAGCACAGAATGCCATCCAGGAGTAATAGGCTGCTAAATGAACCTGCTGTTGTCATTATATCTTCTGTTTCATTGCAAGACAACACAAACTCCTGCTGTGTAGTTTGAGCTACATCCCAGTCCTGAAGAATAGAATCTCCACATGTAATAGTACCAGGGATGAAGGATTTCAGCTTTACAATAAAATTTCACCTCAATTTTGGTCAATCTTCATGCAGCTCAATTATCATCAGCGAGCACTGTACTTTCTAGAAGCATGAAAGGATTACAGGCCCTTAACAGTAGGAGCAGGACCCAACTTCGAAAATAAATAAGGACAGTATTAACCAAAAGCCTCTTTGAGATTGGGAATCATGGCTCTGCTATATGAACACTAAAGGCTAATCCTTAAAAAACAGAGGTATCCTTATGAATATTTTCTTACTAGTAACCTCTCTGTGGACAATAGTTCGGTCTCACAGAAACTATCACCATTAAGAACAGCTCTCCTATGCTCTCCGTCATAAAAAAAAAAAATCATTGAAACTTAAATGGGAATAAGATTGTTCTCTTGCTCAAAGAAATATGTTGCTGCCAGAGAGCTGAAAGGCAGCACCAATGGAAGCTTTTGCTGTTTTGCTGTGTATTATATGTACATTATCAATAAATAGGACAGTCTGTAGCATTGTCAGTAGGACATTCATAAAACAGCCATAAACATGAAATAATTATTCCTGCATCAGAGGGAAATTAGGGACACCCAGACCAAAGCTCCCTTTCTGTTGATTCAAGTGCTGTACATGTCTGTTGAAGGAGCCCCATAGAGGTAACAGCTTTACAAGCCAAGAAAGTAAAATAGACTATTACTCCTACCTTCTTTTGAGAATGGAGAATTATAAGAAGGCAAGTTTTAAGAGTCAACCCTGCAAAAAAAAATTGTGCAAACCATGTCCAGATCAGTAAGTTATTTGTTAAAGGTCACACATGAAACTTCAGGCAGACTTAGTAAGGAAGCTCAGCTCTGTCGAAGGTGGTATTTGGTCCCTTAAAGAGCATTGGAACCTTTTGGTTCCCTTTGTCATAATTTCTGCATGTTGTCATCTAGGAAGATAAATGGAGCAGGTTTGCTTTACTGAAAGTCAGTTTTCGGGAGAGGGCAGTACTAGAAATGTCCATCAGAGGTCAGAAGATAATCCTTGATCCTCCAACGTGCCTGAAGAAAGGTGATCCTTGTCAAATCCTGAATAGATTTCAAATTAGAAAAGCTCTTGAGGAAAATAAAACGTACTTTTGCTAAGAGGAAAAGGACACCTAAATATGTTGCGATTTGGGTGGTTTTCCCCTTTTACTGCTCTAACAATGAAGGATTATAGTAAAGCTTTACCAAATAATGAAGACATATGACATAAGGGAATGAAAACTGCTCAAATTGTCAACACATTCTGTTTTGCTGCTCGGTATAAATCTTTTCTTTGCAGATGCAGATGTTATTCATTATGTTGTAGATAAATTCAGAAATGTGGTTTACACTGATTTAGCATTGTACTTAATTGGTTTTAAGTCTAATGCACTGCAATAAGCCTTAAGTGCTACTTTGCTGTGAAATTTAAAAGTGAGTAGTACTGTAATTTTGCTTTGGTAGGATTCCTCTGGAAGCAAACATGCTTCATTTCAACAGCCTCTCACTGGGAATAAAATAACAACAAAAAAAATCCCCTTAAAACATAGCTTTCTTAAATGACCTTGGTTTCAAAAAACTCGCATTTGAGGACTGCATTATTTGTGAGGTTTAGGTCTGTGAGACAGACACAATAGCAAATCTGGAATCATGGCATTTAGCATTTAGCTCCTAATAGTGCAAAAAGGCATCAGACTATCAGCAAGCGACAGCTGGTGTGCCAGACCGACGGGTGTCTTAGAAGTACAAAGGAAAGCAACACAAAATACTCCTGACATTCTGCAGACCTGAACATCATACCCATATCTGCTGCTGCCTAGACCTGGACCAGGTAACCACAAGACTACTCTTGTCCTCAATAGCATATGGTCTGTCACTGAGAGCCAGGATATTTTGCCAGATAGGATTTTTGTGCTATTACCCCTTCGGACTCCTACCCATAGATTAAACTTTCCGTGCCCTTGAATTCTCAAAGGGGATTTATTTTAATTACTATTTTTCAGAGAATAACGGTCATGAAGGTGTGGCTACCAAACATACTAATATGGCAGCCCAACAACTACGCTGCATCTGTCTTCCTGAATTTCTCCTTTCCTCCTTTTCTTTCATTTCCACAGGAATCATAGCCCAGATGTCATGGAGTTTGATGTGTTGGTTTCCTAAGTGAAACTGTGCATAACCTACCTCCTAAACAATAATTATAACATTTTTTCTTTCATAATAATGTTTTTAACAAATATATTAGCTCTTTTATTTTCAAATTATTTTTTATTGAAATCTCACTCTTCAAAAATCTTTAGCCAAATTAAAAAAAAACTTTTTTTTTAATACAAATGTCTATATTCCTGTCTTTGTAAGCAGTTTCTGACATAATATATTTTTCAAAAAAAAAAAAAAAAATTGATCATAATGTCCTAAATAACTTTAGATTGGTAACCATCAAGTGTTTTATTTTTCTTATTCTCAGATCTGATCTTTATAATCTTTGTGTATGGTTTTCCATTCCATTACTCAATATTTCCATGTAAGTTTTAAAATCCATGTAAGTTTTAAAACATCCCAAAATAAGACTAGGAGATGAAGGGAGAGATAAAAGCTCATTTATTCATAACATTAAAGAAAAAAGCAAGTCAAGTGACATCCACTCTTTAAAGACATTTATAAGAATTTTACTCAGGATTTAAAGTAAGAAAAACACAGAGTAGAAATTGAACTTGTCTGTAGTTCATGGTACTAGAGCTTTGGCCAGCCATGGAATGCCAATCCTACATACAATCTCAAGACAACTGTTCACTGAAGTACCTACACTGAAAAAGATTGCAATTACTACTGAAAACTGGATGACATAAAGTCAGACTAGCTGAGGACAGTTTTATTTCACATCCTTACTTAGATGTCTGCTAGAGGCACACCAGCCCTTTGAAGGTTGTTTTCTAAACTAAGACAATGTTTTTGCAAGTCAGTTATGGGCAGAAGCTGTTCTTTAATTCAAGGTGAATCGGGGAGCTCCTGGAGTGAATTGGTTTCTCAAGACAGAGGACGTTGTTCTTTCCTCTTCCATTTCCTGAGATTACTGGGTAACAGTATGACATCTCACATTTAATTTTTAAATTTAATTTTCACATTTCATTGGTTAGTTGATTGTTTGTTTGGTTGGTTGGGTTTTTTTGTTTTGTTTTGTTTTGCTTTTTTTAAGGGAAATGTCATGATACAGTGCAGGAGACAGACAATAACTTGACAATGTCTTTTTGTTATAGTGACATAATTACAGTGGAACAGTTACCAATTTAAAAAGTGCCGTAGACATCTTAGTATTCCTATTTACAGGCATGATATACTGAAAATTACAAGAAAAGCTTATCTGTTAATCTTCAGTATGTTTTCTGGCATCTTACAAAGCTTCAGTAAAAAAAAAAAAAAGAAGAAAAAAAAAAAAAAAGTGAAGTAAAGCCTCCCAGCAGCAGCACACTGTTCTCTTTAAGTAATGCCAGCTCTGCAATATGAACCAGCTTTTCTCAGCTTAGTTTTTCTCAGTAGCAAAGAAAAATATCTGGATAGTGCCAGGCACAAGCTGTACACATCCCAGTCTTTTCACCTCAACCTCAAATCTGATTTTACTTGCCAGCTTGCTCATCTCCTTTTTCTCCAGTCTGCATCACTGTATTACACTGTTTGTATCTGCTTCCCTCCCTTCCCAACATCATTCCTAGCTGTAGCTATCAAAACACAGATAGACAGAAGTTGTATTTAGTAGCAACACAGTTCATCACAGTCACTTATTAGAAGCAGTGATTATTCAAGAACAGGGAAAACACAGTTTAAACATTTCAGTTCATAACTGTGAGTTAATGAGCGACACCTAATTAAGAGTGATCAGCTATTGACCTCTGTTAACATGTATTTTGAACATAGATTATTGATCATCTGTGTTACAAAAAGGGATATGCTGATTAATGGCAAATATTAATAACGAACTCTGTGATTACTAAAAATTAATTTCTTGGGATCATTATAGGCCTTTTGTAAATATGCATTTTTCACAAAACAGGTATAAAAATTTTGAGCTGTTTTGCAAAAAGGGCCACTTATTCCTCTAGTGAAAATATGTAGTGTCCTTGGATTTGATAAGGGATTTAAAATGTTACTTTGCAAAATAATTCTAAGGGAATATTGACATTAGCAGGTAATTGATGCAATATGAAGTACTTTAAGTAAAGGCACAAACCAGGGTATGTGCCATTTTCAGCCATGGGCTTTTTCATGACAACGTATGTCTACGCCCTTACTCTCTGCAGATTTTTCCATGCCATCTCTAAATCAGCTGGGAAATATCTGAGAAAAGAGACAATTTACCCTTGATCTACCCTCAGGACAATCTCAGAAAAATAATGTTTTTGTAGCAATGGCAGCCTGATTTTCTTAATCTCCAGAGAGAATACTGTGGGTAGTACGTCTTGGGCAGCATATATTAGAGGTGTTAGCTTATTAAGAATAATTAGGATACTTCACATCTCTGTGAGCTACAGTTCTTGTTTGTCACATCTTCAGCAGATGTTGCTGCATTGGTTATATTCAGCACAACAGTAGGAACACGATTTTTTTTTTTAATGAAAACTAATATTTAAGACAACATTATTAAATTGTGGTAGGAGCTGTAATTTTCCATATGATATGGTAAAGTCTTTTAGTCTTACCATAACATGAAGATATATATGATTTGCTAGCTTACGTGAAGCCACCATGCTTCAGTGCTTGCTTGGTATCATGGAAGAGATTCACAGGATGGTGTCTGAGTTTGATTATTTGCTCCCTTTTTTATTTTTTCACTGTAGTATCAGTGCAACAGCAAATGGGACATATAAGACTAGTCAACCATAGTACTATATGGACTGCTTAAGGAAATATATACCTGAGCATGCTCTGAATTTTAAGGTATGCTTGAGATACCCCTCTCCCTCAACACAAGTGCTTCCCTCTGAAATTAATCTAAAATGGACTCCTGTGGGAAGCCAGTGTGTGTGTGTCTAGAGAATATACTCTCAAGCCCATCAAAATTTTTCATTAAATGTCTTGAACATAAACCATGTTTTGGAGATCCACTACTGTGAACAAAGAACAAATAGTCAAACCAAATCTTCCAGACCTCTGAGTAATTATACCTCAAATATAGAGAATTCTAAGAAATAGGTATCAAAATGTCTTTTTATTCCAAGGAGAACTCACACTGGGATTGAAATTCCAGCTTTTCTAATGCAAATAGGAATTTTGCCATTAGCTTCAGTGGAATCAAGATTTAAAGCTTGGATTTTCGGTTAAGTTTTCCGCAGCTGTTAGTAGTTCTGAAATACTGTGGTCTGCATTTTATTTTCTTCAGGTCCATTAGGACCATCTGTAACAAACGTGCTGAATCCTCAATAAAGTGTGTTTAAAGAAAAGCATATTGTTGAACTGATCATTTACAGAGGTCGAAGTTTTTGGAAACAGGACACTTTAAAGCCAAGCCTTACAACTTTGTCATATATACTTATTCTCTGGAGGTGACCCAATCTTATTTAGATTTTTAGAAGTTCTTGCAATGATGTGAAATGCATGTATATGCATTTAATGGAATATGTTGTGCACTAATTCCAGCTACAGTAACTCATGTTAATATGCAATATTAACATGCATATCACATGCAATATTAACATGCATATTATGTTAATATGCAGTATTAATTGTTATTTCTTGATACAAAATAGAAATAGCTTACTAGCATTTTCTTACAAAATCATTAAAAAGTCCTATGCTGGTTAATCATGTTGGCACTTTGATATGTTCCCTTTATTTGTTTTTACAGTATAACATTTAGCACCTTCACTGCTATTCTTACAAAATAATATCTTAGCAAGATGTCTACACCGTTCTGCCAACAGGCCCTTTAAAGGTGGCACAGGTACAGCCTGATAGATGTAAAGAAGATATTTGCAGGGTATAATACAAATTTTTAAACTCCAAGAAATCTAATTGTTAAAGACTTTAGTAAAAACAAAGAAAATAATATTCATGACTGAAAATGGATGGTTATTTTTTCTTACAGAAAATATCACAGGGCAAATCATCATGATCGTTTCAGATTTGGGTGGGGAAGAGTAAAAGGAAGACAGTTTTTAAAGACAGACAGGTTTTAGTGTGTAAAAAGACCAAAAATACTTGGAGAATCTACCTGAGTTTCGACTACTTTTTTCTTCTCTTGAAGACTTTAATGAAACTGGGGCAGCCAATCAACAGAAGCTTGGTGCAAAACCTGTCTCACTCATCTTTGCCTGTAAGTGCTGCTGGGGCTAAGCCAAACACTCAGCTATTAGTAAAACGACAGCTTTCCTCTTGAGTTTTCAGAATTGATTGTGGCCTCAGAGTTGCTTCTGCTGCAGACCTGGTCAGCAGTGGGAGCAAAAGCATGATGATGATACCCAAAGCATAATTTATTCACTGGTTATTCCTGCCAAAAAATAGAACAGAAAGAAGTTTTGAAGTTTCCTTAAGATATGGAATGCAAAAACTCCCATGATCATAAATGAGATCACTGCTGTGCTCATCAGTCTTCTTTTCTTTTCTTTTTCTCTCTCTTTTGGATCATATCCTGGAAGTGCAAGAAACTCCTTCAAATGTTCAATAGCTATTTATGATTTTAAGCTGCTATTATACCCAGCCTGGAGCAAAAGTCATATTCCTAGATTATAGCAACAGCCAAATAATCAACTAACGGTGGAGTGCAACTCACACAGCATATTATTTTAGTTTTTGAGCAGTCACAATAAAATCAATGAACTTACTCTCAGAGTAAATTACAATTCAGTGTAATGGCATATGGCCCATAGTGTCTTGGCAAAGTTAATCAACATAATCAAAATTCCTCTCTCAGCAGCAGTATCATTTGTCACATGGTAGAAAATTTATAAGGTCTGTGCAATTACAGATAAGTATCTTAACCTGTTTTTAACAGCAGACATAACTTTTACCAACACCTCAAATCCCTGCTCTTTATTCCAAAAAGTTCTTTGTTAAAAAAAGACTAAAAATTTGGATTTCTAACAATATGCAACTGGTTCAGTCATTAAAACCCATTTCATATAGTGTGCCAAATTTTATCTTTCACAATTTTCTCTTTCAAAGGTGTATAATTAGGATGGCTAGCGTAACACTTTTACATTAATTTGTACCATAAACACAGATGATTTGTCACAGAGCAATCTTTGCGTAACATTTCTTAGAGAAAATCCTAAACTATTAAAAAAGTGTGAATTACATATAGTCAGTTGCTCAAAATAGATCATGTAAAAAATAATGTGCTTTAGCTAATAGAGTGGAAAGTTACTATTTATTATTTAAAGTGCAATCCTGGTTAGAAACAGCCTCTAGAAAGTATATGGCAGGTGAACTGTTGTCAGGTTTGCTAATCAGGAGCTTAATTGTGTTGTCCGAAAAACAGATATTTGAGAAAATGAGCACAGGGTATCTATAGATACGGGCACAAAATTTACATATGTGTGTATATATATATGCACATAACTGATGTTCATACAGTGCCTCTCTGTTTTCCTCCGGTAAACCTACCTTGACTTTAGCAAGGCTTTTGACACTGTCTCCCATGACATCCTCATTAGGAAGCTGAGGAAGTAGGGGCTAGATGAGGTGACAGTGAGGTGGCTTGAGAGTTGGTTGCGGGACAGAACTCAAAGGGTTGTGATCAGCGGCACAGAGTCTAGTTGGAGGCCTGTAACCAGTGGTGTCCCCCAGGGGTCAATACTTGGTCCAATTTTGTTCAATATATTCATTAATGACCTGGATGAGGGGACAGAGTGTATCCTCAGCAAGTTTGCTGATGATACCAAACTGGGTGGGGTGGCTGACACCCCAGAGGGCTGTGCTGCCATCCAGCGTGACCTGGACAGACTGGAGAGCTGGGCAGAGAAGAACCTAATGAGGTTCAACAAAAGCAAGTGCAAGGTCCTGCACCTGGGGAGGAAGAATGCTAGGCACCAGTACAGGTTAGGGGTGGACCTGCTGGGAAGCAGCTTGGAGGAGAAGGATCTGGGGGTTGTGGTAGACAGTAAATTATCCATGGCCCAGCAATGTGCCCTTGTTGCCAAAAAGGCCAATGGAATCCTGGGCTGCATAGGGAAGAGTGTGGCCAGTAGGTCGAGGGAGGTCATTCTCCCCCTCTGCTCTGCACTGGTGAGGCCACAACTGGAATACTGTGTCCAGTTTTGGGCTCCCCAGTTCAAGAGGGACAGGGAACTGCTGGAGCGAGTCCAGCAAAGGGCAACTAAGATGATTAAGGACTTGGAGCATCTGCCTTATGAGGAAAGGCTGAGAGAGCTGGGACTCTTTAGCCTGGAGAAGAGAAGGCTGAGGGGAGAACTTATTATGGCATACAAGTATCTAAAGGGTGGGTTGAAGGAGGATGGAGCCAGGCTCTTTTCAGTGGTTCCAAGTAACAGGACGAGGGGTAATGGGCACAAGTTGGAACACAGGAAGTTCCGTTCAAATACACAGAAACAGTTCTTTACGGTGAGGGTGACAGAGCACTGGCACAGGCTGCCCAGGGAGGTTGTGGAGTCCCCTTCCCTCCTTCCCTGGAGATTTTCAAGACCCGCCTGGATGCAGTCCTGAGTAATGTGCTCTAGGCAATTCCTGCTTTAGCAGGGGAGTTGGACTAGATGATCTCTAGAGGTCCCTTCCAACTCTGATGATTCTGTGATTCTGTGATTCTGTGATTCTGTGTGAACTACATCACAAACTTGCTAATGAATACACTAAATTTCTTTGTTAGAGTATGCATACTCTGACTTTTAAATATAGAAGATGTGTCCGGTTCCCACACTCAGTGACGCTCTGCTTTTTGACTTTTAGAGCTGCAGCACTCCGCTCTCATCCTCGCATCTCAGAGACTCTGGCTACCCTGTGTTAACATCTGCCTGTCTGCTCTGATTTGGCAAGCCGGATGTTTGCTACTCTTGTGCAATAAGATTCCTGTCCACCTGCATGTGAATTCCTACAGAAACAGGAGATAAACATACAACACCTCTCTGACTTCTCTAGGCCACTGTAAATACAAGTGCACTGTGCTATAAGTGCTTTTCTTTTTATCATCTGAAAGAGATTAATCTTTAATCAAGCAATAATTCACAGAGGTGCATGCCCAAACCTTCACTCAAACTCTGTTCGGGAAGTGTCGTATATCTATCCTTTACCCATGCCTTATCAAGTTACCGTTGAAGTCCACTGAAAGGATTCCATTAATCTTGTGCTTGATCCATACGTTTTGTTTTTCACCAGGAAACGGCAATGTAAAAGGGGAATTAATACTTTCAAGGAAAGGGGCAGTCTCTGGAAAGAACAGTTCACCACAGATTGTTAGATTGAACAGCATTTAGGCACCAAACCTCGTACTGCACAGTTGGTTTCACTTACTCATAGCACTAACAGGGGATTATGTGCCCCTGTAGGAAAGTAGATGCTTAGACACATTCAAGAGTGAGTGAAATACAACTGACGTTTGAAGGAAATGGGACTGAGAATTAAAAATAAATCATAGAATCATAGAATCATAATAACAGAGAATAGAATCAAATAACAAGATATGCCCTCAGAACACCATGCTCATGGACATATTCCTCATTTTTTTGACCACAGGGTTTGCATTTTGGGCTCCTGCCTTTTGATGAAAGAGTATTCTTTCTCATGTCTGGAAGTCCGATGTATAAATGGCTGTGATAGCATTCATTGGAGTGACTAAATGTGGGCATCTACAGTGTAGTTGTCTGCAGGTCTCTCTTGACTTCCTTTGTACTCAGAGGAGAGCAGGTCAGTAAAGACAATGTTGTTTCTGGTATTAGTCACCCTATCTTAATGTAAATACTAATATTTGGTCAGAGGAATCACACTTTTAACTCGCTTAGCACAAGGATTAGGATTGCCCAGATATAGCCGTGGGTGTTCAAAATGTCCCTCCTTGTCTGCAGCTGCTACTCCAGAAGGTCCTGTATCATATGCACCAACACAAACATTTCAGGCATCCTAGGGAACCCCCAAGTGACACCAGATGTGACATTTGTCAGCCTTGTCACTGGTATTCCAGGTACACCAGGGCACTAGATGTGCCTTTTATCAACTGAATCAAGCCTTAAAATGCAATTTATTTCATCTGACTTTAAGCATGTACAAGCAGGTGTCCCAATCCCAACTGGTTGTCCAGACTCCTGTAATAGTCAATAGAAAGCCCGACTTTCCCTGACACACTTTGATAGTGGCTCATGTAAATACGCAACAGGAACTGAACTGCAGAGGAAAGCAATGGTATAGTTTGTAATATTTCACGGATATAGTATCAAATCAAAATAAATGATTAGAATATTTGCTTGTACTTAGCATCTGAGGAGACTGGGATTAAGCTGGGCATGAAATTGCGTACATTGAAAACTCATGCGATGTCATCAAAGCACTGAAGACAGAGAGGTCAGGGGGCAGGCATTTTTGTGTGCTGCTTCATTTAATTCGCACTTTACATCACAGGAAACAGTTTTCCCTTAATCTTGCTGGAAGCTGCAGAGCCCATTTCAGTGAGGAAAGGACAGGAACCAAAGGCCCCTTTGCCAGGGCCACCTGACACGTGCCGTGTTAATGCAACAGGGAAGCCACAGCAGCACTGCACAACAACTTTCCTGCCCCAAATTTCATTCAGGCCTGAAGCATACATAAGTAATACGGAGAATGGCAGTGTGTTGGAAAGTTTGCCACCAGAAACAAAAGCAGTTTACTCAAGAATGTACTTAGAAAAGATCAGATCCTCCTAGGGGAGGGGAGACATGGCAAGTAAATGTTAGGTGACTCTATTGCTGGAGTACAAGCTTATGATGATTTGGGTTAAATTGACTAGCACTTGGGATGTACTAATCTCCTTCTTCATTGATAATAAGCTTACAATAAATGTCAGATTTTTAGACAGTTGAAGTTTTATGGATATCTTCTGCCATAAATCATAAAACATTGATTTATGCTGCAATCAAAAGCTACGTAAACATAAAAAAAAAAAAAAGGTAGTTTGCATTATGCTAGACCAAAATTAGGTTAAATATAACTACTTAAGGTTCTGCCTTTGGCAGTAGTACAAACTCATATTTCAGCTTTCTGTGCCAGAGTTTCTTATCTATAGAATGGAACTGAAACTTCATCCATTCGTTAGGCTAGTAATTTTATATGGACAAGCAGTAGTAATAAGTGAGATCTTAGCCTGTTCCAGTTATTTGAGATACATTAATTTATTGTTAGATTAAATAAAACAAAGTAACAAATCAATATACACTGCACAGGGGATGAGTAGGTTGCCATGACTTTGCTGGCCAAGCTTCCTGTTATAAAACAAGGGAGATTCCTCTTATTTGCCTAATGTTTCTCTCGTAATCAGTTCCCACCTTCTTGCATTCAGCCACATACTGTGTTTTCACTTCCCAAATTGCAGTATTACTAACACCTAGTTGACTGTATTTAAATGTCCTTATCATGGAGGAATCCAAGTGAAATTGATTTCTGTCAGCTTTTAATTTTTTCCTTGAAAATGTCTCCATCTGTGATATCTGTTTTCTGTTTCACACTGTCATTCATGCCTTTGTTTTACACTGTTCCACACCTTTGTTTACAAAATCGCACCTATGGTAATCAAGAGCTTGGCTCAATTTACCTGTCTTTTTATTTATTATGTGAGGAGTGAGAAAGAAAAACAAAAATCGTAAGAAAGAAAAGATAGACAATGCAGTGCGTGACCTCATTATTGAGCAAAACAGAGTTTACTTACACAGAATGATGTTCATTTGTTCTCATTCAGGCCCAAATATATTACCGTTTTCTTAGTCTTCTCTAATGACATTCTATGTGGCAATAAGTTGTCTTTTATGTTTATACATTTGAACAGTGGAAATGTGAGACTCAGTCTCTAGAGATTACAGAATTAACAATTGTCATAAAACATAATTTAGTAAATTCAGACCACCCATTTTTGGCTATATTGCTATGGTTTTATTCTTATACTTTAACATATTCCTGCATTTGTTTGAAGGGTTAACCAATAGATAAGGAACGTGAATTTTCTGTTGTAAAAATAATGTTTTTAACCCCATGTATGTTTACTACTGTCACAAGCAGGTGACTAAATGAAGATTGAGACGTGACCACAGATTCTGTATCCCTTTAGCCAGAACCTCCTCAAAAGGTCTAGGCTGATTTTAAAAAGATAAGTCCTGCTTTCCCCCCCCCCCCCCCCCCCCCCCCCCGTAATATAGTTTGGGAAATGCCATGGGTATCTCAAGTGATCTTTGCAAACCTAACTGTGTCATGGACTTTACTCTGGTGCCAGTGAGATAAGAGCACAGATCCATTATTCTTTAGTTAGGGTATGACAGTGAGGTAGGTGTCTGGGGCCAAGCACTTCTCTGCTTCTCTCACTTTCTTTTCTGAATCTTAAAACAAGAGAGATGATCGTGTATTGCTGATTGGTATGCTAGCAATCACAGTTTAGCTTTTCCAAATGATGGGTAAGATACACTCTAGCTGGAAAAAAAAAATCCATAAAAGAATTAATTGCCAAATGTATACAGAAATAATTTTATCTTTTTGCAACACACACACGCACATACACACATCGGCAATTAAGGAATTAAATACTTGATGGTTCAGGATTACTCATTTTCTAATCTCTGTTGCCTCCCTTCATGAAGTTTTTTGGGGACCCTTGCACAAAATTAGTAATTGCCAGACTTAGCCATTTTTTAGTAATTACAAGTCAGTTTGTAATTCCTTGGGGCAGGGATCAAGCCTTGGGGAAAATACACAGGAAACCCTTTGCTGCAGAGATAAATAATAAATACAAATAGTTATAAATAATAAATAATAGTAAATGCCAATGTTTGGGGGCAGTTATTTATCTTGTGTAAAACCACATAGCTTCTGCCAGTTACAGTAGGCTGACATCAGTTTGCACAACAGAAAGTAAGAACTTTATCTCCGAAGGAACCTGTTTCACTCAGTGAACCTGTGCTACTTATCACCTACACTGTGGATACAATAGCTCAAGTAGAGTGAACTAATTTGTTTTCTTGCTGGGAATATACAAGACATGTACAGACATTTGTCAGTCTACAACGCTTGGTCCAGTGACCATGCTTTAGTCCCTGATTCCAATATTACAGAAATATAGCCTTAGATGCCTTAGCTTGGATGCCCATGTGTCAAAAACATCTCCAAATTGCTGCTACGTGATGAGGAACTCACTGGACAACTCCCTGTACATTCTTGAAGATCTCCAAGCACCAAGGGTTCTGCATCTGAAGATGTTAAAGGCTGCGCTGCTCAGATGTTACAGTAATGATGCACAAAAGTGCAGTAGTTATTAACCCTCTGAACACTGTCAAACACCTTATTATTGCCCTTTGTCTTTTTTTCAGTGTCACTAACTGGAAGAGAGTATAAAGATTTGAAAGACATTAAGGGCTCACTTCCTCTATAGTTTACCTGGCAGTGGAAGACTATTATTGATCTAGGATATGACAAAAAGAAAGTCTTAAACCCACTTTAAGCAAAAAAAAAAAAAAAAAAAAAAAGGGTGCCCTGCACTCTTCAAAGACGCATATAAAGCATTTTTTAAATTAAAGAACGTTTCATATGGACTGACACAAATATTTCAGGTTTCAAACCCAGGCAATTTGAAACAGCCATGCTATTAAACCCAGAAATTGGAGTTCAGAACAGAATTTCTGACAAGCAGCATTTCTTTGAATGGTTTGAGGGACACTGCCATAATAAAGGTAGGATCCCTTTCAATTTGAACGCACCTTCCAAATTTATTACATCTGGGATTTAGTTCAGGTGACCTGTCTACATTTCCCAAACCATTGTAAGGATTAATGATGCCAAAAAAAGTAGTGAGCAAGCTATACAACAGCTATAAATCAAGACTGCTTCACTGAATAAATTGGTTTAATGGCACTATGGTAATTTACATTAGGCAAAGATTCGTTCTTAGGGTAGTGCTGGGAGTTTCTATTTGACATGATCTGATCTCTTCATGACCAGGTTAGATTGGTCAACATGGTTCTAGGCACCTATGTGTGCATAACTGAACTTAACACTGCTCGTTTGTATGGAGTCTGAGATGACCAACAAGAATACTCAGAGGCCTTGAGCATTTGAACTGTGGGGAAAGATTGAAGAAATCATGACTGCTTAGTTTGGAAGAACGAAGACTGACATAAACACACCTGGAATATAAGAGGTAATATAAAGGACATAACTCTTGGCCATGCCTGCTCTGGTTAGGAGGACAAACGTTGGACATTGGAAAACTGGCGAAAGGTGGAGATGGTGAAACACTGGAATACTCTTGTGAAATCATAATTGTTAGAGATTTTTAAGAGTAAGGTGGACAAAAATAGGTCAGGAATGGCAAGAGCATATGGGATCTTATATTTTTATGTGATTTTTTTATTTATTTATTTCTGTGCTGCAAAATCCTTATCTTACTTTTTCAAGTTTCTTTGGTAGTTTTAAATTCTTTTTCCCATTCCAGAACTTGCAGTTCATCTGCCATCTTTTGAGGGATGCATGGACTCCTTCTAGAAACTAGCAACCAGCCAAAGAGTGATTGCAACATTTTAAACCATCTGATCCGGCTTTCCTGAAGTGCGAGCATCTCTCAAAAGAAGTGCTTTCTTGTCTGCTGTATCATCTGCCTATAAAGGCATGGGGTATTTGGTGTCCTCATTGACCTGAGATGCACTGTAGGCTAGAGGAGTATGTGGCCAACCATATACTGGTTGTGACCCAATCAGGGGAGGGGAGGGCAGGGCAGGGCAGGGCAGGGCAGGGCAGGGCAGGGCAGGGAAGGGCAGGGAAGGGAAGGGAAGGGAAGGGAAGGGAAGGGAAGGGAAGGGAAGGGAAGGGAAGGGAAGGGAAGGGAAGGGAAGGGAAGGGAAGGGAAGGGAAGGGAAGGGAAGGGAAGGGAAGGGAAGGGAAGGGAAGGGAAGGGAAGGGAAGGGAAGGGAAGGGAAGGGAAGGGAAGGGAAGGGAAGTTAAAACAACTTCTGGAAGAAAAATAACCTGTTAGATCAAATTATCCAGCACATGTTATGAGAGCTACCTTAGAGATACAGACACAAGAAATAGAACAAAAAACATAACTCATTTTTAAAGTAAAATAGCTACCGATTTTTCCTTCCAAATATTCTCAACTGTCTTAACAAATTGGATTCTTTTAGCATTCTTTATAGTTTGAAATGAAAACACAGAGATTTTTTAAATAAAAAAATATAGAAAAATAGACTATCAAAATAAATTTTGGGCTGAAAAAAGTGGATTTCAATAGAAGGAAAGAAATTTAAAGCTTATGGTGTAATGATATCAATTATTTACTGCATAAACCAGAAATAATAAATATTTCAACCCACGTCAACAAAACCATGACAAGTAGAAGACAAAAGATAATTTTTTTCTACCTTTGGGACTGATGTGTCAGACTAATCAATAAAAGCCCATTGTATGTACGTATTTTTTCACTAGTGGAAATGTATGTGTGTATATATATTTTATTAGTGAAAAAAAATGTAATGATTGTGTTGACTCAAACACACAAAAATATTAAAATATAGCATTGAGGAATTAGAGGTTTGACCATGTCTTTTATTGAACCCTTGTCTGCCTGGCAACATCAGCTAGACAGCCATTTGTGAGAATACATGACACCAGGAGCAGTTACCCTTCATGGCACACTCCTTTGAAGGGCTGCCTATAGGTCCTTCCACATATCTGCGTCTTATGGAAACACCCTCCCTGATCTCCTATCAGCACAAGAAAAACGCTCTTTCCAAAACAGACAGCAGGGGTACATTTATGGCCCTCAAAATGAGTTCTCACCTGGAGGATTGTGCTGCAATCCACCAATCTCATACTCTAAAGGGGTAATATCATTCTTCAAGTGCTTGTTACTAAATTTTGTTCAGTATAGATATTCTGAGAGGATTTATTTAATTACATTTTTATGCATAATAATATATCTTTGCTAAATCTGAGGGTTGTGGAAGATTTAGTGTTTATAGGGTGGGCATACAAGAAAGAAAGGGAAAGATCTATTGTTTCGAAACATGAATTTAAATGCAAACCTAGAAGAAAGTCTTAGAAGTTGTGCCAGAATGCTTTTGGAAAGCAGACAGGAATGCGTCCTACTCTTGGAAAGCTGGGAAAAGAAACACGCCAAATAGTTTAGAAGTCTCTTCTATCTGTATTATGGAGAAGGACACACATCCCAACTTTTGGGTCAATCTCTTTTCTGACAGAAAATTAGTCTCCTTTAATTTTAATTGTAAACTCTTTCTTTGGTCTCTTGTGACCATGAATTTTGCAGGCGAGTCAGATATTTCCTATAATCAGCTCTAAATTTCTTCTTATCCTCTACCCTCACAGATTCACCATGCCCTCTAAAACAGCAGCTGCAGATACTATTGACCTGAATCCAATATTTATGCAGGGCTCCCAGCAATGAGCCACTTAGCACATCATTTCTCACAATCCCCAAGTGGCAAGTTTGCGCATTACAGCTGATCTCATACTGTCCCAAATAAATGGAATTGCACCCTTGAGTATCTGTTCTACGTGGACATTAAGGTGGAAGATATTTTTTTAGGTATGCTTTGCTCATTTTTCAAGCGGCATTATCACTTGCAAAGCAACTTTGATTTGATTCACTTAAGGGCAAAATCAGGCCTTGGCAATAGCTTGTCATCCGTACTTAAGGAAACATGACTTATTTATAATCCACAGAACAAATAAATGTACTGCAAAAAACCCAATCAACACAACAAAAACAGAAATCCGGATCAGAGACAAGTAGTGTGGCAAAGAAGGCCTCTCACCACCTAAGCCAGCCTCTACCTTTGCAAATGCAGAACAACCTTCAGTAGGGGGAGAACTTCACCTCACATTGGAGTCTAGACAAGCTGCCAGATAAATACTTTGCTAAAAGTAGCATCAACTCCTCCTGAAGTGCATCAAAAGCCTCCATGAGATATAAACATACATATCTGTATTAAAATAAAGTGAGAAGGGGGGAAGAGGGAGGAGTGAATTCCAAGTACAGCAATGAGGCTAAACAAGCTCCAGCCCAGCTGAATGTCTGTATCCAGATGAAAAGGCACATACCAGATGAAAAGACATATAATGAAGTCATTGATTGCAGTTTGTTGGCTAAGCCACAGATCTCGTAAAGGTGGAAAGCTAAAAACATCCCACACCAAAGTAACCTATTATATTACAGAGGAGGCGAATATCAAAGCTGCTTAACAAATGTATTACACATCAAAGGCAGCAGCCAGCAAGTGGCATTATTAGGCATCCTTAGAAGGAATGGTGGGACTACAGTGTCAAAAATAGAAGGATCAACAGATAATGGATGGTAATTATAGGTACCATGAGATCTCTTCAGACTCCCCTAGGAAAACACAACTTAAAGTATGCAATAATTCTCATTAAATATAGTTTCATGATTGGATTTGTCAGTGCTGCTGCCTCTCCCATATTCTTCTTTCTCTTCTTTATCTGTAAGGTGCAATAATTCACTACTACTACCACACAGGTAATCAACTTTATTCTTACATTTTCTAAAGAACCATGCTCATAACAAAAACATGTTTTATTTTAACCATATTTTTAACATATTTATTCAATATTATCTGTATAGCCCCCCAGCTAAGCTGTGATGGCATTCTCTGTCATACCAATGCTGGAAAAGAAGGTAGCCCTGACCTGAAAAGTTTGTTATCTAAGATGCAAGGCAAGAAACAATTTCCAGCAGAGAGAAGAACAAAAGAAAATAGTGCAAAAGCATTCATTGCCTCATCACCTAGTCTCCGCATAACAGACTTGTAGCCCTTGACAGTTATGCTGTAGGCATCATAGCAAAAGACATTCTAATAACCAAAATACATTGACTTGGGAAGCATTTACAGGGAATCCCCCCCATTTCAAAGTGAAGTCAGTTATACTGTGTTCATTGTAATGTGTATGAGTTAGGATAGAGGTAGAAAGTGGGCTGCTGCTTAAGTAATATGTTCTTCAGAGAAGATCTATGGTTAGGACACCTGATTTTGGAGAAGGACAGCAGAAAAATAGGAGGGGAGCTTCATACCAAAGCATACTGGGGAAGTTAGGAAAGTCTGTTGGGTACTGTCTGAAGACAGAAAGGCTTCTGGAGCTTAGGAGTCCTGGGTGGCTGTGATGGGTGAAAAACAGCTTTTGAAGTGGCTTGCTTTGCATAGACACAGAGGAAGACTGACCTCACCTAGAACATGAAAAATATACAATGGCTGTGGTGACACATGAGTGAAAATTCATCTGATCAAACTTTAGGTGTCTGTCATGCAAACAGTGACATTTGGGACAGAATTCAGATACAAAAATTAAGATGTCTAAGTTGAGTTGTTATGTCTCAAGTATAGCTAAATATATCTCTAAGGCTTCGGTGACTGTACTAGCTAAATCTCTGTTGAGTATAACAGGAGTTTAGACACTTGGCTCTCATGTAGACACCTGAATTGAGGAGACTCGTATTTAGGTATCTGAGTCTCAAGCTGAATCTCACTCCTGCAGTAGGATTTCAAAGACTGAATATGGGCATCTAGTGTCCTCTTAGATACTCCTGGCTTCCATACACCACACCAGAAAGACACAAGTGACTCATTCATGAGTTCTGTGTGTATCTGTTATCCCCACAAAATTTTTACCCATGAGAGTATCAAATGATGTAAGATGCCTATGTTTCAGCAACCAAATCCAGTCACTCAAGTCTGATGTTAACTGCGCATTTCTAGAATGCAATGTATACAACCCATTTTAGATGTCTACTTTAAGATCAGGTGAATAAGGAATTAACAGGAAATTAAAAATGATATATATAAAATATAAAATATTACCCTATTCATATTATAATTTAGATGTCTCTTGAGTTTCCCAGTGAAATCTCAGCTACTGCTTTATGTACATCTTTTGATGTACATAAACTCTATTGAAAGTGTTAATTTAGTTTTATTGAAAATGTTGTGATTTTATTTTTGTATTTTTAAACCTGTTTCCTAGGAAAATGAAACCTATATGATCAGCCTGGGTGTTATCTGTCTGTCATTCTCTTTTCCTCCCTCAAAATATCTTTAAAATCTAATTTTCAAGTTTAACCATGTGTGAGAGAGGGAAAAAGCCTCAAATCTGTTAAGGACAAAGAAGTTTCATTAAACCAGCAGATTAATAATAGAGAGTGATGTAAAATAGTGATCCCACTGGGGAAGCGTCCAGAGTATTTGGTCAACAATAAAACTGAAACACATCAGACGATCCACACCAGGTACAGGAAAAGTATCAGCTAGAATGGACACTTTAGTAGATACAGGATAACACAGCCATGAAACACAGAGCCAAAGGACAGCAGGCGTAAGAAATCTATTTCCATAGAACCTCAGGAACAAAGAAGTTTTTTGGTAAGAAGTTAATCGGTAAATTAGTAATATAAGCATGGTATTTGTGATATAGATATACGAAGAAAAATTCATAAGAGGAGAAAAGAAGGGGACAGAATCATGGATACTGAGTAAGAATCAGAAAGGAAGATTGGGAATATCTTCCAGTGAACTTGCTGTTAAGTAATGGTGGGGAGACACTTGAGAGATAACCACGTTAGAGCAAGATGAAGCAAAATTCAGTTTAGAACATGAAAACTGTGACTTGCATTGATGAAGTTTCCCTACAGACAAGACGGAAAAATGCTTCTAAACGTTAATTATCATTTGCATTTTTGGTTTGGTTTGTTGTTTTTTTTTTTTAATCTTTTTTTAAACTTCCAGAACATTAGTAGAAATTCAATCTTAGAATGGTTGACAGGGACTAGATTTAGAAATGCACTGGGGCATCTAGATTTCCTTTCGTCACCTCTATTTTTATGTCTGAACTACTCAGCTGTCTCAAAAACCAATAAAAGACAAGCCAACACCAACTAAGAAAACAGTACAGAAAACAATTAATTCTATGATAACTGTCTTAATTTGGAACAAAGTGCCTTCAGGAGGAAGCTCAGACAGCTAGCTGAGCAACTAACTTCACATGTTACCTCCAGACTGTATCTCAGACAACCATTTTGGGAATTTATAGTTTAAAATAGTGAAAAACAAAATAAGGTCTGAACAAGAGAAGCGTGGCTGATAAGGAGAAAAGACCAACTGTGCATATGGCTCTTTGGTTCACAGCTTTGGGAGTAGGTGCCAAGATTCTAACTCAGCCCTTTTTATCATACCTACATCTTTTACTGCATGTAGCCCAAGGCTTATTAAACTCTCATACATTTATCTGTGCTAGTTTAAGATTTATTAAGACTAGGAAAAATCAATACAATATGTTTGGGGAGGGAAGGGATCCATCTTAGTTTGTGAAATGCCAAAGTGAAAGAAAATGCTAATTAACCTTTCGTGCTTTTACATGTCTGTTTGCATATTGATCCGTGTGAGCAAACGAGAAGGAAATTTTTACTTTTTATTTTTCCTGCCTATGAATGACATTATGGCAACACAGAATCCAATAGAAATTCTGCCACCAGTTTCAATGGCATTAAAGTCTCACTGCAAGCTCATTTCTAGACTCTTACTAAGCTTTCTGCTATAAAATATTATACACACACACACATATATGTATCAGAAAGTTAAACCTTGAAAAAGTATCTCCCTGTTTCTATGAAATGTTTTGGTGTTTTGTCTTTCTGATTTTGTCCAGAGCAAACAGAAATCTGTGCCTCATTTATTCATTCCCTGTTTAGGGTAACAAAGAAATGGTGCAAAAAAAGTTACAGCACAACCAGACGTAGAGGAGAAGATTGTTTCTCCGGGTGATAGGAAAAATAGCATTGCTCAATTAATAAGTTCTACCAATTACTTGTCAAATATACAGGCAACTTTGCAAGTGTATGTCTGCATCTCTTTAAACCTATTCAGAGAAAATCTGGATTTACTAAGCAATCAGCCACTTTCTGGTAGTGTTCAACAGGAAACAACAGCTGGCTAATTTAAAGTCAATGATAAAGCTACAAGATTTAGTACAAATTGATCAACATGGAGAATTCTGTTACATAAAGCCCTGAAGCAGCAAATCCTTCTTTCTTTACTTCATTTGTAATCCTATCTAAAAGCTGCTAGTTTCACAAATGGGACACAGGTGTTTGGGGTAACCGACTCTAGTAACTGAAGTCTCAGTTTCCCTTCTTAGTGCTAAAGAAGTCCAAGTCCATTACAAAACTACAGCCCCCACTGAAGACTCCCTATAACACTTACAACTCTACTAGTGGTAAGAAGAAATCTGTATAGGTATTCCCAGGTGCAGGACCCTGCATCTCCTGTTGTTGAACTTCATAAGGCTCCCATCAGCCCATTTCTCTAGCCTGCCAAGCTCCCTCTGAACGTTGGCACAACTGCCTAGTGCATCGCCTACTCCTGCCAGCTTTGCATTGTTTGCAAATCCACTGCAGGTACATCCTACCCCATTATGTAAGTCATTAATGAAGAGGTTAAATGGTATTGTCCCCAGTATTGGCACGTTTTCCCTATTGTACGTGCTTGCTCACTACTCCCAATCACCTTCTTGACCTTCATACATTTGGAAATGGTTTCCAGAATTAGTCACTCCATTAACTTCCCCGGGACTGAAGTGAGGCTGACCAGCCTGCGATTCCTTGGATCCTTCTTTTAACCCTCTTTGAAGGTAGGATTAACATTTGCTTTCTTCCATAAATCTCTCCCACCTGACACAGCCTTTCAAATATGGTCAACAGGGGCATGTCACTGACATCAATGAGCTGCCTCAGCATCTATGGGTGTGTCCTGTTACATACGATGGACTATTGTATGTCTAGTTTGTTTAAATGTTCCCTGACCTGATCCTACTCCACCAAGGGTAGGTTTTCCTTAGTTCAGACTTTCCTTTTGCTCTCAGTGGCCTGGGATCCCTAAACACCTGTCTTACCAGAGAATTCACTGAATTCCTTGGCCTTTTCCATGTCCTTAAGTCATCAGGTATCCTGCCCCATTAACATCATCCCTAATCTTCTTTTTGCTGCTGGTATACCTTTAGAAATCTTTCTTGTCACTTTCCACATCTCTCATTGGATTCAACTCCACCTGGGCTTTGGCTTTACTAGCACTACTATTGCATGATCAGTCAATGCTTCTTACTTTCCTCCTGGATGACTTGGCTCTACTTCCACCTCTTGTGCGGTTCCTTTTTATGTAAGACATTTGTCAGGACCTCCTTCTTCATCTGCACAGGACTCCTGCTGCCTTTGCTTGCCTTCCTGTAAATCATGGTGTATTATTCTTGAGCTTGGAGGAAGTGATCCTTAAAAATCAATCAACTCTCCTGGACCCTTCTTTCATCCATGAGTGTCTCCCACAGGATTCTTCCAAGTAGATCCCTGTAGACCTCCTGTGCAGTGGAGAAACAGAAGGCTACAGAATTGCCTAGTAGCTGCTTCCCCAGAGAAAAAGACTGAAAAATATTGTAGTTAGATTTTATGAATTAGGTATTGCATGTTGCCTTGCTTATCTGTCTTGTTGGTGGTTTTTTTTCTCCATTTAATACAAATATTGTTTCTTAAACTAATTAATCTTTGAGACTGGGGAAAACTAGGTCACTGAACAACAGAAATCTTATTTTAGTTTGCTCATGTTTCAGTGTGGAGGCTCTAATGAGTGTGTTAATAATGATTTCTTCACATTAGAACCCAGTTCTTGTTGCCAGTCAAGTTCTGGCAGAAGAGTTGCATTATTATTATTTTTTAATTACACATTTTAAGTATGGTGATTGTCTTTCTGAAAAGAAAACAACAACAGCAATAAAAAAGGTATCCAAATACCCTGAGGTCATAATGCTTGGGCACATGTTTAACATGAGACACATATTATTGTTTATGAATTGTGAGACTATTCCCTACTCCTAGATTATGATGCCGCAGGAGGTAGCCAATTATGGGGTAAGTAGCTCAAATGTTAAAATGATAACCCCATCTCTGTTATCCATAGAGATGTCTCAAGGCCAAGGACCTGAAAAACACTGCAGTGACTGGAACAGCAATGGTAGTATAATATCAATGAACGTGCCATTTATCAGCTCAGAGGAGATATTTGTTTAAAGAACAAAGTGTTTGTTGAACCTGAAGGGAAATGGAGTAGGATGAATGTCTCTATAGCAGTGTATCTCTTCAGATACAAAGAGAACATTCTACATGTAAAAGCATACAGGAAAAAAAAGAAAAAAAAATAAATTTCCCCAGGTTTTCCAGTCATTAAAAAAGGAATATAGGTACCGTCTAACCACACAATTTGTGAATAGGAATTGTTTTCAAACAGTAAGAGTGAAATAACATCATTAACTCTGTCCCTGATTTAGCGAAGCTTTTGAGTATGTCCTTAACTTTAAGTGTGTACTTATGTCCCATTGACTATGTAGGGACTGAGTCAAATACTGATAAATTAATTCCATGATTAAGGTAATTGGTTGATTCCTGACCTATAAGAATGTGAGAGATAGAGTGGGTAAATTAAGTAAAATTTTAATGAAGGGAACACATTTTGCCAGATAGCCAAGGATTTCTTCCAGATGCATAACCTTAGGTAAATAGTGGTAAAAGATTTTGAGACTTGTGGAAGGCAGGAAGCCATTTTGACTGCACAATGGATAGAGAGTATGTGAGGAAACAGCAAGGAAAAAGCTGCTGTTGTATTTCCATGATCCACAAATTCATCACTCCCTTAGATCTATGCAAAGAGATAAAAGAGATTGTTGGGCTTTAACAGGCTTAGGACCAAATTTGTCTCAAAATGCAAGGCTTTCTGTGTCACTTACTCCTCTTTCCTTACTTATTTCCTCATCTGTTTCAATGTTCCCTACCCTAAAAGAACCAACCCGCCCCACCAACATCACAACCAACCAACCAACCAACCATAAACAAACAAACAAACAAAAAAACAGTTTAGGATCTGTGTAATTGTACAAGGAAAAACACACAGAACCTTTGCACTCATTTTGGGACTTTGGGTACTGTTAATCAAAGGAATAAGCATCAGAAAGCAAACTCGACACTTCTATTTCTCCTTTCTTCTCGCTATCACCAACAAGAATGCATATCGAGGGGCGCGACAAAGAAGAGGTATGGGATGAGACTGAGCTTATTTCTAAGAAGGTTCCTGAAGAACTAGATAGGGGCTACAGTAAGAGGTGTATGAATAAAGCATATGTGCTGAGGGAAAATAGCAATTCAGAGGCTGGGGAAGGCTTCAGATCTAATGTCTACAGAAGGAGGCATGCTATTGTATCTGTCATATTGGCACAGGAATGACAAAAGCTCACTCATTTGTTATTGAGCCCAAGCTCCATGGCAGAGCTTCAAAAGGACTTTTGTGTAACTGCACACAGGGCAAGGCAGCGATAACAAAATCACAAGAAATACTTCAAGCAGTAAGCAGATCGTAGAGCCCAAGCCACCAGGATCACTGGCAGAATTACAGTCAGGCAATTCCAGGAAGTTTAATATAAAAATATTTTTTATTTCCTATTGTTTTCACTTCTGTTGTTAAAGATTTAAAAACATTTTCTGGAGTTTGAATGGCAGAGGGTTTCCTGCAGCATGGCAACAAAGAGCGACTACATATTGGATTGAATACATTCCTGTGACGAAGGTTGATGGGTTTTTTTTGCCCTCAACTAAAGCATCTTCCCTACAAGCCACTCCTTTTCAAATGCAAAACTGTTATCTGCAACAGTTTTCAAAGTTGGATAAAGAAATACCCAAGTGCTTTAGTGAACTACATTCCTCATTCTTCAGGAGTGTTTTCTTCAAAGATCTTCACATACCTGGTGTAACTTTCTTTCCTTTCTATGATTCAAATACATTACTAGAAAGCAAGGGTCTTTCTCAGACAGAGCAGAAAAAAAGCTTATCACAGAAAAAAAAAAAAAAGACAAATAGAAATAAAATGGCACGACACACATGGACCCTGGAATCTGAGTAGAGCATACTACTGCCTGTCCTGTATGATTATGTCAACATAAATCTTAATTAACACAATCTGAAGGCTTGGTTTGTGGCTTTGATTATGTCAGGACCATCCTGCTCCTGGTTTCTATAGTCTAGATATTTTATCCACAGTGCTGCTATTAATAAGCTGTATGTTGTGACCCTTATTCTGGCTCCACCCAAAACCCATGATTATGTCCTGACATTTTCAATCAAATAATCACATCTCTGAGCCCAGTTCCACTGGACTATAGTCTGCACTAAGTGACTTGGACTGACTGTTTCTATATGATTCTAACACACAATTTATGTGCAGAAAGTTCTCCTGTGAAAAACATTATCCTTTAGGACATGAGAAAACACAGCACAGCACAGAAACTACTGAAGCAGTTTCATACTGACCATACCCTATAGTCACCAGAGACTTTGTTATTGATAACAATTTTAAATGCTTACACTCAGATGCTGTCACCATGGACAGGAACATGAAGTTCCAAAATAGCTCCACAAGCTACTGTTTAGTAAAACACGGAATGGAAACTAAAAGGTAATCAAAGCCAAAAATCCACTGACTTCTCTAGAAGTTGGAAGTGATCTTACGGTCAGACACAACACTAACAAAACAAAACAAAAAACCACATCACCTTCTGAAGCATTAGTCCTTCCCCATTTCTTTTGTTCAAGGGAAAGTTATTTCTTCCTAATTCCTACCTCCTGGGTCCACTTACAAGGTTCCTGGATACAAGGTTGGGGTACCTCATGTGGGTACAGTTACAACTCTTCAGCATGTGTGTGGATGCTATTCAAGAAGGGAACAAAAGATGACCAAAGGGAGACCACAAAAATAGGAATCTCTGCTTAGTCTTAGCAGCAGTGCTACTCCATTTTCTCTAGTGTGCGACTTGATTACTTTTGTGATTTAACCCCATTAAACATCTCAACCCACTCTTTTGGTCACAAATCCAAAACAGAGCAGCATACAAGCTACTATGAAGAAAATTAACACTATGCCAGCCAAAACCAGTACAATTACTTACAGAAGAGCTCAAGCGTGTGTGAAGAAACATAAAGTTGAATATGTTTGTGGACACCCCTCTGATGTCCCCTGTCTAAGGCCATATTTTCATTCACATAGTAAAGAAAATCACTCTTTTCCTGTCAGGAGTAATAATAAAGTTATCTCAGACAGACAAAGAATGAAACTTATTTCAAGCAGGAACTTCTGGAATTCTTAAGATAAAAGAAAACAAAACTTGTATTATTTAGGTGACAATCACTGAACAGTCTTCCTTTTTCTTTCTAAGCTTTTTGGTGAATTAAAGACAGAATAGACATAAGGTGTAACAAAAAAAGAGAGTTTTTTCTGCAACCAATATGTCTAAGCTAGCCTACCAATTTCTTCCACATTTTACCATTACACAGATTCCTAAAACGTGTCCATGAAAAGTGCAGATCTCCTGATGTTTTATTTCACCCTATTAAAGATAGGTTTGATTTTCTTACCATTCATGGGTCTGATAGAAGTATTTCATATATCCTCTGAGAACTTGCAGAGCACTGATTGACAACCTCTTAGTTCTGCTCAGTATCTCAAGGATGGTTAGATTTGCAGACACTCTTCTGTCCTTATTTGTGGCTTTTTCTCTTCACTACAAACTAATTTAGTGCTTTCACTACTCTTCTGGTAGTGAAAATAAGTCCAATGAGAGTTCATCCATAGAAACATGGAATCACAGAATGGTTTGGGCTGGAAGGGCCATTTAAAGGTCATCTAGTCTACTCCCCTACAATAAGCAGGGACATCTTCAACTAGATCAGGTTGCTCAGAGCCCCGTCCAACCTGACCTTGAATGTTTCCAGGGATAGGGCATCTACCACCTCTCTGGGCAACCCGTGCCAGTGTTTCACCACCCTCATTGTAAAAAAATTTCTTCCTTATATCCGGTCTTTGTAAGTACAGACAATGCTGATTTCTTTTATGATAAATGTCAGTGTTGAATGTTACAGGACTAAGCAAATTCCTCACAACTCATAATAAGCACACAAACACATACATAAAATAATTCAATTCTGACACTTCACGGGTCCTTCGTTAAATCCAGTCAAAGTACCATTCTTTCTCCTTCCAAGAACTTCCTCTGATTAACATCCCCTGGTTCTTCCCTGCTGCAAAAGTCAGTTTTACAAGGCTGAAGATGACCAGTGTAAAATCTGCAACAGTTCTTTAGTTCTTGAGTAACTCAATTGCTTCTGAAAGCATTTTCAAAACTTCCCCTCTCTGCATTGCAAATCCCACTTCACTTTAGCAATCAATATTTAATAAATTTTTGTTGTTTTTCTATTTATTTTTTTTTTATAACTACCTTTTCTACTGTGAACTTTAATTACTTCAGCACATTAAATGAATCACATCCAGGTTTACTTCTGCTGTCACTTACATATCAGTCCACTGGTACAAAACACCAGAGAGAGCTTGAGCTGCGAAAGGAGCTTCCTAGCCTATAGCTGATCCTGATATAAGTAGTTCTTTTGTATTACCTCATGTAAGACCTAATCTAATAACGCTGTGTGCACAGTCAAAAACTCTGCTGGATCAGTCAAAGCAATGTTACCTCTTGACTAAGCCAATAGCTTGTCTCAGCTGGGAGAAATGATTCAATGTTCCTGCGAGGTCTGCTCTTAGAAACAATCACTGGTGACAAGTACTAGAGCACAAAGCTAACTAGGCCTATCTAGCGGGGGGGTTACTTTCCAATTAAATAGCATCTGTTTCTTTCCATAACTGCAAAACATGTAGAGAAACGGTACCAGCCTCCATGAACGTCACTCAGATTTGTCCTATGGTTGAGATATGAGTCATAGACATATTATGGCCACAGCTAATTTGTAAAGCAGTAAGGCAGGAAAGCAGATTTCTGCAGTGGCGTGACTCTAGAATTGTATTTCTATGGCTCACCATCAAATTACTCGGGTTTTATAGCTTTGGAAGTGTCTCCCTTTGGTCCTAATCTCTGTGGGAAGTGATAGCTAGTCCTGCACCACAGCTAACATATCTCTGCTGATTGGAGGAAGCTATGTTTGTAATGGGTATATCTCCAGTTCATCTTTAAAGCCTGAGTCTGCCAACGTGCATCAGGGAATCAGTGCAAATGAGGGAAGGGGAAAGTATAAATGATGAATCCACCATCACACATATCCAGCTTTTTCTGCCAGAATAGATGAAGCTAGAGGCACAGGCATCTGGACAGCTGCTTCAGCCCTCAATTTTCGTGGCATTTGTGGAGTGTCCCTACCTCTTTATCTCAGAAGTAACTCCCCAGTGACCAACAAGCTGCTGAGACTTCACTGGAGACGGGATTTGGAGTTTAATGAGCAGAGATTCAGCAAAGCATGAGCAACTAATGATGTAGATTGGAAGCCCCATATTGTTTAGAGCACTGCCAGGTGTCAATTGTGATTCCAGTTGTAAATTAATATCATCTCAGAGTAAATGGTCTGTTGTATGAAAAAAATAAAACAACTGACTTCATTAGGAGAGGGTTGGTCTCATGGGAATGAATTTTATACACAATGCAGGATTATTTATTTTTTAACTTGGCACTTTGGAAGAGAAACAAATCCTGCCAGCTTGCACTGAAAATAACCAAGGCGAACAGATGTACTGTAGCATATAGAAGAGATCAACAGAGAGAGAGAGAGCAGGGCAAAATACTGGGAAAAATACTTTGGCTGGGAGGTTGCAACATCTGGACCTTTAAACATTATAAAATCACAGCTATTTCCATCCTCCACACCCTCCTAAAAAGAAAAAGGAAAAAGGAAAAATAAGAAAAGTATTGTACTCCTGGTGAGATCTTTAGAGTCTCTGAGTATAATGAACTCAGGAATAAAGTACTACAGGTTTGGCTCTCCCCTACTTTAGAGGCTATTAGCTGGGACTCAGCATCCCTGCTCTGTCGATCCTTCATGGATATATTCCCCTCTGTGTTCTTCTCCTCCAATCACTCTGGACGTCACCAACATGTTCTGCAGACATTTCCCTGAAGTGGGTAAAAGCGTAAGATGAATTTAATTTTTTGACAAATCACCTTTCTTTTCTGACTTAAAGGAAAATGGACTAGTGAGAAATCTTCAAACTACTGTTTCGTCCCATGTGTCTATTTTCATATACACTTATATAACACATCACCAGTTTAGTCAGCACTCCTTCCACTTCCATTTTAAACTGCCCAGAGTCACAACCTAATAACTGCTCAAAAAAGCTGTCTTTCTTGACTTTTTTAGTGTGTAAAGATACTCTGGCTGAGATTCTGATCATACAGATGGTCCTTGTCCCGTATCTCCACTGCACTGCAAGTGTGGTCTATTACAGTGCACCGTGTCATTCCAGATGCTTGTCCAAAAGAACAGAGAATTCCTTTGTTTGTGTAGAAAACCATTTATTTCTCCTCAGTTATTCTGTAAAGAAGAAGAATCAACACATTCCCAGCCTTTCAAATGCGCTTGGAGATCTGTGGATGAAACAGGTTATTGTCAGCCTTAAAGGAAATTAACTGAGACTGACTGGGAAAATAAGTACAGCAACAACAGTTAGAAACTTCCCAGTTTTCTTTTTGTCTTTAATTTCTTTGACTGTTGTGACAGGTAGCAGAGGTGTGTTATAGACTGTATGTGTTACTGTGATAAACTAATGCAGTCATGTGTAAGGTTTTAGTCCGAGGCACATCAACTGAGACGGGGATGTATAATTGCTTTGCAAATCCCATTACAAGGGGGCAAGATGAAGCAGGTTCTCTGACTAATAGACTTGCAAAAATCATGAAGTCTGATTGAGGTTCATTATAAAATAATGCTGCTCACAGAGTAGGAAAATAACAAGGCAGCTCCATTGCCCTCTGGTACTCCTCGCATGTGGATCACAGTGAGAACGAACTGCTGTCCAGCAGGAGGTGAGAAGGATTCGGCTGCTCACAGTGCACATTCTCAACCTCCTCTGAGACTTATTACTGATAATGCCTATAGATCATTGCAACAGCTGCTGCACTGATTCGGACTGGATCATCACCATTTCATAGGAAGTCATGGAAAATACTTGAAATTGCATTCTTAGAGCCGCAGCGAGCACTGCTGTTGGGCTCTTTTATATTTCAAATGTAGGTCAGCCTCTGGCTACTTTTGCTTTGCTTCTGCTTAAGCTACATTTCCTCTCTTTTTTATCTGTTTAGATTTTCTGTTAAAATATCTGACAGGAAAGATGCTTTTCTATTTTTGCTATGTCTTGCAGTAGAGATATTAGAAGCTTATTACTTCCTTAATGTGGTAAGAGCCGAATCGTATGATTTGAGTGTGTTATTTTTCTTAGTAATGTCTTGTTAGAGTTCTTGCTAATGTCAAACATAATCGGGCCCTGTAGTTTTATGCTGTAAAGTGTGATTATCATTGGATTTTCATACTGAAAATTTTAAGTACATCATTTCATATGCAGTTTTAAACACTTAGTTTCAGTGGGAGACGTAATTTTAATCGTTACAGCCTAAACCAGAAAGGCACATTTACAATAGCTAGCAGCCCTGTAGGAGCAACTGAAGTAAAGGCATATTTCATAGATCAAAACTCTAATCTTGGGCCTCTGCAACAAATTATCATGGCGCGTCTCATCCTGAGCTGTTAAATGGTCCAAACTGTGAGTTCAGTTGTTGGTTACAAACCATTTATAAGTCTCTCTTTCAAGGACTGGACTTCACAGCTCTGTGCATCCCATATACTACCTTTGAGTTCTGAAATAAACTGTCATCTCTACAAAATAGGTTTTCTACAAAGTACAGAGGTAGAAATTAAGTTTTGATATGTGCTTTGTAAACAACTTAGATTAGGCAGGCTGAAATCCCCCTCAACACAGCTGCTTGTTCAGTGCAGAAAGGTAGGAAGAGGAAAAAATAGAAATGTGCATCGCTCATGTGTATGTGCTCCAGTAATTGCAAATGAAACAGAAAGAGGAATGGATGGGTTTGGTAACATACATCTTCTTACAATGAAACCAACCATTTACTGCCAATTTTTTTCCAGGTTTTCTATTTTCATTTAAAAAACTTCCCAAATTAAAAGCAGGTTCCCCTTGGATATGAATGAACCTTTGCAGAATCATGATGGAACATGGTGCAAGTTTTAAATGAGTGCAAAGGTGAATGCATACTCACAGATGGTTTTGCATGGTTTCAGCTCAAAAAGTAAGCAAAGTCTCTGTGGTGTCAGTCACGTCTTCCTTTTGGGCTTTAGAATTAGCTTAAGTTGTGCTTGCAGGGTGAGGGTTAAAGAAGTTCAGAGCTGGCTGTGCAGGTTAGCACCATCACTTCTGAATGAGCTGTGGGGCAATATCCAACTGCTACAAGTGCAAAAACTCTCTCTTCCCCAGTCCAGTACAAATTATTATGGCAGAATGGATATGGAACGTAAGAGCTGGTATCTTATCTGTGCATGTATGACTTTAAAAATTGCATTAGAGGAAAACCAAGCAAATATAACTCCACTGTACCTTAGGCATGCACAAACATATCTGTACATAGATATGTGTATATATGCATATATTATTGATTAGACAAAGCAATACAACAATACTTATCATCTCAGATGAATAGAACATTAAAAATTTCTGTAGTAAACTGTTTAGTGAAAAATCAAAGAGGATCCAGCCTCCCCAACTTTATTCACTCTCCCTTCACCCCCCAAAAAGGACACAATGAATGAATGAATTAATAAATAAATGATTAAGTAAATAAATAAATATGTATGTGCATGTGCAGATATATATGTATTTCTGTGTGTGCGCAATTTTCTTTTGATTGAATGTGTAATGATTTCAGAGTGAGCTTTTGGGGCTTCAGTTCTTCAGGAACTTAACAGGTTGTGCTTGTGGGGTTTTTTTCTCCCCTAAAGAAAGCAGTCTTATTCCATGAAAATGTCCCTTCTGTCAAAGAAACACTTTTCTATAAAAAATAATTTCTGCAGAAAAAAATTCAACTGTTTCTATTTTCTAAAGCTAGCACAATAATAAAACTCCCACACCAGCAGTGCTCATTAGTTGTTATAACTTAGCTATTATTTTAACAGTCCAGCTGTCTAGGTGCTTTTACAGTCTTGTGGGAAGCGAGTCACCTTTGCCATGAGGACCTTCTATTTCAACCATACAATTCCCAACACAAAGGCAAGGAGACAGAAATAAGAGGGGAAAGCACAATTAAATTATAAATTTATGCTACTATCTTACAGATTATCTTTTTTTTTTTTTTTTTTAATTAGTTCAATGGAGTATTCATGAACTCCAGGATCAGTTAGGTAATGCCTGTCTCTGTGCGGAAGATCTAATATTTAAGCATGTTTTGGAACAAGTGTGCTTAAAAAAAGGACTTGTTGGATTTGGAGGAGAAGAGAAATTGCATGTCAGACTGAATCAAGAAAGTGATTATCAGCATAATTGTGCTCTTCCCTAGGGATAGGAAACATGGTCAGGAGATGGCTGCTCTGATAGCTTGGGAAGGAAAATAGACAAGAGTCATTGGCTCATTTTCACTGTAAATGAAGCTTGACAGAGGATCTAAGACCTCTCAATATATCAGTGTGAATCACTAGGCCATAACCAGGCTGCTATTAGCTGGTAGAAAAGCTTTCCTCTAAGTATTCTGATGCTGCTTTTTTCCTGACAAGTTGAATAAGAACATGGTAAGACTAGAAACCAAGCCATGACTTCCTTGCTGGAAGCAAACTTTTCCTAAAGACTACGTCAGAGTTGGGTAAATCCCAAAGTTCTGGATTATTTCAAAGAGGAATTAGAATTCTTAATAGTTAATATCAAGTTTCTGTGGGAACAGGGTCTTCTGTCTGAGTTAGGAGTATAGCTGAGATAAATGTGTTGGTTTTTGCTTGGCTGAACTTCAGACAAAATATGGTTAGATGCCAAAATGCGGTGCAGTTCCAGTGAAGGTGGTTTGTGTAGGTGGAGATCTGACTTTATCCAAAACTGTTTGGCTCCTGTATTGCTAGGCTGAGTATCTTACACCAACCTGCAAACTCTTCTTGAGAATGAAACATGATTAATCTTGTGTTCCTCAAATCTTTCACTACAATGTGTTAAATAGATATACATATAATATTTCTATAGGCAAAGTGCTTAGCAGAGTTCTAAATACTGTGTCGTTACTGTTCCTGGGCATAAATCGTGCTTTCAGAAAGCATATCTTAGTCAATAAATAAGGAAGAAATGAGGACTAGAAAAGATCAATTATATGGAAAAGGTTCGTATATGTTCCTTATTTTAATCAGCACTGTAGCATTTCCAGGAAACATAATCAACTTTAATTTATTAATTTCTTGATAGCCTCCAACAAACACTGAAAATAATTAACACCCTTGCTACTTCAGACTGATGATTTTTAGAGATGAGTGAGTTTGATTGTCTTGAGAGTGAACAAATCCGGCTTTGGGAGTTGAAGCATTCGGCTATATATCCAAGTTTTGCTGGGTGGTTTCTGTTCTAGTTTGAAGGGAAAAGAATAGTAAAGATGAAACAAGACTGGGAAGAATGGAGGTTTGTTTGAGTAAAGAGCAGATGAGTAAGATATAAGAATAAAAAAAGACTTTCTGTAGAGAGAGTAGATGAGAAGAAATGTCTTCTGAATAGAGTTTATAGAGCATATTATTTTGATAAACAGATGAATGTCTATTTCCCAAATGTGCCTAAGTGACATCAGAGCTTAAGTCCTGTTTTTAAATATGAAATGGGTGGGCAGGAGTGAATTTTAAAAGATTTTTACGCCCTTTGTCCTTTGAAATATTTTCAACAGCAACAAAATTCAAGTGAGATAAAAAATAGAGAGTCAATCTTAAAAAATAACACAACAAGACAGAACACAAAACCAGGACGATTATTAAGCAGGTCACCCCAGCTTTAAAACAATCTTAAAACCCACTGAAGTCAAACAAATTGTAAACAAATTTAACTTATTTTGAAATATTTGCTGAATCAAGGCCAGATGTCATTGAAGATGAATTGGCATAGACTACTGATTCCAAAATTGTAATCCAAGTGGTGTTAGAGGTCCATGAAGCCACAGTAAGAAGTCCCAGGTGGTTCACGGAACCTTGTAACTCCAGAAAAGCATATGGTGTTTTGAGGGCTGACAGTGTTCTCTGAGCTTTGTGAGCTGGTGGTGACCATATTAGGGAGGTGGATGAATATACCTTCTTGGAGAGGAGCAAAAAAGTGAAAAAACACAGAATGGAAGAAAAAAGTGTGTTGGCAAGACACAGTGTGAGGGATTTAGACTGGGATACTCTACATCTGCAGGGGAGCTGTGCATGATGTCCACTTTCTGCAAAGATCTCTCTTACCTCATGAAACCCCAGCTTCATTATTTTTCTCTCATTTTATTTCTGTGTTTTATTAAGGAGATCTGTAGTCTCAGATATAAAAAAAGATTTCAAAAATGATATATGACAGTTTGTTAATCTGAGTTTTTCTTCCATCCCTCCCTATCATTGCAGACACAAAGTCGTTTGCAAATCATGAATTGAAAGTCAAAGTCCTATTGTTGGAGGAAAAAGAGAAAAGACACTTTTTGTTTCTAAGTCAGCTTCACCTTAGTGAAAGATTCGTGGCTTGACAGCCCTGCAAACTAATGGGCTCTAGTTATTCTCTCAACAGACCAAGCACAAATTGTGCCATTATGAGCCTTTAGTTGCTGCCTCAAATTTTTACTTGAAGAATCAGTTTTGACTGAACATTATAGAGCAGTCTACTAGTATGTAACTCATCTTCGTTGTCTTTAACCATTGAATATTTTACCATCCATACTAAACTAAACCACCAGACTTTACAGTCTCTACTGCTCTCTACAGTCATTGGAGAGAGAAGTCTTTAACAGAGGTATCCAATATAGGTGATTTGTTATTTGCCAGTTTGAATCTTTTCCCGGTGAGCTAGAGAGGCAGCCCAAACTCTGTTGATGAGTTTTAGGCTGAGATCGTGTTTTTGAGGGATAAAATGCATGGAGTCAGTCCACATTTTAGACTGTATCTAGAATAATGTGTCCTGTTTTGTCTCCCCTAATACAAGAAAGACATCTACAAACTGGAAGAAGTTCAGTGGGAAGCACTGAGTTGGTCAGGGTTAGAGCACTTGCCCAGTGAGGAGAGGCTGAAGGACTGGAGCTTGTTCAGCCTGAAGAAGGCACAGCTTCAGAGGATCTAACAGCAGCCTCCCAGGAAACTATGAAGAGGTCATCAAGAAAATGGAGCCAGGCTTCTCACAGCTTTGCAGTGGAGTTAATTTAAAGGTAAGAATGTATATGCTTGTATCAGGGCCTCTCTCCTGTGACTATAAAATGAGTTTGTTTGGCTTTTAATTTAAAGCAACATTTGATCATTTCCAGCTGTTTGTTCTCTGGGACTTTCTGCTCTTCCTTAGCAATTCACCTCAGTTGTATTTAGGCACAAAGATTGCCGTAGGAAACTGGTGCTTTATGAAAAAGAAGAACGATGGTATCTGTGACAGCAACATTGTGACAGGAATGGCCACACTGTGACTCAGAGTGAAGCTATGAATGAAAAAATGCTATTAATAGCAAGCTCAATTTTTTGGAGGGTGTAGGTAAATGATGTCACCTAAGATGAGTTTCAGTTAGGATATCTGAGTTAAAATGGCAAAGGCATTCACCCAAAGCTCCTTTAATTTGGACAAACTTTGTGCTGAGATCCTGGCTTGGATCCTGACCCAGAGTGTATCATGGCTGTAACTATCTAAAAGGCTGTAGATTCCAAAGTTTGAGATTTAGGTACATGTGGAGTGAATAGAAGGTCTAATTTTCCAATTTAAATGCATCCTGCAAATTAGATTAAGAAAATCTCATCTCAGTTGTGGCAATCACAGGGAGAACACAGATGTTCAGCATTTACAGAATAATGTTCTGTTTTAAGGCATCGGTTATTCTTTCCTAAGTAGCCCAAATCAACACATTTCCATTGCTTCCAGCATATCTATACCAGTTATCAAATTAGGATCTGCAGCCATTCATTTCAAGTGCTAGCTTGGCATCAGTGCTTAGTGGGCACCTTAATATAAAGACTATTTGCTAACAGATGCAATTGGTTCTCTACTGCACATCATCCAGTTTTATTCAGCATTTACCTGCCTCAGTTATCTTTAGGCAGCTAATTCACAGATGCAGCAAACCATGTGTTATTTCATTTGACTGAAGTATCCATTTATCCCAGTCCCACCGCCAAATATGCCAGCATAGGAAATATTGATTTATTATTACTAGGGGTGGTTTTGTTTGTTTTCTTTTTTAACTATTATTATTGGAATCCTTTAGGTTTTTATTTGAAGAACTTAGTCTTTTGCAAAAGTGAAGGATACAGCAATGAAAAAAATAAATAAAGAATTCAGATTACTGGCTATTTCTCAACAGCACTTGGAGTAGTTATCTGCAATTAAGTTCTGTGATGAGTTAACCTTGGTTGGCCATCAGGTGTCCACCAAGCCACTCTATCACTCCCCTCCCATCAACAGGACAGGGGGAGAAAATAAGATGAAAAGCTCGTGGGTTGAGATAAGGGCAGGGAGATTTTTCACCAGTTATCATCACGGGCAAAACAGGATCAAATTGGGGAAGATTAATTTAATTTATTGTAAAGCAAAATTAAAGTAGGATAATGAGAAATAAGAACAAATTTAAGAATACCTTTCCTCCTCCTCTCCCTTCTTCCCCAGCTCAACTTTACTCCCAACTCTTCTACCTCCTCCGCCTGAGTGATGCAGGGGGATTGGGAATGGGGTTGTGGTCAGTTCATAATGCTTCATGTCTGCTTCTCCTTCTTCTTCACACTCTTGCCCTGCTCCAGCATGGAGTCTTTCCCCTAGGATACAGTCCTTCACAAACTGCTCTAACATGAGTCCTTCCCATTGGCTGCAATTCTTCATGAACTACTCCAGCATGGTTCCTTTTCATAGGGTACAGTCCTTCAGGAACAGACTGCTTCAGTGTGGGTCCCCTGCGGTGTCATAGGTCCTGCCAGAATACCTCCTCCAGCATGGGGTCCTCCCCATGGGCCACAGCTCCTGCCAGGACCCTGCTCCAGCCTGGATTTATGTGGGCTGCAGCTTCCTTCAGTGCATATCCACCTGCTCTGGCATGGAGTCCTCCAGTGGATATCTGCTCCACTGTGGAGCTGAATGGCCTGCAAGGGGACAACCTGTCTCATCATGGTCTTCACCATGAGCTGCAGGGGAATCTCTGCTCGGGCAAGTGGAGCACCTCCTCCCTCTCTGTCTTCTTCTTGGTGTCTGCAGACTTGTTTTCTCTCACATTTTCTCGCTCCTCTCTCCCAGCTGCTGTTACACAGCATTTTTTACACTTTCTTAAATATATTATTGCAGACGTGCTACCAATGTCACTGACTGGCTCAGCTTTGGCCAGTGGTGAGTCCGTCTTGGATCTGGCTCTGTCAGACATGGGTGCAGCTTCCATCATCATCTCACAGAAGCCACCGCTGCAGCCCTTCCACTGCCGAAACCTTACCACATAAACCAAACACAGACTCTATTAAAGGAACAGTTGAAGTTTAGTACTTTTAAGCTAAAAAAAGAGAGCTTTTGATTAGGAAGACAAAGGATATGAGTATCTTCAGTAATATAAAAAATAATTGTTATCGATGGAAAACAAAAATTAAATAAGACAATGTGAGAATGTGTGAATAGTCATATAAGGTCATACTGAAGGTCCACATATTCCCATATTCTGTTTCATATAACAGGTCACCATGCTGATAAAATTAAGAACATAACAGCCCTCCTTGGAAGTCTTCCAGATTTGGCTAGGCAAGACTTTCCCAACCCAGTGAGACAGTAGTCCCACCCAAAGTAGGAGGTTGGCTTAAAGGACCTCCAGAGATCCCTCCCAACTGATTTTTTTATTCATTATAATGATACTTTCCCCAGTATCTTCTTCTTCCCTTCACTGATTTATTTTGAATCAGGGGAATCTTGAGCCAAAGACAGTTTTTATTTAGCAGTCTTTAAATAGTGAACCTTTTTTTCCTAGCATTTTACATGAGAAATAATAATAGGGCACTTATCCTTCAGAACACAACCAGATGCTTTCCATGGTAAATCTACTATGAGACACACTGACCTTTGAACTTAGAAATGGGTGGGGGCAGGGTAGGATTCTCCAGGCAGTTTTTCTTTTTTTTTCATGCTTCTGAAAATATGTTTCCCAAATATTTGTTCTATACTGCAAGCACATTTCCCAACCGGAAGGTTTTGCAAGTGACAGTTTCCTTGATAACCTCAGGCTGTGTGAGGGAGCTGCATGACCAGACTTCGGGAGTTTTTCTGTGCATGCTCTGATTCATTTTTTCACTTCCATTGAACAATAAATAATTAACTGTCATGAAGACCAGCCCTTAGAGGGCAGCTTGTCTCAAAAAGCTATCATCCCACTAGGCAAAGCCACACAAGAACTTGTGCTCACCAGCTTCCCTTTTGTATTAATAAACTGCTGTTATTTGTGGCTTAAGATATCATTGCTCACTGTGGACTTCAGGAGGGAGGAAATAATTAGCTGCTGGCAAGCACGTGGGAAGGAAATTCATTGTCATCACTGACAAATAGGAGGAGACACTCTCAGCCACAAATTATTTTAAGTCACACACATTCTCCAAGTCTCAAAGGTCAGCCTGGAGGAGTGCATGATGAACCAAGTGCTGGAGCGTCGCTGAGGTAGCCCAGCCAGGATCAGTGCGACGCTGCCTCAGCAGCTGTACAAACACATGTGCCATAAAGTATATTTACATCTATGAACTCTCAGATGATTTTTTTACACAGGGCAGGCCTGGATTTGTTGGGAGGGAACCAACAAAGACAATGAGGTGATTGAACAGCAGTGAATGTAGCATGCTTTGCCTCATCAAGTTTCACGGTTGAGTCTGCTGTTGGTTACAGGTCTCACAATTTCTCATGTCCCAGAATTCTTCTTTATGACTGCCACATAAGAAATTTCAGCGAGGTAAGTTTGTAATGCCCATGTCCCTTATAAGTAATGCTGTCATGTTATTGGGAGACAAGAAAAACAACACCGTGAAACATCAGTCAGTCCAAGGATGGTCTCAGGAAAGGTGAATGCACAATCATACTTCTTACCCCCATCCCCAAGGACTTTGCCAAGCCATGACATATGGTAACAACCCAAAATTGCCACTGAAGTTTTTTTCTCATACATCTAGCCAGTGGTCACCTCACTCCTTTTCCTCTTCTGATCTCTGTCAGGGTATCTGAAACTCCCGCAGCAGGTAGGCAGCTGGTGGGTCATGACTGCTGCTTGTGACACTGGTAATGATTGTCCTTTTAGTACCTTGTATTCACACCATCTGTCTGTTGTATTTGCCTGCTCTGTTATGTTTTATCCTTGCATTGTAAACTCTTCAGGGTTGGATCTCTTCTGACATGTATTTCTGAAGTGCCAAACACAGTAGGCTTTTACTTTAAAAGTTCTGGACCTGTACTATTTTATATAGAGAGAATAATAAATAATAATCAATTATTTTTTTTAAGCAGTGAGAAAAACAATATCTGGGTTAGTGATATTCTCAGAGACGCATAAGCCTGTTCCTAAACCTGATAGAATTTATGGCTTATAGGAGAACTAATAACTTTTTTGTAATTTTCAAAAGACAAAAAGCTATTACAGCTGGAAATAAAATATTAAGAGAAGTGGGCACAGCAGCTGAACTGAAGTATTAGTTACACCTGGTACCTAAGATTTTGCTTTTCTTTCCCAACAATATAAGAGTGTTGGACACATTCAATATGTGATATCTATTTCCCCTGTTGCTCTTTAATAACTATTGCTATATAGCTTTTTCTCTGGATAGAAAGAGTAATTCTCCTGTCCATCACATGAAATGTAACTGCGTGTAGAGAAAATAAAAGCATTGGTATTACAGATGTATCTTTGTTTGCACTTATTTCCTTCAATGTCGATTCTAATTTCACCATACCCCTCAGCAACAAGTGCTATATTAAGCAATCAATTAAATGTAAGAAGGAAATTAAATATATTCGCTTTTGGACTGCTACAACACTTATGGCAGGTACCATACCTTGTCTTTGCACTGGAGAAATAAAGTATTTTAAAGTGGGACCACTGCACAAAATGGTAGTTTGTTTCACAGAGATTAAAGACATTCTAAAATCCACAGCACTACAACCCAAGCAAGCACCTCCTGAGTCAGTGAGCTTATTGTACTGAAACACTGAAAAGCAGTAGAGAAGAGCAAATTAGACATGACCATGCGCTACAAGAGCACAGAGCATTCAGTAGCACTCTGGGCTGCAGGAACAAAAATATGAATAGTAAGTTGGTTGTTTCTGACTCAGACTATGACTAAAATTTTATCTCCAATTACAAGCACCCAAAAAAAAACCCCAAACCAAAATAAAGTAAATTCACATAAAAGATCAAATGGTTTTGGATTTGGAAAAAGTGGCTAACAAAAGAAACTACACAAAAACTATACAACCTCACATTCAGTTAATTCCACCAGAACTACTCCTACTTGAAAATAAGTTCTTCAATAATTGTCATCTGTCCTTCTTCTGCCACAAATAAGTTATAAATTCTCTTTCTCGATCCAAGGACATTCTGCAAATATCCAGGTCTTGGTGGAGGCACCGCTGAATGGAGCACTGGGTAAATACAGAGATATATTAAGGAATAAGAGTAATTTTAGAGAGATATAATAGTAAGGAAATATTTTAAAATAAAAATACCTTGTTATTATCTTCCTTTGTATACAACCTGTGTAGCAGAAGAATTATATTTTGCTTGTTTGATTGTTTGTTTTATTAATGGACCACTTGTGGGCAGCATATGTAAAAATCCATGAGCTGAGTGAAATTATCTAAAGATTTACAACATCCATTAATATCTAGGAACAATATATATTGAGAAAAATGTTAAGTCTCTGTTTTATTGACAATGCAATAGAGACATAGCCGTGACTGGTGGTCTGGCTGCAGCCACCCACCAAAGCAAGAGAGTAAACACCACTTGAAAGCTCAGTGTTTGCTTCTTTAATCCCCTCCTGTGTTTTTTTTTTTCCCCTAGGTTTTCCAAACCCGGCTTTTGGGTTTTTATATATTGCGCTAATCTCCCTAAAATGTCACCCAACTTGGACATTCTGTCAGCATCACAAGGTGGAGCTGGCATGGAGGAGAAATGTGATCAGCCACAGTAAATAGATGCTTCTCTCCAGGGCAGGTAGTATCTTAGGAGAGTACACATCACTGTGTATCAGTGATGGAAACTGTCACCCTTCCTGCTAAAACCTGGATGACATAGTATCACCACTGTAAAGAAAAATCTGACATTTATGGTGAGATGATATTACAGTTGGTGGTTCAATAACTTTTTTCTTCATTTTTGATTTCTGAGTTTACCCCTGCGTAGGATTTCTCACCATCTCTCTCTACCGGAAAATACTGAGATCATTACAAGTACATTTCCTATGCTACTATAAATAAAACCATTTAAATATTCATCTGCAAACATGTATTCTAATAAATTATATAAAGAGTACTTATGATTCACTACAAATTATTGGATCCTAAAACCCTGTGAAAAGCATCTGATTTTGAAAAACCCGTGCATTTATTTTTTCATAATGTGAGAAAAATAATAAAGTTTGAATCATCTTTTGGGATTCGTCTCTGCCACCTGAGGTTTTGTCTAACGTTATGGAAATCAATAGGAGCTCTTCTGTCAATTGCATTATGTACTGGATCAGACCTGCAGAATATTATACATCTATTTGCATTGATTACAGGCATTTTTTATTCCCACTCCTGGAACTGGCTGCAGTACTATCACTGCTGTTTAGAAAGGGCAATGTAGCATGTCAGTTTGAAAGATTGTTGCCTTCTGGTCATACTCAGTTAGGAATAAACAGATGTAATTTCCACATTTCCCAGGCCCAGCCTTATACTGAAATGCTACTCCAAACCTCATTCCCCCTTCTGTAATGCCATTATTCCCATCATACAATTGTCCCTGTCCATGTCATTGACTTCTTTGCATCTTCTTTGCAGGGCTCAGGCTTCGTTTTCTCACACTAAGCAATCACACAAAATGTCCTGAACCTACAACTTCTTTAGCTACTCTGGGACAGATTCCTATTGTGATAAAAAAATATTAAATTTTAGAACTGTGAAATATAACTTTAGAGGTCTAAAAAGAACAGCTCATTGGGGGTTGTCAAACTACCATGAGCATTAAGAGCTAGGAGGTTACCGTTGCCTGGCAATCACGGGAAGGCGGGAATAACTGGGACTAGGACAATACGGATTAGTAAAGCAAAAACTAGACTGGGACATGGATTCCCCTTTTGTCATGGGCTGTGTGATGTGATGTCCTAACTCAATCTGAGTTTGTCATGGCCCACCTGATATAAGCACCCCTCTCATGTGAAGTTACAGGTGCTTTCCAAGAAAGCAGAACAAATTTTGATTTATTCAAGGTTGAATGCTAATGTGTCTTAGTTTTGCCTTAAATGCTTGCTCATCTTTTAACCCATAATTATTGATAATTTAAAGCAAAAAAAAAAAAAAATTACCTGAGTGTTTTTTTCTATTATTCATTAAAATTAGTCATTAAAAAAAAATTAGTCATTAAAAAATCGTTAGTCATTAAAAGCAAATTCACTGATACTGATTGTTGAGGTGCCTACAAACCTTAGGATTTCCCATAGGAATTCCATAGGAAAACAAGAAGAAGGGACTAAAGTTGTAAAATCTCACTGAAGTAGCACAAGAGTCAAAAACCCCCAGAAGCTTTTTAGGGAAGAAGGGAAGGAAGAAGCACTAACCCTCTTTTTAAAATTTGTCAAGGGTAACCAGCATCTTTTTGTGTGTTCCCCAACCTCCCCTTTATTAACTTTTACTGACATTTTGAAACATGACAGAGTTAGCCAGTGAAACTATAAATAAGACAACCTCTCTGCCCACCACCCCCCACCAAGTTCCAAATACAGTATATTAGATTCAAAGCCATCATTTCTGTTTTGCATAATTGACATCATTATCTGTCAGGTTGCTGGGCTCAGGTTTGCAGTCATTATGAGATCATTAGAAAAAGGGTTGTAATAAGTTCAGAAGGCCAATCGGCTCTATTCTAATCACTGGAGAAGAGAGTGCTGATAGGGGCCTCCGGGAGAAAGTATTGAAGCAGCTAGAGGATTTTTAATGACCAAATCAAGTTAGGAAAATCACCACCTGTGCCTCAGTGAACAGGATAATTTCAGCTTGGAGTGAGGGCGAGTGTAAAATAGATTTGTAATCACTTTTATTTTTCTCACCATTCTTGTTTGATTTTTTTCTTTCTTTATTTTTTCTTTTTTTTTTTTTTTTTTTTTCTTAGGGATGGGATTGGTGACTGAGAATTTAAAGAGCAGAGCAGCAGAAAATAGTGGGGAAAATCCAGAAAATAAGGTTATTGAAGGAGAATAAAAATAACATCCTGTAGTAGTTGAGTGATGAGCCGCACATCAGAACAGAGACTTTGCAAATGCAAGAAAACATCAAACATTTCAAAATCAAGGGGAAATGGTTCTGTAACCTAAAAAGGAGATATGCGGTCTGTTTTTTCAGTAGTCATTGGGGAGGGAAAAGCATTGCACTCAGATGGTTCAGTCCATCAGAATTTGTCTGAGGTGATTGGACAAGTAACTTGACTGTGAGTGTCTGTTATTCTCTGTTCACTCTAGAGGGAACACAAATGAGTAGCTGAGTTTATAAAGCTAATTATTAGACAGTTAAATGCTCACTCAAAGAGTCAAATAACTCTCAGTCATGATTAGCTCTAGTAGGTTCAGGCACGCAGATTCTGCCTTAGACTGCGCATTGTACTTCAGTTTGCAGTTACTCAGTTTTTCCCCAAGAAATTGTCACTCTTGTCCTTTATGTTGCTCATGCAGACATCTCCAAAAATTGTGTTGCCTTCTTCCATATTGCCACCTTCCATTATTTGGAGATATCTATACAATATTTTTCGGAAAGACCAGAGCTCACTTTATCTGTAATCCTGAGCAGATGCCGTAGGAAGCCCTAAGCACAAGTTAAGATATAACATCTTTCATCAGCACTCGGTAGCTTGGACTAAACACCATGTTATTTGTATTCACAAGGCTTCTAGTTAATGTGGAGCACAGGCAGAGAAAATTTCCATCTGCTTTGGATGCAAATCGAATGAGCTCATGTCTGCTCAGAGGGCAAGAACCCATGTAGGTGTATCCTACGTCTGGCTTATCTGTTAGATAATAAATTAATCAGAGCAAGAGCAATCTCCTTTTTGTATGTTTGTACAGCCCTCAGCACAGGAAATTATGGGTTCTGCTGGGGTCTGAAAAGGCCACTCCATTATGAAAACTAAAATTTAGAATGAATGCACTGTCATCCATATCTTCATTAAATAAATAAATGGAGCACATTAAAGCCAAGGTGAAAAATATTCAACAGATATACTTCTAATGGAAAGATAATTTAATTGAAAAATAATCTGTTCACAATATTCTTGTATACATTATTTCATTTTATCCTATTACCAGGAACCCATTTACTCTGCATCCCTTGGAAGATATTATAGGGAGGGGAAAAATTAGGCTAGATGAATGGATAATATGTGGGATGAATGAATATTCCTGTGTTAATATATCTTATATTAACTGAGGTAGGTAATTAAAATAATCTTTTAAAAACCCAATATAAATAAGGAGCCTGATTAAGAAAAATATAGTGTCAGGTCTTTTTTTTTTTTTCTTTCTTTCTTTCTCTGTGTCAGAATGTTCTTTATCTGTCAAGGGAGGTTGCTTGCTTGAAGGCTTCTTTTCTCTCCTCTTTTTTTTTTTTTTTATTCCCCTTCCTTTTTCCTCACAGAAACCTTTGGCTCTATTATAAAACACTGCCATGCACACAAGGGGTTATTTAAAGCAAGGGTACAGATGGTAGGTCCCTTCCTTTATTTATACTATCAGTTTTGTGGTTTATATTGTTCAAAAATGGAGTTTAGGCCACCAAAGAACATGTTATGCTGTGTGAAATTGCTATATAAGATTACCCAGTAAATTAATCAATAATGGACATACCAGTTCTTAGGGAAATCAGATTACTTCTCGACCAAATAAAAATATGAATCTGATGCCCTCCCATTTCTTTTTTATAAAGTTGGAGGAATCAAACCATCTGACCCTTGCTCCTTCCCTTTGCAATCACTCCTAGAGATGTTGAAATACTGGGAAGCTTCAGTTACCACAGTCATCAGTAGGTACAGCACTTTGTTGAACTTCCTGGTTTTCAAATGTGCTCTGTACACCTTTCTTTGTTAAATGTTTTGTTATTTTAATGCATGTTAAAGTCAATTTATATCCTTGAATAAGTTAGCACATCTGCCTGACTCTCCCTAGCTAGCCCTGGATGGTGAACAGCACCTTCAGCGCTAATGTAGGATACACTTCAGTGACTTGAACTGTTAAGCTACAAATCTGGTCACCTTATTAAAGAGAAACAGACACTTTTAGAAAATAGTCATCTGAAGGAACATATTTCTGGGTCTTCACTATAACATGAGCTGACATTCTTTTATCTGTAACTTCACATCATCTGAATATTCATAAAGCATAGCGTGAACAATTTTTTTCTGATCTGCCTTCCACGGTCTTATGTCATTATATGAAGAATGACAGCTTGAACTCTCTGTGTCTAAGAACACCAATATTTCTGGGCACTGCATTTACTCAGCATTGACCAAAGACAGTGGAAATTCTTCCACGTGTGAATGGGTGGCAGGCCACTATGCTGAAAGAGTAACTCCTTTCACACCTGACATCAATAAGCAAATGATTCTGTAATTATAAGATCAACAGTCTGAAGCATTTAGTTATGTCTGCAGCAAAAGATATGAAATACATGCTAAAATGACCACAGTTCACCTTAAAGGAGGAGGCGTGCCTCACTAGATATGACAGACATACCCTCTAGCAACGCTCATGTGAAGAACAGTTTGACTCACAGACATGAAGAAGTGTTCCTGCAAAGCTCAAATTCCTATTTGAATTCCTTGTCTAATTTGTGAATCGTCTTGGTTCTGAGGCTTATGTCAAGAATTCAATCTAGGCAACTTTCTGCACTCACGCAGACTATGTGCATGCTGAGATTTGTTCATCACCAGAAACTCTTTAAGGACTCTAGATGAGAACAATTAATCAAGTGAAAATTTATTTCAGTACGTGATTTGATTCAGCTACTGTCTTAGGCTCTAGTCTGAAAGTACACATAAAGCTGTTCCCTGTTTTACGAACTACTGAGTGTTTCCAAAGCCCCTCCTGAGTTGTGTGCATGTCAGTGTATCAAGATTTAGCTGATAGCTCTGCTGGTACTGAGGTTTTTGACCTCAGCCCTTCATTAATCCATATGGTAAATTGTGCTACCCTTTTAGAAGATCAGTATGCTATTCTGCAAATTAGTCCACTGGAAAAAATACATCACCCTTACTCAGGCAGAGAAGTGCCTTGCTATATAGTCTCACTGAATATAATGACTGAGTTGAATAAGAAAATATTGATAACAGTCAAACGAGTAACAGAATCTGGCCCATAATTGTCCTGGATAGAAACTAAGGATTTAAATTCTTCCTTTTTCTTCTTTTATTTTAAATGAGTTGTATGTATATCTGAATTAAAAACTCAGAAAATCTTATATTTGCCTGGCAGAGATTTTAATGAGGGCTATGGTTTCCAGTGATGAGATTGAAAACCCACCATATACTGTCATTGATGAGTCCCCTTTCCTAGCCTTTGACTTGATCAAAGACAGTGTAAATCCAGTAACTGCAGACTGAAGTTATTATTTTTCTTTGAAAAATCCATTTTCATGGACATTCACCTTTCTGTTGACAAGCGTGGGCTTGTTAGATGGCCTTTCCTGATACATGAATATTATACTGCAAATTGGATTTGCTTTAATACTGAGCTTTGCCAACAAGAGTATGAACATACCAAAGGAACCACAGAAAAGATATCAGAACGAGTAAGTTAGCTTCTTATGGCATCTTCACCATTTTTTCCATGCTTTTATCATAATGAAAACATATGTCCATTTTTTAATTATTATGTTTTACTTTTATAAACAAATCTGTGAGATTAAATACTTCCTTTGGATATAAATCCTGCACGAGAGCTGACAGGGGCTTAGAGGCATTTATTGATGAAAACTTTATGAAAGTTCTTTTTGTCTCAATTGGAGAAGCCATTTTGGATCAATTCATGCCTAATAAATCCATCCTGTATTGATCTACTGAGCAGATGGTCCCTTTTGCTTCCAAAAAGAATTTATAGTAACAGAATTTTAAAATACATTGAATGTTGCAGTATATATATATATACATCTCATTATTATTATTGTTATTATTATTATTATTATTGGAGCTTGTTTCTTGTTTATTTAGTAAGTATACAAACTTTAAGATAACATGCAGATATTTTAATCTGAGCACACTTATTACACAGTTGCTTGGGATTATGAGAGATTCTGTGTTGACATAAAGTGTGCCGAGAACATCTTCCAACTTTTCCTCTTTAAGGAAAAGTTTTGGACTGTATGCCTTCACGAGGAGAATAACTATGGCACAGCACTGGTCAGAGGCTTCCAAATATGACTCTCTGTTATAGCATTCTGCACACAGCCCAGTAGCATCATATTGAGAAAGAAATTGCATACAGGACCACAAGTGGTACAGCAGTGGAAGAGAAGGGGCGTCACTTGCTTCTTCACAGTAGGAAAAAATTTACTAAATTATGATGTGTGGAGTGAATAACACGCTGCAGGGAAGGGATGCCATCCAGAGGGACCCAGACAGGCTTAAGAGGTGGGCTCGTGCAAACCTCATGAAGTTCAACAAAGCAAATTCAAGGTCCTGCACGTTGGCCAGGGCAATCCCATGAACAAATACAGGATGGGTGGAGAATGAATTGAGAGCAGCCCTGAGGAGAAGAATTTGGGAGTGTTGGTTGATGAGAAACTCAACATGAGACAGCAACATGCACTCGCAGCCCAGAAAGTGAACCGCATCCTGGGCTGCATCAAAAGAAGCACGGCCAGCAGGTGGAGGGAGGTGATTATGCCCTTCTACTCCACTCTCATGAGAATGCACCTGGAATATTCTGTCCAGCTCTGGAGCCCTCAACATACGAAGGACATGGACCTGTTGGAGTGGGTCCAGAGGAGGGCCACAAGGATGATCGAGGGCTGGAGCACCTCTCCTATGAGGACAGGCTGAGAGAGTTGGGGTTTTTCAGCATGGAGAAGGGAAGACTCCAGGAAGACTTTATAGCGGCCTTCGACTATCTGAAGGGGGCCTACAAGAAAGCTGGAGAGGGACTTTTTACAAGGGGTTGTAGTGATAGGATGAGGGGGAATGGCTTTGAACTGGAAAAGGACAGGTTTAGATTAAACATTAGGAAGAAATTTTTCACTGTGAGGGTGGTGAGGCATGGGAACAGGTTGCCCAGAAAAGTTGTGGAGGCCCTGTCCCTGGAAGTGTTCAAGGCCAGGCTGGATAGGGCTTTGAGCAACCTGCTCTAGTGGGATGTGTCCCTGCCCACAGCAGTGGGCTTGGAATTCGATGATCTTTAAGGTTCAACCTAAACCATTCTGTGATTCTATGAAATGGGCAGGCAAAAGAAACATGAGCAGTTTCTGCCAAAATAAGTGCTTGTTGACTCACTGTTCTATAATACCTAAGAGTGGTCAAGCCTTAAAAAACTTAACTCAAATAACTAGGCATGCCATTCAAATACCTTAACAAAATATCTAATCCTTTCTTGGAAGTGTCTTGAAATGACTACTAATTAATATTTTATGTGTCAGAATTACACCTAAGTCATTTTACTCTTTTTTTTTTTTCCTACCCAGAGCACATCTACATTATACCTCTTCTTTCTGAAAATTGAAAACAAACTGACACTCAATCAGCAGTGTTCAACAATATAGACTTTTTGACTTTTTTTGTTTGTTTGTTTTTACTGAAGCCTTGGACAGGATTATGTTTTTTCCGTGAGATTTCAAGTATTTGGAAAACTGTAGTAATTGAATGCACAGAATAGAACACAGCACTCTGCTATCTGACACTGCAAATAATAAATTTCATTTTCCTGTTTTTCTAGCAAAAAAAAATCAGATGACAGATGGTAATCACTAGGAGATAAATAGAAGAGTTTATTACCTGAATAGGTCTGAGAGTGATATAGGTTTCCTTATGACTTTCCCATGGAAAGACATCTTAATAAGTGGATAAAATGAACGTTTTCTATGAAGATATGAATTCAAATTTAAACTCTGATCGTCAAGGTCAAAGCTCTTCCTCCAATCTGCATCGCTGTACCATGAGCTCCAACATCTAGAAATGAAATCAGAGTTGTTACCATTCAAATTTTAGGTGGAATTGAGATTCTAGGACTCGTAAGATCTTCATTATCCTAAGCATTGTACAAATACATAATACAGAGCAGTCCAGATGCACCTTTTCAGTAGATGAGATGATCAAAGCACAGGAGGGGAAACAAGGACATAGAATTATTCAAGCATAAGTCACAGAACTGGAATCGGTTAAGGTCATAATAATTAATTGGATCTAGCACTTGTTATTGGAGAAAATGGAATTTCTGGTCCATCAGAAATCAAATGGTCTCTCAATTTGATCATAGTGTCTCAAATGTCAAATCTCATCATTTTCCCCACTTCTGGGAAGGAAAGCTATACTGCCGCAAGGGTTATGTTACTAGTACTGCTCAGTTTTCATATATTTTGAAAAGGAATGGGAATATTTAATGTGGAGTGGAAAAATGACTGTTTCTCTAACTTCTTACCTAACATCATTTGAAGGAAGCATTATTCACCTCCACCACCCTTGCTTTTCAACTTCTCTGTTTGCGTAAGTAACACAAATGGATGTAGATATGGATACTTCAAAAACAGATCTATAGATATAGATGAAGTACAAAAATACCTTGCTGCCCCTTATCATAGATTTTTATTGGGTCTGAAATTACATCAGCAAAACTATTACTGACAAACTGACTCTCCTGGTAAAGGAATACTGTAAGATTACACACGGCTAGGAAAAGTTTTGCTATGAAGCAGAAACTAAACAAAATTTAAGATTCTACAGCTGAGGATTTTAAATCAAGGCAATGTCCTGATCCTCAGTATTGCATCAGTGTTCTACTACCTAAACAAAGAGAGAAGGAAGAGAAAAAAAAAGTGTTGACTTTGCATTACCAGCTAAACATTTAGCTCACATGACTGGGCATGACCTTTCTGTTCAAACACATGCTCTCATCAACCAGGACAATAGAAGATGTCAGCCTGTAATGTTTGATATATATTCCACACGCTTGGTGAGCTGGATACGGCCCATTTTACTTTCCAATGAAGTAAGCGGTCCTGAACACACAATCATTTCTGGTAATTGCTTTTTTTTTTTTTCTTCTTTTTTCTCCCCTCTGCATTGCAATGTGGGATGAAATATTTTGTTTTTATTTTCTTGGGTTTATGCCAAAGTTTATACAGCTTTCTAACAGAGGCATTTGCCTTTGAGCTTAACTTGAGGTTTTGATGATATTCAAGCTGAGGGTACTATGCAGATAGAATGGTCTTCGTGACCAAATGTCATCAAGTGAACATCCAAGTAGTTGATGACTTTTTAAGAGAATTTTCTGTTAGATATGAAACTAACATATTTGTTTCTTAGAGATGAATCAGTACCATGCAATTGTACCATAGAACTGTACCATGCAAATGATTTTACATTCAAAATAGAAAAAATATAAAAGAGTAGACCAAACAACTTTCCCATAGAGGCAACCTTGACAGTGATAAGAAGACTGTGTAACTAATTCTCTGTGCTCTCACTGGCTTAGTATTTATAAGGGTGGTAAATTACCCTTTCATCTTTGTCTCCATTAAATCTTAAGGCTTTGATGGTGCCTTTGATCCCACCACCGATGGAAAAAACTGAAAAGACAGAGAAAGTAGGAGGCTCTTCCTTGTATTGCACCAGGAGTTGCATCCTGATGCCATTTCTTTATTGCATCAGTCATGCAACCTTAGATACTTCTATTATTTTTTTTCCAGGATAGCACTATTTTACCTCTTCATTTGCTACCTGAAGTATTCAACCTTATGGTCTCTGACAGAAAATACAGTGCAGTGGAAACAGGACTCCTCCTAGTACTTGTTCTTCCACATAATCTTCTTTCTATATTTAATCAGTGCTACTCCTGGTCTCCACAGGCAATCCAGAGTTAAATTTGAGCACAAATTACCAAAGAAGTGACTAATACCATGCTCACCAAATTCAAATAAAGGCTGTGCAGGCACAGATCAAAGAAGTGGGTTTCTTTGCAACTTTACAGGGGTACTTTTGGTCTTCAGCATATCTTAAATAACACATCTTTGTGTTACACTGAGAGGAGCTCTATTTTCCTTCTATGTTTTCTTTTTTTTTGTCTTTATTCCATACAAAAACTTCAAGGTTAAGTTCATACAATGATTAAAATCACATTTTGTGCATATTATATACTTATAATCCATTTGAGGTTACCAAAACATGAGTAATTTCATTCTCCTCCACCTAATAACTTTCAGTAATGCTACATAAAAATCCTGTAGGCAATGAAATCTGAAGAATAATTTGCATTGCCACAATGTATTAGCAAAACTTGGATTCTGACCCTAATGTTGAAGTCCTGGCTGTATTTTTTGCTGGGAGTGCAAAGTTCTGTAGGGACAACTGCAGACTTGGATCTTGGTTTGGCTTTGCATTTAATGCAAAATATGGCATTTCATTGTCTCCAATTCGACAGAGCAGGATTTCTAGCCAAATCTTGACACAGTGTGATCCAGGATTATTGAGAACTATTTACCTGAAGGAAAACAAATATCTTCAAAATGAAATCTTCTCACAATTCTCTTGGCCAAGAAATGCTTCTAAAGAGGTGATTATCAGATTCTTCTAACAGGCACAGGTTTTTTTTTTTTTTATTTTCATCACTTCATGATTGATTCATAGTAGGGGCTCAAACCAGTGTCTGTGGGAGCCAAAAACATTTCTAGCATTGCAGTGATCTGCAATAGATTGACATCCCTTTTTACTTTCTATGTACTGCATCAGGGCACAAAGACCAAATCTCGAAAAGGAGTTCAAGGATAAAGAGAATGACAACTCTGGCCAAAGCAGATGACATGCTCCCTTAGAGAAGTCAGATACCCAGGATAGGTCCTGATGTTTCATCCATTGCTGCTTCTTTGCCTCAGTGACTGAGGACTACATTTTGTGATAGGCAAGTTGGATTACTGCGAAAAAAAAAATATAATTGGAGTCAACCAGAAAGCCAAGCAAAAAGTTTGGTGTAAAACTGAAGAAAGCAAATGTAACACATCAGGGATCAATGAATGGAGCAGCGACAGTGAATCCAGAAAGCAAGATGGACGTAATTGTCAGATACGAAAATTAGTAAGGCTGGCAGAGGACAAACTTGTTCTTAGCGTGATCTCCTAGAAGTATATTCAACTCAGGTTTATACGTGGCCTGTATTTCTTTGGAAAACCTCGTGAGAGGTGGATATCACACAATGTGCCCAAGAAAAGCACTTATCCCCATTTAAATGGGGAACTCAAGGCAGGAGTTCCTGATACCTCAAAGTCTATCTAAACTGGGACTTGAGGAGAGTTTAGACAGAGAATCATGTTATGGTTTTCTGTATTACTCTGTTCTCCAAGTGCTTCCCCGGCTTGGTGATGTCTTGTGTATGTTCCTCAATGTGCTCTCTGGTCAGATGATGAAGCAACTTTTCTCCTTGGAACTTTTTCTTCTTTGGAACTCTGGAGCATCCTTGCTCCTGAGTTTCAAAATTAAGATGAGCAGATATTTCCACTGCTATTTTCTCTGATCACCTTTTAAACAGAAAAACTTCTATCCAACCACCCATCTATTTTCAGGACATGATTTGCCTGAATCCCAGCTCGGCAGAAACCCTCATTATGCAAACCCAATTTGGATATCTAAGCTCCACAAAACGAAGTATACTCTTCTTTCTTTTTTTTTCCCCTGCACCAGTCTGGATCATCCTCTGCCAGAGACAGCTTTCTTTGGTCCTTCTTTCATTGGTTATTTGGAGAAATTAATACACCTTAACATCTCCTTTAGACTGCTTTATCTGTTTTGGAGAAGACATTTGGACAAGTACCTACGGTTCCTGTTGGGCTCATGGTTGAAAAGAAAATCTACAGTGAAGCAAGAAATGGAATCCAAGTATCTCAAACCCCAATTTATAATCCTATACTTCTGCTCTTGGAAAAAAAAAAAAAAAAAAGGCAAAATAAACCCCAAAACACTGTACTGTGAGAGTTTTAGCACCTTCCTTCTACAATCAAAGAAGGGATTATTCTACCATTGATTTTCTAAGACTTGTATTCTAAGAGTGCCAAATAAGGGTCAATCCTGCAACATAAACTTTATTGTGATTTAAAAGAAACTACTCACGTCTTGTATTAAGCATGCATTTAAACATCTGCAGGACTGAGGCTTAAGAAATTAGACTGTACTCTTTTCATATTCCTGCCCCTCATTCTCCCAAATCATCCTACTCCTTCATCCCTTCCTACTAATGTTTTTATTCACTTGTGTTCTTAGTTGGCATGATTGACACCTCTTTGGGATATTATTTTACTTTTCATTTGAATCATTTCTCTATAAAGTCTAATACAATAATCAGCTAGTAGAATTTTGCATGTTATACAAAACCACATGAAAATTATAACAAAACCACAACCATTCACCTCTGGAGAGGGAACTGGGTGAGACCACACCAATAAATCTCGAAAGCAGTACTGGTATTAGTAAATCAAACATTTCCAAGATGATCTCTGATACTGAGACCATCTGTCACAGAATTGTATGTGTCCACACGATTAGACTCTAAAACTGCAAAGCTAAATCCAAACATGTTTAGGAGTGTTTTCAGATCCATGAAAGCTATTAAACTGTGCTCAAAAATCTTATTGAGACAATGCTAGTCATCCAAAGCCAAAACCATATCAAGGACCATTCTAACGATTCAATGATTGAACAGGAACATTTCCTGATACTGTTCAACTTAATATTCCTGATATAGCCTACAGATCCAAAAGATAACCAAAAAAGGTGCAATGAGAAGCCATTTAAAAGTAAGAAGCAAGTTCAATATGAGTGAACAGTGTGCTGCAGTGGCCAAGAAAGCCCACAGGATGCTGGGTTGCATCAACAAGGGCGTCACCAGCAGACACAAAGAAGTCATTATCCCACTCTACTCAGTGATTATCAGGCCACACTTGGAATATTGTGATCAGTTTTGGTCGTCGCTATACAAAAAAAGATGTGGGCAGGCTGGAGAGGGTCCAGAGATGGGCCACAAAGATGATCAAAGGACTGGGAAGCCTGCCACATGAGGAAAGGCTGAGAGAACTGGGTTTGTTCAGCCTTGGGAAAAGAAGGCTTAGGGGAGACCCTATCACCACATTCCAGTATTTAAAGGGTGGCTACAGAGAAGAAGGAGAGTCCTTATTTACAAGGACTGCCCCTCATTCTCCTAAATCATCCTACTCCTTCATCCCTTCCTACTAATGTTTTTATTCACTTGTGTTCTTAGTTGGCATGATTGACACCTCTTTGGGATATTATTTTACTTTTCATTTGAATCATTTCTCTATAAAGTCTAATATAATAATCAGCTAGTAGAATCTCGCATGTTATACTAAACCACTATACTAAACCATGTTATATTAAGTCCTTTACATGGAAAGGACTAGTGATAATGGGTACAAGTTAATTCTGCAGACATTCAGGTTGGACACAAGAGGAAATTTTTTCACAATGAGAACAACGAGCCATTGGAATAATGTCTTCAAGGAAGTGGTGTATTCCCCACCATTGGACACTTTTAAGATTCAGCTGGACAGTGTGCTTTTGCCAAGAAAGGTTGGACCAGATCACAGAATCACAGAATCACAGAATTATCAGAGTTGGAAGGGACCTCTAGAGATCATCTAGTCCAACTCTCCTGCTAAAGCAGGATTGCCTAGAGCACATTACTCAGGACTGCATCCAGGCGGGTCTTGAAAATCTCCAGGGAAGGGGACTCCACAACCTCCCTGGGCAGCCTGTTCCAGTGCTCTGTCACCCGAACCGTAAAGAACTGTTTCTGTGTATTTGAACGGAACTTCCTGTGTTCTAACTTGTGCCCATTGCCCCTCGTCCTGTCACTTGGAACCAATGAAAAGAGCCTGGCTCCATCCTCCTTCAACCCACCCTTTAGATACTTGTATGCCATAATAAGGTCTCCCCTCAGCCTTCTCTTCTCCAGGCTAAAGAGTCCCAGCTCTCTCAGCCTTTCCTCATAAGGGAGGTGCTCCAAGCCCTTAATCATCTTAGTTGCCCTTCGCTGGACTCGCTCCAGCAGTTCCCTGTCCCTCTTGAACTGGGGAGCCCAAAACTGGACACAGTATTCCAGTTGTGGCCTCACCAGTGCCGAGTAGAGGGGGAGAATGACCTCCCTCGACCTACTGGCCACACTCTTCCCTATGCAGCCCAGGATTCCATTGGCCTTTTTGGCGACAAGGGCACATTGCTGGGCCATGGATAATTTACTGTCTACCACAACCCCCAGATCCTTCTCCTCCAAGCTATCTCCCAGCAGGTCAGCCCCTAACCTGTACTGGTGCCTAGCATTCTTCCTCCCCAGGTGCAGGACCTTGCACTTGCTTTTGTTGAACCTCATTAGGTTCTTCTCTGCCCAGCTCTCCAGCCTGTCCAGGTCACGCTGGATGGCAGCACAGCCCTCTGGGGTGTCAGCCACCCCACCCAGTTTGCTATCATCAGCAATCTTGCTGAGGATACACTCTGTCCCCTCATCCAGGTCATTAATGAATATATTAAACAAAATAGGACCAAGTATTGACCCCTGGGGGACACCACTGGTTACAGGCCTCCAACTAGACTCTGTGCCGCTGATCACAACCCTCTGAGTCCTGTCCCGCAGCCAACTCTCAATCCACCTCACTGTCACCTCATCTAGCCCATACTTCCTCAGCTTCCTAATGAGGATGTCATGGGAGACAGTGTCAAAAGCCTTGCTAAAGTCAAGGTAGATGACATCCACGACTTTCCCCTCATCCAGCCAACCAGTTATAACATCATAGAAAGCTATCAGATTGGTCAAGCACGATTTACCCTTGGTAAATCCATGTTGACCACTTCCAATAACTTCCTGTTCCTCAACGTGTTTGGAGATGACATCCAGAATGAGTCGCTCCAATACCTTCCCAGGGACAGAGGTGAGACTAACCGGTTTGCATTCCCTGTGAAGGGATTCATATTCTGAACAAGAGGAGCAGCAATAAAAATACAAGAAAATACATCTATTGAAAAATGCATGTATTTTTAAAAAAATAGTTATATGTACCTCAAAAGAATGAAGCAGTGATATTCTGTCTCCAAAGACAAGCTGAGGTCACAAGCAGCTCAGCTTTGTTACTAATAAGACTGAGATTTTAATTGAGGTTTAATGACATGGAACTTACACTGCTGCTCTTAGAAAAAGAGTCAACTTCCACATCCTATTCTCAGCTGCTGGCACTCAAGGGCAGCCAGCCCAAACCATTTGGTTGGACTATACTAGGAAGATCTGAGAGCAGTCTGAGACAAGAAGCTCATGTTATTAATTTAGGCTCAGTTATTAAAATGTTAATGAAACATCAGCCACAGTACAGAGCCAAAACGAAAAGAGAAAGGATGCGAAAGCAAACCCACTGAGTGAGAAACATCATAGTTAGGCTCAAGTGAGGCTCAGCTATACAGAAATCTGTGGGGCCTCTTGCTTTAGGGGAAAAGACATATACGTACTTTTTAAAGAGTGATAGATTAAAGAAAGGTCGATGGCTAAGCTATTGCATTTTTCTTATTCCATTTTCCTTCCTTCTCTTTGCTTGAAGCCCAGACATGCCTCCAGGCACTCTGTCTTTAGACACCTGTGACTTAAGGCACCCATAACATGTTTGTCATAAACATTCACCATTGTAGAGTCCTACCTAAAAATTCAGGACAGTAATGCTTATGCGCCTGTGAAAACTTCTTGAATATACTGGCTGGAAGATTTCTTATCTTGGAAACATAAGTGACTATTTTCATCTTTATATCCCCAGAAGCATTACCTTAGCACTTGAGGACTTGACCCTACTTACATGCAGCACTGCACTGTTTTCTAGCAGGTCATCTATAACTGTTATGTACATGTCAGTATGTTTTTCCTTTGAATACGTATTATTTGGAAAAGTTTATATAAAAGTAAAAGACATGTTTTTTTTTAATCTGTTTAAGCAGAGGGGTTAGACAAGATGAGGTCCAGAAGTCCTTCCTACCACAACCATTCTTTATTATTTTGCTCTAAACACACAGATACATCTGTGCTTAAGAATGTGCTGTTGTCTTTATTTTCTGGCATCACTCTCACTTCAGTCCCCTTATCCTGGGGAGGGGTGTGCTGTGGAGTGAGGTTTCTAAGTGTGGCAGACTCACAGACTCACAAAGAAGGAAGGCGAGGGAAGACAGACAGACAAAGCCCCTGACAGCAGGACAAAACGACGGAGATTCAGTAACAACAAATCCAGCTTTGCCTTAATGCAGTTCATCACACCATCGAAACAAATCCCTGGCAAACATGGGACAAAATTTCTGAACACAGAGGGTCCCTTTGGTGGCACGGGACTGTAATGAAGCATCTGCTGTGCTGAATGCACAGAGATACAGCATGGGCAGAGGAAGAAGCATTTAAGGAGACAATAAGAACTACCTAGCAACCAGCACTGCTGAAAATTACTGCCTCACAAACCACGAAACAAACACCTTACGTTTCCTGAGCCACTGTATAAGACACCTCAGATTATTGACACTCTTCTATTCAGCAGTGATATTTTGAGACGTATTATGCATGTTATTTGCTTTATCAGAACAGGTGTCAATTAACAAATTTCTTAATATGCTACAGGAGCGTATAGTGCTTTTACTAATTACTGTGGGGGCCCATTACACTAGTGCTAAAGGCATTTATGAAGTCTACAGTGGCATAAAGGTATCTGCAGAATACAATAAAGTGTAATATAGGGATCCCTCAACTATTTTTGGGGAGATTGGTGTATCCCTAAAGCATGATGCCCTACCACCCACTGGTTGTAATCAGGGTCCTGAGAGCAAGAGAGAAAACTCGGAGCATAACAACCTATCACATGGCTCCTGTCTCCACCAATTGAACAAAATGAGTTATGTGTTCCTAATTTAACTTGAGTCCTTGGTATTGACAAAGCCTCTTGTTATGTTATCTTTCCATTAAGAAAGATGAAAATAAAGACAAATGCATTTGTATGAGCTGGAAAATTTGAAAATGGGGATCAGCACTTAGGTCTGTGTTTGTAGAGCACCTAATATAATGAACAATGGACTCATGCCTGGAAATCCTAAATTTTGTCACATGAGAAATAATAACTGATATTGCAGTTATTCTGTGCTTTGTTTTGGAATTTTTATCTACTTTGCTCATAGCATCAGTAATATAGTCTATCCCTCAGTAGAGAGGCATAAACAAAGATAAAGTAAAATAACAACAGCTGCCAATTTAGGGTTATTTCCACCGGTGAACTTATGTTCCAAATGTACTTTTCACAGTTATTTATTCTAGGGTGGGAAGAAAAAGTAAAATAAATTATACTTCTTCTGTTTCCATACATTGAGATCTTTATTTGTCAGCACTAAGCTAGTGATTTAGTCAACCCAGAGGGGTGCCATGAAGCTTGAGCAGCAAGAACAGAAAGCAGCCCAGAATAAGTGAAATAATAGCTACTAAACAGAAACTTCTTAACAGGAGCTGGAAAGAAGGTCTCTGACTAGCTGGGAAGTTGTCAGAGAAAATATGTACTTACTGTTCTTGATCAATATTCACTATTTTGACTTATGTTGGCAATATTTCAGAGAAAACTTTTGAAAATCTGGAAACCCCTTTGCATACAGTGATTCCAATAATCCAAAACCACATTTGACAGTTCTGTGCCACCATATTGCAGACAAGTCATATAAAAGTAGTCGTTCCTCCACTACAACACAGAAAAGTTCTCCTAGCCTCATGCACCCAAAGTTTTAGAGTAAAAGAAAAACATGAAAAAAGCTTTAGTAACACAGGAGAATTATCTCATTTCACAAAACCTGTTTTTCCAGTTTACAGGAGATATTTAACTGGCTGCAGTCCCTACAGTGTCTAAAAATATTACTAGTAGAGATATGTGACTTAGCATGGCCTGGGAGAAACCTGAATAAAAATACCTGATGTTTTGGGCTTAATCCAATTTCACTTTCTCTCTCTTCATCATACACACAGAGAAAGCAGAGGTGGGTCTGAAAAATTTCACACCCTTCCCAATTATCAGAGGATAAAGGACCAAGACTGCAACACGCAGTAAGGAGGGGCACAGAGTTGCCTGTAGGAATAGATACCAACTTATTACATCTCTAATAGCAGAGCACAGCTCACTGCAGTACGTCAGTACCAGCTTGTATGCGGACCCTCTTATTATGGCAGTTGTGGAAGCGTACCACCGCGTGATCATTGTAATAATTCTTTTGGAACTGGACTTGTTCCCATACGACCACCTCGAGTTTCCCTGTACTCATGGACAAAAAGATCATCTATAGTGCCTGAGAGGTTTCTCACAGGACTAAACCACGTAATAACTTTTTTTTCCCCCTAAATTTTGGTGGTTGAGATTTCTGAAGTCGTCTTCCCCAAAAAACATTATTGCTCTGTGTTCCCTGCCCTAGCCATTTGTACAGTGGGTGTATTTTAACCCTTACTATGTTTCTCTTGATATCCAAAGTGTTCTGTTTCACTGTAAAGAAATAACCAGCCAATGTTTTTCTTTTATTCTATTAAGGTATTTCTGTGGGAATCAAATCCAATAGCAGTCAGACATCTTGGTTGCTTGTAATGCTGAAACTGTTATGACATCATGCTTAGAATAAAGCCTGAAGCAAAGCAATGAAAAAGTTTGAGGCTTATCTGTCTCTCATATTGGTCCCAATATGCTCATACCTTCAGTGCAGACAGGCGTCAGCACATTTGTTAATGTTTGATGAATGTGTGTTGTTATGTATCACATAAGTGCTTGCAACAATATTAAGTGGTCAACAGGAGCCACACCTGACTTTCTCTTATAATCCAGGTGAAAATCCTGTACGGGAGAAACAAGCTGTATGTACGTATCTAACATCCCAGGGCTGGTCTGTATTTCGAACTGCTGCCATCTTCATATGTGACTGTGAAATCATTATGCCAAAAAAATTCAAACTTGGAAGACTAAATCTTAAGTTTCTACATATGAATATAAGTTTCTAACTTTAGAAATGTAAGCTTTGAAACATTAATAAAATATACTTACAGTCAAGTAAATCTTTCTCATTGTTAAAGATGGGCAGAAATTTAAAGAAAAAACTGGACTAGAAGCTGACCATATTAACTCACAGTTCTAAACCTATCCTCTAGGTAGGCAGATATACAGATAATATTCTCAAAAGAAATACATACTACCATTGCATTGACAATGAAATTGAATTAAATAATTACTTTAGTTTATTTATGGTAGTAGCCAGTTTCTTAAAAATATTTTCTGTTAAAAAAGAATCTGGTTTTGACCAATCACCTTATAGAAATAGAAATTACTCTCCCTTCTTCTAAATCATGTTCTTGATGGAACCAACCAAAAGCCATTCAGAATTAGTGCAAAAACTCTTGTGGATTATTTTGTTTGTTTGTTTTAAAACAAGATCTGGTATAGGATGTAAAAGGTTTTTAAAGAGTAATTCTAATTGGAAATATTTTTGTGAAAATACAGATAATTTTAAACTTATTTTTAAATTATTACCTACTTGATTTGAAATTGAATTAAAGGTTCATCATATTAACTGTAGTGGGTGCCTTATACTTCTGTTTTCTTTTCAGCGTGAATTTGTCTCATATAATGCATCAATGTCTCTGCTATGGGTGAAGGGAGATATTGTATCATGCATGGTTCACCCCCTGACAGTGTCATGGGAAAGGGATATTTGTAGGGAGCCAGACCATAGTAAGTATGAGATAACTAAAGTAAAACTGCTGCATGATTCTGTGGCACCAGATTCTATATGTGGGATTTGCCCTAGAAAATTAAAATGTTCTGTATGAAGCAATTGTCATTAAAGGTCTGTTTGAAGTTTTGTCAGACAAGTTTTGTTGGAGACATTTTGATCTACTTTAATCAAAAAATTTCTATTATTGAAAACTCAGGTTTGACATTTCACATGTTAATCCTCCAAACTGATTTTGCATTATTTTGTTTGATCTGATATTGGAATTTATTTTTTGCTAACGCTCCTATAAATATTTTTCCTTTTAGCCTTACTGTCTTCCCCCATTGCTGTCTTCCACCACACATAGTACAAACCTACAGATCAAAGTAAAAAAATCTGTTATGTGCAGTATGATTCCAATCTTCTTTTATTGTAGTTGCTGTCAACAGCAGCATTTTTCTTCAAAATGATAAGAGAGAATATAAAATATAAACAAATAGGCTTCATTCACAGCTGTTTACCATAACATTTAATTGAGAATTTGATATTAATTATGAAAAAAACCTCACCTCCCCCCCCCTAAAACTCCAATAAATTAGTCAACAAGTAATAAATAAGCCTGTTAGTTCCACTGGTTGAGATGATATTAGCATGTGGTGTTTATAAAATTATCTAAAAACAAAATATTGATGCAAAAAGGTTAATTTTTTTGAAACCTTGGACTCATGCTCAAACCTGTCTGTGTCTTCATCTGAAGAAAACCCATATATTTTCTTTCAAGCTAGTGCTTGGCTGCATCAGCTTTGCTAAAGAACTAAGAGCTGTTCACCTCTAGAAGGAGGATGAAACAGACGGTTGAGAAGATTCCAAGAGCACTCAAAGGCTCTTCCAGATGCCCAGTAATTAGTTGTCTTATTGAAAGCCAGGAGGCTCAGAACTCACGTGCAAGCTGAAGCCCTTCCTTGTCTGTTCTTCAGTTTGCATAACTTGAAATCAGACATCTTAGGTAAAAATTTTACAAATGCACATTTCAGAACCTTTCCATCAAAAGCATAATCCAGGAAGAAACGAGCATGCAACAATGACGTACTTGTAATTTAGAATGTACGTGAAGGAGGAAATGTAGAACTGGCCAGGATTATAAGCAGAGCATTTCTGACTGTTTAGAAACACCAAGGAAGTAAAAAATCTATGAGCCCCAACATACAAATTTTAGAGTACAGAAAGCTGGGAGTTATGATTGGTTTGATCATTGTTACAAACACTCAGTTGAAAGGGAGGAAGCTTTTAGTGAATTTAAGCCATGAATGAAAGAAGAAAGAAGGTTGAGATAAATGTCTGGAGAAAAGAGAATCAAAGAGGGAAGAAAAAAGAGGATGGGACTGGCAGTTCTTAGAGCTGAGGAAAGCTTATGGTCATTGAGGAAGACGAAAAAAAGAATGTGTTTCTGTTGAACAAATCAAGACTTCTATAGTGGAATGATCAGAATTCAGTGAAAGGCAAATCTGAAGAACAGCAGTGTGTTCTCATGAGATGAACCAAGACAGAAATAGGCCAGAAAAGCTGCAGCATTTGAGTGCTGTTAGCTAACTGTAAACATGAAGAAATGCAATCTGAACACCTGTATCTCTTGTCTACACAGAGAAGTCCTATGTATCAGATCCAGGGATCATTCAGCAACTCCTTACACATTACTTGTCACTAGGCTCTTGGCTGACAAAAGAACCATTTCTTTGATGCATTTGTCTGTTATAATTTAATATAATAGACCAAAGTTCATGTTTACTGTGCATAAATGTATAATGTTGAAGTGGAACATAACATCTGTTACTTACATACCATTTTAAAAAGGGCACCAAATTTCTCCTGCAAAGACAGACAAACTGCATTTTTTTCACTATGGACTGTAGGTAGTGCTTACACATACTACTGTAAAGCCTTCAGGCTTTCAAAAAAAACTTTTTAATACTAGAGCAAACCCTGAAGATAGCATACACTCTTACAAGTAGTTAAAAATCAGTAAAGGATGCAGGATTTCTCCAGAAACACTGATAATTCTTGTAGTATTTTAAGATTTAGAAGGAACTTCTTGCTGGGTAGAGGAACAAGTGAGATGACTTTGAATGTAGTTTACTAATAGAGTAGAATGAGGCAGTGGCAGTGATTTTTCAGTTCAGTTCTAATAAAATATTACAGTGAATTTATTTGTGTAACGAATCAGAATTAGTAAACTTAACCCATACATAAAACTTGATTGCTTTCTTTTTTGCTGCTTTTTATAACAAGAAAGGAATTGTGTATTTCCCATGAAATTAAAAATGCAGCTCTTGCCCTCCTCTATTTTTAACACCACTTCTTTGAAGAACTTGTGCAGGGAAATCTGTTAATTGAAAATACTGACAGGATCCCCAGAAGGCAAAAATCCAACTGGAAATTAGTCTAAAGTTTTACTGAAATATCAGAAGTTCTTGAAACTAATTAACTTCTCTTTGTTGAATGCATGCTAATGGAACGAAACTGTTCCATTCACCACTTCAACATAGCTGAATAGTTTTCTAATAGATTTTTTCTCAATAACTGTTATCTTATGAATATCTTTACATCCTCACTCAGCCTGAATAAAGCTACAGACTACTAGCAGTAGTTAAGGATTTAGTAATTGGAAAAAAAAAGAAAAAAGAAAAAAGAAAAGATTCCCATCAAGATGTGCATATTCCTTTGTCTACTTTCCTTCTCGACTTCCTTTTTTCTGGTTTTATTCATTTTTTGTCTTTTTTCCTCTGGCCAAGGGGCAGGTGTTCGTATTTTTGAAGGACTGAAGGTCCTTCCTAGCAAACAGCTCGCTTTGAAAAGCAGCCTGCTTAGTAGGTGCTGACGGCATGAGTCCCGTTGAACTCCACACAGAGTAGCTTACTGCTGCACAAAATCTGAACTGTAAGCCTCCTCGCCGCGCAGAGTGCTGATCTCAGGCCCAGAGTATAAATTAGCATCTGCCACATAGTCGAGGCACCCCAAATTAAACTAAGTGTCAGATCAATTACTAATTTCTAAGCCAACATAAGGAGTTTATCTCAGCACGTGTGGTATGATTTTAGGGAGATTTTAGGATTTTTTAATTCTTTTGTTATAAAAATGTCCTAAGAAATATTTCTTTCTGTCCATGCTGCTGGCTGTAGAATAGCTCAAGCATAGCTGGGCTCCAAGCTCTGAGATGGTCCCAAACACCCTGCAGACCTGCTGCAGATGGTGCCAAAGACCCCACGATTCAGGTCAGACTCACCAAACCCCCTAAACAAAGCCTGAGCCATGTGCAGTCGTGCAATTTACCTGGGCTGACCCTCCCCAGAAAGCTCCCCAACATGGCTCACGACACTGATTTTTGGCAGAAATTGACCATTCTTGATGTACCTAAAGGGTCAGGCTTGGTTTTGGTAGCAGAAAGACTCGTGTTTACCTGACAGAGCAGAGTGCAGAATAACAGTCAGTGGCCGTGACAAATATTTTGAGCCACAGTGCTACATTTTGTAATGAGAATTTGGAGGATTATTTTGTGTCTGGTTCCAATAGAGCCCTAGGTCATTTAATCTTATCCATCATTGTCTGGAAAGGATTGTGTTACTGATACACAAAGTAAACATCCATCAGTTTATCCCAGGGATCTGGTGAACTCAAACCATTTATGAAAGATATTGTATTTGCAGCTGAAATCAAATAATTGATCTCTGTGTAGGTTGCATCTGCTTCACTTTGCATGAAGTTCATCCCACAGTAAAACAAGTTCATTAACCAAGTGAGGATTATTGAAGTATTCCTTTAAATATTAAATAAATAATTTGCATTTCATAAGTATAATGCTTTTGTCCTTCCAGTGCAGTGTTACTTGTTATATATTTATTATGCTGCAGTCTACTTTCCTGGCAAACATGTTTCATTAGCCAGACTTCACTGAGCTTCAACCTTTCTTCCCATCAAGGATGAGCTCACATTAGAAATATGACAATTTTCAGCCCAAAAAAACAAAACAAAAACCAAAAAAAAACCCAAACAACAAAAACTACCAAAACCACCCACAAAACCAATAAAAACAACCCCAAAAACAAGCAAACAAAAAACCCCAAAACCTTTGAGCAACCCTTTTTTTACAAATGCTTCCCACTGAAGGTCATTTAGGAATAGTTGTTGATTAATAATAATTCTTAAAACACACTGAGATGACTGGGATGTAGTCTACATCTGTACTTTAATTTGAGTGCTGGGCTCAGCCTGTCTGCAGAATAGCAGAGTACCTTCTGAAGATGATTTGGACCTGGAATTCACCAAACCTGAGCGACCTTCTTGTTTTACCAGTATTAAGTATCAGAGCAGCCACAGCTTGTGTGCCAAGCAGCTTGCAGTCTAGTTCAGACGAATCTTGATCAGCCAAAGGACAGGAAGATGCAAAGAGGGAAGTGACTCATCTGAGGTTATATGGCAAAGATAAAAAGTAAAGGTCTCTTCAATCCCCTTTTCTCGGGTGACCAAGCCCCACTGCCCTTCTCATTGGAAATGTATTCTGGTCTTTGGATTTGATAATGTCCTTTCAGAGTACAGGATGATGTCAGCTGATTAATGTTGCAGACAGGAGATTGCAAGATCACCCAAGGTTAATATGATAAACAATTAGAGAACTTAGGATGCAGCAGAAATCATATTGTCTGACAACTCTCTAATTGTAACGGCGGTGTAACTCTGAAACAACCCCCCTCCACAAATGCACACTGTCTCCCTCAGCATCAATAATAATTCACAGCTCAGTGCTGTCAGAGATAAATATTGCTGATGTCAAGGCCACTGAAATCATCCTGAACCAAGTTACAGCCATCAGCGAGAGACACAGTGTGATAGAGGAGACAATACCCGGAGAGCGGTTCTTAGCTTGAATTTGCCACCAAAGCCCTCCGTGACTTTCAGTTAAGTCAGTCTTAAAAGAAAATACTGACCGTAATACCTACAGTTGTGTTCCTCACTCTGCACATCGGGCACCCTAACAAGAGTTTTGTGTGTTAGAGGCACCAGGAGTTCACAGATCTCAATGAAGTTAATACGACTGAAAGTCTGTCCGGTCAAAAATGTGAATGTGAGCACTTCAGCAAGTCAAGCTGCTCCCTCCTTTTGAACCAGAGTTTGAAGGAGGTAAGAAGGGCCAAAAAGACTGTCAATATACATGTGAAAGGAAGACTGGAGAATGTGAACAGTCAGAAAAGAGTCTTAAGGAGTGCAACACTGAATGTATTGACACAGGGATAAAGGAACTGTAGGGACTTTACAGTAAGGAGTACAAAGAAGTTTACAGAAAACAGCTATAGATTGGGGCAATGGTAAAGGAATGCACAGCATTGACATCTCTATTCTCCATCCGCTTTAGATCTATTACGTCATTATTGTCCAGTTTTAGTGGTATGTAGGCTTCTACAATGTCCAATGAGCTCCAAATTTAGGCTTACAACACCCTTGTTTGGTAAATCTGCTTTACAAATAAGATGACATGAGTAAAAGAGAATGAGAAACAGCTTTCTCAGAAAGCTGAAGAAAATAAACGCTGTCTAGGTTTAGTTAATTTAACTAGAATGTTTTCTTTTAGGTATTTAATCTTCAACATTTGGAAAGAAAAATCTCTTCAAATGTTAAAATTGAAAAATTAAATCAGTGTTTGTTGAAATTAAACTTGTTTTCAGCTGAAGCAAGGTTTTTTATCAGAAGTGATTTGATGGGCCCAGCCTCATTTCTTAATAAATTATTCAGGCAAAAGATGCACCATGTCAAAATTCAAAGATAACAACATCCCAGGCTAAAGGAGGCAGTGGTGTACCTGCAAAGGACTGGATAAATTCAGAAAAATCTCACCCTTTAAAAGCCTGAGTTTCTGTGAACTTACATGACATGGATCTGAAGTAAATACAAACAATGAAATCTGCTGATTTCAGATCATATTATTTAAATATCCCTACAGAAAAAAAAAAAAAATTACTAAAATAAAGCAAAACCCCCCATGTCTTAATATATGAAAATTGATTTTATAGATATTTATTTCCATCAGTTCATTTTAAGATTCAAACAGATGTTAAGCCAGTTGATAGGGGCTCAAAGCGTCACTCTTATTTCTTTGAGAAAAGAGAGAAGGTTGCAAACGGCAACCTGACAATAGCTCTTAGGTTTATTTATTATCATGGATGTTTAACCAGGGAGTGATGGGAAGAGTTTGTAGCAAGATGGCACGATTTCATGCTGGAAAAATGTTGATTATCTGTTAAAATTTTGGAATAAGCAAACGTACTTTGACTACACACATATAAAGTATCATCAGGATTTTTTCCAACACGAAAGAACCGAAATCAAGAACAGAATTTTTTAAACAGATTGCGACTAAAATAAAGTGTAAATCAGACAGAATTTAGTCAATTTTTGATGCCTGTTTCACAAGGTGAATAATAATAATAGTCACAATAATAACAAAACTAACAACAGCAGCAACAAGAATAACAATAATAATAACAACAACAATAATAATAATGATGATGATGACATTTAATTTAAAGTAGAAATGGATGGCTTGCTGCCAGACTGGATTCAAAGACTTCTATGATAATGGTAAAAAGTTATGACAGGAGAGATCCTGTGGGTTCAAAAATTAATTGTTTCAGACAAGCTGTCAAGTTGTTAACACTAACATGCCCTAAATCTAAAAATTTATATACCCAGAGACCAAGATTCACACTTGATTGTACCTGACTAAGAGGTTTTCAGTTCTGTAATGATTTTTGGCACTGGAAATATGCCTGCAAGGTACAAACACTTTAGAGAAAAATTGCCTGGCAGATTCTCTGCAGGCTTGTTTGATTACAAGATCAGAGTGAATTGACTGGAGATGTTAGCAGTGGTTTTAGGCCCTTGTTTTAGAAACTTCGAGAACACACTGTGAAAGACCATGAAAACTTATGAGCAAGTAGTAAAACATCACTGACATCTTTCTTTATCCTGGATGTTGCGTTGGGTCATAAAGACCGTTCTGTTTGAGTCCTCATTGAGTATGTGATTTAGACACTTTCACAAAAAAACCCAAAACTACCCAACAAACCAAAGTAGCTTCAATTTTTCTCAAGTATGAAAAAATAGGAAGAGTAGACAGTAAGTAGACAGTAAATTATCCATGGCCCAGCAATGTGCCCTTGTCGCCAAAAAGGCCAATGGAATCCTGGGCTGCATAGGGAAGAGTGTGGCCAGTAGGTCGAAGGAGGTCATTCTCTCCCTCTACTCTGCACTGGTGAGGCCACAACTGGAATAGTGTGTCCAGTTTTGGGCTCCTCAGTTCAAGAGGGACAGGGAACTGCTGGAGCGAGTCCAGCGAAGGGCAACTAAGATGATTAAGGGCTTGGAGCATCTGCCTTATGAGGAAAGGCTGAGAGAGCTGGGACTCTTTAGCCTGGAGAAGAGAAGGCTGAGGGGAGACCTTATTAATGCTTACAAGTATCTAAAGGGTGGGTTGAAGGAGGATGGAGCCAGGCTCTTTTCAATGGTTCCCAGTGACAGGATGAGGGCTAACGGGCACAAGTTAGAACATAGGGAATTCCGTTCAAATACACGGAAAAACTTCTTTACGGTGAGGGTGACAGAGCACTGGCACAGGCTGCCCAGGGAGGTTGTGGAGTCCCCTTCTCTGGAGATTTTTAAGACGCGCCTGGATGCAGTCCTGAGTAATGTGCTCTAGGCAATCCTGCTTTGGCAGGGGAGTTGGACTAGATGATCTCTAGAGGTCCCTTCCAACTCTGAAACTCTGTGATTCTGTGATTTATCAAGAGACAGTGTGATATTTAAAGCTAAGGAAATAAATAGACTATGAGCTGTTCTAGGTTTTCGCTTTCCACTTAGACCTGGAACTTTCTGGTGCTTTCTAAAGCATCATTTGGTATGCAAGCCACCAGGGACTGAAAAGGATGCACTTCACTGAGAGCTATCAATCGGTTCAATAGCAACACATTTAATAGTATTCTGTATAAGACTTTCTGAAGGGAAGGGTATTTTGTTTGTGATGATGGAGAAAAGTCATTCTCCATGATTTAATGACAATAAAGTCCAATGTTGCTTCCACTTCTACAAGATGTTAGGTATAAATGTTGGAAGAGATGAAGGGAAGGGAAGGGAAGGGAAGGGAAGGGAAGGGAAGGGAAGGGAAGGGAAGGGAAGGGAAGGGAAGGGAAGGGAAGGGAAGGGAAGGGAAGGGAAGGGAAGGGAAGGGAAGGGAAGGGAAGGGAAGGGAAGGGAAGGGAAGGGAAGGGAAGGGAAGGGAAGGGAAGGGAAGGGAAGGGAAGGGAAGGGAAGGGAAGGGAAGGGAAGGGAAGGGAAGGGAAGGGAAGGGAAGGGAAGGGAAGGGAAGGGAAGGGAAGGGAAGGGAAGGGAAGGGAAGGGAAGGGAAGGGAAGGGAAGGGAAGGGAAGGGAAGGGAAGGGAAGGGAAGGGAAGGGAAGGGAAGGGAAGGGAAGGGAAGGGAAGGGAAGGGAAGGGAAGGGAAGGGAAGGGAAGGGAAGGGAAGGGAAGGGAAGGGAAGGGAAGGGAAGGGAAGGGAAGGGAAGGGAAGGGAAGGGAAGGGAAGGGAAGGGAAGGGAAGGGAAGGGATGAGATTTCAGTTGGAAGGGACCTACAATGATCTAGTCTGACTGCCCACCAAAAGTTAAAACATGTTATTAAGTACATTGTCCAAATGTTTCTTAAATGCTGACAGGCTTGGGGCATCGAACACCTCTCTGGGAAGCCTGTTCCAGCATTTGACCACCCTTTTAGTACAGAAATGTTTCCTAATGTCCAGTTTAAACATCCCCTGGTGCAGCTTTGAACCATCCCCACGTGTCCTGTCACTAGATACCAGTGAGAATTGCTCAGCACCTCTCTCTCCACTTCCTCTCCTCAGGAAGCTGCAGAGAGCAAAAAGGTCACCCCTCAGCCTCCTTTTCTCCAATTTAGACAAGCCCAAAGTCCTTAGGACAAGCCCAATGTCCTCATAGGGCATGCCTTCCAGCCCTTTCACCAGCTATGTATAATAATGTATTCACCAAATAAATGTTCACTCTGAGCAGACTCCCCAAAAGTATTTATAAAATTGCTCTGGATAAATATTTTGTCCCCCCAAAATTTTGAAAAATCAAACATTCAAAAAATTTTCTCTGAGACACGCTAAATTGCTTTGGTTAATCCCAGCGTAAAACATTAGATCTTATTTTAGCTCTCAAAACTTTCGGATATTTTAAAATAAAGTCATAATAACTTCAAACTATTTTATTTAATGTAGGTAAAAATGTCAAATAAGTTGTTTAGAATTTTTTGTGGATTGTTTGATTTGTCTGAAAGAACTAATGGAAACTATTGTGAGTCTTAAAACTGTCCATTGACTTTTCCTATTCATCTCATGTTCTTTCACGAGATTATATAAGTAGGATTATTCTTTGACCTACATATTTACATAGACCATGCCTCTGGTTTATTACCCTGGTTTTAAAGTACTTGAGACCGCCTTGTTAGGAAATGCAATATAAGTATTTTGGCTAAAATTGCCTATGTTTAAATGCATCATTCTGATGCTTTTGATTCAGTTACTTTAGTACCCTGTAAATTGTCATATCAACATGGAGTTGTACAACTGGATGCTGCCAAATGCATTATTTAGGGCAGTACCTGCGACAGCTTTACTTCAGGTAAAGAGTGGTTGGCAAATATATCTGACGTGTGTTTTGTAACAAGCAACAAACATTAATTGAGGAAAAGGCAAGAGAATATTTTCCCCAAATGCTCCTACTCTGTAAAAGTCATTAATCAAAATGGATAATAAAGAGAGACATTACAATCAAACTTCATGGGATAAAAATTGTTTGTATTCATTGCAAGGGGTTAATGGTGCCTGGTAACTGAAAACAAATGAACGAACAAACAAAAAGTGGGGAATTGCAACAAATTTTGGACTTGAGGCTAGACTGACACTGTTCTGTACAAGCACTGTTTGCAGTAGTACCCTTTGGCTATCCACACTTTTGCAACATTTGGAACATCGTCAGTGCGAAAAAAAACATCCTAACTAGGATGTTTTGCCAAAGGGCAAGTCAAGCCCAGCCCTGACCATGCTCTTCAGTTCATTCCTGAAGGAAGATGGAGAACTTTTCAGATAACCTAGAACTAACTAGTCAAGTTAGCTACATGTCAGAATACAACCAAATTCTTCTATTTCATCCTGCTGCCTTGGTGTTTGAAAACTCAGGTGCAGGCAGGTCACCCCATCTGGTCATTTACTAGGATAGTCAGGTCACCTCAAATCTACAGCACTCCTAGGCACAGCTCTAGTTTTTGTAAGATGTGCGAACACGGAGAATCTTACTCACATTCACGGACACAACAGAACACCTCTCACACACATGTTGCTTTGGCTTTGAAAGACCAGGTTTCACTTGTAGGTGGCACCAGCTCTGACATTGCCCACCAAGGAATTAGACCTGAGTTGTTGAATGATGTAAGTGTGCCTGGAGACCAGCCAAGCTGTTTCATGAGGAACAACAGTGAGATAATTCCCTGGAAATCAGCATTATGGTTGTGCACAGCCTGCAGCCTTTGTGAGCCCTGGGAGCTAGTGAACGTGGCCACTGCTGGTGCCAGCTGAGGTCCACGCTTCTCTCCTTCCAAACAGTAGCAAGCCACATCATTTTGAAGCAGATGCTAACTACTACACACAGATACAAGGAAAGCAGAGGCTTTCTTTTTATTTACATACAGGGTGTAAGGACCCCACTGATGTGTCCTGTCTATCTCACCCCCAGCCTGCTCCTTCCAGTTCCCCAGCCTGATAGTGCCTACTGGCACTTTGCAAGCACAAGACCCCGAGGTAACCCACAGAGAACTTAGCATGTGTCAAAGATGCAGTCTGGAGAAGGGTGGTTTGTCCAGGGATGGCTCAGTCTGACCCATAAGGGACAGAGACAACAGTGTTTCCTACTCCCTCCCACCTGCCTTCCGAGACAGAGGCATACACATGTAAACTTGCTCCAGTCATGCCCTATCCACGTCTTGGTGACAGAATATCACTGCCCAGACCTTGTCATATTTCTCTAGAAAGCAGACTGACTTTTGTCTGATTTAGTTTATTTGAAGTCTTCCCAAGCAACAAGATTAGCACTCGGTAAAGTGCTCGGGACATCTCTGGAAAAACATATCATCGTGCTAACATAGGTGTCAGGATGAATCATCTCCTACAGAAGACTTTGTACAACCCACACCACTGCTCGGGTGATGAGCCACGACCCTTCTCTTTCACTCCGAGTTAGCACCTCAGCACATGCTCACACTAATTGCAGGGGTGGAAAGCGGAGAAAACAGACCTGTGAGAATACTGACAACCACCCCACTGAGGTCCCTCTTCATCTTCGCTTTTCATCTCAGGGAGAGACCTAAACCATTCCTAGGACCAGTCCTTCAATTTTTCCTTAGACTTGTCCTTAGACTCCTTGTTCTCTGCCCTGCCGTGCTGAAGAGGGAGAGAAGCTCCTGCCTGTGCCTCACTGATCCTGACTGCCAGATAAAAATCTTTGACATCGGAGCAGGGAGTAAGTCTTGAGAATCTGAAGTGAGGTCCCTTCTGCGCAAGTGTCAGAGTTTCCAAAGAGAAACTTCTGTTTTATTCAGCAGAGTTCTTGATGACTTTCACTGAGTGTTCATCACAAGGCATAGATGGAATACTTACTATTAAGGAATACTCAATATTAAGGAACCCACACGAGTTTCATCAGTATCAGTAAATCAAATGTGCCTGGGAAGATTTTACCTGTGATTTAGTTTCTGTAAGTAAAAACTTTATAACTTTTTCACACTCCAATTACTTCCTTCTCTTTAATCACATGGGGAAAAAATGAGTTCCAAATATTTTTTTTTTATTATTCAATTTATACTTAGAATATTTTTTCCAGTTTCTTCTTACATAGTAAAGGAAAAAAAAATGGAAGTGTTTGGCTTGCTTTCCTGCTACTTTATGTATCACCGTTTTACTCTCTTTGTTATTCATAAATAATCTTGCCATATTTAATTTCTCATTGATTTTTTTTGAGTGCCTTCCATACATCTTTGCACATCATTTGTTTGGAGGATGAAATGGCTACACAGCATTTAAGGTGAGGATACCTCATTGACTTCTGTGGTCACCAGACAATGTTTGTATCTACACCTTACTGTGATCTAACTCCAGGGGGGGGGGGAAGCAAAAAAAAAAAAAAAGAAAGAAAAGAGAGAGAGTAAAAGAAGACTTGCTTTATTTTCAGGAAGTTAAATATTAGCTGTTGCCAAATGACTTCAGCTGCTCAAACGAGGAGCCGTGGGGCGGATTTTGAGAAATCGCCATGTTACACTACTGAGAATCTGGCCCCCTCTTTGTGACCTGTAATTATTTCACAGCACATGTGAAACCTCACAACGCGATTTGGAATTGGAGTTTTACTTGGCACGCTAGCACCGTCACCGCATCTTCCTTCCTTTTTCCCCCCAATGGATTTTCATCTCACAGACAGACAGGAAAGCAGAGGAGGGGGCTGAGGTGGGGGAGAAAAAGGAAAAAGGACCTTTTTAATTCTGCTTCTGTATGGGGCCACAGAAATCCCTCAAGCTAAACACAACACAGACTGAAAAAGAAGTGAGAAGAGATTATCAGGAGCCTGGCAAGAGGAGAGTGCAGTCGGTGGTCAGGTGAAGGCTGCTTTGGAGGATAAGCAATTTGTGTGTTATCAGCGCAGTAGAGAGAACAGTAGCTCCCTACACTGAAAGGAGATTAAAAAGCAACAATAGCCTTTTCTGTACACCACAGGACAATCTGCTAACTGTATGAAAAGCTGAGAAGCTGCTTAGAGCTGATGTTTGTTTAATTCTCACCTGCACCCACTTGAACTGTGTAAATGACATGGTGCTTTTCAGAACATATGCATATGTTTCCGTGTGGCATCGTTTTGTGAAAGAGCTTGTGCTCAGTTAATCTGTCAGTGCTATAAGATTTGTTAGGAGAATAAAAGGCAACATCCCTCCCTCACTCTGAGTAGCCTTGTGGCTCCAGAAAAGAATGAGGAAAAAAGTTGGGTTTTGGTTTTTGGGGTTGATTGGGGTTTTTGGGTTGTTTTTTTTTTTTTTTTTTTAATTTTTAGAATCAATCATAATGGTGACCCAAAGCAAAAGTGGCCTCCTTTGCCAGAATAGGATTTCCGTTACGAAACTCAAGCATTGGCTCAGTTAAGACCCAGGATAATTAATACTCTTGATCAATCAGTACATCACATGCACTATTTTGGAAGAAAGAGAGTGATGGAGGAACAGTACAGTCAGGTTGTCAAGACACTCGAACAAGAGTTAGGAGAAAGGATTTTTTCTGCTGCTACTGATTTTCTCTGTGTCCTTGAGTCAACCATTTATCCCTTTCTCTTTCCCCCTTGCCTCTAGGACATTAGACACAATTTATACACTACCAATTCCTTGCAGGCAGAGACAGGTTTCCAGCAATGTCCCTGACTGCTCCAAAAGGAACATTAAAAGACAGTTTCTGAAAGTCCTGAGGACACCGAGTACTGGAAACTCAAGGCCTGTAAGCAAGACTGTAGATGGGAGCTGAGCTTCTTTAGAATATGCTCTTATACATGGACAGCATCTTTTGGTGTGCGTCTGGTCCTCCCTTACAGCATCTTATCAAGATTGTTACTCGATTGCACCTGAGTACATACAGCCACTACCATAATAATAATGTGATGGGTTATTTAGCAAATTTTTGCTTACCTGACACTATATATCCTGATATTAGCTAGACTATTGTAAAACATCTACAATACATTCACTCCTTTGTCTGATATTATTAGTTGATAATGTCGATCAGTGTCTGTTTTACTAACAGTGTCAAACCAGATCAATTACTATGGTCATAATACACCACTAATATGATAATTTAGGGATACAGGGACTTCCATACAATAACATAAAAACTCTGTTATGGGGACAGTATACTACACTCCTCCTGAATTTTCTGAGCTCCATCCTAAAGTGCATTTTGTTTTCACCTACTGAAAGGCTGATCCAGACTTTTGCTATCCTGCTGGTTACAAAAAAACCCCAAAGCTTACTCTTATTCACAGCCCATCTATATTTATTTGTTCTTGCTACAGCTTTACCTTTTTGCTGAAACGGCTTTTCTCTTTCCTCATGTACATAGTCCCCTGCTGCATGTGCCGATGACTATCAGATCTTGTCAACCTTCACTCCAACATGTCAGACAAGCCTAAACTTCATAATTATCTTTCTACCTTCTTTTTTGCATAATGTTCCACTCCCAGTGTAGAGGCTTCCAGACAGTATTTGTAGATTCAGAAAATCTGTACAAATATCTGCCTCACTGGTTTGAAAGAAAGATGAGATGGAGTCACAACTCGAGACAGAGACAGATGCAAGTGAAGCAGCTGCATTCACTTTCCATTTTGCACGGCTGGAGGTATGGGGAATTACACCCTGTGTCTTCTGCTGAATCCAGTCTTGATAAACCCATTGGCCAAGAGGCAAGGATAGGACTCATGACCTTGGTCTCATTTCTAGTATCTCCCCTGAGATTTTGGACATGTTTTTGACTCTTCTTGAGTCTTTTTTTTATCTTTTTTAAGGAAAAGATCACAATACCTGGAGCCTCACTGCATACATTTGTAAAAAGCAGAAGTTACACCAAAAAAATTTCATCTATGTTCTTGAATTTGCTAACTTCATCTGAAGTCTGGGATGTTGGGAAAAAAATAGAATTTTAAAATTAGCTTTATTTTTCTTTCTTGGTTGAAGAGTTCATAGTTTACATTGTACAGGAGAAAAACATTCATTCTTTTGTTTCATCAAGATCTGTCAATATGGAAATGCAACAGCTGATTCTGCTCTTGGTTGTTTAGATTTTAATGTTACTACGGCTTTACTGTGGTGTAAGATCAGACTCATTTCTGATGTGATTTTATATAAAGAACATGAATTCCTCTGGATTGAAAGGTACTAAATAAGTATTATTAGTACTGTGTAGAGATGATGGAATTTTGTCATTCCACTTGCAAGTCAGCTTTAAAAATGTGGCTGGATAGGCATCTTAGCTGCCTAGGCAGAAAGCTCTGCTCTCTCAGGGGGTCTTTTGTTTGCTAAACAATGGCACAGGGAAGACCCAGGAAACCCTGCTGCTGCTTTGTTTGCAGAGTCACAGCATTTCTCAAAGTGTAGGCTCATAAGATGTAAACTATCATATATTAATTACTCATAATTTAATTATTGCACATTGTCTTTTCTGGCTAAATTATTGTTTTCTCATTCCAGCTGTTCTGCTTGTAGTTTATAGTGTGATTACTGTTCACTGCCTGCTCACTGTTTTTTTCCTATGGGTATGGATACTCCCTGATGGCTTGAGTTTTGTTCATATTTTTTTTCTATTTTTGTGTGGTTTTGTTTCCACAAGCACTTTTGAATCAAAAGAAATTTTAAGGATTGCAAAGTGAAACAGTTGCATGAATCATGCAACTGGATGAGGGGACAGAGTGTTCCCGCAGCAAGTTTGCTGATGACACAAAGCTGGGAGGGGTGGCTGACACACCAGAAGGCTGTGCTGCCATTCAGCGAGACCTGGACAGGCTGGAGAGTTGGGCAGAGAGGAACCTAATGAAGTTCAACAAGGGCAAGTGTAAGGTGCTGCACTTGGGGAGGAATAACCCCATGCACCAGTAAAAGGTTAAGGGCTGACCTGCTGGAAAGCAGCTCTGCAGAGAGGGACCTGTGAGTCCTGGTGGACAAGTTGACCATGAACCAGAAATGTGACCTTGTGGCCAAGAAGGCAAATAGTCTTCTGGGGTGCATCAGGAAGAGTGTGGCCAGCAGGTCGAGGGAGGTCATCCTCCCTCTCTGTTCTGCCCTGGTGAGGCCACATCTGGAGTATTGTGTCCAGTTCTGGGCTCCCCAGTTCAAGAAGGACAGAGAACCATTGAAGAGAGTTCAGTGAAGGGCTACAAAGATGATCAGAGGAATGGAGCACCTCTCTTATGAGGAAAGTCTGAGAAACCTGCATCTGTTTAGCTTGGTGAAGAGAAGACTGACCAACTCCTGGTGCAGCTCTGAAGAATTATGTTCCCGGTCACACACATACATGCAAACATCCATTCTCCCTGCTTTTAAAACAGAAAGACCTTTTTCTTTATAATCGGCTTAATATACAGTTTTTTTGCAAATGAAGTAACTGAACAAGTAATGTTGGAAATATTTTCAGTTATATTTCTTCCCTCTTTTTCAACATTGCCTTGGTAAGGAAAATCTGTGGGTGGTTGTTTTGTTGTTTTTTGGGATTTTTTTAATCATTAAATCTAGTAATGTTTCCTCTATGTTTTAGGGAAGTTAAACATCTGATACCTTATATATCCTCTTCTCTGTGGACCAAATCCATGACAAATCATTTTGCCCATGATATTCTGTATTCTGATGCTTCCTTTCATCTAAGCTGTCATCATCTATCACTTTATCATCTCTATATTATAGGTACTTTACTCAAACAGGAAATCCATTCCATTGACATCAGGACTTGGCGTCTAATGGACTGATTGTCTCATGAGTTGGTTTAGAGCCTTTCTAAATGGAAAAATTCTGATTTTCTGGCAAAATATCTTCTCTTTCAATTTTCAGTTGCTTCAGTTTGTCAGGAAGAAATGGAAGTTTTACTCTGAAATGTATATTTTTTTACACACCCTAAAAACATTATCTACTTAAAAAAAGAGGGGAAACTGTTAACTTAATGCATTATTAAAAATATGGCTTATTTAAGTCAATGGCAAATTTTCATTGATCCTTAAGGTGCTAAGAAACTGGTCACTCAATTACATAGTTGCTACACTTTGTTAATGAGTAATAACAGGGAATGTGAACTTCATCCTACTGACTTACCACTTCACCCATCTTCAGAAATACTCACACTCAAGTGTCTCTGGTGGAATTGCTCAGCTCTTGTCTTGTGTCTAAAAAGTAAGCAATGCTGCTTACAGAGATCTCACCAGAGATGATTGAATTAAACTAGAAACACTCTGATGCCATACCATTTTCTTTCTGAAAATGCAGATGCTCTGAGTGCTATGTATGATTTTATATCAACTTACTTTATACAACTAACAACAGGCCACTGAGTATATCTTTTTTTAAAACTAAGAAATCTGGGATTAAGCTCTTGCTACGGGGCACTACTGCTGAAACAGAGCAAACCAGGGTTAATAAAATAAAGGCACCAAACACAAAACAAGGCTGTAAAACAAATACACTTGTCATGGTTTACTTGCAGTCTCTCTGCGGTGTTGAAGCTGAGTTAGGAGTGGCCACATTATCCATTCCACCAAGGTCAAGAATCCTGAATGAGTTGCTATGGGAAACAAATTACTGAGGTGTCAGCTGGAGCTGAAGGTTCAGATATGAGGGAACTTTACCCATTATATGCTTGAAAGATTTCCAGAACAACAGAGGCTGGAAAAGAGCATACTGGTAATAATAAGACCAGGAAAGCAGATGTTTCATTGACCTTTGCTCTATGCATTCGGACTACCCATTTGCCAGCATGCCTGAGTGGACCAGAAAGGAATTGCAAATGAGGTACGCTCTCCTGAGGCACAAGTAAGTAAATAAATAAATAAAAATCAGATATTAAGTGGTTTTCTTTCAGGAAGATATGTAAAAGAAACTCAAAAGCATATGAAACCACCTGGGACTCATGCGCTGTTATTAGAGATGAGGGGAGATGATTCTGATTTTATTATGGCATTAATTTCAGTGGAAGGAATCAAAAGCTGGTGAAGGGATAAGCTAACCTGCCCAAAAATCGGTTTTGTTCAGTCCATTCACTTAGCAAATGGTCACTGTGAACATGACCTTGGCTGGAATTGTCTGTGGAAAGAGAATTAGGACTAGATCTTCTATCTAACACCAACATTCCTCTTTGTCAAAGCAATCTTCTACCCTTGACCCTATGCAGCTTACCTCCAGATTTGTAAAAGCTGGAATGTTTTCAGTTTCCACCATGTGTTAACTTTGACAAAAGAAAGAATTTATGCTTAATTACACCCAGGCTTGTACAGAAAACTTTAGGGTAAATTTTGATACTCCTGATCTAGCACTCACTCAGCAGCTATGGGATGGCTCTCAGAGAGTGGTGCTATCACCAAAAGAAGAATGAAGCAGCTTGTTTTTATCACATCATTTGTCTAAATTTTCTCACCCATTAAACTTTTTTCCATTGCAGAACTTTACATTATCTACCCATGAACAGGAAAAGGACTTCATTTTCTCTACTGAGATAGAGGGAAAAACATCTGCTCTTGAGACTCACATTGGATGTTGGCTACTTGGTGAAAGAAATAGACATAATTCATTTCCATTAATGAAGAGATTTTGCAACACAACAGATAAAATTCTGGCCTACTATTTCCTTAACTTCAGGCTGTTTTTCCCAGGGGCTATGTTTTCTTCTCCCAGTCGTTCCTACTATGGCTTTATGTTTGGGGGTTTCTTGTTAAATATTTTAGATCTGGGGCTCGGAGAAAGGATCAGGCATGAACATCTATTGCTTAACAACTTGCATAATTTATACATCCTCTGTTCAACTGAAGATGTTGAAAAGAAACATTATTGTGTAATTTTCATAGAAATACAGTAAACAAAAACAACCAACCAAAGACCTATCATAGAATCATAGAATGGTTTAGGTTGGAAAGTACCTTGAAGATTTTCGAGTTCCAACCCTCCTGACATGGGCAGGGACACCTCCCACTAGACCAGGTTGCCCAAGGCCACGTCCAGCCTGGCCTTGAACACCTCCAGGGATGGGGCCTCAACTACCTCAACAACCTATGCAGGAGGTCTAAGAATTAAAGTAGGTCTTGGGCTACTACAGTACTCCATGGGAGTTCACTGGTAATACTTCAAGCTTTCCCATACTACCCGTCTCTGTATCTATACGTTATAACCATGACCTCAGTGTTCAGGTGACTCTCAATATAAACATATGTCAGGACTGGGAGATATATTTCTAGAAAGGAAAAAGGAACAGGCAGTGAAATTCTTTCCACTTCTGTAATAAGGCATTATTCCTCTCCAAGTATTTGTCTTTCTTGCTTTTTTCCTGTGTTACTTGTTGTAATGATCTAGAGTCAGTAAAAGCTGGATATTGCATTTTATCGTGGCAGTGAAAAGGCTTTGTAGCCCTGGAAGGCTTTTTTTTTTTTTTTTTTTTTTTTTTTTTCCTTTGGCTTAGGCTTTATTACACTTAAGTATTGTGCAGGAATAACTGAAGGTAATGTCCCTGACAGAACTGTGCCAGCAAGATCTGTAAATCAAACCAGAATTTACACACCGTCTGATAGCTCTCTTGAAAACATCTACGTGACCCCTAATTTCAAAGAAGGGGTAGTAAGGAATTTTTTGTGCAATTGCAGCTCAAATGTCAGTGGCTTCCACATTCTCCGGCAGCCTGAATTGCAGCTACACTTATGAGAACACGAAGATTTCTAAATGGACAGATGCAGCCTCTGCCTTCTGTAGAAGTTGTTGACAGTGGGTCTTTTAAGCCTTCTCTACTTAGTGTCATGGAGCAAGTACAGGTATTTCTGGGAGTGCTCTGTAGAAGAACTTTAAAATAATCTCCGCCTATTTCAGCTACTGCCCTTAGAGCTAAAGAGCAAAAGCTTCTGCGTTAAGGATCTCTATGCAGCCAGAGATTGCTTTGCCAGTCAGTGAAATGGAAACACCTGGGGGTGTTCAGCTGTGCACTGCAGCCAGAATAAAAGTAAAAAATACCTTAATTGGAGGACTCAAAGAAATAACAGGAAAACAGAGAGCCTAAATAAAGACAAGCTTCATTGTTGCTTAGGTGAAGGTGGATTAGAAATCACTGGTCGATTAAGGTAAAAGAACAAAGGTAAGATGCTTTTGAGAGCTGGGATGCTAAGTGAAAACACCCTGAATGTAGGGAAGCCAGCTAGCTAGCTAGCTTTAACATGAAATTATAAACTGGGCTGGTGTCATTCCAAGAAATCTTGAAACTGTTATCAAAATTACTTTTCCTGAATGATTAAATCTGTTGGAAGAAAAGCTAGTGCTAGTTCACAACCTTCCTCCTATGAAAGATGGGAAACCGCTTGATTTATTAACTCATGTTTGATACTGATTTAGCACTGGATTTACTGAAACACATGTTCATCCTGTAGATTATACCTGTGTTAGGTGGCCCAAGCTGAGGCAATGTGGGGTTTATAGTGATGGCTTTCAGCTACGAGTAACTAGGAAAAGTCTGCTTGTCTCTGCTGCCCTAGGAAGGGACTCAAGTTGTTGCTTGCAGTGTAGGAGACTAGGATCAATAACCTTGGTGCCCTCTCTAGTTTTTTCTTATTCTCCTTTTCAGATTTTTCTTAGAAAAAGGGGAAAACACTTACTTAGCAGTCCTTAAGGTGAAGTTAGGCAGCAGATGACAAATGGGAAGAAACAGTGGTGGACAGAAAAAAGGTAGAAGAATCAACACTGGTGCAGTGAACTGGTGCAGTGGGTGGGTGAGGAAAAAAAAAAGAGAGGAAACACAGGGAGCCAGAGTAGATCCAATCTCACCATGTGGCTGGATTGTTGCTAGAAGAAGAATATATGTGCTCTGGGTAGTTTATACTTAGAATAACTGAAGTGGAAAAGCAGTCAATCACTTATCCAAAGCCAGATCAGCATCATCTTTCAGGAAGATGGTCTCAACCTCAGGAATTTGGGGATCGTTCAAGTCAGTGATGATAGATCTTGATTGCTCTTAGTGTTCATGTTGTCTTTACATCTATTCTCCTATAATAAGATGTATGTTACATTCTGCTTCCCCCTCCACCCCTCATCAAATGAACACTCCTTAGTCAGGATTGCACATTAGGTCTTTCACCAGTCATGTCACTGTATATATGAAGAAGACAAATGATCATGTAAACATGAGATTTTCTGTGCTGAAGCAGCCTGGACAAGGTCCATTAAGGTCATATCTAGCCTCTGTGTACCAATATCTGTGTACAGAAAGCACAAGAAATGTCAACAAAGATGAAGTAACTCAACCATAGAGGAACCTTTGCCTTAAGTCCATTAGTCTGTGATTGCCTTTGCAGACTGTAAGAGTAACATTTATACATATCAAAAGGGTTTTTTTATTTGGTTGTTTTGTGCGTTTGGGGTTTGTTTTTTTGGACCCATGTAAGTGTAATTTGTGATGATCACCATGTGTATGAAAACTGTGAAGTGTGTTTTACTCTGAGAAATACTATCTTAGACATCTTGTGGAAAGCATGCTCCAAGACAAGATGCACATTTTTAATAGGGAGAACTTCTGTATATAGTGACCTTTGCATATACCAGTTTTTACATTATATTTTTTATTTATTTATCATGAGAAATTAAATAATAACCCAACTTTCTTTTTTCTTTTAATAGCAGCCAGAAATTTGTTTCTGCCATCATAACTTGTTATCTCCCTATTTCCTTAAGATCTGTATGCCTCTTCCAGGTTACTAGTAGTTCTTTGACCATAACTGGCTGCTGCTGATTCTCTTGTTTTAGAGCAACACACTGATATCATTGGAAAAATAGAATCATCTAGGTTGGAAGGGACCTTTAAGATCATTGAGTCCAACCATCAACCTAACACTGCCAGAAACCAGAGGTAAACCATGTCTCTAAGCGCCACATCTACATGTCTTTTAAATGCCTCCAGGGATGGTGATTCAACCACTTCCCTGGGCATCCTGTTCCAATGCTTGACAACACTTTCAGTGTAGTTTTTCCTAATGTCTAACCTAAACTTCCTCTGGTGTAACTTGAGGCCATTTCCTCTTGTCCTATCATTTGTTACTTGGGAGAAGAAATAACCTCCACCTGGTAACAACCCCCTTAGTTGTAGAGAGCGATAAGGTCTCCCCTCAGCCTCCTTTTCTCCAGGGTAAACAACTTCAGTTCCCTCAGCCACTCCTCAATAAGACTTGTTCTCCAGACCCCTCATCAGCTTCGTTGTCCTTCTCTGGATTCACTCCAGAATCTAAATGTCATCCTGCCCTTCCTGGAAGGAATTTTTTGGCTGTATTTATAAATATGGGGGGAAATGGCTTTGCCTGTTTTCTTCTGGACAAATCCTTTTTTGCTTAAGCTGTAAATTGATATCAGATTAAAGTCACTCTTTTTTTAGTTCTTCCTTCCATCTAAATAGCCTGAAGTTTTACTTACCCAAAGTATCTGTTGGTATAAAAAGAATAAATTTTTAACATCAGCCCTCGCAGAAAATGGGAGATATCCTATGTGGCTGAACAACTTAGTCTTAAAGGTCCCTTCCAGCCTAGGCAATTCTATGATTCTAATAGTTTTTTTCCCCAATTTTTATGCCAGTTTATTTTAAAACAAGCACAACACAACCTTAATTAGTACTATTCTGTGGAGAATAAACCTATCTTCTTTCAATAGGTGATATAAATAACCTTCTCCTCTAATCCTTGCCTCTCCTCGCAACATGATAAAGAATTATTTTTTTTTTTTTTTTTACTAGAAAATAGACTAAATCCAACTAAGTAAACAGATTCACGTTAGGGCAAAAAGAAGCATAAGTAATGTCTTCCTTGCATTCCTGCTAGCCAGTATTGAAATCATACTCCTAAACCTCACTCTTAATGCTCTGAATAAATCCCTTGGTTATGATATCCTCTTGTATCAGGAAATTATTTCATTTTGCACATCTCTGTTTCCTCGCAGTCAAGCAGAACTCCCTATATCTACCTCCCTGGATTACGTGTCCTGAAGGTCCCAGGTTAAGGTCCTATTACACCATTAGAGTTTTTGCACTGTGATGAGCTGATTCAAATCACTCCAATATTCTCCTTTCTGTGTTCCACCTTTCTAAGGTGTGCCTAAAAATACAAAAAAGTTTGGATGAACAGTTATGCCAATTGGTAGTCTGGAAAACAATGACACCCATAACTTCTGTGGCAAATTGAAGGATTTTTTTCAGCTTTGTATTCCTGTGAAGCTAGATGCAGAAATTATTTTTTTTTCTTTTTTTCTTCCCCCCCCTTTCTTTTTAACTGATAAACACAGATATTTCAAGTGTAGACAAATTCTAATTTAAAATCATGGGCTTCATTTCAGTGTATGGAGAAGGAGTGAAATGGGATAAGGTGTGGTGACTTAAAAGCAATTCCAGTTTTAATTACTTTCCTTAAATGCCCCTTGAAATTCAAACATTTTTAAAAAGCAAAGCTGCAACAAAAAGAAGAAACGTTAATCAGAAAACTGGGCACCTTTTATTAAAGGAAAGGGCATGTTTTATTAAAGGAAAGGGCATGTACTCACTAGTTATGGTTTGTAAATTGAATGACCATGAAACAATTGAATACTATTTCCTAGTACTGCCTGGATTATTGAGGCTTTTTTCTTACTCTTGAATGTCCCTCTCAGTAACTGAAGTAAAAGCTTAGCCTGACTAGAAATACAATGCAATAAACATATATTCTTGGAAAGGAAGGACTGCTTTTAGTTTTTATTAAAGGATTTTTTATTTTATTTTACTGAAACAATGTAGTCAAATTGTGGAACAGTCATTACAGATACAATAACTGTTGGGCTTATTTTGTACTGAATCTTCAGAGTAAAGAGAGGACAAACAAACTTTCTTTCCTCCAAGTAACAGTTTTTAAGCAGTAGAAAAAAGGGAGGACTGGCAGCAGCACTGCTTTATACACATACATGCAGTTCCCTGAGTATAGCTCTTAAGTTAAGTCTCCTTTGAAATCGGAGTATAATTCACATTTTTGTTCTGTATATGTCTTGAGGTGACATTATTTTTTGATCTGCAGACATGAACCAAAATATTACTATCTTTCTTTCTTATTATCTTTTTTATATTATTACTGTTTTCATGGACTTTAGCAGGAGGGCAAACCTTCTCCTTAGGTTCTTATTTCTGCATAGAGGAAGCTGGGGAGAAGACAGGAGGACACAATGAAATGGTGCAAATAAAGGGTGGTTTAGTGTTTTGAATGGCTCTCAACACTGACTTGTGGGAATGCCTTTCCTTTCGCTGACAGTCTGTGCTTTGCACCATTCAGAGCTGAAGAGATGCATAAAAATTACCTAAATGGATAAGATCAGTATTTGGGTTCTTATAGTGGTTAGTAAGAATGTTAAAGATACAGCTGCAGATAACTAGAGAAGTAATTTTCTATATTCTTTGATTTTCAGCACAAGTTCAAACCCTTATTTAGTGAAGACAATCAACAGAAAAAATGTTTTCGTGGTTTCTTTAAAGGCTGTCTTATGGCCCTGAGGAGTTTGTACATCCTTACTGAGCTGGAAAATAACTAGCCCACAGTGGGAATAGTTCCACCACAGAAGTTATGGAAATCAAGGTTCCTCCTGCATTTTTACTTTTTTTTTTTTTTTTTCCTTTTTCCAGCATACATTCATCTTTGTTTTAGAGCTTTCCAATTATTAAAAAATAAAAAATAAAAAAATAATAAAAATCAATCTTCATGTTAACACACATATGCTCATAAATGGCTTTTAAGGGCAAGTTGCTTCCAGGCCTTAACCTATTCCTTTAACATGCTTTTCTGATTTTCTTCCCTTTAGTCCTTCTCACATATGCATAAGATAAAAAAAAAATGAATCCCTTCTCTACAACATTCGGCAGAAGTTTGTAGATGTTTCATGAGATCTACCAACAAGCAACTCATAGGTCTGACCTCTGGATCACCATATTTGTAGCTGTCAGTTTTTTCAGTTACCCATTTCTCAATGACGTGATATCTTATTTTATTTTATTTACTTATTTTTTAAATAAACTATATGTCATGTCCTACAATGTTCACCCTTGTATGTAAACATACTCCCTATTCCATGGGGAAAATCCACCTCTGGGTTGCTAAGCCCTTTGGTCTTAACTTGATTATTTGTCAACACATGGAGCGTTGAGGCAGCACTACTCAAGTAGGCCATCTCTCCAGAGCCCCTAAATACCTTTACATGCTACTGTTAAATGTAAATAAACCTCCCTCTGACCCACAGTTCAGGTTTGCCTCCCTGCCTGGGAGCAGCAGGAACGGGCTGCTCCTCAGGGAAGGTGATCTGGGAGCTGACCGTGGCCGGGCAGGCGATGCTATGATGACAGTAATATTTTATCCTTATCAAATTAGATTTCTTGTGGTCACAGGGAATTCTCATGCAAGAGAGCAAAAGAAAAGCTGTAGTTTTACATTCACTGCCAGAGCCTTTCTCAGCTCCTGTGCAACTTTGTGGGTGACCTCTGTGCACTCAGGAACAGATTCCGACCAGGTAGCTTGGGGTTTGTTCAAAGCAGAGAGCAGCTAACGTTCCCGTTTCCTTACAAGCTTAGCCAAAACACAATATTTTTTTTTTTTTCCCATCCACTTCTATCTATGTAAAATACCTAAGAAGATGGACGCTACTAAAAGTTTCCAGCTGCAAAATTTATACCGGACGTTTTGTTTTGGGTTGACACTGATATTTTTGTGTACATGTTACCGCAAAGCTTCAGGGGAATACTTGTTCCAGTTCTGCATGCTGCTTTTTCTCTAGTTGATCACAGTCCTGGACTAGCTCACACGACCATGTACTGTTGTTAATCCCTGATACAGTACTGGAAGTTTCCATTATATGAAAAGTCTGGATTTTTTTTGTTAGTTTTATTTAAATACTTTAAAGATTATTTATCTTTAGTCTGCTGCCGAAGTGAAAATGCTTTGTTCAAATTTGAGGTCAACAAGAGTGTTTTAAAATAATGGGGATTAGAAAAAGCAAATGTTATCAATCTTTGGAGGAATCTTACTGTGTGGGTGTTTTTTTTTTTCTTATAGCCTTCATATAAAACTTTTCTTTAAGCCCTTATATAAAAACAAATGGCTTTTCCTTAGGACTTAAAATAAGTTATATTAAAAGCAAACAGAATCCTTTGGTGAAACCTAATACACTTTTTTATTGGGTTAAGGAGAGGTATTTCATTAAATGGGGCTATCTGCAACCTTGATAGCAAATGATATAGTATGGGTTTGGGATGGCAGGTTGGCTGTCTCTTTTCCCGACACACCAAAGTAGATGGAGAAGCCACAGTCTGAGAAGCAAGGTAGACAATTACTACTCTGAGCATGTGTTCATTCACTCTGTTCCTATACATAACAAAGGCTGCAGAGTAAGACTGAAATGTTGGTGATAATCATCTTTTATTATTTGAACAATTTTTCTTCTTTCCCATGGAGTCATAAGACTCAGGGCAACCATTTTTACTTCTTTAACATGAAAATATAATATCTCCTTCACTGCTATGCAGAACAAAATTCAAAGGCTGTAACATCTGAAAAGGCATAAGAAGAATGAAATACTGGTTATTAGACTTCCCCTAACTTGCGGAAAGGTTTATTTACGGTGACTAGAGTTGAATGATCATTTATACTTCAGTCATACTTCATGGATTTTTCTAGCTTTGGCCCTTTCCGTCTGACTCCTTTGGTGTCATTCTGTATATCTAATACCAGGGAATACCTCATTCCGGGTGTTCCCCTGTGGGGTCAGCATAAGGAATTTACACCAAAATGTCATGGCTTCTTCCATCGCTTGTGAGTTTTTCCCTTCCCTTCCCTTCCCTTCCCTTCCCTTCCCTTCCCTTCCCTTCCCTTCCCTTCCCTTCCCTTCCCTTCCCTTCCCTTCCCTTCCCTTCCCTTCCCTTCCCTTCCCTTCCCTTCCCTTCCCTTCCCTTCCCTTCCCTTCCCTTCCCTTCCCTTCCCTTCCCTTCCCTTCCCTTCCCTTCCCTTCCCTTCCCTTCCCTTCCCTTCCCTTCCCTTCCCTTCCCTTCCCTTCCCTTCCCTTCCCTTCCCTTCCCTTCCCTTCCCTTCCCTTCCCTTCCCTTTTCTCTTCTCTTCTCTTCTTCCATCCTTTGCTATGAATGATTCTGTAAAATTCCCAAGAATGTCCATTTCTATGTAACAACAGTTAATCCATAAAATTTTACCAAGTTCCTCAATATCTTTATTTCAGAACACTGGCCTTTATGGAGTGGTATCTTCAAGACTCAACGGTGTCAGAATATTAAACAACTATCTCTTCATATGTCCTTTCTACCAGAAAAATGTTAAAGAGCCTGTGCATGTACACTATTCTGGTATATTCTGGAGATACCTACTGCTTGTGCTAAGATGCATTGGAACATCCATTTAGTTTTAATTTTGTGATTATATCACAGAGATGGAAAAAAAAATCTTATTTACTTTAAGCGCCTTTGTTGATGACATACAGGTTGCTATAAAAGCTGGAAAGTCAGATCAATTTTATGAGCAGTTAAATTGTGTCTATCCATAGGTAATTAATTTTATGGTAGAAGTTGAGCAAGGTGATGCTATAATATTCTTATATCTCTGATGATAGAAGGAAAAGATAGCTCAGTGGCTATTAAATGCTTCCAGATGTTCACATTCTATGCCATTATTTATATTTCAGGTCTGTTCATTGTTTTGTTATTAAAGAAGTTCATCTCTTCTGGGTAGTTAAATGTGCAATTTATGAATGCTCTAATGAATATTATGTATACTAAGATCTTTGTGAAAATTAACTATTCATTTAATAGACGGTGGCTATCTACTGCTCATTTGCAATGTGACCAACAGTTAAATGTGTATCAGTGAAAATAATAGTTCCCTCAGATTTCCAGAGAAGATAAGGGAGGAAACGGAATATAATAAGCCATCACTGGTTTTCTTAAAGGATGAATATGGAAAAGTTGAGAATGTAGTTAATTACTTTCACAAAACATCACTGAGATATTCTGCAAGAGCTGTAATTAGATTATATTCTCAGAGAAGTAGAAGCTGCCACAGTTCAGAAAATAGATTATGAGAGAAAAATCTGTCTGAACAAGACCAGGAAAATGAGATCTAGGAGTGCTTTTTTGCAGTCTTACTTCTAGTTTTAGGACTTGCACATAAGAAAATCTTGAAAACTTGCAGTAGGTAATTATGAAAAAATATGTCCTTTCAAGTAGATTTATCGCTCTTTCTTTTCCAAAAAATAAGCTATTGCAGATGGTATCAGGATAGTCTGAGCAGCCATTGAAATTCCACATACCTTTGAGAATATTGTTAAATTGTGTATCTTAAATAAATTTTCTGTGGAAAAAAAATCCCAAATTTGATTGACTGTTAGGTGAAAAAATGTGTTTCTTTTTGCTAGTTCTGACAAAATGTGTAAAGGTGCCTTGTAGGCTCATACAATGTTTTTTATTCTTTGTAACAAGGATCAGGGAAAACAAATGTTCCTAATCCAAATTCAGTATACTTGGTCATTTTAATGTATTGACTCCTATTTCTTTCCTTGACACTCTCATAAGGTTTTTCTTGTTTTTCACTGGGGGGGTCTTTCTATGTCCTTTTTTAATCCTGATGATTTTTTAAATTCCTTCTTGTTTTGAATTGTCCTTCTGGAGAAATATTACACCAATGACACATAGTACATTACACGAGATCATACAGGATTAGGCACTATGCAGAATGCAGACAGGCACTATAATATGATCTGAAATATCTCAATCTCATTCTTTGTGCATTCTAATATTATGCTTGCGTTTTTACGGCAGCTGAACGTTAAGCAGAGGTCTTCAGAGATGCTTTTGTCCCTTTCCTAATCTACTGCTGTAAGTCTTGAATGCTGCAAGGTTTGACAAGTTATTTAAGAGTTCCTTGTGCTTTATTATTTGATCTTTTTTGGCACAGAATTTCATTTGCCATTAATAACCAATTTAAGTAAGATGAAGCCCCTCGGAAGCTCATCAGCAAGCTTTTTGTCCTTGACTAAGGCTGTAAGAATAATTAATATTTTGGTCTGGCTGCCAAACAAAAGCTGATTAGCATTTAAACAAGTATATAAATGTTTCATTGTTTCTTCCCAAAATGAAAATCGAGGATGAGCAGGCTACTGTACTTGACAAGACACTCACTGGACCTCAAATGTAATGCTCTGGTGCTCACATAGTCTGAGGAGTCAAAGCAATAAAAATGTTAGCTTCTAAAGACTGCTGGGAGAGGTAACAGCCTCATCGCTCTCCAATAGCCCAGTAGACTGCCTGCCCTACTATGATGTGGAGAAGTGGCCTTTGAGCCTACAGACTGAAATGGCTCTATCCGTTTGGGTACAAGGCAGGCCAAGACAACCTTGTGCACAGATTTTAATTCTCCTGTGGCTGCTGTTCTACTTGTCTTTTTAGGCTCCTAGGATAAGAATTTAAATCTGTTGCAGTCTGGTAGCTGAAATGCAGACATCAGAGTGTGCTTCCTGACACAAGATGGGGGGTGTCAATGGAGGTGTTACCCTTCAGCTTCCCACAATTCACTTATTTGATAAGATATACACTTTAAATCTGATGGTTACAGTATTCACATTATTGCACTTTCTGTAAGGTAAATAGAATAATTCATCTCCTTATGGCATGGTCTAACTACTGGTTTATTGGAAAGAACAAGTTGCCAACTGTTTGACAGTTTAGTTCTTCAGACACTTTTTACAGACTGATCTAGTCTATGTTTGACACAGCAAATCTGAAACAAATCAGAAAGAGTTTTGGCAAAATAACTGTTCTTGTCAAGTATTCCCCTGTACTTTTCTTTTTCTTCTCCTACCTTCCTACAACCTTCACCCTTTTCTACATCATCACTCGTCACCTGTGATGATAATTACTAAACAGCTTAAGCTGTACAAAACCCAGGGAAGTTCATTGTTAACTCCTTGCCATTTTGAAAAATTACTACTTAATTCTATTTTTCCCACTCTTTTATCCAGTTCTTTGCTTTACCATGGTGTCACACCTTCTTATCTGTTTTAAAACATCATGTAACAAAACTCCTAAAAAGTATTCCGTAAATCTATATTAATTATTTCTCATTACTTATTAATTAAGAAGAAGTAATCTTATGCCACATGAAATGAAGTGTATAAAAGACTGAATACCTTTGCTCAACTCAAGTGTAATTTAAGGTCTGTTTCAAGAAAATGCGCAAAAGTTAGTGGTTACTGGGCCTTATGATTGCTATATACTGATGGAGAAAGAGTTATGTATTTTCATGCATGGATTTCCATGGGCCATCTGATTCCCCACATGAAGATTATGCCATACTGAGAAATTCAAGTAAATGTTTAAGAACTTTGATTAGTCATTTGCTTGTTTGTTTTGAAGGCAAATGGTGGTACTTTAGTCAGACAGGTGTTCATTTGCTGCATACATAATGGTTTACACACAGTTCACTTCTGCCAATGACTGTAATGAGGTCAGAAGGGTTATTTGCAGACTGGAAAGAGCCGTTAAGGGACCGGGACCGAAGCGGGTGAGGATGGTTCTGATTCTTTCAAGACAGATGTCCTGGGAAAACTCGGAGTGCTTCTAAAATACCATATTTTCAGAGCGTTTCACATATATACTGAAAAAACTGAGATATTCATAAGGTGCTAGCTGTCACTTTCCATTTAGAAGAGCAGTTTGAGGGATCTATGAAGTGCTTTTCTCTTGTAATGCAGTGGTTAGAGCACTGACCCAGCGTAGGAGACATCGACCTTCCACTTTCTCCTTCGTTAAATGGGACTAGTTCCCACCTCCCTCAGCTCCCAGGAATACCTAGTGGTGGTGCCTGAGGGAGGATGGACCCTACATTTCTTATCATGCTGCTTCCTGGCAGAGTTTGAAAAACTTCAAGATCAATGGACCTTAAATACACTGAGGAAGCATGAGTGTGTTCCCTGGTAGCTGGGATGTACACCTGAAAGAACAACAGGCTTCATCTATCTCCAAAATAAAAATAAAAAGTAGAAATTTGAAGAAAACAGTTACAGGACAACTGGCTCAACAGCTCACTCAAATGGGAAGGTATTTCTTAGTACTATTTATGTGTAACTATCACGTCTTGGGAGTGCAAGCCCAGGCTTGCCTCACAGTAAATTCATCCAATAATCAGAGGGAGATCCTTATCTATCCAAATCTGGATGTCGGCTATGATTCATGATCTTTGATACAGCAGGTAAATGAACAGAAAGTGAGATTTATTTAATGCTCTATAACCAACCTTGGGGTTAGGAGTCCAAGCTCTTTGACACAGTCAGCCTTAGTCATTAGAAGGAAGCTATTTCAGTAATGAGTTATTACAACCCTGGGAGCACTTTGGTCATGGTTCATCACCATGGTACGCTGTGGACCTTAATAGTGTCTTACAATGTCAATATGTGCTTTATTTAAGGTTCGTATCCTTTTAGCCAGTCAGAAAGAATAAAACTCACCCCTGCGCAGCAGGCCAGAACGTGGTCTATTCATCATGCTAGTCCCACATGAGTCCTCAAAATGTATTTTAACTGAGATAGAAGTGACACATAAAGCTTCTGTGAGGTCTTTGGCACACAGCTGGATTTCAGTTGTGAATGGGAAGACACTTATCCATCAAATATCTTATTTGATGGATAATTTCGCCATCAATCGGATTAGCTAAATGACGGGAATAATTCCTCTAGCCTTACCTACAATATCTGAATCTTGTCTTTCTGTATAGTCTTGGGTAAGCAAATTTAATGGAAAATAATGGCAGAAAAAAAAAATAGTAAGAATGGAGGAGGGGCTCTTTTAGAGTAAATAATTCAGTTCACTTAACTTAAAGCCAAAGAATTCAACATCAGGCATCCACCTTCAGCATGATGGCCAGAAAATTAGGTTCTTATGAAGTGCTTAAATCCCAACCCTTTTTCTCTGTTCCTTTGATAGGTAATTGCCAGAGCCCCACAAACAGGGGAGTTTTCAATGTGTTTTTGTATAATAATAAGAAAGTTCAAGTTGACCTCTCCTGTTCAAAAATATTTTTCTTTATAAAGGAGAAGTATTTTTGTTTACCTTATTGCACTAACCTTTCTTTCATTTTAAGCACGCTCTGAATTCAAGACTTTATTTTTAAAAACACAATCATGTCACTTTTTAAAATTAACAAATTGCATTCCAAAGAAAAATTTTCCATCAGAAAATAACTTTTTTTTTATTTTCCATCACTTTTTGTGATTCCATTCATCTTGAACTGCTTAAAAGTCCCCTAATCTACCCTGACGTCCAAGAAATTTACTGCAAGTGTCCGCCTAGTTCTGGCTCTCAGTATTCAAAATAACATTACTTTTTTTTTTTTTTTTTTAAACAGGTGTTTTGAAAAAGATATAGTAAACTAAACACAACTATTTTCTACCTGAGTTTTATATAAATAGTACCTTTGTTCTGAGTCTGCTCTTTTACCAATAAATCAATAACATAAACATGAAAGTAAGTGGTACTAACAAACATTCTGAATCGACTCGTATTGATATGTAGTTTCATTGCTTTACCAGGCTCCATGTATGCCTGCTGGAATCCATCACATAAGATTAAACAGGAACTTCACTGTTTATATTTACTGGAATCTGAGAAGTCAGTAGTATTCCTTCTAGAAAAAAATTATTACAGCACAACCCTAGCGTTTGGGCCATCCTAAGCTGAAATATTTTGTATTTATATGCATCTTCTACCTCACTATTAACAGTGGTAAAATGCCCTTGGGTCAAGATTAGGCTCAGGGAAAACTCATCACTTCATATCCATTTTCTCCACAGAGTTTGTCTCAAAACACTTTACAGTTGACTGTCTAACAGATACAGATGTACCCAGGATTACATGAGGGAGATATGCCAGTCTTTACAGAATAAAGAATTGTAAAATTAATATTTTAGTAAGTAACATTTCTTCATACAAGTCCACCACATAATAGTATGTATAACCAGAAAACCAAAGTCAGAACATCCAAAAATTGCAGTTAATAGAAGAACTTGAGAGTCACAAAACAGAACTCTTCAGGTTTCAACTGCTCTATTATACTCCTATTCATGTGAGGTTGCAATCAGTTCCTGTCACAATCTCTAAGGTACATTTGAAGCTAAAGTCATAAAACAAACAAAGTTCAGTCTTTATGATCAGGTGTGCAAAGGCCAGCAGGATGCTCCCATTACTGCAGCTTTACTATGCCACAGGAAACAAGCACACCAAGTCCATTAAAAATGAAAAGACTCATAGTGGATTCATGAGTTACTGTGAATCATTTCACCTCTTATCAGTGCATAAGGAATATGCACGCTTTGGTTATTTAGTATAACTGCAGTGCTTCCACTAAATGGTATGCAGCAGGACTCTTGCACTTAATATGGTATGTGGATATAGATCTTCCTGCATTATCTTTTTTTTTTTTCCCCGTAAATTGCTCACAGGTAGCATAACTCTTTTTGTCCAGGCAAGTTCTTTGGACACTCAGAATAACAAACACAAATATGAAATCTTCCATTTCTACCTGTGCAGAACAACAAGGAATTTGTGATTTTAAAACATCCAAGTGTTATTAGAACCACAAAGGGAAAGATTTCAGCCCTTCCTTGAATTTTATATTTTTTTCCCAAGATGCTCGCTGATGTACTGTTCAACTGGATAAAATTTTGATTGCAGAAAGTCCACATACAGAATTATAACTATTATAGATGGTTTTATGGTTACAAACACAGGACTGGAAGCCAATGAGAACAAGGAACAGATTTCTGAATATCTCTGATTTTCCTGTGGGACTTTGAGCTTAAAATTAAGGCATCTAAGAAAATTGTCTTAATTTTTCCATCTATAACAATAGGTTTACTAAGGGCAAAAACTAATTAATAACCCCAACGCACCTTAGGCTTTTCTCCAGCATGCCAGTGTAAACAGAACAAGCTTTATTTACTTTCTGTTAGGAGAGTTAAAAATTTGCATTACTTTCCTTTGCCTAGGAAAGTCCATTGATTTCAGCAAGCTTTAGCATTTGTATTTGTACACTGTCTTAAAGGCCAGATGTTACTTATTTTCATTGAAATCACTACCCTTTGCACAGTTAGCTCACAGAAGGATTTATTTTCCTTTTTCCGGTGCGGTGTTAATCTCTCTCACTGGCTGGGTAATTTGAACTCTTCTGTCTCGACGTGTATTCAGTAAACACTAATAAACTATTCTTTTTCTGCGCTGATTCAATTCTTCCTAGCATTTTTTTTTCTGTTATCTTTGCTAGTGCAATATTTAAGTTTGCTTTTGTGGCCAAGATATGTAGAAACTACTATATATTAAAACTTGAATGGAAGTGCTCCTTGTAATTTGTTTCCATAAAGAAATTTCATGGAATGAATATATATACAAGAATCCTTCTCCTGAGTGTGTCTCAACTAATTTCCAAGTAATCATTTTTAGTTATGAGACGATGGTTCATTCACAGTTTTATTCACACGTTTAAGCATTTCCATCAAATCCATTGGAAAAGTCTATTTCAAACTCACTGAGGTTGCCAAGGGTCTACAAATAAGTAAAAGTTATTTAAATGCATGCAGCACAACTAAAAATAATGTATTTTTTGCAATTCTTATGTCAAAGATTTTTAAATCTATTAGCCTACAGCTAAATTTCAGTCACCAAGAGGGGTAATAAAATATCTATCAATTATTGTGAGTTAGTCTGGCCAAATACATACAAACTTCAGATTAGTAACCTCATATTTCTTGAAGTGACCCCAAAGTTGCCCCACTAAAATGTATTTGAGTCCACATCATCTGAAGTAAAAATAAATAAATAGATAAATAATATTCTCTTTGTATCTGTATTAAAAACGAAATACAACAAAGCTGCTGAAATTACATGACGTTCATTACTTCACTTGGACAGCTGAAGAACTGAAGCAGTTCTTGAAAAGTGCCCAAAGAACAGCTAGTATTTAAAAAAAAATACAAATTGGAACCTGAAAATAGGTTATTACACTTTTTTTACAAGAATAGGTATGTAGGAAAGATAGAGCCTAGATCCCCAATTGAATTTCATTCCTAAAGGCTCTGCAGTCTTGTTGTAGTGCAACACTAGCAATATTTGTTTTATGATGACACCAACAGGTCCCAGCTAAGAGTGGGAACTCCGTAGGGCTCAGTGCTATAGAAACAAATGTAAAAGGTTTTAATATCATTAATATCATGTGTAAACATACATACTAGAGAGCCAGTATGACGAAGTAAGCACTGTTCCCAATTTGTGAAGAAAAAAAAACGTGAACTGTCCCAAGGTCACAGTACAGCAGAGCCAAGAATTGAGAATTGTTTCATTAAAAACTGGTGAAATATATATATTTATATATATTGTTGGGACCAGTACTGTTTAATGTCTTCATCAGTGACATGGACAGTAGGATTGAGTGCACCCTCAGCAAGTTACCAGATGACACCGAGCTGAGTGGTGCAGCTGACAAGCCTGAGGGATGGGATGCCATCCAGAAGGAGCTGGACAAGCTTGAGAAGTGGGCCCATCTGAACATCATGAAGTTCAACAAGGCCAAGTACAGGGTCCTGCACCTCGGTCAGCGCAAACCCCAGAATGAATATAGGCTGGGGGATGAAGGGATTGAGAGCAACCCTACCAAAAAGTACTTGGGGCTACTGGTGGATGACAAGCTGGGCATGAGCCAGCAATGTATGCTCACAGCCCAGAAGGCCAACCACATCCTGGGCTACATCAAAAGAAGCATGGCCAGCAGGTCAAGGGTGGTGATTCTGCCCTCTACTCCATTCTCACAATACCCCATCTGGAGTACTGCGTCCAGCTCTGGAGCCCTCAGCGCACAAAGGACATGGACCTGTCGGAGTGGGTCCAAAGGAGGCCCACAAAGATGATCAGTGGGCTGGAGCACCTCTATTATGAGGACAGGCTGAGAAAGTTGGGATTTTTCAGCCTGGAGAAGACAAGGCTCCGGGGAGACCTCATTGTGGCCTTTCAGTACTTAGAGAGGGCTTATAAGAAAGATGGGGAAAAACTATTTAATAGGGCCTGTAGTGGTAGGACAAGGAGTAACAGTTTTAAACTAAAACTTATATCTACATTTAGACTGGATATAAGGAAGAATGTTTTTACAATGAGAGTGATGAAACACTGGCACAGGTTCCCTAGGGAGGTGGTACATGCCCCATCCCTGGAAACATTCAAGGTCAGGTTGGATGAGGCTCTGAGCAACCTGATCTATTTGAAGATGTCCCTGCACATTGCAGGGGGGTTAGACTAGATGGCCTTTAAAGGTCCCTTCCAACCCAAAGTATTCTATGATTCCACAATTCTGTAAACAAACCACACATACCTATTTTATTGATGTCTTAGATGATGAAGTAGAGCCAGATTCTCCACTGTCTCCACTGCTATGGTCACCCATGCCAGCACAAAATGAAACTATTTCACTTTTCACTAAATACAAAGCCATTGTAAGAATCAAAGAAAATCAAGAAAATTAGTAAGAGGTTAAATCAGTAAAGCAAAGATCTGTAGAATAAGTGCTTGTGTGCTGAACAGACATTAACATTGCAAGAGAGAAAGTAGTATCTATGTAATACCAAAATCGTTTTTCTTCAATTAGATCAGGTCACGCATTTCCCTGTTGCTGTATCAACTAAACTATTGAATGATGATCTGTTTGTGACAATGTTAATAGCCTGCCTAGAAAATCTTGCTATAATGTCTTCGTCTTTCTCCACCCGTATATTTCAGTCTCCCTATACTGTGATCCAGAATTCCTCCTTACTTTTCTTTTGTCTCCCTTTTTCTACCCAATTTTTGTTTTCGTCACATACTAGTCCGTCCTCTCCATTATAGTTCTCACACCCTTCTGAAGATTCACGCCAGATCTTGCCTGTCTTTTACACCGTTAAGCACTTCTAGCCTGTAACATTGGTGCTTATTCCAAGTTCTGATAGCACTAGCACAGCTTCTGTTAAGAGCCATCTCAGCTGTGATGCTGCAGCATCCTAAACTGACACAAGGGGATTGCAGTGTCATATCTGTCAGGGCCCGCTGAGCAACCTTGTGGTCAGAAATGAAACCGGCTGAAGGACTTGGTTGACTGTCCATTGGAAAATAATTGAGAAATGTGAAAGGGGAAAAATATTGAATGATTTTGTTTTTCTTCTATATGGCAACCACAGGTTATCTCTGGAAGGCATGATTTAAAAAAGAAAGACAAATAAGAAACATTGGGTTTCTTATTCAGAAGACTGCATAGCGAAAGTTCAGAGTGGACGGGCCCTTAACACAGAGCTCAGAGGAAAAACTGCTGTCATTTATTTATTTATTTACTTATAGCATTAAAAAGGGGGTCAAGGTAAGCTTTTGTTTTCAAAATGGGAAACTGCCCGGAGAGGGGATGTTTCCTTCTGGTGCAAGTACCCACGTGGGCACATGCACATATATTTTGTCCTTCCCTTGTTATTCAGCACAGAGGAGATGTGGACCAATTCCTACCTGCTGTTGCAGACTTTTGAAATGTTCCTTCAGCCTGATCTGAGATGGCAATTTCACTGTAAATAGGCCCTTCCTTCTCAACTAGGTCTGTGAGCAACGTGGACCATCATGAACAAGGGGCTCTGCTGGCAGAAGTGGAAGGAGAAATTCCACGAACAAATTTCATCCTTGTTGTGGTGGCTGAAAGTCTTACAAAGGTCTCCAGAAAATCCATTAAACACCAGGCGCTCATCTAGATGGTCTCTTGTGGCTCCCTTCATCCCTACCTATGGCCCACAGTAATAAAAGGTAGAGGATACTGTTGCCTTCTAGAGGTCTTACTTAGCCCAAATTGCAAAACCTGCAGCCTGCTTGTTACCTAAGCCTTTGAAAACGAGGATTTGTATCCCAATGATGGCTCAGCTTGTTATTCTATGACAATAATATAGATAATCTGTTGCATTTACAAATTGAGCCTTGGTTGCAAAAGGCAGAGATCTCCCCAAAACCCCAGAGAGGCATTTTCTTTTTCAAGTTTTAAAAGCAGATGTAATTTCATCACAAACCTTTTAATCCTCCATTACAAAGTGATGCATGAGAAAAAGAGCAATCAGATCTGAAATATGCCTTCTACCATTTTCTTAAATATCTCAGTCAAAATCTCACACATTGATCTTAATTTCTGGGGAATTATCCCTTGGAATATCCCCAAATCTTGTTGCACAGCTTTTGTCATGCCTCTCTGCAACATTGTCTGTTTATTTCAGCAGTTCCCTGATGTTGAAATAGTACAGTAGTTGGTTCCTTTACCTAATATTGCTATGATTCAAGTCTCCAAAGATTTGGATGTTTAAATACAAAATGTTTTAGTTCAAGCCCATCTCACATAAACTGTTATTGATAAGACCACAGTCACACACAGCTAACTGTCACTCAGGTGTTTACGGAGACAGAAACAAAAATCCCATTCCACCTCACTGTTAAAAAGTCTTTGTCACTCCACCAAGTTCTTTTATCTGATAAGCTCCCCCGTGGCTAGGAGAAAGAATAAAAGTATTCCATAAATGGAAGCCCTGCAGCCCAAACCATCAGACCGAAGGAAACGCAGCACCAGGAGGAATACAGCTGCGCCTGGCAGCTGCATGTTTTCAGGCCAGCACTTGTCCCCCAAACACCCACCACAGCTGGAGGTGTGCTGTCCTATTTCTCCAGCTCACCAACAGCTCTGTGCTACAGCCACCAGTCCTCAGACCCTCCTCCAATGTGACATTTTGTTTGTTCAAACCGAAGCACACTCTCACAGTCCAGATTTTTGTCTTTCCTTGTCCTTCTCACCACTCATCTGAGCCAATCTCCATCATAAACATTGTCACACTGAGACCATCCCTGCTAGCTCTGATCCATCAGCAGAGACTTGGCCTGTAAGAGCTAGCCAGGAAGGTGGCTAATCCATCACAGGTGGCCCAGGCACTATTCTCATTAAAGGGTCATCTGGTTTATGACAGGTCTAAATTATATCCCAAAGGCTGTCCTCACCATCATGATGCTCAAGGCCGAGCCTGCACTCCAGCCCAGGCTCCCTGTGGTGACCCACACTGCTGATGTTTGCTCATATCCTATGCTGAGTTGGGATCAAGTCAACTCTGTCCTCTTGACCATGAATCAGGGACATAGACTGGGTATTGACAGTAGCTTGAGATGCACAGCTAGTGGTTGGGCAAATGCAGTCAGCACAGCACAGCATCCTGCCATGCACTGTGTCCAGACACAGTGTTGACTCTTTTCCCTCTCCCTGCATGATACTGAGGGTGAGCCGTTAAGCACCAATATGTCCCCCCAGATAGACCCAGATTCCTGCTTCTCTGGTTTGGATGGTTTGTGGACTGTGTTTCTGAGATCAATGAAAAGCCACAAAAGACTTTTTAAGTAGAAGGAAAGCCCTTGCCTACCAGAAATATGAGATGACTCAAGAAGTAGAAAAACACCAGGGGCTACCAGCAGCTCTGGATCAGACAGAACAGGAAAAAGACCATGAGAGACAGCTCTGGTGGGGATATGTAGGCACAAGACCTTGGGTGGTGCCAGGAGTTCTGCTGGCACTTACAGAAGTCATCTTCTAGTGCTGATATGAGGGCTAACCTTGCTGCAGAAGAGAGGATTGGAGGAGACTGGCACAGAACAAGAGCTAGATAGAATGTCTCCAATATCTCCAAACACAAATAAGATAAATTGCACCAAATGAAAGCTTGCAAATTTCTTCTGGAATGCTGCCTTGAAGATAAACAGAGGTCAACAACAAGGTACTTATACCAGTAAATAGAAGCAAGAGTAAAGGGAGTAACATAAAGAGTAAAGAGACATCCTGGTGGGTAGGAGGTCCAGGGAAGGGGGGATCATCACTAGAGAATCCTTGTTCTTCAGAAGAATGTGTTTGAGCTTTGTAGGGAAAACTTGCTGAGTAAGCCTGATATAAAAAATTCTGTGGTCACGCACTGAGTTTCTAATTAGCCCAGGAACTGCGAAGGTGGGGAAGAAGGTAAGAGGTTTGGTTTAGGGTGCACCATGAGAGAAAACACTGTGTAACCCCAGTCCTTCTGACTTATGTTCACAGTTTAGATTGGCTCCTTATGAGGCAGGAATAAGCGTATCACAGCCTGCACTTCCCTCATGGGAGCTGGAACAGAATTGGATTGGACAAAGTTGGCCGAAAGTGCCCTGTTCACCAGTTTTGATGGCATGGGTCCTGCTGGGCTAGCAAATGTTCTGTAACAAAAAGCAGGCTGTGACAATGCATATGACATTTGGGACACTGCTGTGCGAGTGATTATTTTAATTTTTTTTCATGAAGAGCCCAGCTGGAGAGTATGAGCCAGTGTTTTCCAGGTAGGACACGTGACTCAAAGCAAGAAGGGGTTTCTGATAAAGCCATGAACTTTTGGTCCCTGACACTGTGAATGTTCCTGTCTGAGAGAGGGAAGGGGGTGTCAACATTGCTCAAGGCAGATAGGGATGTCTAGTGACTTGTCCAGCATCCACACACTCAACGTAACTTACAATAATATCCATTATAGTCCATCAAGGGCTGTGATTGAGTGGCAAAATTTAAAATTCAAATACTTGTAAATCCCTTTGCACAGGCAATATATAATTACACAAATGCCGTTTCAGTCATTGGATGGTTGGGAAAGATTTACCTAGTGATGTTGTTGATTGTTATCATGATGGATACAGTCTCTGCCTGATGGTACCATTTACCCCCATTTTGATGCTGCTTGACATAGAGTTGTCTCTGCACCAATTCTTCATTAACTGGCAAGAGAGTCAGGCAGACACATTCAGAAGAATAATAGCTGCTGTCTGGGGCATTTGGTACTCCAAATATTGTGTTGACATTATTGTTAAAGCCAGTGTCTGGCATATTTTGCTAAACTGCTACTCCACAAGTTGTGCGTTTCGTATTATTTTTCAGCACTGAACAGATGTTTCAGTCCAGATAACACACGGCTGATTCCTCCAGGACTGCTGTGCCTCCTGGAGGGGGATGGAATGGGCCTGGGCCACAATCCTGACCCCTATCATCTCAGCAAAAGTATATGGACATGCCACTTACAGATTGTGAATGCTGTTGATCCAAGGCATGACAGATTTGGATACAGCACTTTGAAAGGCCATGAAGTTGGTGTTTCAGATGATTCAGGTCAGGTGTGAGGCTTGCAAATGCCAGTCACAGATGAATATAGAGATGTGTAGGATAGCAGCTGGGTTGAATTTCAGCCCTAGGAACGTGCAATTTGAATACAACTAGCAGAAGCCAATGGTGAACAGGAGTCATTGATGTTGACTCTACTAGCTGCAGCTCCTAAGGCTGGTGAGATGAAGCCGTGAACTGATGAGCAAGTGAGCTTAACACAGATGTGGCCCAGTAGACACTAGAACAACCGTGAGCCCATGGAAGTGTTGGAGAGAAGCACTCCAGAGCAAGAAGGACGCACTGAACCCAGTAATCATCATATACCAGTGCTTGTCAGAACAGCATATCAACTTTGATGAAAACTTTACGTTGAATCTACTTCACGAAGAATTTTTATAAAAGTCTTTTTCTTCTTACTGAAATTATATTTTATAATTTTATTGTATATTAGATTGATTTTGATCAACTATTCTAGACCAAAATATTTCTCTCAAAAAAGCTTTTCATGGATGTTCTTCAATAATTTTCTGTTTCCAATTCACCCTATTTCTTTCCATCCCATTTCTTTTCATACATCATGGACTGAAACTGAAAAAGGGCACAAATTCTGTGGAAGGCAGAAGACTGCCACATCACGGTAGATGACTAAGCTGATGATACACCTATCACCCTGTCCCATAGTGATATTTAGAAATGAAAATATTTTTTGTTTAGCTATGTGGTGCAGGTCTGAATTTCTGACAAAAAATCGATTTGGTATTTGACTTTGTCAAACATTATCGATAGATGAAAGACATTAGTGTCAGTAATACTACTTGTACACCAGCATCACTTGTTTTGCAAGGATGCAAAGTAGGAATATGAAAAAGAGATTTTGTGAGGTAAAAGAGAATCAGGACCAAATTATTTATAAGGGAGGGGAGAAAGCTTCTTCCTTCTAGCTTTTTAAAATAAACTTCAAATCCTATATCTTTTAATAACATTATTTTCCAACTATTGCTTGAAAATTGTGGAAGCACCAGAAAAAAGTCATATTAAATCCACAGTCAATTACAATTTATTGGAATACTCTTCTTGTTTTTTAAATTCTTTCTTGTATTTTGTTAAAATAACTTTTTTCCTAAGGATTATAATACCTTAAATGCCCATTAAAGCTAACAACATCATAGATAGGAATCAGGACTAAATTTATGCTTTCCCTCTCCCCATTTATTGAAGACTTTAGAGGTAATCTCATTACTTTTGGGAGACAGTAATTATTATAATTTAATTATAGCAAATTGTTCGGTTTGCCTTTGTCTAGCTATGGCTTTGTTAAGGAGCTAGTTCTTTACAAATGTGAAGGCCTGGATTCCAATATCTCTTTCTTTAACATGTTTTGCAATATTTGTTATCTAACTCAATTCAATTGATGTGTTGAGGCCTATGACTTGATAATTACCAAGAGAGACACAGATTTCTGAAGAGGTGAAATACGTGGTGGTAGCAAACTAAATTAAATTACATGCTTATATTTTTTTTTGATTCTTGCATTCGACTGTCATCTGGGTGCAGGGCAAAGCAGGATCACAATTTCTTTTTCAGGTGCACAATTGAGCTGACAGCTACAACTGAAGTGAAAGTGCATCTTAGAAAGTTGTTTCTGAAAAGAACAAAACCACTAAACGGCATTTTCAACAAGCATTGTCTTGAATTCATCCAGAACTTTTAAGAAAAATGATTGGTTTCTATTTTTTTCCAATCTTGTTTTCTTAAAACACATTTACTGGAACTATTATTTTCATTGAGTAGCCACAGCACAGATACTTTGGGAACTGGTCACTCCAAAATGGATTTGTTCAACAATTGTTTGGGGCATTTTAAAATAGGTTTAACTATTCAAATGCTTCTTAAACCTCCCGGTAAGTGACTAATGACAGAATTTTACTTTTCTGAATCTTTGTATCTGATCTTACCCTAACCAGAAAAAGAAATCAAAATGAAACAAACGACTCCCTCACTCCCTGAAACACGCTGAACTAAAATCCTATTTTTTTTTTCTTCATAATTTTACCAGTAACAGGAAGAAAAGTCCTTTTGTCAAAACCCCCTAAAATACTTTTGATAAACGCTCTGTCAGCTCAACATAGAAGAATTAATTCAGCCTTTATTACGACAGAATATTTGAGTATTTCTTTTTAGAATTTCCCTAAAACTAGTTCTGCAGTCAGATAGGAGGTCAGCAGAAATGGAAGACCATGGAGAATTTTTCTCCCTGATTTGCTAATTCTAGAAGGGAAGAAAGAAAGTAGTTGACTGTTGCTAAAAGGGACCATTTATTTTTCTCTAAATGGCCAAACAAAACGCTCAAATCAAAAATCCCAAGCAAAACCAAACAAACAGAACTTACAGGTGATGCTTTAATGGTGATGTTTTAATCCCTGGAGTGCCATTTTCTGCAATGTAATTGTCAGTTATATCAACTACTGTGCAAGTATGCAAGGCAAAATTCATGTTATCCTGATTTTCATTGATGCCTACAAGAAATTATTACTCGAACTAATTATAGTTGCTCTCTGCAGGGAAGAAACAATTGGGGGTGAAGGAGGGAAAAAGACGGGGGTGGAATGACAAGGTAATTCCAAAAATGAATGCTTCATAGATTATTAATTTCTTCTAAAAATACTGAGAAATCCTGAATTGCTGCAAAAGGGTTTTGCTGGAGCTGGAATAAATCCATATGAGACTTACAAGGCAAGTTTGCATTAAAATATCTTTGATGTTAGGGCCTCACTCTAAAGTTGGGCTAGTTAGGACACATTACTCTGTTGGGTTTTTTTATTTTTTTCACTGAAATGCTTTTTCCCAGATAATAAAACACTTAACGGAGATCTATTCATAGAATCACAGAATGGTTGAGGTTGGAAGGCACCTCAGGATGTCACCTGGTCCAACCTCCTTGCTCAAGGAGGATCACCTAGAGCCAGTTGTCCAGTATGATCTTCTGAAAACTAGGAAAGGGAAGAGTTCTGGAGTCTATCACAAGCTCTTCTGTCATTTCTGGAGATATAAAGATAAATATATTATTTTAAAAAGAGTTGTTTTGTCGACTGTTGTCACATAATTATATTCTGCCTTAACATTCAGATGGGTTTTTTTCTGCTCTAGTGCAAAGCATGAGAAGGAATGGACAGGTGGAAAGGAACCAAGAACGAGTGGAAAAAAAGGTTGAAATTAATTACATTTATCCTTGACTGTTTATCCTCTGAAGTAAAAAAAAATGCCTACCTGGCATTCTGTTGAGCAATAGAGAATTTATTGATTTAAAACAGAAATTGTTCTACATTTATCGTTCTTTGGGAATAAAATCTTTAATCTGGTGAAATACAACAGAATAGGGAAAGACTTCTTCATAATCTGAGTTATGATAATATTTGTCATAACACTTACAGGCAGGTTTTTTTGAAAAGACCAGAACATCCTAATCTACCCACAAGCACTGAAACGGTTATGTGTATGCAAGATGTTTTCATGTGCTCATAACATGCCATTGAAATAAAATTACTGCATGTCTCAATCCGTCTGTAAGAAATAATTTCTGTTTAAAATTTGCCATGATTTCCCTAACAACGCTCTACACTCCTAATTTTTCTTTGAATATCTTTTCTTCCCTCTGGTGGGAATCAAAGTTTTACATTCCCTTTAAATATCCCTTAGACAGAAGTTACTGCATAAGCAGTAAAAAGAGGCAAAGAAATCTAACACTGTACATGCAACAGCTTCAATCTCAGCAGGGTCAGCTTTGTTTGCATGTATCATTGCATTTTACTCTGCAGAAGGACATTGGTGCTTTAAGAGACTTGTAGGTTCTGGGCTCTGCCTTTTAATGAACTTTAAGAAATTGCTGATGGAATTAGTTAAATTTGCCTCTCCTGCCTGCAGGACAACACACAAATGCACACACAGCTGCTAGTGCTTTCAGAGGAAACTACCAACACATCTAATGGAAGATGTTTCCTCCCTTCATGTCATTTTTACTCAAAACCTGTACCAAATTATTCAGCAGAGATGTCTTATTTCATGGCTTTTCCACCACATCGTATGGATGCGGCTCTAAATCATTAACAAGGAAATCAGAAATTGTGGAGTGAGTGATGTACACTGGAGAGGAATGAAAAACTGAGACATTCACTTGGGAATGCACCTCCACTTCCCCAAGGGGCCTCTGCAACCTGTTGCTGTGCATCTGCGACTACTACCAAAGACTGTCATCATCTCCCTGCTGCATGCAGTAGCATTCATCTTGAGCCCTCCAAGGCTGGTCTTCTGCCCAAGGAGCACTGATGCTATTGGAAATGAATGGTGCTACTGTGCGATTCCCCTTTCAGAAACCAGCATGTAAACCCAAATCTCCGGTTTGGCATAGATCTGCTGAGCTTTGCCGTGATCTGATGGGGACACCGTTGCAGTCAGAGATCAGGAGCAGAAGCTGGGGTGAAGTGGGAAAGGAGCAGCTGGGGAGAAGCAAGGGAAGTGAAGGAGATGAGGTCAACTTAAATAAGGAATCTGCCTGGACATGCGTTATCTGTGCTGGTTTTATGTAGTAGTTCAATAACTCATTCAATGCACTCCTGGAATAATGAGGTTATCACAGATTGCCAATCATACATCATAAGAAGGGAGGTGCAGTTCCTGCCCTTTGATTTTCCTCAGTCTACCAAAAAGGCTTAGGAATTAGTGCAACCCAGATCTTCAAAGCTATCACAACATGACGGTATGCAATCACTTTCTCATATACAGCAAAAACCTATCAATTTGATTTCTGAAAGAAGTGTCCATAACAAAAATGCATGATTCAGTATAACCTCCTGTTAACTGCTGACATAGGGACACATTTTCCATGTGAGGTTTAGCTCTTCCTTCTGACTGACAGATTCAGACACACCTTCTCAAACTGATCACTGGCTGCTTGTTCCTTGCATTATTCACCAAATTGTGACTATACAGCCGCATGGTTTATTTTCTCCTTACAACTAGCAGGCCAGAAGAATAACAAAGGGAATTGAATTTCATTTAGCAAATGAAAAGAACAAGGAAAAACAAAAGGATGCACAAGGCACAATGCAAACCTTCTTGACACCACTATTGAACTCCCAAGTCGTACCAGTTGAAGATGGGAATATTGTCTGTATAACATAGTTATACAATGACATAAATAAAGGTTATTTTATGACTGCAGCACTTGGGTGCTTTTCTACTGACCCACTCCACCTATCCACCAATTGAAAATTAGAGGCATCATCTGCATTTCCTGAGCAGCAGAGATATTTTTTCTTTCAATTTTTGTCGTCCCTTAGGCTGTGAAGAAAAGATGTGGTCTGGAGACAACTTGCACTTTCATTTTATTCTTCTGGTGTAGTTTGGGGTGAAATGTAACATCAACTTGTAGTATGGGACAATCACCATGAGTAGAGTGCTCAGCTAAAGATACTCACAGGTGCTTTCTTCATGTATAAGTAAATCATCTCTTCATAAAAAACACATGGGGAGAGGAAACTTTTTTAGCATTTGAGTAGCACAATCAGATCTTGACAAGCTGAGCAAAACTGTGGATATACAAATCATAAATGTCCAATCTTTTTTTCCCAGATAAAAGTATTTAGAAATGCACAACAATATTAATTAAAATTTGGAAGAAAGTATACAGCAGATACAGGGGAATATAAATGTTCAGAAAGAATAATTCACATATCTATTTTCAGATTTCTGTTGTTATTTTGGGGAAAAAAAACACCACCACAACCTCCTGAATAGTGATAACAGATGTTTACCTGCATGGTCAATGTTTTTATTTTTATTTTTTACCTTATTTCATGATATCAAAAATAATATCATCTATCATTTCTGGCATACTACAATACACTATAAAATATTTGAAGTATTTAAGCTTAGCTTTGTAAAAATATTTAAATGCATCTGCTAGTTAGTAGCATCTGAAACAGCTTATCTGATAATCAACTTCTTTCCTGTTTCCTGTAGCGAAATGTCTGAACATCTAGATTAAAGAGTCTTCTTTCTGTGGTATAATTAAAGAATATGTATCAAAATGTTGAACACTTTGATAAAACTCTCCACATATAAGGACGCTGATTCATCAAAGGAAATAAGATACTTCAATCTTTGCTAATAGCAGTTGCCCTTTATGATTTGGAGAATAGGTAATATAGTTATTTTAACAACCACATAGATACTTCCAGAAGTCAGCTACATTAACATATAGGACAGCATTAGATCACATACCATGAAAAGACGTGAATGTGACTGAAATACACAAACTAAAAATCAATCCATCAGGATGCTTTAGAATTTCAAAAATATTTCCCTCAATTTATTATTAAAGGAACTTAAAAGATATTTGGTTTCTCTCTAACTTAGAATGAAAACAAAGGATAAAATGTCAAAAATTCCTAGAAATTCAGAACTTCTAGCTTGGAACTTTTTTATTCTTTCTTTGGAGCCTTCTGCACTGGCTTCTGTTTAAATACAAAGGAGAAATTTTGTGCCAAGTTAACTTCAAAGCAAACTAATGCACTCTCTTTTTCTTCTTCGAATTAACCTTGTTAATTGTGGCAGGACCTTTCTCGTCACTCTTGCTCTCAGTCCTGACATTGCTTCCTTTCTCCTGCAGCAATGATTTCTGACCATTTTGTTTTCCCTGACTTTGCCTGGTTTTGACTCAGGACCCAACATCCCATGATCTAAACAGAGATTCTTGTAGGGACATCACACTGCTACCTTTCATGGGAGCCCACACAATCAGAAAAGCATCTGGCACATGTACATAACTCTGTTGGCCTCAACAAGTAGCACTTGAAAATTCAGCCCTAGTGGTTCTGCACTCTCCCCTTTGGCTGCTTGATTCCTCTCTGACAGAAAAAGATCAAGTGAAATTGTGTATATCTTCTTTGTCTTCCTTAGAGCTGAGTAAAGTCCAGAGGGAAATTATAGTCTTATGATTGTGAACAGGAAAAGTGGTTAACATATGGCCCTTACGTTATGGGGTCACTAGAGGGTACTGTGACAGAGGCTCCTCTCAGAGTATGATCAGCTGATGGAATATCTACCTTAGCACTTTTTCATGGCTGTTGACATGAAAATACAGATTTATTCATGTACCAGTTTTTGGTGGGGTTGTTTTGTTGGTTTCTTTTGGTTTTTTGGTTTTGGTTTTTTTTTTTTTTTTGACTATTCAAAATTCAACCAGCTTGGATTTTAAAGAAAATTCCCAAATGGTTTCTTAATGTTTTTTTTTATGTTTTCCATTTTTCTCCACTCACCCAAAGAGAAGCCCATAAACCAAAACAAAGAAAAAAATGGAGTCTAGTGTAGGAAAGTTTTATCAAAAACATGGAATAAGAATGCTAAGAATAGGAATGGGATACAGTAGGATTATTATGTTAAAAAAACTGGAGAGGCTCCAGTAGAGGATCACCAGGATACTTGTGACCGTAGGGCACTACCTACAGGGTGAGGTTCAGGGAGCTCAGAGTACTTAATCTCATTAAAAGGTGGTTAAGGGACAATCTAAGCCCTGCTTTCAGGTAGATGAAGAAAAACTATAGAGATGATGGAGCCAAACTGTTCTCCACAGTGGCATGACATGTAACAAGAGGCAACAGCCTGGCATGGGAGACTCAAACTGGACACTAAAATAAACCACATCACTAGGAGAGCTGTTCAACACAAGAACAAGCAGCAGCAGAGCTGTAGACCCTCCATCCATGGAGGTTTTCACATCTTGACGTGTCAAGCCCAGCTGGCCTGATCCACAGATCCTGATGTTGACAACAGTCCTGCTCCAAGCAGACAGCTGGACTAGATGGCTCCAGAGGTTCCTCACAACCAACATTGCTACAATTACACTTTAACGTACCATGGAAAATACCATACAAAAGGAAGATTTCAGAAATTATATGGGGATTTCTTTCATATCTGGTTTAAAAAAAAAACTCCAACAAACTAAAAAAAAACAACAAACCCTTTTGAAACTATTCAAAAATTAATCGTATTTTGCAATGACGTCTGATAAAAATTTGATAAACAACAATATAAAATGGAGGATGCAAAAAGGAAAATGCAATAAACCAGGCTACAGTTCTCAAACAAAAGTATTATTATTTCCTTTAAAACCAACCACCTTTTCATAGGGCTCCTTACCCTCTAAGAAATACTTGTGATATTGTCGCATTGGATACAAATGCAACCCATCTGGAATAAATATCTCAGGTAACCAGCTGTTGAACCAGCAAGAAGGCTTTCTTTGGGCCACTCTGTTCTGGCTGAGAAAATAGTAAGTCCCTTTAACTAGAACTCTGCTAAATGAAATTTGGATTCCCGTCCTGCTGTTGTATACAAGATGAAAAGGTACCCTCCATCTTTCCACACCCCCAGGACACTCTTTCACTTGGTATAATAATTGTTACAATGCATCTGTAATGACTACAGCTGGGCAACATTTTCCTAACAAACCAGAAATAATTTGCAAAGCTTTCAGCAATCTTGGGCCAACTTCTGGCTGATTTTCAGTCAACTTGAGTCCATGTTCTGGGCACATTCCTGTGCCAGATTTTGGCTGAAACTTGTCCAGGAATCCTTATGCCAGGAAGGGTTTTTCAATGTCACCTGGAAGTCACACCAGCCAGTTGATTTTCTGGTTACAAAGACTTAGCAAGGTGAAATTCAGTAGTTTCAGATGAGATATATATTTTGAGCCTTTTCAGAATGGAGCTAAGATCCAAGACTCTTGAGTATGAACCTACAGAATATTAACCAAAAATGATAATAATAAAGTGTCCTTTAAACCCTCTGGCACAGAAATCATCTGTTTCACCATTGCCTCAGCTGGATTTTCTTTGGTCATATTTAATTAGGTCTGTATTTTTCTAAGGAATGTTAGAGGTAACTTTTTGCTTTTGCTTGCCTTTTTACAGTAAATAAGTTTAAGCTCACAAATTCAAGGCTATCCCTTGAGACAAGTGCAGTTAGCTATGAAGTAGAGGAGAAAACTCCAAGTGTAACCAAACAGTCCCTTTGCCTGACGTGTCTCCTTCGATCTTCATAAGTGCTTTATTTAGCTATCTGTACACAGCTGTCTAGGAAGCAAGACTGTAAACAAGCCTCAGATAGCCCAGCAGCTGTAATACAATTTCAACCCTTCTTTCTTCAAAATCTGTATTATATATGTGTGTGTGTGTGTGTGTAAATATATACATACACATAAGTGTGTTTAAATATATATATCCATATGTATATATGGAGAGAAAGAGGGAGGGAGAAAAGAGGAAAGACATGTCCGTTAATGAAGTCTTGAGTCTATCTTTGACAATAAAATAGGCTATGGACTTGGAATAAAAGCAGACAAAAACAAATATAAGGGAAAATTTCAAATTTTGAATAAAGCTATATCAGCTGTTCAGATGCTATGCATTCAGAGATTTCAGTTGAGTTAGCTAATAAATGCACAGAACCACTGACAGCTATTTGAAAACATTATGGAGAAGTTCCAGAGATTTAGACATGGTATCAATCTTCCACCATTTGACCCTGGTAATTACTGTTTTGTAAGTCTAATTTCCAATCCTTCTACACAACAGAATGAGTTTCAAGAAAAAAAACACCCAGACAAACAAAAATAAAACCCCAACCATGTAGAGGGTATCAGATCAATGAGTAAGAAGCTCTGCGAGTTTATAGAAAAACAAATCATAGCAGTCAAACTTGATTGCTTTTCTTGAGAACTCAGTGAATGAAATTAAAAACCAACACTAACAGAACAGAGAACATACCTGGATTACACTAAAACACTGGCTATGGCATCACAGTCATTAAAGTCATTTTGAATATAAAAATTGTCAGATAGAGCAGAAACAGGCTACGGAGCACGAGAAGATAATGATAGTAAGGCAGAAAGTTTGTGGGATGCATCTAAAACAGCACAGGAATCAACAGCAGGCTGAGGCTCATCAGCCTCCCAAGCAGTGACTTGACAAAAAAAAGGTAAGCAGCGTGTAGAAGATATTGGTGGCAAGGGATGCTACAAGCACTTATGGAGTAAAAATTCTCACAGAAAGGTATACTCAGCAGCTATATAGGCTGACAGCAAATAATTAACCTACGTCCATGTTACAAAAATACAAGGCAATATGCTGCTGTGGCATAAGCAAATATGGCATCGCACTGGGAATGATAACACCTGAGCAGTAATCTTAGCTCTGTCTCAAATTTTAGGTATGGCAGTGGGTCTGGCCTCTCAACTTTTTTGAGTCTCTCCATTTTCTCCAGATGTTGGCTGTTCAATGAATACAAGCTCTAAATAATTCATAACAGGAAACATTCCCATTTAGCATTTGTACAGCACCTAGCACATCAGGACAAGGTCTGGACCACAGCCTCTGTCAACTCTTGTCCGTGCAAAAGCGTGGCACCAACATAAACAGTAAAAATTTACTTACAGCTGGTCTAGCGAGAGGATGAATTATCGTATGATTGAACATGTCACCATATGTTCCATGTATGGATATCCACAGTTTCCCTCCACCTTCTCCATGGAGTGTTATTCATTTTTGAAGCAGCATGTATTCTCCATTCATTCAAATAAGGGACAGAAAATTGATTTTGCCTACTAGGGAAAAACGCAATCCCTCTTTCCCATTTATTTGCAAGTGTCTCCCAAGAAACAAATAAAATTCCAAGGGGGGTGGCATATTTATGCAAAAAAAAAAAAAATATTATCCAGTATTAGAATGCTAATGTTAACAGAAAATTGTGGAGAGGATATTAAACTTCATGCATCAAGGATTGTTCCATTCTCTTTCGCTGAAAGCTGAATTAGTTTACATTTCACACAGGGTAAGAGCACAGTTTCAAGAGAGCAGGTAATTTATTGACATTTCAAGATGTATCTTACTGTCCGGTAACATGCTCATCTTGCCTTACCTCTCTACCAGAGAATCAGCTTCTTGCATAGTCTTTCTCCCTTAACCATCTTTGTATCAACCACAGTCATCAACAGGATCCAAGACTCAGAGGGTCTCTGAGTTCAGTCTTTGTACTCCAAACAGACTCTTAGCCAATAAACTCCATGAGATCATAAAACAGTAGAGACGCTTGGAAACACATGCAAATGTAAACAGCATGATAGAATTTAAAGAAATAACATTTACAGACTTACGTGAACTCCTTGAGCCCAAAGCAGAATAAATATGAGCAGTACATCTATTAGCTGCAAATGAATAAAACAGTATTTATAAAACGGTTAATTTAGATCTGATTAATGTTTATAAATGTGTTTACATAAGAATTGGATACTAACCTATAGCTTTAAAGGGTTTAATTAGCCTTGGAATATTGTCTCAGTGTACAATGAAAAAAAACTAATTCACAAAGGAAAATGGAAAGAAAATCTGCAAGCACAAATGAGGTCAATTAATTAAGCAATTTGCATAAATTTGAATGGTTATTTTCAGGGCATTTTTGACATTTTGCACTTCCTATTCCCATCACACCAGCAAAACCACTTTTCTGTCACCCTATTTATATGATACATCAATCATCTCATGGGATCACAGAATACCAGTACACACTGCAGTATAGCAGCTTCGGCACACAAGCTTTCTGAACCGTGCAGAATCTAGCATCCCATTTCCAGCTGTACTATCTTATCACCAGCAGATGCATTTACAGGCTGTTATAGCTTCATTCTTACCTCCAAATGGAAAAAAAAAGAATAAGAAATATGACTTCATCTCCATTACATTTTTACATCCTGAATACCAAACAGATGGTAACAATTACAGATGGGAGTATATTTCTCACACAAGAAGCCAAATGCTGCATAGCTCACCAGTTGAAATTTGGAACGAGTCACTTAATGCATTTTGTTTATCCAGACCTAAATTGGTGGAAAAGAGTGGAGGAATTTCGCCTAGCAGTTACATATTCCCGTAGTTACCCAGGGAATACTACAGCAGCAACCTCTTCTTAATACAGCTGTGTCCACATGGGTCCTTTGGCTTCTTTTTATTATCCTTATAACAACCAAGGCAAATTTACTAACTCAGATGTAAGAGGAAAGTAATTTGCTTCTGAATGGAGATTCTTCTGTGGCAATTCCTGTATACGCTTATTTCCCAGAGTAGAGCCTAGCTGTAGGAGACTGTAACACAGTCTGGGTTGCTCTCTACTGGCTGAGCTGTATCGATCCACCAGACCGAAGTCATGATTCAAGAGCTGGTGGTCCGCTGAGTGCTGCTTCCCAGCATCACCAAAACTTCAGGTCACTGGTGTGTCATCAGCTCAGGCTCCAAAGCTAAAGCTGAAACTGCTGACACAGCCTCCTCTCTCCTTTGGTCCACAACCCCATCACCTCTCTCAAGTTTATATTTCTCTGGTTCATGTCTGCTTTGATAAGAATAGTGTGTGACCTTTATCCAACGCTGTCAAATAAACTTAATGCCACAAATTTAGATTTTATATAATCCAATATTGCACCTACTCTGACATATTTTTTACAATACATTTTACAGTACTTTTCATGGACTGTACTACTGAGAACAGTAATTAATTTATTGACTCATTCTATTTTGTCCTACATCTGTTTAATATTGTCACAAGTGAATTTTTCAATTGTGTATTTCTTTATTTATATAGTAATTCCTAGGCCACAACTTCAACTGATGCAAATCGTAATTTGCTTAACTGCAGCCAGTGAAATAAAACTACCTTAAACCAGTTGAGCACCAGGCTTTTGTATGGATATATGTAAAGCATTAGCATAGCATGGAACTGAAAATATAAAATAAATATAATTAAAATAAACACTAAGGAAACTACTAAGAAATATTATTTGTTTTCTTCTTTTTGCATCATGCAGGGTGGGGGTAACCTCCGATATCAATACAGGCGGGGGGACGAAGGGATTGAGAGCAGCCCTGCCAAAAAGGAATTGGGGGTACTGGTAGATGAAGAGCTCAACATGAACCAGCAATGTGCACTCACAGCCCAGAAGGCCAACCATATCCTGGGCTGCATCAGAAGCAGCGTGGCCAGCAGGGCGAGGGAGGGGATTCTGCCCCTCTGCTCCACTCTTGTGAGACCCCACCTGGAGTACTGCGTCCAGCTCTGGAGCCCTCAGCACAGGAAACACATGAACCTGTTGGAGTGGGTCCAGAGGAGGTTACAAAGATGATGAGAGGGCTGGAGCACCTCTGCTGTGAGGACAGGCTGAGACAGTTGGGGTTGTTCAGCCTGGAGAAGAGAACGCTGCATAGTAACCTTAGTGCCTCATTGTGGCCTTTCAGTACTTAAAGGGGGCTTATAAGAAAGATGGGGATGGACAAACTTTTTAGCAGGGCCTGTTGCAATAGAACAAGGGGTAATGGGTTTAAACTGAAAAAAAGGGTAGATTTATACTAGATAAAATGAAGACATTTTTTATGATGAGGCTGATGAAACGGTGTCCCAGGTTGCCCAGAGAGGTCGTAGATGCCCCTTCCCTGGAAACATACCAGGTCCAGTTGGACGGGGCTCTGAGCAACCTGATGTAGTTGAAGATGTCCCTGCTCATTGCAGGGGGGTTAGACTAGATGGCCTTTAAAGGTCCCTTCCAGCCCAAACTATTCTACAATTATATGATTCTGTGATTCAGATATGTAAAATTTAAAAGAAAAATCCATTTAAAAATTGATGTTAACATGAAAATCTTGAAACATATATGCAGTGAAATCTGTAAAACTTTCAGAGGCTGAAAGAATGCGTTTGAATTGCTTTATGATGTTTCATTTGGGTTTTATTCATTTTAATGACTGCATTTTTTGTCTGTAGACCAACATGTATTTCAAAATGAATCCAACTTTAACTCCAATAAGATCAAAAAGTGTTCATTTGGAAAATGTTGGTTTCATCCATTTTAACATTTGTCCCCTTGTTATTTTTGCCAGATTGAGCCTTTTCCTACAAGTATTTGTGATTGAACCATTCTAATATGATAGGGGATACACAGAACTCTTTCTCTAACTTACTGCTTTTCGTCTCTTACATAGAAATGCAAAATTCTTACAAACAACATAACAAATAAGCTTTCTTTCACTTAATGCCTTGACAGCCCATTTTGGTTTCTATATGCTTCTAAGTACCACTAAGTCACTAAGTCTCTCAGGTATATTATTGTAATCACTAAAAAATAGCAGCAGCAGACGTTACTTCCCCAACTTCCACACACTGATAGTTTCTCTGTAGAGTGGCACCCATGGTGTTTCCATCTGTTTCAGGCTCAGCCTAGTCATGTAGAAAGCAGCACTTCCAAAGAGCTTAAAAGAAAAGATACGTTAAGAAAAGAAGAAGTGATTAAGACAACCAACAGCTGGTAAAACGTCAGAGAAGATCTACGAGATCAGGGCACACGCTTTTCCCAAACTTTGTGTGTTCTTGCTGAGGTGCTTGAGGGCTGAGTGTGTTTTGGTTTAAACTGCCCAGTGAAAACTACTTTATCACACCATGAAATCAAAATTTCCTCCACTTGACAACTTCGTCATCAAGCAGAAATCCTTGTGACCTGGTTGGAATTGCTAGTGGTAAACATGAAGAAAACAACCCCCTTGTAGTACTGTCATCAATTTGGTAGGGAAACTACTCACCAGGGGTGCAAGTGTCTTATTGAACCCAGGATTTCCTCACACTCTGAGTTAGTGCTTGAAGCACTAATTCTATGATTACTGTAAGGGTGCTTATTCAAGTGTTTCTCCATCCCTTCCCATAGAAACTCAGAAGAATTTGTTATATTCCCGATGGGGACAACAACAATAACAACAACAAAGAAATCCAAAATGTTTTATAAGACGGTATTAGCGTGACCTTCCCAGCTGTAATTCAGTATCTGAGGCATTTAAAAGTTGCAATATCTGTTATAAAGTTTATGACTCTCTGGGAATTTTTCCTTGAGTCTTGTGAGGAAAAAAAGTTTAAAGGGATGCCTGGTGAGCTAAAATTCAACTGCACTGTGGAGAGAAACGCAGAGCCCATACTTGCCTTTCCAGGATAAAGCCAACACTTTTATCTGTTGCACTGTTTTCAGCAAAAATAGCTGACATGCTGTGGCAGAGGGTAAAGATTTAAAGGATGCATGGGCTTTCTGGAGAAGTTAGTCAAGAAGGACATTTTAAAATTGTCTAAGATATCTTCCTGTATCTTTGGCCATTCTTATGCCCTTAAAGCTCATGTTTCATTTATTGAAGCGTGGAGGATCAGTATGCCACATCTTGCAATATATGAGCTGCGTTCTGGCTCAAATGACTTAAAAATCACACAGATCTGTCTACAAAATTGAACGCAACCCCTGTGTTGTGTTGTGGCAGAACATATAGTTCTCATTCCCCCAAGCCCATCACCTCCGTGGTACTCACTCTCCTAGATTCCCTCCTCTCCCAAAATAACTAGAATCAACACTTACTAAGTTGGTATTTTTCAGAAATAGGTGCCATGCTTGCAATGTACAATTCTTGCTCCTGGGCACCTAACGGCTGCTCCGTGCCCTAGCTATAAATTTAATAAACATGTCTGTTAGCAAAAGTGTAAACTACAGCCTGTGCTTATGCTGGAAAATATATCACCTCATTCCTAAGCATTGATGTCTGGGGGCAGACGTAGTTCCAGGCAAGGATATAGAGATTTATATAGAATTTGGCAAAAAATATTTTAGTCTGTAAAGGGTTTTATTTAAAAGCACATACTACCAAGTTTTCCTTCAAATTCTCTGCAGACTCTCCAGCTATGTCTTAACTGATAAATCAGAGACCGAGCACAAGTCTGAACACTGTCCTGAGATTGTCACTACAGATTAAATATTAGCAGAGTCCCTGGCGTGGGTTGTGCCCAGGCCAAGTTGCATTCTCTCAGGCAAAGCTCAGGTATGTTTGGGGATTTTTCTCAATATGCTGCAAGGATGAGGCTACACTGTTTTGAAGGGGGAGAGTATTAACTGTATGAATATGAATGGAGCTACGTCACTTGCCTTCAGAGCCAGAAAGCAAGCTCTTTCCATATTATATTGTCTTTTGGACAAAGATCATAAAATCATAGAATCATAGAATGGTTTAGGTTGGAAAGGATCTTGAAGATCATCAAGTTCCAACCCCCCTGCCACAGGCAGGGACACCTCTCACTAGACCAGGTTGCCCAGGGCCACCTCCAGCTTGGCCTTGAACACCTCCAGGGATGGGGCCTCAACAACTTCTCTGGGAAACCTGTTCCAGTGCCTTACCACCCTCAAAGTGAAAAATTTCTTCCTAATGTTTAATCTAAATCTGCCCTCTTCCAGTTTAAAGCCATTCTCCCTCATCCTATCGCTACATGCCCGAGTAAAAAGTCCTTCCCCAGCTCTCCTGTAGGCCCCCTTTAGGTACTGGAAGGCTGCAATAAGATCTTCCCAAAGCCTTCAGGCTGAACAGTCCCAACTCTTTCAGCCTCTCCTCACAGGAGGGGTGCTCCAGCCCTCAGATCATCCTCATGGCCCTCCTCTGGATGCACTCCAACCATCCATGTCCTTCTTCTGTTGGGGACTCCAGAGCTGGATGCAGTACTCCAGGTGGGGTCTCACGAGAGTGGAGTAAAGGGACAGAATCACCTCCTTTGATCTGCTGGCCACACTTCTTCTGATGCAGCCCAGGATACAGTTGGCCTTCTGGGCTGCGATCGCACATTGCTGGCTCATGTTGAGCTTCTTGTCGATCAACACACCCAGGTCCTTCTCAGGGCTGCTCTCCAGCCATTCTCTGACGAGCCTGTATTTGTGCTTGGGATTGCCCCAACCCAGATGTAAGACCTTGCACTTGGCCTTGTTGAACTGCATGAGGTTGGCTTAGGCCCACCTCTCCAGCCTGTCCAAATCCTTCTGGATGGCATCCCTCCCCTCCAGCTTGTCTACCTCACCAAACAGCAAACTTGCTGAGGGTGAACGCAGGGGCAGGGGGGGTTGGAACTCGATGATCTTCAAGGTCCTTTCCAACCTAAACCATTCTATGATTCTATGATTCTATGATTTTATGATTCTATGGTCTTGCAAGGCACAGAGGTGAGACTGACTGGCCTGTAGTTCTCCGGGTCTTCCTTATTTCCCTTTTTGAAAATAGGGGTTATGTTTCCCCTTTTCCAGTTGGCAGGAACCTCGCCAGACCACCATGACTTCTCAAATATGATGGCTAGTGGCTTAGCGACTTCATCTGCCAGTTCCCTCAGGACCCATGGATGTATCTCGTCAGGTCCCATGGACTTGTGCACCTTCAGGTTCCTCAGGTGTTCTTGCACTTGATCTTCACCTACAGTGGGCAGTTCTCCATTTTCCCAATCCTCGTCTTTGCATTCTGCGTCATGGGCAGTGCGGCTGCAGTTCTTGCCAGTGAAGACTGAGGAAAAAACGTCATTGAGTACCTCAGCTCTGCCTCTGTCCCTGGTAACCAGTTCTTGCGTTTCCTTCCAGAGAGGGCCCACAGTTTCCCTAGTCTTTCTTTTCTCGCTGACATACTTAAAGAAGGATTTTTTGTTTGTCTTAGTGTTCCTGGCCAGATTTAGTTCTATCTGGGCTTTAGCTTGTCTAACCCAATCCCTGGCTGCTCGAACTATTCCTCTATATGCCTCCCAGGCTACCCACCCCTATTTCCACTCCTTATAGGCCTCCTTTTTCCTTTTGGTCATGTCCAGGAGCTCCTTGTTCATCCATGCAGGCCTCCTGGCTTTTCTGCCTGCCTTCCTCTTTGTAGGGATGCATTGCTCCTGAGCTTGGAGGAGGTGATCCTTGAATATTAACCGTCTTGGGCCCTTCTTCCTCTAGTGCTTCATCCCATAGCATCATACCAAGCAGATTCTTCAAGAGGCCAAAGTCAGTTCTCCCAAAGTCCAGGGTGGTCAGCCTGCTGTGCACCTGCCTTGCTGCCTTGAGGATCTCAAACTCGACCATTTCATGGTCACTACAGCCCAGGCTACCCTTGAGTTTGACACTGTCTACCAGCCCCTCATTGTTGGTAAGAACAAGGTCCAGCATAGTTCCTCTCCTCTTTGGCTCCTCAACCACTTGGAGAAGGAAGTTGTCCTCAATGCAATCCAAGAACCTCCTGGGTTGCCTATGCCTGGTTGTGTTACCCTTCCAACAGATGTTGGGGTGGTTGAAGTCACCCATGAGAACCAGGGTCTGTGAGCGTGATGTTGCCCCTATCTGTCTATAGAGGGCTTCATCCACTCGGTTGGGTGGCCTGTAGCAGACCCCCACTGTAATGGCCCCTGCTCCCGATTTCCCTTTAATCCTGACCCATAGGCTCTCAGCTGGCTCTTTATTCATCCCTAGGCTGAGCTCCATGCATTCTAGCTGCTCCTTGACATATAAGGCAACACCACCTCCTCGTTTCCCTTGCCTGTCTCTCCTGAAGAGCCTGCAGGCTTCCATGCCAACACTCCAGTCGTAGGAGTAGTCCCACCATGTTTCTATGATGCCAATGAGATTATAGCCTTGGAGGCATGTACACATCTCTAGCTCCTCCTGTTTGTTCCCCATGCTCCATGCATTTGCGTAGATGCACTTCAGCCATGTCTTCGTTGAGGCTGACTTGGCTGGAACAGCTGTAATTACTTTGCACTGCTCTCCGTGCCATGTATTAACGGTGCCTCCCCATTGGCTCCTGTTGGTCCAGAAGCTCCTGGGGGAATGAAGAACCACCCACTGTAGGAGAAGACCAGCTGAGGAACCTGAAGGTGCACAGATCATGGGACCTGATGAAATACTTCCATGGGTCCTGAGGGAATTGGTGGATGAAGTTGCCAAGCCACTATCCATTATATTTGAGAAGTCATGGCAGTCTGGTAAAGTTCCCACTGACTGGAAAAGGGGAAACTTGCCCCTTATTTTAAAAAGGGAAAAAAGGAAGACCCGGGGAACTACAGGCCAGTCAGTCTCACCTCTGTGCCTGGCAAGATCATGGGGCAGATCCTCCTGGAAACTCTGCTAAGGCACGTGGAAAATAAGGAGGTGATTGGTGAGCGCAAACATGGCTTTACTAAGGGCAAATAATGCCTGACAAATTTGGTGGTCTTCTATGACAGGATTACAGTGTTGGTGGATAAGGGGAGAGCAACCGACATCATGGCAGTGGGGCTGGAGCTAGATGATCTTTAAGGTCCCTTCCAACACAAACCATTCTATGATTCTATGAACTGTGCCCAAAACTGCAACTAGGTTTTTGTTCTGTTGAGTTGACTCACTGCAAAAGAAAACTCATAAATTAATTAATATTTATGCAGTTTGGAGGATCAGTTGGTCTCAGATGTGGGATTGCACTGGAGATAAATTTATTTAGCAGTAAAGACTCAGCGGATCCTCAGTAGCTATAAGTTTGTTCCATTATTATCAAAGAAAGTATCATCTATTTGCAGGGGCAATGAACCAAGACAGAGGCAGCACGGCCACTATATGAGAAGGTGACAGGGATTACTCCTGGCCTTTCCCCATAAAAAGTGAGATGGGATTTGGGAAAGGCATGAAGCCTTCTAAACCCAGGAATAAGCCCACAAGAAAAGCAGAAGGAGCCCTGAGCCAAACATAGATGATAAAAACTGGAGGGGGCAGCAGTATAAAACAGAACAGCAGAGTTTACCAGTAATCCTACCTAACACCACCAGATTGCCCCTAGTAGAGTCATGGCTCAAACGAAATCAAAGAGGACTACACTTACTGAGGCCTTGATCCAGGGTCCTTTCTCTCACAAAGCTTCGTACAGAGCTGAGAGAAACTGATGAAATCTTCTATAAAAAAAATACGATAGACTCTGTCTTGCTTTCATGCTAAAATTCTCTGACAAAAGGAACTCCTCAAGGGTGTTTCAATACTTTAACCTGAAGAGTGGCTAAGCATGAAATGGATGCTATTGGACTAACAGCTTCTGGGTGAGTTTTCAGAGGTAATGGAATAGTATCCGCATGCATTGCGAAGGAAAAAAAATTGTTGAGATAAGTGAGTTTGGGGTGATTTATGAGTGAATTTCTGGGTTTTCAGCAGGACTAGAGAGTTTCATAAAGGTCTATTTGAAGGTGTGATAATGTTTTCATCTATTTATAATGCAAATTAGGGAAACAAGTATTGAGAGGAGAAGAAAGATACATTTCTTAATTAGAAATTTATGGAAGTTTTTCTCACAATGAAACGATAGAGTTATTTTTACCTGGGAGGTATTTGTAATAGCGCAGCGACACAGTGCTATCTTGTATATGATTTTGTTGTGATTAAGCCACTGTCGTTACAGGCAGCTACATCAGATGACCTCTAAAATATGAAAACAATCACTCTTCGCTAGCATTTTCTAAGTCTCAACTTTGGCAGACAGACTCATCAGCCTCAGGTGCTACTCCAGCCATCTCCCCATGCCTTAATCATTTCAATCTCTGCTTGAATTGTAAGCCTGAGAGCACCCGAAGGCCTCCTGGTTGGTGGCAGCCAGACTGACTTTGTTAAGTTTGGAAGAAGACAAGAAGCTGGTTAAGCTTGTGAGCTCAAATTAAATGGCTGACAGTGAAACCTGCTAACACTGCTCCTTAGAAAAACATGGGAGGTTTTTAGATAGTAGCTAGACCTGACAGCTTCTTACAGATTTGCTGTTTATCCTTGGAAAGAAAGAAGAAAAAAAAAAAAAAAAAAACAAACCCAAACCCCACAACAATACTTTTTCCAAGAATTGCTTAGTTTGTTTAGATACTAGCTTTTATTGTTTACTAAAGAATCTTTAAAAACTCCTCATGAGGGACATTATTAAATGTCTTTCGGTAATACTGAGATTTCCAAAGGTATTTGGCAAGGTCCATTAACAAACACAATTGATGAATTTAAATTGCTGTGGGATAAGAGGGAATATTTTGACCCTGAGACTTCCTGAGCCAGAGACGGTGTTTTTGTTTTTAATAGCTTTTATATGCTTTTATTCCCTTCCTTATTTTTTTCACTTATTTTTTGGGGCACATGCAAGCTTTTGGCTTCTACAGTGTCAATTTTAATCACAGAATCACACAGAATCACAGAATTATCAGAGTTGGAAGGGACCTCTAGAGATCATCTAGTCCAACTCCCCTGCTAAAGCAGGATTGCCTAGAGCACATTACTCAGGACTGCATCCAGGCAGGTCTTGAAAATCTCCAGAGAAGGGGACTCCACAACCTCCCTGGGCAGCCTGTGCCAGTGCTCTGTCACCCTCACCGTAAAGAAGTGTTTCCGTGTATTTGAACAGAACTTCCTGTGTTCTAACTTGTGCCCATTGCCCCTCGTCCTGTTACTTGGAACCATTGAAAAGAGCCTGGCTCCATCCTCCTTCAACCCACCCTTTAGATACTTGTAAGCATTAATAAGGTCTCCCCTCAGCCTTCTCTTCTCCAGGCTAAAGAGTCCCAGCTCTCTCAGCCTTTCCTCATAAGGCAGATGCTCCAAGCCCTTAATCATCTTAGTTGCCCTTCGCTGGACTCGCTCCAGCAGTTCCCTGTCCCTCTTAGAATCATAGAGTCATAGAATCAGTGAGGTTGGAAGGGACCTTTAAGATCATCAAGTCCAACCATTAACCTACCCTGATAAAAACACCACCACTCCTAAACCATGTCCCTAAGCACCTCATCTACCCTTTTCTTAAACACCTCCATGGATGGTGAATCCACCACCTCTCTGGGCAGCTTATTCCAATGTTTAATAACCCTTTCAGTGAAAAAATGCTTCCTAAATGCTTCCTCTTGAACTGGGGAGCCCAAAACTGGACACAGTATTCCAGTTGTGGCCTCACCAGTGCAGAGTAGAGGGGGAGAATGACCTCCCTCGACCTACTGGCCACACTCTTCCCTGTGCAGCCCAGGATTCCATTGGCCTTTTTGGCGACAAGGGCACATTGCTGGGCCATGGATAATTTACTGTCTACCACAACCCCCAGATCCTTCTCCTCCAAGCTACTTCCCAGCAGGTCCGCCCCTAACCTATACTGGTGCCTAGCATTCTTCCTCCCCAGGTGCAGGACCTTGCACTTGCTTTTGTTGAACCTCATTAGGTTCTTCTCTGCCCAGCTCTCCACCCTGTCCAGGTCACGCTGGATGGCAGCACAGCCCTCTGGGGTGTCAGCCACCCCACCCAGTTTGCTATCATCAGCAAACTTGCTGAGGATACACTCTGTCCCCTCATCCAGGTCATTAATGAATATATTGAACAAAATTGGACCGAGTATTGACCCCTGGGGGACACCACTGGTTACAGGCCTCCAACTAGACTCTGTGCCGCTGATCACAACCCTCTGAGTTCTGTCCCGCAGCCAACTCTCAATCCACCTCACTGTCACCTCATCTAGCCCATACTTACTCAGCTTCCTAATGAGGATGTCATGGGAGATAGTGTCAAAAGCCTTGCTAAAGTCAAGGTAGATGACATCTACGACTCTCCCCTCATCCAGCCAACCAGTTATAACATCATAGAAAGCTATCAGATTGCTCAAGCATGATTTACCCTTGGTAAATCCATGTTGACCACTTCCAATAACTTCCTGTTCCTCAACGTGTTTGGAGATGACATCCAGAATGAGTCGCTCCATTACCTTCCCAGGGACAGAGGTTAGACTAACTGGTCTGTAGTTCCCTGGGTCCTCCTTCTTGCCTTTTTTGAAGATTGGAGTGATGTCAGCCTTCCTCCAGTCCTCAGGCACCTCTCCTGTTCTCTCTGTTTGTTGACCGTTCAAAGATGATGGAGAGTGGTCTAGCAATAACATCCGCCAGCTCTCTCAGCACTCGCGGATGCATGCCATCAGGGCCCATGGACTTGTGAATGTCCAGCTTGGCCAAGTGGTCTCTGAGACCACTCAGAGATCGTTTATTTGCAATAGAAGACACAATCAACTATCATTTCCTACTTATCTTCTTCAGGCCAGTCACGACCTTATAGAAATCATAAACTCTGCTATTCAAGCATCTCTTTGCAAAATCATTCTTCTTCTCTCTTAGAATCTGCAGCTGGCCGCTTTCAGAGCGATGATACTGGGTTACAAGGACCTATAATCTGACCAAAAGAGTAGGGTTTATGTTCACACGTAATACAAAACTGTTAACTCTATCTATACTAGTGCTGAACCGTAAACACTGATACCTGGAAAGTGTTATCCTGCAGGTGATGGCACCACTCCCTGTAGCAGAGGGGGAAATCCCACACTGTCCCTTGGATGTAGATTCCTCGTGTGGAAGTTACGCTGCAATCTGCAGCTACAAGGACCTCACAAAAGGGGTGTCAATAACCTCTTGGAGACCCAGAGTCAGGTTCTCCACTATAATATAAGGCAACACTGTGGCATCAAAATCTAAACCAGAGGAGTTCCTGTTTCATTTTAAACCATGGGGCCAATTTGGACCTTATGAAAGCTCCACTGAAGCTAATAAAAGTCATCCCTCTGCAGCATTTGTTCAACACTCACTACTTAACGTTGCTTTTTGGGGTGTAACCCCCAAAAGGTCACAGGTCACTGCTTGGCTGAAGTTAAAGGTCATTCTGCTTTCTTCAGTACTGTGTTTTTGTTGGAATTCCTCCACTGTTTTTTCTGCTATTTATTATTAATTGTTTAACTGCAGCATAACCTATTGAATCCCTCAGCTGGGAAACTGCTGATGACACTCCTTGGCTTCTAAATATTGCTGGCTTTATTAACTTTCAGATCAACTGGCCAGCCAGGGGATTTGCTGAGCTGGGCTGTAAATCCTAGCCGACATCCCTAAATGCAATGTGTTTTCTAGTACTAATTTCACCCTGTTTTTACAAGAGATTAACATACACAGACTCGCTTCAAGATCTTCTTCCACAGATGAATTTTTTAAGTATTCTTCGTCAGATCCCTGCAAATTTTCTGATGAACCCAAGTATGAGCTGAAGCCACGAGCCACGTGTGTATGAAGTTTAGAGGCTTTTTTTCACAGTTTGACACTGGAGACAATCTCACTAGATTTCTAAGCAAAGCTCAAGAAACAGACTGAAAATAAGAATGTCAAAATCACTTGCTCTTGTATCAGCCTTCTCTGACACTTGATAGTGTTGAAGCCTCGTAAATAAAAGACGGGTGACATTCTCAGTATTCCAGTTTAATGGGGATCTCTTTTGTAAGTCACACATTTAAAAGCATGTTTCCCCTTCGTAAACAAAACTAGTCTTTGCTTCGGTATCTTTCATTTTCCCTTCCCAGTGACAGATTTCATGATTTTTCCTTAACTTTTCCCATTCTAAAGAATTCAGATTCACTGAAGATAAAAATGAAGCTGAAAACAAAAGAGGAAGGAGAAAATAGCCATATGTATACACGATTTTATTTGGTTGAACCTGGAACAATCACAGTTCTTCTGCACTAAAACCACAGGAGATTCATCAAGGTTATCTGCCATAAGCAACCAGTACACTGTCAAAGCTGTATTGCACATCTAATATTTTCTAATTTAACATTGCCTAAACGGCACTGCACATCCATAGCACTTTCTCCTTTTCTGTGTTACATTCGCAGTTTAGCATGGAAATATTTATGTGGCAAACCTCAAATAAAAAAAAAAAAAAATTTAGGAGTACTCTGTAAGATGAAGACTGCACAGAAACCAGAGATTCATTATCCCTGCTGTTTGTAACATATTTTTTCATTGGTGTTTCCAGAAGGTTATATATTCTTTTTTAATTACAGAAATTGTCAAAACATTCCTAAAGCTTATTAGTTTTCCTTCTTCCATTCACAGCTGTAATGCATTTCAGAGCCACTTTGACATTCCCTTTGACATGTTTGACAGGAGACTGATATCATATTGCTGGGTTTTTTTCCATTCTTCTCATGTCCTGATTAAAAATAGCATAATATTAAATAGCTCACATGAGGTATGTTTTTATCCCAAGACAACAGATCTTTTACCATGGATGGGCAAACACGTTTAACTAAAAAAGAAATCATTGATACTGCAATCAGAGAGCCTCTTTAGCATTCATTTGAAAGAAGCCACAATTCTGAAACCTTCAGGAAAGCCTGTTTACAAAAAAATGGGAAAAGATCTTACAAAAATAATTTTAAGCAGCCCCATTTTAAAAGCCTTATTTTTTCATACCCATACTTGCCTGTGTATATTATGTCAAGGCAGCAATTAAAGGTTATTTCTAACAAATCCAACAAGAGGTAATCAACAGGGGTTTAATCTGTGACTAAAATCCTTTAAGTAAAGTTTATATGGAAGATAATGCCTTTTTTTTTTTTTTTAACTTACTGCTATAGATCATGGGGGGAAAAAAAGACACTTTTGGATTCAGCTCTACTTCATATCTGAAACAGAAATAGTAGAATTCAGGTTAAGCATAGGTTTAGAGTCTTCACAATCAGACCAACAAACTGACATAAATATGGTTGGCATTTCATCAGAAAGAAATATTCTTGATCATGGTACAGTGAGACATAAGAAAAATGGGATTTTCTAAGAATTTCTAACCACAAGAAAAATAAACATAAAATGCTAGCTCCTTAGAACCAAAACTTCTCTGTAAAATATATCAAGGATGTAATCAGGTGATATGTGCATATGCACGGGAAAGAGTGTATGTATATTTATCTTTTTTTAATTGATAGCAAATATGTGAGGGTATTAACATAAAACCGGAGACTTACATTCAAGCCCTTTCCTGACTCAGAATACAGGGGTGCTTCATATTAAAAGTAAGGCTCTAAAACCATCCTGGAAGGAAAAATCCCTCTTTAATCTTCTGCATGTTAAGAATCTTAATTTTAACCCAGTGGGGAATGGATATTTCATAAAATCTGAAAAAAAATAATCATTCATTCACTGGGAAAATCAGCTCCTGTGCATCTCCACAACTAACTTGAAGCATTAGATCGTAGGCACAGGGGAATAATTTCATGAGCTGGTAGAAGTAAAGAGCTGTTAGTCTCTCGTGAGCCAGCCAGTGAACTGGGACATAAAACAAACTTTGACAATGTGTGTATCATAAGAATTTGCCTGTTTTCTTTTTGTCTCTGATTTGGAAGTGTCAGAAATCGGTGGTGGTGGTGAAGTAGTTGTTCTCATGAGATTTCTACTGCAAAGTAGAGTGGGAAAGTCTGCAATTAAGAGTGTGCATTTGCCTCTTTTTTTTTTTTTTTTTTCCTGAAGGATTTCAGTTGGGGAAAAAAACAACCCACAAGAACAACAAAAACCCCAAATACATGAAAAACAAGACCCAAATGACATCCTAAACTAAATTGTAATCACTGGAAAAGCCAATATTATTTGAACTTCATATAAAGTCTGCATATTAGCCATGGCCAGAATGAAAGTGCTTGTTTTCACCCTAATAGCAAACGTTCAATATTCCATTATAACAGTTAAGGGTCATCCCTAAAAGTGGGACACAGACTATTTCTGCTCATGCTTCGTTAGTTGTGGGCTCTACTGAATTAGGACCTAAGTAACTTGGACATACTTTGGTTATTTTTTGATCTACCTAATTATCCCCACCTCATTAACAGAAATAATATAAGTCTACCACTTTTGCTTTGCCAAATTAATGAGAGTATTCTACCTCTTGGCATTTGAAAGGAAAGTGTCTGGGAGTAACAGTATCAAATAAGTGCTCACCCGTGATAATGACTTTCTGTGTTTTCTACGTAAAATGTAAGAACAACAGAATACCATTTTATCTGACAAGGAAAAAGTAATGAAAAACAGCTTTCTATTGATTTTTGCCCCAAAGTGATAAAGTATACCTCCAGTAGGTACATCACGGCTTTATTCTTGAGTCTAGAACAGCATCTAATGTTGTTAATTAAATGCAAAATGAACTTTTTAAAACCAATCCTGTTAAAAAAAAGTCTTATTGTGTATGACTTTTTGTCAGTTCCTGTACAGTTTCAGGAAAGGGACTATAGCTTCTCAAACTCTTCATATTCATTTTCAGGAAACAAAGGTGATGAATAAATTCTAATCTCATTCTGCTCCTTCGATCAACATTGTAGTCTCAAGAGTGAAAGAAGAAGGAAACTATTTTATAACTAGAATCAGATGGATCAGATCAAAATAAAAAACGGTGAATGCCAGTAAGAGTTACTGTCTGCTCGCTGGATTTCTAAAAGGAAAAATGAGAATTTTGGAGTATTTAGTGTGTCTTAACCACGTCTGTGCAGATTTTGTACTTACCTTTGATGTACATTTAATAACCTGAGGTTCCTTGGCTGGTCACTGGAGAAATAGATGTAGAATCATAGAATCATAGAATGGTTTGGGTTGGAAGGGGCTTTTAAAGATGATTGAGTCCAACCCCCCTGCCATGGGCAGGGACATATTCCACTAGATTAAGTGGCCCAAAGCCCCATTCAACCTGGCCTTGATCACTTCCAGGGATGGTGCATCCACAACTTTTGTGGGCAACCTGTTCCAGTGTTTCACCACCCTCATTTTACAGAATTTTTTCTTTATGTCCAATCTAAATCTACCATCTTTTAGTTTAACACCATTAGCCCTTGTCTTCTCATTACAGACCTTGCTAAAAAGTCTTACTCCATCTTTCCAGTAGGTCCCCTTTAAATATTGAAAGGCTGCAATAAGGTCTCCCCAGAGCTTTCTCTTTTTCAGGCTGAAAAAACACAAATCTCTTCAGCTTTTCTTCATAGAGGAGGTGTTCCAGCCCCCTGAACGCTTTTGTGGCCCTCCTCTGGACCTGCTCTAGCAGATCCAAGTCTTTCTTGATCTGGACGCAGTACTCCAGGTGGGGATCTCATGAGAGTAGAGCAGGGGGTAGAATCACCTCTCGCAACCTGCTGGCCACGCTGCTTTTGATGCAGCCCAGGGTGCTATTGGTTTTCTGGGCTGCAAGCATGCACTACCAGCTCATACTAAGTTTTTCATCCACCAGTACCCCGAGGCCTTCTCTGCAGGGCTACTCTCAATCCATTCATCACCCAGCCTGAACTGATACTGGTGACTGCACCAACCCAGGTGCAGAACCTTCTGTTTGGCCTTCTTGAACCTCATGGGGTTTACATGAGGGCAATCCTCAAGCCTGTCAAGGTGCCTCTGGATGACATCCCTTCCCAAGTGGATGAACTGCACCATCCAGATTGGTGTTATCAGCAAAGTTGCTGAGACTTCACTCAATCCCACTATGTCATTGATGAAAATATTAAACAGTACCAGTCCTAATATGGACCCCTGAGGGACACCACTCATCACCAATCTCCATCTGGATATTGAGCTGCTGAGTGCAACTCTTTGGATGCAGACATCCACAGAATCACGGAATCACAGAATAGTCAGGGTTGGAAGGGACCTCTGGAGATCATCTAGTCCAACCCCCCTGCCAGAGCAGGGTCACCTACAACAGGTTGCACAGGACAGCGTCCAGGCAGGTTTTGAATGTCTCCAGAGTGGGAGACTCCACAACCTCTCTGGGCAGCCTGCTCCAGTGCTCCAATTCCTCCAATCCAGCCAATTCCTTATCCAACAGTCCATCCATCAGACCTGTATCTCTCCAATTTAACAGAATGTTGTGGGGGACCATATCAAAGGCTTTACAGAAGTCCAGGCAGATGACATCTACAACTATTCCCTTGTCCACTGATGCAGTGCTACATCATAGAAGGTGACCAGATTAGTCAGGCATGAGTTGCCTTTGGTGAAGCCATGTTGGCCAGCTTTAGTCACTTTCCTGTCTTCCATATGCTTTGACATGTCTTCCAGGAGAATCTTTTCCATGATCTTACCAGGCACAGAGGTGAGGCTGACTGGTCAGTAGTTCCCAGAGTCTTCCTTTTGACCCTTTCTAAAAATGGGCATGATGTTTCCCTTTTCCAGTCACTAGGGATTTCACCTGACTGCCATGACTTTTGAAATACGATGGACAGTGGTTTAACTACATCTGCTAGTTGTCTCAGGACCCTGGGATGGATTTCATCAGGTCCTACATCTCTCGAGAGTGTTTAAACTACAGCCTTAGTGCTTTGATTTACCCCTGTCAAAAGGGAAAATTGAAATGGGCCACTTGCCCCAAACAGACTGAAAAGCATTTCCTTTTTTAATAACTGAATAGTACATAAGGAAGTTAAAACCCATTTGATATTGCATTTGTCAGGTTATTTATCTTAGCACAAGTAAATCAATGTAGTAGTCAATCAATTAATGAGATACTGATATTATCAAATGTTATGATTGTCATCAAATATGTCAAATTAATCATAAGAATCAGTTTCTACAGCTATGAAATGTTTTAACAGCAGCAATCAGTACCTAAAGCTGATAATAGGAGGAATTAAAGGGATAGAGTTATAGATTTGAAAATCAATAGGACTCATCAAATTTCATTATACCAAATAAAAGTTAATCAAGTCAAATTCAATAGCTCATTTTTGGGAATTAAGATCATCTCATATTACTAGAAAAAGACCTAAGGAAGCCTTTGCGCAAACTGTTCTGACTCAGTTTGTCTCTAGCTCTTTCTAGCTTTGAATGCAATGCAGCAAGAAGATAAATTGTGTTGAAAAGATTGAACACCCAAAAAAGATATTTTATTTATTTTCCAAGTAAATGCCAGCTGCAAAAAGCCTTAAATATTTGTTTTGTTTTGCTTTGTTTTCCAAAATCCGGGAGCATAGGAGAAGAGATGCTTAGAAAAACATTGAACTAATAAAACAGCTTTATGGCTTAAATCTAAAACAAGTATACAGAATTTTTAGTATTACACAAAAGGCTATGAAATTATACATACACAGGATTGTAAGGAATTTGGATTCAATATATCCCTTCTAAGCTGTATGTTTCTGTAGTGTGTAAGAGCTAATGATATGTTTAAAGTCTCTACTATGAACATTCATAAACAAGTGTGTATGTGTACACAAGTTTTTCTTTCCAGTTCATTACTTTCAGTCCTAATTTTTTTTAGCTTTATGTTCTCTCCTCATGACGAACAGATATTTTCTGCACGAAACTGTAATGATTCAAGGTATTGTTCAGCGACTGCGTGAATATGCAAGGCAGACGAAACACAAAGAGTTCTTAAGCAAAGCACTGCAATTCTGGATAATAAAGCTAATTGTAGAAAAATCTGGTGTTTGTTCAAAACATAAAATCAAGAAACTCTGTATATCTAAAATGGAAAAGAAATCAGATACACACCAAGGAAACCATGCCTTCAACTGCTCAGACTTTAGGAGACAACTCTGACATACTTCACTTCCCGTACAGTAAATGTGCAGAAAAAAGGTTATTTTTAGCTAATTCAAAAATCAATTCCATAAAAAAAAATATTACATTTTGGCCATACTGCATAGGAAAAACAGATATACTGACTTTCCTAGTGGAAAATAAACTAAACAAAGGAAAATAAAATAAAATAAAATAAAATAAAATAAAATAAAAATCACCTGAAAATTGGAATTATTACAGAAAATATTTTAATTCTTGCTCAACATTATTCTTTAAAATTATTACCACCTCAAATTTTTCTATTATGACATTTACATTCTGGTTGCCAAAAGAACTTAGAGCCAATGCATTTTCCACACGATAAACTCTTTAGAAAATGCCACCTGCCCACTATGTCTATACAGTTATTTACAACTTCTCTCTCTTTCATAGATATTTCCCTGTGAGGTCTCACATTTCACCTGTTCTGGGCTGAAATAACACAGTTGTCCTGTTAGCAGATTTGAAACAGCCATATGTCTTCTCCTCTTACCCTTCCAGTACAACAGGGTTTCATACCTAAAACAGGTTGCAACTCAAAAGTAAGGCATGTAAAATTTAAGGCCCCTATACTCGGGTGCCAGATGTCTAAGCTCCCATGATATTCACTGTAATTCTAAATAATACAGTCAGTGAATTAAAAAAAAAAGCTAAGTCCATAGTGACCAGCCAAGCTTCTTAAACCTGAGGCTTGATTTATTTTGTCAGCAGGACAAAGCATTCAAATACAAGAGCTATTAAAACAACAAATAGCCTCCACAACTGTTTGTCATATAAAAACTTGGGGATCAGTTCAGTTGCCTGAAAAAAAAGCATCCAGTACTGATTAAGAAGGTCAAGAGTATCCGAAATAGTCACAGAGCAGTTGGATATAACACAAGAACTGGCAAAGACCTCTTCAGACTGGCAATCGGAGATCAAGAAGCACACCCTCCTTAGAATAGAATCGAATCATGGAATTATAGAATCATATAACCATAGAATGGTTTAGGTTGAAGGGACCTTAAAGATCATGGAGTTCCAACCCCCCTTACACCTTCCACTAGACCAGGTTGCTCAAACGACCATAGATGTGAGTAATTAAATTGATCCCTTTCTATCTCTAGATTACAGCTGAAATAATTTAGTTTCTTACACACCAGTTTTGGTTCCCTATGTCTCTGAGTTTCTGTTTTAACTGATCATCACCTCCATTATTTTTATCCCTTTCCTAGAAGACATATAGAATAGAATAGAATAGAATAGAATAGAATAGAATAGAATAGAATAGGATAGAACAGAACAGAACAGAACAGAACAGAACTATTTAAGTTGGAAGGGACCTACAATGATCATCTAGTCCAACTGCCTGACCACTTCAGGGCTGACCAAATGTTAAAGCATATTATTAAGGGCAGTGTCCAAATGCGTCTTAAACACCGGCAGGCTTGGGGCATCGACCACCTCTCTAGGAAGCCTGTTCCAGTGTTTGTCTACCCTCTCAGTAAAAAAAAGTTTCCTAATGTCCAGTCTAAACATCCCCTGACACAGCGTTGAACCATTCCCACGTGGCCTGTCACTGGATACCAGCGAGAAGAGCTCAGCACCTCCCTCTCCACTTCCCCTCCTCGGGAAGCTGCAGAGAGCAAAAAGGTCACCCCTCAGCCTCCTCTTCTCCAAACCAGACGAGCCCAAAGTCCTTAGCCACTCCTCACAGGACATGCCTTCCAGCCCTTTCACCAGCTTTGTTGCCCTCCTCTAGATGTGTTCAAGGATCTTCACATCCTTCTTATATGGTGGGGCCCAGAACTACACACAGTGCTCAAGGTGAGGCCGCACCTACGCTGAACACAGAGGGATAATCCCTTCTTTTGACCGGCTGGTTATGCTGTTTGATGCCCCCCAGGGCACACTGCTGGCTCCTGCTGAACCTGCTGTTGACCAGCACCCCAGATGCCTTTCTACAGGGCTGCTCTCCAGCCACTTTTCTCCTAGTTTATACTTGTGTCCAGTGTTACCCTGTCCCAGGTGCAGAACACAGCATTTGGACTTGTTAAATTTCATCCCATTGATAACTGCCCAATGCTCCGATCTATCTAGATCCCTTTACAAGGCCTCATGTCCCTCAGGAGAGTCAACAGCACCTCCCAGTTTGGTATCATTAGCAAGCGTTCTAATGGTGCATTTAACTCCTGCATCCAGATAAAACATTGAACAGAATTAGCCCTAGTAACTGAGCCCTGAGGACGGCCACTAGTGACCAGTCAACAGCCCGATGTAGGGTATGCTCTGCTGCATAAATAAATTACCTTCAGAAGGAGATTTGGAGAGCTGAGTCCTGGACGGGTACAGGCCTGGGAGGTTTCCTCCTGGCTGTTTCTTAACTGCCTAATTGATACTGCTGTGGTGCTCTGTAGAGAAAATAAAATTAATCTCTTTCTTCAGTGATCAGTCAGTCTCCAAAAGCACGTAGCTCACAGGAAACCCCATTAAGGCAATCTAGACCTAACTTCCAGGCATATAAATGCCAATCCATCTATACTAATATCACAATACCAACTCTAATGTGGTATCATGGCGTTATGTTACTGTGTTTTGAATGCAGTTCTTCGTGCATTTTGGTAAATATGTTTCCAGTCCCTTTCAAAAGAATGCCTCCTGCGCGATAGCCGATATCCTGTTTTGTGCACATCTTGGCTTTCATTTGAATCCATTACAGCCATCTAGATATAAATTATTTTTTTTTCTTACTTCTTAGAGATTTTTTCACAAGTTTTTAAAAACCTCATAGTTACTCTTTAATAACTGGAAGCAATTCAGAATTTTTAATTGCCTCTTAAGGAAGATCAGAAATGCTTGGAGTGTAAGGCAGTTCAGACCCAAAGGAGATTATGTTGCAACATTTTTTTTCCTCTTTTTTTTTATTGTTACTTTTGCAAATTAGCAGATTTCTTAAAATAACATGGCTATAATTGTGCATCTGTTTTCTTACTGGTAGTGACATTCATTTCACACTAGCCAAGAATACCAGCACTCAACAGCAACACGTGTATAGGAAGCTGTGACAGTGAACAGAGCCTCAGCTAATAAACTCTGTCAGGTTTGTGTTGGTTCCACAAAGCCCATGTGTTTCTCTATCACACTCCTGAGATTAGCAGGGATGGCTGAAGCCTAGGAGTGAATGAGGAAGCAGCAGCAGAAGCAGCTCCAGGATGGGATGAGGAAGAGGCAGCAGTGGCAGCAGACGTGGGCTGCAGTGGGTTCAGGAGAAAGAGAAAGCAGCAGCAAAGGAATCATCTATAAAGACTTGCAACACACCAGCAGCCACGGTGTTCTTTCTGCATTCGCATTAACCCTATGTTTACAAAAGAGAGGAGAGATTATTAAGGGACACTGTTACACAGACACTTAGAGGTGCCTCATCTTCAAAGATGTTTTCTGACATTTGCAGGTTTCTCATCCCAAAATTCCGCTCTCAAAATTGCTGAGCCTTTTTATATTGCACACTAGTGTAACAGTATAGTTACTCCATGGGCTTGACGTAAAATGGCTATTTTAAAGCACAGGTAACAAGAAAGAGTACTCACATCATCTGTCATTACATTGTTTCAGGAATATTTTCAGTGTTATTGTCACATCTTGATAGTTGAGGTTTTTAACCAGAGCCTTGTGAAGGCCAGACTGTGGATGAAAACAAGATGGATTACGTTCAGCCTAGGAACAATGATTTTGGCTGTTTCAAGTAAAGTAGCAGAGGATTTTGTAGGTACAACATCCAAGGTATAGTCATCTTTTTTTAGTGAGGTTTGCAGACTAATGGTACTGTGAAATACAAGATCCCTTCGTGTATTACAATTATTGATCAAATTAGGGCTAGAAATCTTCAATTTCAGACTATGCTGTTCCTAATCCTTATATCATTGAACCAATTGCTGAGTAAAGCAAGGAAATATATGCGCAAAAAAAAGTATAAATAAAATATCTTTACAGACAGCATATACTGTGTTATCTGAACACTTCACAATATTTATGGACTTTATCTTGACAACTTCACTGTGAAGTAGGGAAGTGCTATTAAATTTTAAGGACGAAGACCTAAAATACAGAAACACACAGTCAACATTAAAAGCAAACCAACCACTAAAAAATCCCACAAAACCAAACAAATAAATAAACAAGAAAACATAAAGTAAATAAATATCAGTCACTGATCTCCCTGGACTGCTGCTCTGAATTTTGTGTTCTGTGCTTAATATGTATGTTTTGGATATTTTGGAGAGTAAAAATGATCGGGATAACTTACAGTCATGCTCCTTCTTGAATGTGAACTGAATTGTCCTAGTCTCCTTGGCTTTAGGTACTAGATAGCTGATGTCTCATCCTGTGGCTGAATTGCATCGCTACAAATACTTATCATACCCTACGTCTTTGAAGAAGGAACTGTTTATTCAGAAATTGTATGGACCAAACATAATGAAGTCCTACTCTTAGTGGCTCAGCTCTCTTGATCTTTAAACTGTAGTAATAAAAAGACCTTCTGAACAAAGTAACAGCTGCAGAAAGAAGATAGAAGTATTTGTTGTTAAAGAAAAAATACACATGAACACAGGAAATTCATGGGCTGACAAAAACCCTCGTGCAACCTGTCCAGGAAATGTTTCCGTGAAAGAAAAAGATAATTAAACACTGAGAAAGCAGGTTAATCTGATAATTTTTCTTTTTTCATCCTGAAGGTTTCATCCATATTCCCAAGTCTAAATTCTTGTGGTTTATATTTCTTTCTTCTCACACATATTTTGCATTTTAGCTTAAAATATTTAATAACCTTGTTGCTTGTTTGCACATCCATTTATTGCAAAGTTTTGGTTGTTTATTTTTGAAATACAAAATACTTGGTTTTGATTGCACTTATTTGAATATCTTTACATGCATAATTAAGATTTTAGCTAATATTCACACCTACAAAATCCACGGTGATGCATATGCATATGCGCAAAGAGGAAAAAGTATTCTTAAAGGAAAAAAAAAATTAAGTAAGTAACTTTAGCTACTACGGTGCATGAAAGTTACTGAACTGCCCCCTTTCCTTTTGAGAAATCTTTCTTCCGAATATTATTGAAGGACCATGCCCAACATACATCTTGGCTATTGAGCATCCTATGTCAGTGCAGAGTCTCATTGATTTTGGTAGGATTTTGTGTTACTGGATCCAGGTGCAGAATTGGAGCCAAAGTCAGAATAGAGGGAACATTGATCCGTGATGGTACGGTGATTCCTGTCTTTCTGTGCTGTTGAATCACATCACGTTTGGAAGTCATTGAATTAAAATGAATATGCCTGCAAATAAATGTGAGGCTTTTGCAAACTGCAGCACAAAGTACGTCGAATTACTCTCTGAATGATTCAGCCAAAATTTCTAAATGACTTGGTCACACAATCCATAGAGTTTGTAATTAAAAGTATGCAGGTGCATGAATATGGGTGCATTTTTCTCGGATGTGCTTCAGAGACCTATAAAAGCCTCAGACATTACTAGAGATGTGCCGAATTAACCATAAATAATTCAGGTAGCCTGAGAACCTCTGCATCTGCTGTTTTGCAGAGAATCTGTGTGTACTGTTATTAGCTTTCCTTCTACCCACTGCAATTATTTTTGAAACAGGTCCTTGCTATTTAAATGTACAGCAGGTATTTGAAAAAAAATCCAGATGTGCTATGTCGAGTTTCTCCAAGATATATCAATAAATTATTTTGGGGTCACAGACTGGTGTTATGTGACTTTAAATGCCAAAAATGAGAAAAAAAATAAATTACTTCTCCGTTTTGGATAGACAGTTCTGTTCTTATACGCAATACTCTATCTAAATTCTTGATTGCTTTATAGAAGATCATGCCCCTAATAAAAGTGTTTCTCCTGCATTTTTGACATTGGTCTATTTCTTTTTCTATTCTCCCCTTCAGTAAAAATGGTTCGTGCAGCACATTTTGTTCTCATATGCACTTAGTTACCCTAGAAGTATAATAACTGCAGGGAATTAGTTAAAATTAAAAATTCCTAGCAAAACAGAGCAAGTTATTATAAATACAAAAGAAAAAAAAAAATTGAAAGAGAAATGGATTATTTTCGGCTGAGTTCAGGTCTATGATCTATAGTCTCTTGAGTAGAGATGGGTGAAGTGTTTTTTGACCTAAATGTTTCTGCTGAAAAATACAGAATCATCTCAATCATATAATCCATCTAAAAGTAACATAAAATAATGCTTTTTATTTCAAGATTTTTTAAACAACAATAACACTTTTGCCTGAAATTATTTTTGCAAATGTACTTTTGAAAGTAATTTGAGACAAAATATCGCTTTTGTTCTTTTACAACTCTTGAAATAAAAGGCATTTTTCCTTAATGATAAAAAAATCCCTTCTTTTGAGAAAAGCAACATAGTTTGTTCAGTCCAAAACATTTTTTTCCAAAGTTGACACAAAACCAAGAGTTAATTATTTGCTCAGCTCTACTCCTGAGCTTAAACAAGATCCCTAAGGGCTTTGTATAGCCCAGATATCTTTCTGTCTCCTTTTGTCTTTCCAGTGAGGAATGACACTTTTCTTAACTTATTGGGCTCTTATATATTTCAGGAGAGGAAAATAATCTTGAGATGATTCTCTGCAGTAGACTGCAGGTGATCTTTGCTCAAATCCCAATGTGGTCTTAAGGTGGTATTGCATGTTTGTGGTTGTACAATACCCACCAAAATAAGGCTTGTTCACTTGAATTATTGCACATCAACAGAGGGTTGCTGCCTTTCACAGGTCAGGTCAACTAGCTGAGGCTGACAGGTCCACTCACAAACTGTTTTTTCACTGAGATGGCAAAGGAGTCCCTCCTGTGAGGAAGAGTACATACTCTGGCTTACTTCAAAGCACAAATAGAATGACACATGGCAGCACCTAAGGAATAATTTTATTATCAACAGCTATACACAACATCAAAATATGTTTACTATAAGTAAGCAAAACTGCAATTGAAGGAGATTTGATCAGTGTAGGGAAGACTAGGTTCCTATGTTGCTTCTGGGGTCCCAGTGCTGCTCCTTAATGTTTTGGACCTCACCTCCCACTGGTTGTTTCTCTCTATCTCCAAACCTTGTCACCACTCTGTTTTAAGTCTTATGTAGTCTCCTGAATTAATTTATTTTATCCAGTTGGGGTCAAGGGGTTGCGTAGCTGTCACAGGCCCTATGTCACATTCACTGCTACTTGTTGTGGTCTTCATAACTGCCTCTGTCTACTTCATGTTGTCACTACGTTAGGTGCAAGGCAAGTGACACATCTTTATAGAAAGGCCAGCTTTTCCTCAGTTCTTTGCTTGCCAATGTATTAGGCTAGGTGGTCCCTAAAGCCTCTGATACCACTAGAACAATGTTTTCCATTGACTTTGTAAAGCCCATTTATGAATCATGATACATTGCAAAAAAACTCTAGGAATATCCACTGAACCACCAGGATGCTGCATAGGTTGGTGACACCATGGGAGCCATGATCTGCAGGCGATTCTTGGGACACTAGAGGGAGGGATTAGGGGGCAGCCAGGGGCAGACCCCAGCCCAGAGTATCAGACACCTCTGTGGGGATGTTGCAGCTACACAGAACAACAAAGTAATGCCATTTTATACCAGTTGAGAAGATCTGGTAATCTCTTTCCAAAGTCCTAGATAAACAGGAAAAGGTCAAAAAGTTACTTCTTTGGAAGGAATTGTTCTGTTTCTCTGACAGAAATCTTTTCTGGAAGCTAAATCCATGAATCCACTTAATCTAGTCAAAATAAACTGTTCTCCATTTTTCTCTATACTTTAAAGTAGTTTTCATAGGATGTGGTTAGCCAGTATCTCTCAATCTGAGTTTCCCTTCACTATATAATAATCAATACTGTGATAAGTTTAAAAAACTTTTACATTTGCTCAATAGATTTTTATATAAGCTTAGTTGCACATGTGTATAAAGAAATACATGTTTCCAAAGATATATATTTACCTTTGAATGCTTTAGGGTTACAACATTATAAAGAAAATATAAAACATTATGAGTGAGATTTTATATGAGGGAATACACAATCTATGTGGAAAAGAAAAAAAAAAACAAAAAACAAAAAACAAACCACAAATGAATTATGGAACACAGAAGCCTTTAAAAAAAAAGGAAAGAGGCTACTGAATCTACTGAATATGGAAATTTAAGGATTTTTAAGTTTCTAACTTGGAGCATCTTTATTTTTGTGAGTATTAATAGCAAAATTGAACTGGCAATGTAAATCCCAGCAGAACTTGCAAACCTTGAATCAGAATTAATTTCCTTTTGTCTTTGCTGTAATAATGAGCATGTATGGAAATAAATCTCATATTTCTTCATTCCTGTTTTCTTGAAGTCTTTGAAGATTGGTGAGGGGGGAATTTTTTGCTAGATGGCAGAAGTAATAACATGTTCTAGGTTGCGGATTAGCTATTTATATTATAGGGACATGCTGTAGGCAGGAGTCCGCTGACTCACAGTAAAGGAGTTTTCAGATTCCAAAGTTATTACAGGCTGGACAAAGCATGTGCAAACACAAATTCTAAGTCACTAGTCAAAGGTCACAAAACAAGTTGATGGCAAAGCTCAGCAAAGAAATCTTTTCACACCCAGGCAAAGGTCTTAACAACTTGACTGTCTTGATTTTCAACATCCCTTTTTGGAGGATTGTTGCTGCTGTAAAACCCTTGATTTGAGTGAAGCTATTCACATGGGAAATCGTAATCCATTAGGATTCGGCCCGGAGACTAGACCTGAATGCTGTTTAGTGGCTTGTTGGTAACGAACTGCGGGACCCTGTTAAGAATGTACAGTCCTTTCTATGCTGAATTAAGCCTGTCTGTACATTGTACAAGTTTTTCTCATATATTTGAGTAACCTCAACACAATCAGCTCGCCTCAATGGTGGATCTAAATGTTAGCAAAATATTAATAATATTAGTACTATTACTGTGTTCATATTTTCCTGGCATTCCTACAGATAGCTTGGGGAGATGGACAAAGAAACTGGTAAGCTTGAACTATACTGAACCTTAAATAAATCATTCTCTCATATTTGGTTGTATTCAAACCCATCTATTATTGCTCCTCCAGTTCTGTGGAAAACAGGAGGGTTAAATAATTTCAAGATTCGACTTGCCTCCTTCCTGAGTACAGAATTTCAATGTAATTTTTTGAAGAGAGGGTCAAAAACTATAAAAATAAACTATTCTCCCACATTTATGTACAACCTAAGAGGAAAATGAAGACATTAACCTGAGTATAGGCCTTTGGCACAGGAAAAACTAGCAGGAACAACATTAATGTTATAATCACTGTCAAAACATGAGATTTAGGGGTGAGGAAGAAATGAATTTAAATTTTAAAGAACTTTTCTGAAAGGGCTTACATTTTCCCAAGTAATATCTCCCATTAATTTAACATGTTCATTGTTTTCCTACCCATAGCCATCAAATTATTCTTCCTTTTTCGCATATAGTGCTGATATCTACTGATGGATTAGATTGTTTACAAAGTCTGCAGCTCAACAGATTTTGAAAACTGCTGCAATTCAGAAGTTAATAGCTGGTTCTCTTGAAAGTGGAAGGTCAGAATTAAAACTTTGTGTACAATGGGGCTGTCACTGTGAGTACAGGTTTGCAAATGATCTGAGGCACAAACAGAATATACAACAGCAAAATTTATTACATAACTTTTAAACACTTAGGAATATGTTTGAGATTGACTTTGATTTGTAGGTATGCAAGACACAAAAAATGGAGCGTTTTGGAGACAATTTTGACAAATGATACTTCCAACAATCGGCCGGCAACAGAAGCTGTGTCACTTCTAAGTGCATCTAAATTGCCTAGTACTATTAAGAAGTCATTTAAGCTTCAGCAGTGTTTTGTCTGATCCTGAAACTGAGCACTTAGAATGTATGCCTTGTCCAAACACATAATGAAAACATTATTTTTTACTTTCTTCTTAAGCCAGTCTTCCTCCACAAACACATACACATCCCAAGCTGAAAAGAAATAAAATAGCGAATGATGATGACATGTTCTATCAAACGCATGAGTGAAACAGTATCTATCACTGTGTCAGTCTGGGTATAAGAGCTTTCTTCTAGGACTCAAGGGGATATTAAAATAAGAAAGCCTTTTTTAGCATTTTATTTGATTCATGATTTAGAAGCAACATCCATGAGTTTCATAAGCCAAGGAAACCTTAGGTAGATACACAATAATACAGAATAAGTGAAAAGAATTTTTGATTAAACAAACCACTCAAATGGACATAATAATAGACTTTTCCACAGTAAAATGATTGAGAGAAAGCTTCTGTGGAAGTTACTAAGTACAATTTACAACATCATACAGACTATTGCAATTTGTTTCTTTTATATCTTTATATATTTGTGCAGCACCTAGAACTGCTAAAAGTCAAAGCACTGATGGGAATAAATACAAATCCTATGTTCTTTAGTCAATGGAAATTGAGCTTTTCTCCTCTGATCAATCTTGAAGCCATTTTCTCCACCTCTTCCAATGTAAATGCATGGGAAAAAGTATAGGCAGTTACAACATAGCCACTTCCCAGTCTCACAACAGTGCACTAAACAAATTAAAAGTTGCTAACAGCATAAGTATTTCTAAGTGGCAGCTCAACAAATGTAAAAAAGTCTATCCTTAAGAAAGGATGGGGACAACAATGTGCTTATTATTCCCATTACATTGCCTCAACCTCCACTTTTCAACTCTGTCTTTGTACACTGAGGTAGAAGGCGACTTACTTGTTTGTGCAAAACTAATTACCTTTTTCTTCATGTCCTTCTTAAAGATCCCTTTTGTTCTTACAGAAAATAGATAAATAAATAGCAAGTAGCTGTTGTGCTGAGATCACTGCTCAGCATGCCGAGAAATAATCTGGCTTTCTCAGGCTCTCCATTCTGTCTGTATTGATGAGATTTGCATTTAGATTGTGAGATTTCTTAGCCAGAGAAAGTCTTCTTTATTCAAATTTTGTATGGTCCCCGCTCCAATGGGAAACTTATTCCACAACGTGGGCTTCTAGGCAGTACAGAACTCAAAATGTATATCATAGGAAAAGTGATCAATAAGCACTTCACTCACTTCGATAAATACTTCATAGGTGAGTGAATCCTCATGCATTGATGATAACTTGAAGAACAGTAGGAACGTTTAGAGAGGAGTGTGATGGCAGTGAAATTGGCACAGCAACAGCTGTGTTCCAAAGACTGAAGAATTTATCATTAGAAATCTACAGCTACGGAGATACAACTCCAGAGCGATCTTTGTTTTACCATATGCAATCTCTGAAAGCATAAGAAATCAAAAAAAATTGCATTCCTTTAGTGAAGAAATGAAGGTAGAAAAGAAAATGTTCTTTCCCACACAGAGGTCCAGAATTCAGCAGTGATCTAATATTGAAATCAGTTCTAGTTCCTCACGTGCTTATCGTAGGACTTAAATGTATTGTTACATGCTTTGCAGGATCAAAATTTTCGCCTTTGAGATGTTAGCATACTAAAAAACAAGACACTGCCTAAACTCAGTAGTAGATAAGTAACTTGCCCTTGTTTTCCTGACCACTGGGTTGTGGCCTTTTGATATGCCTGTTCTAGCAGTCGTCTTGACAGCATACCTGCTTAAGGAGAGACTTGTAATACAAAAAAATATATTCTGAAAAACTGTGGAAAATAAAATTTATTTCAATAAGCCAGTCTCTTAAGCTACAAGTGCTCCTGTTGATGTATATCAGAAAACATTGTTTCTAACAATAATATCTGATGCAATGCAATCCAATTTGAAACAAAAGCATTGTTTATACTGAATTACAGTGAAACTGAGAACCTATCCCTAATTATCCTTTGAAATAAAAACTACATGTTGTACTATAAAGAGGACTGCATATTAAATGAAGACTTATCACTGTATTGTTGGACAGTAATTTTATCTATGTCCAACTTCTTTATTTAGTAGCAAAACTTAGAACTGGATTCTTTCCAGAGGGTTTCAGTGTCCAATCAGCTCTAACATACAGTATCGGAGCAATGAATACAGTAAGACAATATGCTTTCACAACAGCAGTAAGTGAAACTCAGCACTGACAAGCAAAAAGGTTCAACTGAGTGTCCTTTACTTCAGCTTCATTTGAGTTCAGCTTACTAATCGGTAACTGCGTCAGCCATTGCCACAGGCAGTCTGAGGAGATGAAAGTGAGAAAAAATACTGTTCTTCGAAGTATCATTTCCAGAGGACATTAGCTCAAGGGTTCACAGTTACATGCCACCAAAGCACTGACTCAGCCACTGATCTAAAATGTCATTGGGAGAAGTTATCCCTTGGAGCAATCGGAAATTTCCAACTATCTAGAGACATTGTTCTGGTCAGAGTTTTAAATTCAAAAATGTTCACTGTGGACAGGAGTATGAGAAATACTGGATTCAGATAAATCAATAACTTATTTAAGAATCCATCTGTACTGTAGGCATGTGCTTGTGAATCATTCAGATTCACCCCACAAAAGAAAATAGAAAAATATACCAGTCCCACATATGAACCATTAGAGTCAGCTGATGGGTCAATCATCCCTCAAATTACAAAAAATTATCTGGCATTTGACATAAAATCTCCAGTTTCTTCTATTGTGAAACAAACTGGGTAAGAAAAAAAGAAAACAGAATTTGTGTTTGTATTTATTTATTCATTCATTTGTTTTCTTTAGTTCATCATTTCAATACACTTGCAGGAAATCATAAAATCTGGGTAGCAGTTTAAAATAACCTAATGCCATTTTTAAAAACTTTCACAAAAGGGTCTACCGAGTTTGCTTACTCTCTTTAAGAACTAGCAGATGTTTAAAGTACTTACCTGAGAGCCTGAACTAGTAGCTTTGAAGTGGCAATCATGGAATCAGCAATTCTGGTCAGCGGTTTTGACTGCTGTTCACTGCTGTACGACTTCTGGCACTCTTCCCTGCCCTCTGCCTGTATTGCAGCCTCACGCTGCTTTTGCAAGGGTCATACTGTTTAATGTGTTGCAAAAAGTTGCATTCCTGAAAATCTGCAAGAATATTCATAGTTTTTTAGCAAAGAAATGAAGCAAACTACCAAAACAGAAAAAAGAAAACTGGGAATAAAACCTTGAGTCCTCCTAAAGTTTCCAAGATGAGAGCCTTGTGCATCTATTTCATGTTGTTTCTTAAAGAAGTGATGCTTGTGCGATTATATAGTTTTTGTGCATATTTGTGCATAAAATTACCCTAAATATCTCTTGAACACAAGTTTCATGTCTAACCAACAAGACCTTTGATAAAGGTCTTAAATATAGTTCCTTAAGTGAACCTTAGGGTTTCTTAAGTAGCACCTAATATGTGCTTCAAAGAGAAGAGAGGCTATTAATGCATCTTCCCCCTTCCACAATAACAGATGAAAGGACATGACACAAACTCAGGCTTTGCTAGATGTCAAAAAATCCACCACTGTGACACGAAAACCTCTCCTACTTCATGATGTGTCAGGCATTGGTGAGTCCAATAGCACTACCCATTCCCAAGAGAACGAGGCTTCAGTATTCCTATGCTCCATGAGACCATCGTTAGTTTGTGGATGCAGAGGCTTGTCTCACTGCTTTTGGCCGTAGTGTAAAGCCCAATGCAGCGGAACCCCCTCCCCTGAAAATTGATCTAATGCTCCTTTTCAGAAACACAAACATGCCTAATTTGAATGTCTTCCTCAAAAATAAAAGGGTCTATCGAGACAAATTTGGCAGATAATTAATGTCATGATTTAGGCTGGGCAGGCCACCAAATGAACAGATGCCCTAGTTAACCCCTCTCTCTTCAGAGAAGGAAGAAGACCTCCCTTCAGAGGACAAGAGAGAGAGAATAAGAGAGAGAAAGAACTTATGGGTTGAAAAGAAACTAAACTACTTTAATGAAATATTGATAACAAAAAGAAAAAAATAATAATATTAGTAAGAAAATAATGAAATATGCACAATATATACAAAACTGTATTGAGCTCCCAGGATGACGATCACGTCACTGGCAGGCACTGGGAAAGTCCTAGACTGAACTCAGCGATGGACAGGAACTGGATTCTGGATCTGGATTCAGGATCGGGATCACAGGCAGAAGAACAGAGTCCTCCTCAGACATCAGCCATTGAAGAAAGAGGCTGACCCTTTGTTCCCTCAGCTTTTATACTGAGCATGAGGCAGATGGGATGGAATACTCTGTTGATCAGTTTTGCGTCACCTGTCCTGTCCTCTCCTCCCCACAGGTGCGACCCCTCTATGCTTTTCTGCTTCCAGCCCTCCAAGGGGGCAAATAACCAAGTTAGCTGACCCTGGGTGTTATAGCAATTAGTATAAGCAAGAGCCTCTCTGCATACCATTCCTTGGCATTAATTATACACATAAGGAGTTATCACCTTGGAAGCAGACACTGATTGAAGAATATGTTGTTAATTTCAGAAAGTGCAGTTAGTTAGAAGAGACTTAACTGAAAAGTAAAATTACTGAAAAGAAAATTGGCTCTGTTTTACCTCAAACCATGACAGTTAACTATCATGATTTAAGCAACAAGGAGACTATTTATTTTAAAATTGAGTTATTTTTAAATGAAGTTTGATCTTTTATGACGTTTGTGGTATAACTCCAGAAGTGCCCAGGCGCTATGGAGGCTGGAAGTTCCCTGAAGCCAGGGGCCATGGAGACTCCCCCAGGGTGGCAGGGCCAGTCCCAACACCCCAGCCATGAATAGGACAGACCAGCAGGGACTGGGGCCAGCAGGGGCAGCACCAGCCCTGGGTTCTAGCACCTCCGTGGGGATGGGGACAGGCCAAGGCCAGGACAAAATATTGGCCTATTGATAGGACTGGACTGGTGGGTTCCATGGCCAGACAGGGCAGGTTTCTGGCAGACCTGGAGACCAACATCCTACGGTGTCAGTGAGGGATGGACTGACCGCCCAGGGGGGCTGAAATGGGCTCCAGAGCCATGGGCAGAGATGAGGAAGAAGAGAGACCCTACGTGCAACTTCTGAGTGCCCTAAGAGCCCTGACAAAAATTCCATACAGATTAGATTTTTTGCTACTCATTGCAATATTTATTTGTTATCCATACATGGACTAACATTATGGAGTGCCACAATCTTTAATATGATTACCCTACAATACCATTGCAGGGTATAGAAATTATATTCTTGTATTTTATAGACAGAAAGCTGAGAGACAACACCATTCCAGAAGATCATGAGAGGAAAGAGATTTTGATCACTATGTTCCCTGCCGCAAAGAACTAGCCAATCATGAGATTATTGTTTTGGGCTGAGATAACCCGCTGTGGTGCTATCGACAGGCTGAGGATTGTAGCGCTAACGTTCATCAGTACCTACTACAGCACTGACTCCATTAATGTGATGAGGAAACATTTGTTGCAGCACAGTTGGGTTTTGTTTTGTTTTGTTTTTTGAGGAAAGAAGTCCACAGCACAGGCTTTTGTGCTCATCATAATTTAATACTACAAAATATGTGAGATTGTGCTTATTTCATACACGTGCCAGTTCTGTTTCCAAGTGGCCAAGTCCTTTTGAGTTTCGGGGGGTAAAAGCACATACTTAAACTGATACAGCTTTGATGGTCCTTCCCTCCTGAGGATGAGCTAAGGTACAAAATCAACTCAGACGCATGAGTTCTTTCCTGGATCTGGACCATATTTCCCAATTCTGGGAAGCACAGAGTCCATCATGCATTGAGTTATCTGTTAGGTCAGGAAAAAATGGAGAGGAAATTATTAACCAGATTAAGTCAAATCAAGGCATTATTCAGGATCAGGCTAAAAAGATGGGTCGTTCACTATAATTGGCCCTACTATTTGTCTTTGCTTGTTCTGTGGATTATTTTTTTTACCTACAGGACAATCATTGCCACCTGTCTGCTTCTTGTCATCACAAGCCATGAATAAACAGAACAGTAGAAACCACACTTCAATATGAGAGACCATGCCCCTTTTGCAACACTCTTCTGTGTAGTGGCTGTGTAGTTCAGCAATATGAGGAAACATAACACAGAATGTTACCGGGTTTTTTATTTCATTTTCATAGTTAAAGAACATTTCCTGAAATTGGTTTTCATTGTTTATCTTGTTCTCACTTGAAAAAAGACAGGACCACCTGCATATAGATAACGGGAAGGGAAATGAGTTTTTGTATCTTCTATTTTAAGTACAAACATTGCTCTTTATAGTCAAAATCTTCTAAGGGATTGATGGTATCTTGACTGTATTTGTTTTACTTCTCCTCAATTCAATTTACAGAAAATGTCCTAGTGCAACAAGCAACAGAATAAATACAGTGATGCACAGTATAACAGCATAAAGTTTCTCTCATTTTGGTCACTTGCCAATGCTCCACCTGAAATGAAGACTCCAGCTTCTCAACAATTTAGCCTTAGAATTTTGTGATTTGTCTGAAAGAAATTAAAAACAGTTAGCAATGCTGGGACAGAGAATGATGGAAGGGAACCTGTTTTGTGTAATTTGTGGGATTAATCCAACAGAGAAATGAATACTCTTGGACAGCTACAAAAAAAGCATGGTTTCTCATATAAACTTTTAGTATAATTAAAATGTGGAGCAGACACATTACATAATACCCCAGTCATCCAAGCCTCCCCATAGTCTTGTCTGGGAGACCTGTATGTCCATGTGTCACTAGTATGAAAATCATACCATAAAAGAGGGAAGAGGGGAAAGGAGGTAGATGGCCGGCATTCACGTATCATATTGCTACAGAGCTGGGATATTAGTCAGGACACATAGCCCCTGGAGCTAGAAAGCATTCCTATTGTCATGGTATATACTTAACTTTGTCATCTAAAAGTAGTATCTGTGATGCAACTGTGATCTTAAACAACTTCAGTGATCTTAAAACAACTTTGGTGTTCTAAAATCACTTCTCAAAGTCTCTTCTTGCTTAGCTTGAAATTTTCTTCTGTGTCGGGAAAGTATGTCTCTGAACAAGCCCAGAGGTGTTTTGTTAATGATTAGATACATCTCACTTCTGTCTAAGGCATATTCTGCAAGGATTTGGCGATCTCCACCTGAAGTTTATGTTAAGACATGGTGCAAAAAGGGATCATGATAAAGCAGTCAGCTTTCTGGGCAACTTAGTAGCTGGGTTTTGGTCTTGGATCCAAAGATGACATCTACTTTGTGGCCCAAGATCTCCTTAATGTGAACTGTGTAATACTGAAGGAACAAGATCCAAAACTCAGCATTTCCTATACAGATCAGTGGCCTTAGCACAAGGCATAGACTGCTTCTTGTGCCTTTTTTTGTGCTGCTTCTTTTTCACTCTGTACCTGTGAATGTAGCATGTCCTTTCTGCCAAGGGGTGTATCTACAGCAAGAAGAGTAAAAAGAAACTAATTCTTTTGATGCTCAAGTTATTCTGCTCCTAAAATTAAGGACATACCTAATAATGTCTTTCATGTAAATTTCATTAGAATATGAACTAGTATCATGCTAAGTTATTCTTTAGATAAATTCAAGACTTCTTAGAGTCTTAACATATTTTTAGACTTTTTTTACACTGGATTAACTGAATTCATCCTGGAGTGGAAGTGAAGAAATTGCGATCCTCCCTGAGAAGAGATATTACCACATTTCCCAACAATTTTATGAATAGCTAATAACAAAACAAGCACTAAAACATGTTATCTTGTGTACATGACTTCAAATACATTGGGATTGCAGATGTTAGCAGGTTCTGCTTCTCGTCTCTTCTTTGCTCTCATACAATACCTTTGCTATGAAATAATAACAGAATTACGGGGTTTATTTTTTAATCAAGAACAATTCATAGGTCTGTTTTTCACTTCTCTTTCCAAACTTTTAAATTTTATTTTAATTCCTTCAGTGTTAGGTAAAGGGATCTAACTGTGGGATAGTAAGTTCTTAACTAGACATTTTGCTGACATTAAAGATAGCCTTAAATGGCCACCTTTGGATATAAGTTCTCCAGTAGGACTGATCTCTGCCTTTTGAAAGTCCAATTAATTCTTACTCATGTACCATACTGGATTTAGAGAATATTGGCAACCTGAGAAACTTGGCACCTATTTTCCAGCTCTAATCTTCAAGTGCTCTACACGCTGACTCAAGGTGAGAAGTTACTCAATCATGTTCCTGCATAAATTGCAGCAAAAAAGAAAACTGACTAGCAAATCTGCCACTAGGTGTGAAGACAAAAATAACTTTGGGGATCCATGTTCATTTGAAATCAGCAGTTCTTTTTGCACCAACCACTACCACGTAACTACTTTACCTGGACTACAGACAGGCTAAATTAAACCAACGACTTAGTGTGAAATCTCCATGTCCTATTAGCCAGACTCCCTGAATCATAAAGTCCTGCTTGTTCCAATGAAAAGCCAGGGGTTTTATTTCATTGACTGCGTTTATGGCAATGAAATACAGTTACATCAGGACAACTTCTGAGCTTTTGCTGTATCTTTTTGAGAACTGCCCTGCTAATGACCATTCATATTAATTGGATATCTGAAAAACAGATGTTTCAGTACAATTCTTTATTCCCTGATGTTCAGTCACCCTGCTAATAGTACTTACTGCCACCCATCAAGAGATAATAGACTCAATATAGAGTAACAAGATTGAACTGAGTATTTGACTAGCATCAGTGTCATTTCTCTGCCAGTGCCAGATAACTCACCCGAACTTTTTAAGTTTTACTTTGTTGACTCTGTTACAACACACATTGAACCTGATCCTCTTAAGACATCTATGATATTCTCTAGTGCTAATAAACCAATGACCGAACATATGAGTTCAGGACTTGGTACTTACTCAGTGCTACCAGGCCTGCTGTCATGGCAGCAACCTTTCTTCGAAGACTGGGATAGACAGGGTAATAACTCCCAAGAGTAATAACTCCCAAGAGAACCTCCACGTGTTTCATCTCAGCTGTCAACATTTTTGGTCACAGTAAATCAGAGTAATTCTGTTGCGGAGATGATGTGAATCAGTTCAGTTCACTTTTGGATTTCACTGTTTGGTTTTGTCCAATTCAAAAGCTGAAATTTTGAGTACTAAATGTAAACTCATCATGCACTATAAAAGTTGTGGAGAAACACATCTTTCAAATGATGTTTTTGATAGGCTATTCAAAATATATTCCTAATTTTTTCACTAGTTAGTTTGTTTTTAAACTTGAACAGCATGAGGTGGATCCCAGACAAAAACCTAGAACCATGTTCTTTTTAGATAAGTTTCAGAAAATATGTAGTACCTTTACCATGGTGAACAAAGTGTAGCTCCCTCTTTGTCCTTTTTTCCATCCCATGGGTGTTTTGATCTAATGAGGCTGATCTTTCATTTCAGAGAGAAAATCTCATGTGTTTAAAACTAAAAGGGGTGGGATCTTCACTGTCAAACCAGTTAAACATTTCTATATTCTTGATTGATTGGTGGATTAACAGAAAGATAATATAAAACCAAAGCTAACTGGTAATATAAACCCAAAGCTAACCAAAGTTAATATAGATTATTTTCAGACTAAATTAACATTCAGTTCCATCTACAAATATGGAAGCTATGGGTGTGAGATTGTGACTATAACAGCCCTCATGTGTATACTAGAGTTGTGATTGTCCTGACAAATTGCCTCCCTGAATATATAAATAACACACTCTTTACAATATTAATTGAAGAAGGATCCAGGAATAGTAAATACACATTTTATTCTATAAATCAGTTTGACATACTATGGCTTACTTGAAACATATACATGATGATCAGAAAATTAATTAATATAAGGGAAAGGAAATGAGAAGAGAAGACATCCTGGAAGACTGTTCAGATTTCCAAAGGAGCTTATTAACAAAGATATATTCCTGTTGTCAAAACCCGCTTTTCAGCCATCTTTCTTCAGTGCTTGTGCATGGTACCTATGAATAGAACCACAGCCGTTTATGGGAGGGCCGACAGCATATGGCAAATCTCTTACCAGAATGTCTCTCTAACTTCACTGTGAGATTGCACATATTTCCACAACTTTCTGAGCCATAAATCTTTAGATCAGGAAAAGAACTTAAAAATCCTTAACGGTTTATATGACTCTACTTCTTCTTATATACTGTGTGATATCACTCATAAAGTGCTTTTCATGTGACCCCAGTTGAGGGAAAATCCCTGCCAGCCAAGCTGGGGGCGCCCCGCGGGGGGAAAAGAGGTTTGCGGCAGGGCCCAAGGCGGCCCAGGCAGAGGAGGAGGAAGCCCAGGAGGGAGCAGCAGCAGAGGGAGCCCGAGGGCGGCGGGGGAGGAGGAGGGCAGGAGGCGCTGCAGGCCCGGAGCAGGGATCCCCTGCAGCCCTGCAGAGAGCCCGCTGGAGCAGAGGCCCAGCCTGCAGCCCGGGGAGGGCCCCAGGCCGCAGCGGGGGGATCTTTCCTGCAGGAGCTGCGGCCGTGGAGAGCCCCGGCGGGAGCAGGTTGTCCCTGAGGGACTGCAGCCCGGGGCAGGGCCCGCGCTGGAGCAGGGAGAGGTGTGAGGAGGGAGGAGCGGCCCAGAGGGTCTGCCATGGACTGACCGCAGCGCCCATCCCACCCCTGCGCCCCCCGGGGTGGGGAGAGGGGGCGGGAGGGGAGAGGTGGGAAGCTGGGAATGGGGAGAGGGTAGGTGAAGGTTTTGTTTTAATGTTTGCCTTTTGTTTCCCACTACTCAAATTAGTAATTATTTTTTTATCAGAATTAGAAATAAATTAATTTTACCCAGGTAAGTATGTTTTGCCCATGATGATAACTGATAAGTGATCTCCCTGTCCTTATCTTGACCCACAAACTATTTTCTCCCCTGTCCTGTTGAGGAGAGGGAGTGAGAGAGCAGTTAGGTGGGAGTTTGGCTCTTTACCAAGTTTAACCCTCTATGGTGCTGTTGACTTTTTGCTGCTCTGCAAGTTTAATGGTCTCATAAAAAAAAGGGGAAAAGGCAGTTCCCAGTTTAATGTGACACCTTCTGTGAAGGCTGTTTTACCACTTGGACTGGCTGACACTCATGGTCTTGCCTAAAGTGGCTCAGATTTATGAACTAAACCCTTTAAGCCTGTTTGTAGATTTGGCCTTGTGATAATCAATAAATAACATGAAGAGCTCGATGAAGTGCCTTCATGACTGCTAGAATCCCTCTGTTCTGTGCTCAGCAACTTCAGATTGGGTTCTCACGATGAGTTACAACTCTTAGCAAGTAAGCTGTTGCCTTCTTCATCAGCTCCTGGTTTGGTTTACACTGCAGACACCATACAAAACCCATTGCAATGTCTTTTTGAATAACTACATCACATGGATCTCACCAGCACCCGTAACATCTGAAATTGTCAAAACCGCTTACCAGAAAGAAGTGAAAAAAGTAGTGCTGACCATCTCCAAATGTGACTAAAAGCATCTGCATAACTAAGAGACCCCATTAATCTGTAAACAGTAATTATTACCCATTCATATAACAGAATGTTCATTGCAAGAATGAATGTTAATGTAAGATATAATTAATCTAACAGGATTCTAAAACCACATACATGAGGAAAGTAAAAGTAAGTCATTCATGCCTTTAATTATCTATGTATATTTGGGTTGTTTTCAGTAAGCCTGAAGCATAGATTATAAGACCCAGAAGAACTCTCCATTTTCTCTAATCTCTTCAACAACAAGTTATTTTGGGTTAATGTGGGAAATCACTTGCCTTCAGCAGAATATGACCTGCAGAGGTATAACTCTGATATCAGAGTCCTGTTACTTGTCAACAAGAGCTCTGTTTACATTACTTGAGGATGTAACCAGTATTTGCACCAATATAACTAAAAGTTTTTGTTCATTTTGACAAATTTTAGCTGCAGAAAAGAAGTATCTATTTACCATAAACTGTGTTGTAAAAGAAGTGGAGCCGCGATAAAACAGTGTCTCTCTAATCGTGATGGGCTGTGTACAGACAGACACTAGAGCTCTCAGGGGTTTTTATAGAAAATTCCTACAGCTGTCAACAGGAATTGTGTGTATGCATCTATGGCAGAATTTGGCCCTATTTCTATTAGAAAGAGTAAGATTATGAACAGAAATATAAATGCAAAGTTTGAACCATTTTATTGTGGAGAAAGAATGATCATACCAGCTCTGCATAAAGAACAAATTACAAGACCAAAAGTCTTTTGCTTGGAAAACAGCATCTGGAAGCAGGGGAAGAAGGGACATAGACAAAAATGCAATAGAAGTCTGTAAAATGAGACTTGGCATGGAGAAGGTGAATAGGGAAAAAATGAAAAGATTGGGGAAGACAAATTTCAGCATTAATAGCTTTCTAAGATAGGGAACTTTTTGACAGGGATTAGACAAATTAATGAGACAAATACCTATCACAGGCTATTAAATATGAAGGAAACTGTTCTGGTTAAGGAAGCGTCTGAATCACCAGTCATGGTGTTAGGACAATATTCTAGAAATATTTGCAACGTTCTTGTCCTATTCTTGTACTTTTTTCTTACAGCACTCATTAGTAGTCAATGCTGCAGACTCAATATGAGGCTATATGAGCCTTTAATCAAACCCAGAACTATTTCTTACTGGGAAAAATAAAAAAAAAAAAGGGGTTTTTTTTATCAATAACATGGAGTATTTCTTCTATATGCATCATAACAAAAACAATCATTCTGTTGTTTTCAGTGAGCAGTGCAATAGATCCTATTAACACTAAAATCCTCTTTACTGAAATCTATCCAAGTTCACCTCTCTTTTTAAGAACTATTGCCAGTTAGTACTAATAGTTATGATACAAAATGCAAAACCACGGAGACTTCTGCATTTGAGCAGGGAAGGTTCCCTAGTTGTTTTTTTTCTGTTTCCAATTTTTAAAAGTTGCTTGATTCCAACAAGTCCTTTATAGATACGTGTTTGGAATATTCTCAGAGATTATTGTCAAAGTGAGCAAAGGTCAGGCAAAAGAAGCGCACCATTAAGCCGTTGAGGAGATGACAAAAGTGTTCAGCAGATATAGGCTGATTAAATTATGCTAATCTATTTTTACTTACAAATGTACAATTCCCCCAGATGGGTTTTGAATAAAGTTTGAATAGCCAGCAAAGCTTATCTTTCCATGGGGAAGCTTCTAGTAACGATTTCTTACTGAATTGCATGGACAATTCTCGGTAAATGTGCATGTACATTCATGCAGGGATGTACAAAACATTGATCTAACGTGATGAGAAGAGAGTATTGTTTGCACAGCCAGAATCACACCAGGACGTGTGGTGCACACTAGAGAGTAAAAGCTTTTTAACACTCTTACCCTCACCCATTAAATATACATACTTATTTACTCACATTCACACACTGCTTTGATTATATGCTAAATTCTCCCTTTTTAGTATTGCAAAGGGCTGTGAAGTAGAGAAATAGGGATTATATCCATTTTAACGAGAAAGAAAAAGGTTTTTCCATAAGCATCCAAGCCAAACAGATGCTCTCAAACTCCAGGCTCTGATTGGCAGGTCCTGCTTCTCCTGATTTCTGCAAACATATTCTCAGAGTGGCTGAAAAAGTCAGTCATTGACATTGAAGGAGATAGTCCACCTGCTTAATCTCATTTCTTAATAGTCCCTTTGATGTAGTTTAATTTTCAATTAAATGCCAGCATAAGCAGAATCAACATTTTGATCTATGTGTTTTAATAGATAAAAAGCCTTGTATCTTTCAAAGCTCTGTGACTGTTTTATTACATTTTTTAGTTAATCCAACAAGAAAAATCCTCTAGAATTCTACTTGTCACATTATTCTTTTGAAACTATCAAAATCTTTTATATAGCTAGCAATATAAAGCAAACATAGTTCATATTAAAATCAATACTCATTGACTTTTCAATGCAAAACAGTTTCTACCTCAAGAGCTTTGGTTTACTTTAGTTTTTGTGTTGTATCATGAAACATCACTTTAGCTAGCAATCCATATTTTTACTAATAACACTTATCCAGCACATTTTCACTTCAATTTATTTAGTGCTGATCATCCAAGCATAGGAAAACACTTTGCAGCGTCTAACTAAAAAATGATGAATGTCAGTAAAAATAACACCTTTCTTCATAGTTTTTCTCCTTGTGTGTTTACAGAGTCAGGTCTGCTAAGTGGACTGGAAGTTGCATGTTTTTCTTATTTTTACTCATATTTTTCTTGCAGAAGCCACACAAGGGTGTGAAGGCATCACTACAGGGCCTTTACTACTGCAGTGACTCTAGCTTTACTCTGTGCTTCTAATCTGAATGTGTGGGTCTGCTGGGGGAAAAAAAATAGAAAAAAAAATTACACACCTGAAACCCAAAATGAGCTTAGGACCTGTTTTATTAGACATTTTAGAACTATAGTGTGTGGATGGGTTCATATCCTTGCTTTAAAGATGAAAGTGGTGAAGTAATAAAGTTATTCTTACTCCTACTACTGAGGATGACAAAAGTCTCGCAAAGACCCTTTAAGTACGTAATACTATAAAATTCCTGTGAAAATAACTCATAATTACTGGTGAAGAGACATGTACTGTTAAGAATTCATTTCTATTATTTACCATGGGTAAACAGTACTGCAGATCCTAAAAAAACTAATATTTTTCTAAAATGGCAGTGTATTGACATCCATGTCTTACTTCCTCATATTTTACTTTCTGATATATCTTCATCTGTTCACATTTGCATTATCTTTTATTATGTTATAAAGTGTAGAACAAATTGAAAAAGACAATATATGAAATATTTTGGATGCTGGAAAACATTTTTTGAGGGGTTGTATGTAATAAACATTGTTTTTTTCCAAAGTTTGTATCAATGTTTATTGTCATTTAAGGTAATTCCTAATTTTGTTTTCATCTTAGATCAATATTTGTAATGTTAGGTCAATATATCATGACAAAATATTTGAACTTTATGGGTATGGCTTCCAAATACATTTTATAGTCTCTTTAAGGTAGTGTCCAGTGCAGTAATCGACAGCACACACAAAGTTTATAGTTGTCTGTACAGTTTGGAAAATCCAGAAATGGCCAGTGTGTAGTGAAACTTCACTGTACTTTTCCATTCCATGTTGTCCATGTCTTCTCATTGTGACCCAAGCCAGGTTTCCCTGAAACCTTGCTTGTTCTCTTTCTCACTTGCAGGTCTTTGGTTTCGATATATTTTTTCGACTTAACTTGAATTCTCTATAGTTCAGTTCATCTCCAGAAGAAGTTGGAAACTTCACTTTCTCTCTCTCATCTGCCTACTTGTTAACTTCCTCGTTTGTCCCATTCCACAGTCTTTTATAGGTGAACATTACTTCTGTAAGGTTTTATTCCCCATTTCATAAAAATAATTATTCAATTCCCTCAATTCTTTTTTTTTTTTTTTTTTTTATTTTGATTTTAAATTTCTGTGTGTGGAGCTGTTTTCCACTTAATGTTTGTCCAGGTACCAACACAGTGGAACTCACCTTTTTTAATTGGCTCTTCTAGTCAGATCCTACTGTAACACAAGCAGTAACTAGGGCTGTAAGTCATAGCTTTTGAGATCTCTTCTACCAAGGTGACAATAACTAAAGAAATACTTACTCTCTGTGTCTTCCTTCCTTCCTCCTGCATATAGAACACTTCAAAGACTCTTGATCTCCTGTTTCCTCAGGAGAACAAAACACAACAATACAGGCTGGTATTTGTACTAGCACTTAATACTGAATGTATTGTATTGAGCCCTCAACAAGTGTAGATAGAGTTCATACCTGAGAAAAAAAAAAAAAAAAGCAACAAAATGCCTCACACTCCAAACTGGAGGACAGATAGGATCAAGCAGAAACAGAATAGTGGTTTTCAAGACTGAACCACAAAGTATCAGCAATCAAAGGATAAATAGTCTTCTAAGGGGAGGTTTAAATCAAACACCATACTCTTTCAAAAGGAAACTCAGTATTTTCCTAGAGGAAAGCCCAAGTAAATGACAATGGGCTTTCCTGGTTATGACAATGAAGGCGAAAACTGCCATTAAGGTTTCCTGCACTCGAGAAGAATATGGGTCTGGGAGAAGAAAAGATGCACAAGCACTGGCCAGTAAATGCCAAGCTCACAATCATTATCAGCCAAGCCTCTGAAATTATGAGGGTCTTCTAAAACTATTTGATTTCCTTCTTTTTTTTTTTTTTCCTTAATTCAGTTTCTCTTATTTCTCCAGGCACAAAAGCCTGAAAACCACTTTGCAAGAGCACTTGGATCTCCAGCACATGTCACAAGGATTTTTGCTATGACTTTTTCTTTGTTTCTGCAGGTCTTAAGTGGTTTTGAAGATGACTACACCTCAAAATATTTCCTCACACCACAAATTTAATATTTTCTCACAGTGTGTAGATAATGCCATTTCAAAGGCAAGTCCTAACTAGGATGCTTGAGAATGATTTAATGAAACATCTTTTTTTTGCTACTTTGAAATCATGGGTTTATTGCAATGGAGAGAGTTTACAAGATTAAAGTATTGATGAAACTCATGTTAGAAAGTGTTTCTTGGGCTGCAAAAATTTCTGCACAACACAGCAGAGATATGTCAACCTCTGAAAAACTTGGTGAGGAGGCCAGTCAGTCATACCACAGGGAAGGAGAAAGCAGAGCCAAAACTGTCATTAGATTGTCATCGAAAATGAGTTCCCACAACTGTACACTGGTGGAAAGGCCTCCCACTTCCAATTCCACCTCACCCACAACTGGAAATAAAGCTCCTCTTACCAAGACACATACCAATTTTTTCTCACAGCTCAAGGAGGCCTCCACATTTTTTTTTTTACTACTCTTACCTTATTTATCTGCCTTTCACACTATTCCTGTACTTTACATGCTAGGATTTCTGGCACATCCACTCCAGAGCAATGCATATATATTGTGGGTATCCTAAAACATCCCAAGTGCCAATAGGTATCTGTATGTGGGCTGCTGAACTGAATCCCTTGAGCAGAAACACAAGAGTTCAGAGGATCATTCAGCTGAATTGCCAGCAAGTGTTAAATTTAGAATAATTTTCTCACTAGTCTCAAAGTAGTCATAATTCCATTGATTAAAATAGGAAATTATGCACTGACTGCATATGGAGAGACCTGTATTCACCGGTCTTAACCTAGCGCTTCAGATCTGTTTTAGAATTCCTATGTGATTCCTGGTAAGTCACCAATACTTTTGTACCAAGTATTCTCAAATTAACATTTCTTTTGCAGAGAAAGGCACTGTGAAGATACATTCCATTCTAAAAACTGAGTGACATAAACAACCTAGATGGATATATATCTCAGAAGTACAACTTAGCTTCAAGGTATGGCTTATGGAAACGTTATGCTCAACTCTCTTCATCATAGATGACAAATACTGTGCAATTTCAGGATGTAGTGAATAAGCGTACATTACTATGAAGCTGGTGATCTGCAGTACTGCTCTTGGACAAATCAATAGATCTATTCAGCTTTGAGAACAGTAAGCAGCATATGGGACCCTAAACTGTGGGCCGTCAAAATTTGAGCCTCCAAATCCACTAGAAAAGCAAAGTATTATTTCACATAATTCAGTGAAGGTCTTGTCATTAGATATTTCCAACAAACAAACAAAAAGACCAAAACAAAAAACAGTTAAGAATTTTACACAATTTGGTAGAAGGTGGTATTCTTCTTGCCAAATGTATGATATCAGCAGGAACTTAACTAGCTGTACTAGACCACTGCTATACCTAGTGGAGAAAGATGGATGTTTTCACTGGCAAGACCTTTGGTCCATTTTAGGTGCCTATTTTAGGGAAATTTGTGCATCTTTCTTAAAAGTGTCTCTTACAGTGTGTTTTCCTGTAATGACCCATAAAGGATTATAAATAACTAGCTCAGAGTATATATTTTTAATGCTTAACAAGGTAAGATTGTCTCCACATAAGCGTCTGGTGCCATTTTGAGCACTGTGGGGTAACCTCCATCTGGGGCTGGAGAAGAGTGTGGTTCTCCTAAGCTCTTTGTAGCATTTGCTGCCTGAGTACAGATGCCTTCAGTACCCCAGAGCTTCTCTAATGATCCTAAATACCCATTTTTAAGCAACTTGTTTTACCCTGGTGAAGTCTATCTTAGTCAGATGAATGTCACTTCTCTTTTGCTTAACCCATCTGGAGTAACTGTTTATCATTCAGACTTGTGTTACTTTAAGCCTTTTTCTACATTGCACCTGGAACAAAATAGGACTAGTAGCCAGGAACAAGAAACTAAAACAAACTATTTCAGATCATTTACTTTACAAAAAATACCAGTTGAAAAGACAATCTTGGAACAGAAGAAGACAAAAAAGAATCTCAGTTAGGTCCATCAAAATAGTTCATTCAATCTGAATTGAACTATTTCTTAAAAAAAAAAAAAATCTTTAATGGAGTCAGATTACATCTTTACATTTTAAAAATTAAATATATGCTCATATACACTGAATTATAAACTATAATTTAAAATGATGCTATTTTCTTATGTTTTCAAGAAACAGAAATTATCCTTTACATAATTGTTTTGACTGCTACATTAGTTGCCTGTTGAAAGAGAAAAAATGAAAAAATCCATAATTAATAGACTCTGCAGATTTCCTGCTATTCAAAAGTATAAAAATATTATACTCAAAACCTTATGGACAAAAGGAAACCAACCTTATATGTAAAGTCAAGAATGTCTTATTAGTGTAATTGAAGTCTTAACAGCCTACTCAAAGAATTGTTACTAGTACCAAAGTAATACAGGGGAAAATACATATTACATTTTATATATGTTCAGTGTTGTTTTACAGCTGTTCTTTTTCTTTTGTGATCTGCTACTCCATGCTAGTATTAAACTTGTTGTAAGTGAAGTGTCCTATCTATACAAGATATTTGTTCTGTTTACCCATTGCTAGCCCTAAAACCAGTTTTCTGTCCTCCCTAGTCTGCATTTCTCTAGTTGACCATTGGTGAGTTCTTTATAACATTGGGATTTTCAGCATCATGTTGCATCCCCTTCCTTTTGCCTATAGTCTTCTGCAGTGCGTCCTGCATCCCCACTTTTGAGGGCTCTGCTATTATCCCATAACAATACTTCTCTACACTACATCATTACGCTAGAGTCATAAGTAGCTGACACTACACAGAACAAATACTTTTTACTACTACCTATGTGAAAATTATGGTTGTACCACACAATTGTGCAAAAATATGCAAAATTAAAATAAATTAGGCAATAGCTACCCTGTCATTAAAAATTGCTGCTACCGCTGAAGAAGCTTAAATAAAGCTCCAGACAGGGCAGGTCAAGTTGAAACAAAAACTTACAAGTCCTGAGGTCTTGCAGAATTAATTTGAAGCCAGTGCTCTGTTACTGATAATGACAAAATAGTATTTACTGATCTGCAGGGCTACTGAAAGAAGGCGTGATGGCATTTTTGTGGTTAATGTTGTTTAGTACATGTAACATGAGACTGGTAGTTCAGACACTTTAATTCCATTCTTTCCTCTTTCCCAGATGCATAATGTCCTTTACCTTTCCATAGCTCAACTTACTGTCCTAAGAAATGGAACAATATTGCATTTGTTGCACAGATATCACAAGGATCAATTAAGTAATGCTTCAGAAAGATTTCAACATCCTCTGAAGAGTCTTTGTCTTGTGAAGTGCAGAACATCACAGCTTTATTGCAACATTTGAACACACATTTATCCTGAACTGCTGGGACTTCTCATATATTTAAAGATGAACACGAGATTCAGTATACTCAAGGAAAAGAACACAAAGTACCCAACAAGATTGAACTCAGAAAACTAGACAGGGATAAAGTATTATTGGGTTTGGTTTTTTCCCACCCCTCACCCCCCCAGTCTTGTCCGGCAGCCACAAAAAACAAAGCACACTGTGACTCTGATGCTCTGGCTACTTTACTTTGTGAGGAGCATCAGTGAGACAAATTCTGCATACTTGTTCCTCCAGAACAATGTTAGGATGTGTAGCAGTGAAATTATTAGGTGCCTGCACCGGAGCTGTTCATCTCGGCGAGTGACCCTTAGGTGGTGCTAAGGAAAAAAGCCAGACCAGAACATCATTGTTCTTGATTGTCATCAGCATACACTCCCCATTTTCAAGCAAGACCCTGTTTTGCATGGTGAGCACAGTCGGTTTAGGGGAACATAAGCATGCACAGTGTATCTGGCTCAAGAATCCTAATGGACATCACCATGTCCTCCAGCTAACACTAAGCCTGTAAGGAATCAGACAACACAAGTGCTTAAAGATGTGCCTAATCCTTTTACACACAAGATCATAGTCACGCCAGACACTGGGCTTTCAGTTCCACCCAGAGATGCGTTAGCAATTCAAGTGCATAAACAATGTACAGCAGAGTCATTATCTGCCTGTATAGGTTGCTGAGCTGGTAGAGATTTAAAGTGTCAAAAGTAATTGTGTGGATCTGTGAAGTCTGGAGATTTTTCAACACAATTTGTGTTGTTACATTGATTAAACTATTTCAGTTATCTGGGTCATCAGACCACAATGCCAAGTCATTGATTCATTGCACAAGGGTGAAGAAAACAAGGTAAGGATTTGTTTTCACTGGTTTTATCCCCTTATCACTGCAAATGAATTAATTTATTATTTTTACATTTGTCAGACCCAAAGACCTTCACTTTTCACACAAATGTAGAGAGAAACAGCTAGTTATTTAATGGCTAAAGATCTTTACTCAGCTCAAAAACACAGAACTGCAAAATTTCAAGTACCCTTGGGGCAAGCTGTTCTGTCTCCATTTGCTAGGAAGAAAGGAGTAAATTTAACTACTACATTATTTTACATCTGATACTTCCTGAATCCTGCTGATCGGTGGAATCAGAAAACCAAAAAAAAACCCTTCATATCTGATGGTGTTTTCAGTGATTGGACAGAACTTTAATATATCAGTAGAGGTGTAAATTAAAAGAAGGAAAAGGTAAAGCTTATTGAAATAAGAAATTTAATGATGTTTTAAGTTTTGATGGAAAAACATAGATAATGTGCACCTAAGTCAATTAATTAAGTTAATTGATTAAGTGTAACATTTTAGAACAATCTAGGAGGGAAACTGAGATGTTTTTAATCTTTTTTTTCTTTTTTTTTTTAATGTCTGTCTGCAACCTGACTCCCAGAGTTAGAGTGAATGATTACAACATGCACAAACAGGGCTCCAGTCTATTGTCTTTTAAGTCTGTGGCACAATTCCCATTAATTGACAAAACCACAGGCACCAAGACAGTTTTGGTCTGGTTTGCTGAAAGCTAGGATTTCACAGATTGAACTTTGTAAGGTGTCCTGGTTTCGGCTGAGATACAGATAATTTTCTTTCTAGTGATTGCTGTGTTTTGGATTTAGTATGAAATGAACGTCAATAAAGCATATTGTTTTAGATGTTGCTAAGTGACTTTTATACCATTCAAGGACTTTTTCATCTTCCCATAGAAGCTGAGAAGGAGCATAGACACAACAATGGAATGGCCAATGGAATATTCCATACCATAGATGTCATGCTTCTGGGTTGGGGGTTGGTCGGGTGGGGAGTGGAATCCACAATATATGCTCAGGTCAGGCTGGGTAACCAATTCACCGGGCAGTGAGAGCGTGGGGCAGTTCGTGAAGAGCTGCAGCAGCCCATGGGAAGTACTCTCTTTGAAGAAATTAATGGCGAACTGTCTCCCATGGGTGGGACCCCATGCTGGCACAGGGGAAGAGTGTGAGGAGTCCTCCACCTGAAGGAGCAGCAGAGATGACGTGTGATGAACTGACCGCAACCCCTATTCCCCATCCCCCTGCACTGCTCAGGGCTGGGGGGAGGAGGTAGAGAAATCAGGAATATAGTTAAACCTGGGATTTGAGTTGCTTGTTATTAGAATTACCACAGCGGGAACCCTTTATTGCTAGCCAAGATAGAAGCAAGGGGAGTTCATTGCAATGTTAAACCCTATAACCTTGCCCAAATATTGTCCCTGAGGCACATGACAAGGGCCGGGGTGGAGATTTTAATGGATATATCTTTAAATTCATAGAATCATAGAATGGTTTAGGTTGGAAGGGACTTAAAGATCATCTAGTTCCAAACCCCTGCCATGGTCAGGAGCACCTTCCACTTGACCAGGTTTCTCAAAGCCCTAACATCCTCAACTTGCAGACCGTGAGCATGGACCGTGCCAGATACAGCTGGGACAGCTGACCCCAACTGACGAAAGGTATATTCCAACCATATGACAACACACTCAGCATATAAAGCTAGGGGAAGAAGAAGGAAGGGGGTAGACATTTGGAGTTATGGTGTTTTGTCTTCTTAAGTAATAATTACACATGATGTAGCCCTGCTTTCCTGGAGATAGCTGAACACCTGCCTGCCAATGGGAAGTGGTGAATGAATTCCTTGTTTTGCTTTGCTTGTGCACAGCTTTTGCTTTTTCTATTAAACTGTCTTTATCTCAACCCATGAGTTTTCTCATTTTTGCTCTTCTGATCCTCTTCCCTATACCAACTAGGGGGAGCGAGTGACCATCTGCGTGGTCCTAGTTTCTGGCTGGGGCTAAACCATGACATAAGGAGATGAGCCAATATAATAAGATCATCAAATACCTATTTTCAACAAAAGCAACAGAAAAATTAAATTCTTGAATGAAACAGTACCAATTTACACCAATAAAAAATACAGCTTTACCTACCCCTTAAGTTCAAATCAGGGTTAGGCATATAAAACCTTTCTTTCAAAAAGTTAAGTAAGTATGATGTTCATCTTCAAAGGATGGACAAAGTATGCTCCTCCTTTTCAGTTTCGTTTCTTATCACTTTTTCTTTTAAGCATAACACAGCCAAATCACTGAACTGTGTGTATGAGAGTGGGGAGAGCACTGTCAGATAGAACCCTTACATTTTGCAGAGAGACATGGTACCTGGTGGTAAGGGCAATGGTGCAGGAAGTGAGAAACTTGGGTTCCAGGACCCACACCTTTTCCTTCTGTGTTTAAGACAGTGAAAGGACTCTTGTTGCGTGCTGGATCCTAAATACACAGTTACTTGTGCCTCTTCACGTTGCACGGCAATTAAGTTAAAAAATTCATGCCTCTGGTTCAGCCAGCTACATGATTTCTTTATCTTCGTTATATGATAGATATTTTTGGCTGCAGGGTTTCAAAATCCATGCCTCGTCCTTCTGTTATACTGATTAGTCTATTCTTTGGTGGATAGAGGGGCAGAAAACCTCCACTCTGGGTGGGAGGTAGATACACATGTCTTGCTTTTGAAGAAGTGTGCTGACATCATGCAAATGGTGGGGGGGTCATCTCCATTTCCATGATTCCATTTTCAAGTGTCCTCTTTGAGTCTGCTGTTTGACCTGCCATACATTCTTCACAATCTTTGGCAGCAACAAATTGCCTTACCACTCGCACTGGAGCACTTTGGAACCAACTCTTATGTTAAAGTATGGATGAAATTCTGTGTTCCAAAGTAGAGAAATTGATTAAAGTTCAGGTTCAGGTAGTCCCAGAAAAGTGGCCTGCAAAGTCCCGCCTAACACAAAAAGCAAGCTATACAAATTTAACATTCAAATACAACAGCTGTGGGGAAATCAGATTGTAAAAAAAAAAGGTGATTTCCCACTGACCTGGACTATTATTTAAAAGAGGGAACGCTGAAAGTATCATCCAATAATATCATGCAGTTTCACGAGCAAAGCAGAACAAATCAGAGAGCTCTAGCAGCTAATTATTCACCATCTATCTCTGAACCAAAGGCAATATTATTGCTGGAAAACTAACAAGAGACTGAGGAAATTTTTCAATTGGTTTTTTGGACAGCAGAAATAAGGAAAATATTCTTCAGAAATGATTTGTTACAAATTACTTCCTCAGTTCTATTTTTAATCTTTACTCTTCAGAAAGTAACTTGTGCCTTTTAAGGTGTACACTCACTGCTGTATCCACTCCTTATGTTTACCAGACTTTGTATGAGTCACTGCTTAGTTACTGCACTATTTAAATTTGTAGCTGTCTGATTTCTTGGCATCCTACATAGAGTAAGACATATAACGATAATCTGAGATGATCACCATATTTCAAATGAGGGAGGTAGCAAAGAAAGAGGAAAGGTTAACTGGCGTACACGATTTCCTTTTTTCTTCATGTCAGTGCCAACAGATGAAATTCATGTGTTTTTGTGGTTCTCAAATCTCCTGCCATCATTGTTTTGCAGCCTCAGGCGTTTTTTCATCAATACCTGACTGTATGTAGCTTCATACGTACTTCTAGATCTTAAAGTGCATCCTTCAGCCAACAACTTTATTATTCTATCACTCCTTATTGACTCATCAGTGACACATTTGTTATAAACATTCACCAATCCTGCTGTATCTGTCTAGTGTTTTGTGAAAAAAAACTTTGTGCAGTAAAATGGACTCTATCAGATACATTTTCTCCAGGATTTTATTCTTCACTTAAATTCTGCTATCTATTATTGTGGCTGAGGTAGAATATCTCTACTCCTGGGCATCTCTCCTGCAAACTACAGGGATATTTATTTCAGGAAACAATTTATCATAATCCCATATTCATCTCTTCAGTCCTTTGGATACATTTTAGATGCAACCATACATTAGTTTCAGCTTTTGTCCAAAAGAAAGGGTTTTAAAAGGTGAAATATTTAGTACCTTGATACACAGCTTCCTGTAGATGGATTGTTCTTCAAAGACCAGATTCTCTAGAAATTCTGTCATTTTTAAGACCTCAAGTTCTTCTCTATCACTTAATCTCTACCATTTTGCTTTAAGATGACAAAGTATTAGAGTAGAATTTAGAAAAAAAAAAAAAAGATAAATTCTAGAGACAGGTTTATCTCTCTTTTTTTTTTTTTTTTTTCCTTTTTCTTTCTCCTACCTCTTGACAACTGTATCTGTTTATATATCCTGGTTCTAATCTGAAAAAAATATGCCAAGATCTTATTCGAAATATACAATAGAAACCAAATAACGGAAAGATTAAGCAGACCAATTAGTCCTCCCAACCTGAGTAGCTCTGTCTCAGGTCACAGAGCCCTGCATTTCGTTCAGCTCGAAGTATCCACTATGAACATGTTATCAACACTGAGTACTACTACATTGCTGACTAAGCACTTAGAGGGAAGTTGCGAGCTGTATGCAGAAAAAAAAGATTATAGAAAAGCTGTCATGGATATATTTGACTATATTTCATGTGTATAAGGGGATGTACTGAGCATCCATGCCAGGGCGCTGGCACCATGGGGTCTGTGGGGCAGCCTCTGTGGGAGGTGCCGGGGCTGCCCCGTGCCGGACACAGCCGGTGCCAGCCGGTGCCAGCCGGCTCCAACGGCCCCACCGCAGGACACAGCTGAGCCCCTCAGCCAAGCCGGGGGCGCCCCGCGGGGGGAAAAGAGGTTTGCGGCAGGGCCCAAGGCGGCCCAGGCAGAGGAGGAGGAAGCCCAGGAGGGAGCAGCAGCAGAGGGAGCCCGAGGGCGGCGGAGGAGGAGGGCAGGAGGCGCTGCAGGCCCGGAGCAGGGATCCCCTGCAGCCCTGCAGAGAGCCCGCTGGAGCAGAGGCCCAGCCTGCAGCCCGGGGAGGGCCCCAGGCCGCAGCGGGGGGATCTTTCCTGCAGGAGCTGCGGCCGTGGAGAGCCCCGGCGGGAGCAGGTTGTCCCTGAGGGACTGCAGCCCGGGGCAGGGCCCGCGCTGGAGCAGGGAGAGGTGTGAGGAGGGAGGAGCGGCCCAGAGGGGCTGCCATGGACTGACCGCAGCGCCCATCCCACCCCTGTGCCCCCCGGGGTGGGGAGAGGGGGCGGGAGGGGAGAGGTGGGAAGCTGGGAATGGGGAAAGGGTAGGTGAAGGTTTTGTTTTAATGTTTGCCTTTTGTTTCCCACTACTCAAATTAGTAATTATTTTTTTATTGAAATTGGCCATAAATTAAATGAATTTTCCCCATGTAATTCTGCTTTGCCCATGATGTTAATTCGTAAATGGTCTCCTGTCTTTTTCTCAACCTATGAACTTTTACATTTTCTACCCTTCTTTTTTGAGGAGGGGCAGTGAGAGAGCAGCTGGGTGGCCTTCTGGTAGCCAGCCAAGATCAGCCAACCACAGGGAAGAAATAATTTTTGTGTTTTGATTAAGAAAAAGGTGCTGGTCATCATCAGAACATTTTAGAAAGACTTTGAATGGCTTTTAAAGTGAAAAGAAATAGGCAAAAAAATCGTGGGAGGTTGTTAAGATGACACGAGGTGAGGTGTTGTAGATAAGCTAATGCACACATATATGTATCCTACACTGTAAATTCACTTATTTGTTGCTGTCAATCTTGTATAACTATCTGTGCTGTTTAATAGAGATCTCTGTACCTGAGTCATGGAAACATTTTTTTTTCTTTTTATTATGCCTTGGAGGAGAACCACATTGGTGTTTAAGCAGTTTTAATATTTTTTAAAACATTTTTAAATATGGGTACATTTTATTGGAAGAAAAATATCTTTTTTCTTAATAAATAGAGAAGTAAAACAATAATGATAGTATTTCAGAAAAAAAGTTTAGGACCATGTTCTGTCTTGCTAGAACTAAAACGTGCAGGTTTCTGATGTTCCTGTCACTTAAAGATTTCCTCATGGTTTACATTAAAAAATGAAATATATACCATCAAGAGGAAACATTGGGGACATAAAATCAGACATGTGTACAGTTGTAGAACGGCCTTTCCAATATTTGCAACATTTTCTTTCAGTCTTACAAATTAACTGCTTCCCTCAGGTAGGCATTCCTCCTGCCTTCTTGAGGGACTCATCTCATCCAACCAAAGACATCCATCATGCACACCCACTTTTGTCATTGACCTGTTCCAAGGCTGGGCAAGTCAATCTCCCTGTTTGCCTTTCCTCAACCTTGTTCAGCTTTATCTGAGAGAATGTACACTATAAACTCACAGGGATGCTCTTCATGGGTTGCCTGATGTAACCCAGTCTACACAGCAACTTAAGCCTTTCATAAATGCTGTCAGACCACAGCTACACACATGTCCACACCCACAGATAAGCAAAACATGCATAAAATACGTGCACACATGTTCTATGTTGACTTCAAGTCAAGCCAGTGAGCCCAGTCCTGAAATTATGTCTAATTTGCAAGAGAAACAACATTTCACATAATTGAAACTTTAAAATTAGCAAACAGGAACTAATGGAGTTTACTATTATTCTAATAGAACTCAGTAGAAACAAAAATGTTTATAATTAATTGATTCATATAAACTGCTCCAGAATCACACAACATGTTCTGGGAGTTTTTCCTTTTAGCTTCAATTAGAGACAACAGATGACATGGCATGCTTAAAGTATCAGTCAAAATGTTCCAAAACTTCTTCTAACAAACTGATCTGGACTGCAAAGTTTTATTTTTCTTCCTTACACTGAGATTTAGCAACATGTTTTTATAAAAATTGCAAGGTAATAATATCACAAGAACTAGCGTTGTTTCTCCATTTGAGCTTATTTCCAGCAAGAATGAGTTGACTTACCACGCATGTGTGATGGTGAAAAAAACAGCCCTTAGAAATCTATTTTTGTCTCATTAATTTTGACATAAAATTTAAGACTGTAGGGTCATAAAGCATAAATTAGGTAAGTGCCACCCTGCATCGATCCTTTAAAGAAAAGGAAGTTGATCATTCTTGGTTTATTTCACTAGGAAATTATTTGCCTGGATTACTTAAATGTTTAATTAAATTGTCATATAACACATATAAAATATCAAATAAAATAGTCTTTTGCTGTGCCACTACATTAATTTTCTGTCATCAGAAGTATTTATCTTGTTAGCTGCCTAACTTAAACTTGCCCAGTGCCAATTAAGCGTTATATCTGAATGCATTTAGAATATCTAAATTCCTTCTTTTATTGCACTCTTGTTAAACTTTTAATTTTCTTCTTGTTGTAATTAGCATTTGGGGAGTTCAATTTCTTTAATAGGCTCTCTGCAATTTACATTTTATATTACTCTATTTGTTTGTTCTGAGATCAGTGGAGCAACTCCAGATTTGCTTAGCGGAAAAAATATTGCAGGAATACTATACAGTTTATGAAATATTTCATCAGCTTTATTTCCTAAGGAAGAAAGTCTTATAAATTAGGTTCTTGGACTTTCTGTCTTCTGAGTCCCTATGACCCTCATGTCTGAAAGCAATATCCAGGATGATCCAAATCTGATAGGAAGGGGTAGGTTTTAATGATAATTAAATGGCAGCCAACAGTCCCTAGAATATTTTCTGTTCATGGAAGCACACGTGCTCCCAGAGGACACCCAGTCACAGTACAGAAGTTAGAACAAGTTGAGGACTGTTTCGAGTACACAGTTTGTTACCACTGGTTTTGGAGACTAAGGAAGTTTAGCTGTACCAGCTAGTATAGTCTAAAACAGACTTTCATGGCCAGCCAGTCAGAGAGTCCTGGGCATCTTTCACGCATTCTTCATGTCCAAGAAAGCCTAAAGTGTTACCTGAAATGCAAGCTCAGAGTCCAGCCACTTGGATAAAGGCAGGAATGAGGCAGGATATAGTACATCTAAGTGGTTTGCATTTCAGGGCGGCAGAGAAATAAATGTGCAGACTTCACAAGTTTGTGGCTGTAAGAGGTCAGTCTTCACACTAGAGTATGTTCCAGGTTCTCCCTGTCTCTCAAATATACAGCCAGCCCAGGTCGCACTATCCTCTGGTGTCAGACGTGGTGTCTCTCAGGGACATCCCATCCTTGCCTGAAGTCATCCTCCTCTATCTTGAGTCTGGTACCCTTAAAAGGTGTAAAGTTAGACTGTGCAATTAAGATCAAGCACCTTATTCCCTCTCCTCAAATAATAACTCTTTAGAGAAATTTGTGAAGCTCAGTGTTTCTAGCGTACTTTGAGATCATTGGCTTTAACTGGTGTTATTATTGCAGACACAACACTATGAATACATGGCTGTATTTTTCAAAAACAGGAACAGGTCCAATGCTTTAAATTAACCCAAGAGCCAAAGCATTTTGGTCTACTGTCTGCGTGTTATAATTTACTCAGTAAACATCCAGAGGAACTTGGTTGTTTTTTCTCCCTCCAGAAGTAAGGTAAACTAGAAATTTCCCTTTAGCCATTGTCACTCACCAATTCTGTCCAGGTGATTAGGGTTGGGGTTGCCCCCCCCCCCCCCGCTTTTTTTTTTCCTTTTTTTTTCCTTTTTTTTTTTTCTGTTTTTAAATTTGTTATGTTTCTTTCCCCCTCAGTCACCATTATCCAAGGTAAGCACGATTAATTTGAAATTAATGGGAGGATAACGATGCAACACAGGTTGCGGAGCATCACAAGGAGCTTGATTGTGCCAAGTTTCTTTTTCTCATTGCCCGTGGCTAACACCTGGCTGACGAGCCCATTATGGCTTGCTTACATAACACCAAAGTGAAACTTAAATACTGCAGGCACTGAAGGGAAGAGGCAAGCTCTGGACTCAGAAAAACAAACATTTCCATCTCTTCCATAATATTACTCTGTTAAAGGGAAACTTTCAACCACTGCATCTCCATACACATGTGACACATTTTTCTCCTGAGAATGTCTTACACTTACAGTGTGCACAAAATGGTGCTGACATCTACACACACACACTGTACACGTTGTTTCCACCTCAGACTTCTGAAACATTAACTATAACTCAGCATCACCTTTCAAGAGATAAAAAATACGTTAGTCTTTCTTCACAGTTAGAAGCTTTCAATATTCAGCTATGTTAAAGATTTTTGGTTTGGGCTTTTTTTCCATTCTTATTACAGACTTTTTTAAAAGCATATATTGCCAAGACCTTCTGCTGGTGCTTTAATAAGAATTATTTTACTTAGAGTTGATTATAAGCATCGTTTGGGACCCAGAATTGTGAAAGCATAGTGTCTCGGGGGGGAGGAGAAGAAAAGGAAGGCCAATTATAGGCACAAGTTGATTCACTAAGCAGCAAAACCACTGGGGTGTCTTAATAAAGCCAATCCCCTACCCAGGGAATCCTCCAACAGTCTTTTCCACCAGAGCAGACCTCATCCAAGCGGGAAGTTCTTTTGAAATACACTGAATAACCTCCCTCTTCCTGCCTAAAGAGGCTTATTGGTAGCTCTGAGATGGCAGGCTCAGGGTCCAGCAAATATTTCTGTCGTTGTTACAAGCCAGCTGCAAGGGTTTAATATAACTGATGGCAGCGGGTGGTTTCTAATACCGAAAGGTCACTGAGTCACAGGAAGCCACCTGGCCCTACTGTATCCTTGCAGCTCACAATTATTATTATCTATTATTGTTCTCCATTTATAATAAATACATCAAAATCTTGGAAAAAAAAAGAATCCATCCAGAGAGGTAGGAGTCCTTACCAGAAATAAAATATGAAATTTAAATTAAAACCAGCAGCTGGTCCTAATCAGCAAGCCAAAAGGAAATAGCCAAGCACAATAAAATGAGGCCCAGCCCATGCCTACATTTCATGCAAATTTCAGATCTTAACGTGTCATTTCCTGAAATACTGGCTGAAAAGACAGACCACAAGCAATTCCTTGGAGTCCCTCATATTTGTTCTGACCTCTACTACCAACTTTCTCTTCTATTTTACAAGGACACTTTTTCTTTTACTGCCAGATTGCATTCTGGGTCACCTTTAAGATGTAGCTTAACACGCCATTCCCCGCAGTGCTCTACTCCCAAGGGCACATGAGAACAGAATATAGCAACTAAATCTGCTTTCTTTCCAAAGTTGACTTCTTTGATATTGCTGTTGTGAGATTATTGAACAGCAGCTGGGGATTCAACAAAAAACGCCAGAGGTCAAATTTCAGTAGCTAAACACAGGTGCTAAATTCAGGCAACTACTTTGATTTTCACTATATATTCAGGGCCAGCTGATCTTTACGTGTGTCCTTTGCGTGACTGGTCTGATTGTCTCAGATGAGGGAGGTACATATATAAAGCTGACTACCAGGAGGATGACAGCATTACAATCCAATGTCTGCTTTCTGGCCGGTAGCTTCTTACATATGCAGAACAGAAGAAAATATGGTACCATTTTGAAATATGTGCAGAAATGTCCTTTGGGATGAAGAGAAATTGTACAGATCTTCTCTCTGGGAATGATGGGCCAAAAAAGACCACAACCCATGCTGACAGCTGTACCACTATGTGTTCCAGCCTGGTCAACCCTTGGTCAGCCCTTACTACTATCATAGAAAATAGAAGAAAACTGAAAATATCAACATGGAAATCCAGTTTTCATTCATAACTATGTTTACTTGGATCATTCATATCTGAGTACAAAGCACAAATCCAGCAAATGGTGATAATTTGTGCCAACAAGTTTCACAAAATACACTTATGTTCTATGAAATTCTTTTAATCACTTTTTCAGCTTTCTTGCTGTTGAGTTTACTGATTTATTTTTGTTTTTATATTGTGGCAAAGTAGAGGAACTGCTTTCTGTGCTACTTTCTCTATGCCTCTTCCTTGTATCTACTCTCTGAATTACCACAGCACTTATGCTCTCTTTTGAAGGCTTACAGAAGAATATAAAAAACAAAGCATTCCTAAATCATTTTCCAGGAAACTTTCAAAGTTCACAAACCTGCTCTGAAATAACTGTCAGGAGTTTCTATACTATCAGACAGAAATTGCAGAAACATCATTAAAAGAAAACAACGAGAAAACAAAAAGCTGCAGTAGAACTCCTACCTTATCACTGAGGTGCGTTAGAAAATTTCCTGCAGTTTTTCCTGAAAATTGTTCATCTATGAAAACTTTTCCAGAATATTTTGACTATTTCTTCAGTGGTCTTTATGAGGAGGGTTTTCTTTTATAACATTGTTTTTGCTTTATGACATCCAACACTGAGAAGTCTTGATTTCCCTTCTGGTATTTAGGCACTACTTTAATATACAAACCAAATCATCCAAGGAAGGAAAATTACAATTTTGGTAACCTTTTCCGTGAATGCTGAAAAGTGTCCAGATGCATCATTAAGGTCAACACTCCAATATTTGTTTCTTTATTAAACCAAAATAAAACTTAACATTTCTTTCTTGTTATCATCCTCTTTCCACAAAATATTGTTGTTGCTTCAGGCTTTGTAACTATACGAAGCCACCTCAGCTCCAAATGTCTTTTAACATATATGTATTCTTTGCTGGTTTTATATAGTTGTTCCTCTAACACATCATAATTTTAATAATATTTTTCATCTTTCTGCTATAGAAAAAACTCTTCTTCCTGTTCCATTTTGAAATGTTTCTTACAGAAAAGCATAAGTGCCAGTGAAAACAGAGATGGAAACTGCATGTGCCAATCGGAGATAACATCAAATGGGTGGCGTTAACAGAGCCTAGAGGTGCAACGTTTCACCAACTGAATGAGGCAATCAACCAGCTGCTGGCAGAGTAACTCCTGATCTGATGGTATTCCAAATGTACCCTTTTCATCTGCTGGAGTTCATCTGAATGTCACTCTCTCAGATAAATTCTTCACCAGCGCTTCTCCAAATTTCTGAATGGAATAAATGGTTGTTGTTTGGTTTGGATTTTTTTAGCTTCTCATTCCACTTGATAGGACAGTGCCTACTGAATGCCAATGTGGTATTACCTTAGCTAGATGTAAATAATAAATTTTCTTCCTTTTTGTTGTTTTTGGTTTTGTTTTGTTTTTTTTTTTTTTTTTTTTTTTTATAACTAATTTCAAAATGATGTTGGATTTCAAAATCTGATGTTGGAAAACTATTGTTTCTCCCCGTTTCTGATTTTAAAATTTAAGATGCTGCAATTGCATTAAAGAGAACCCCAAAATGTTTGCTGATGAACATCATTCTGATTTTTACTTCTCTATGAGGAATTCTTATTTCTTTCTTATTTCCCCTTCTTTACTTTTAGTTTTTAACTAGTACTTGTGCTTTCTTTGCATCTCATTGCTACAGGTAGATTACTGCAGATGGAAGCACTCTCAGAGCTGTTCCTGGGAAGCTGGTGACACAATCTCTGCTTACCTTAGCTCAAGCAGGACTTGTTTGTAATAGGTGAATATTGATTTATGTTCAACCGCAGCATAAGCCTCATTTTTAAAAAGCACTGAATGTTCACAATTTAAGTAAAGGATTCGAGCTACCACAAGAACAAATAATATAAAACCAAATACATTTAGCAAATACTGTGCAGTGGTAGAGATTCATTAGTCAATGATGTGAATTATGCATTTACAGTTGAAATGGGTTAGATAGTACTAATCAAAATGCAAACCAGGATATTTTATAGGTAGAACACAACTAAGATTTGTCCGTGTGTTTCTACATTTAATAAAGATTTGAACAAAGCCAGGACAGGCAAGATCATTGAAAAGATAAACCACATTAAGATACTAAGGCAAGTTACTCTTTTATAAGGCAATCCATAAAAAAATCCCTTTACAAGATAGCCCTGACAGTCTAGATGAACGTGCCCAGAGCTAGAATATGAAATTTAATGTCCCGTGACATAAATCTAACTACATCGGGGATGAATTTGGGTGAACAGATTGCATTAAGATAAAATAATTCCCAAAGTAAGGTGAATCAAACTGGTATGAATAAATTAAGAGAAAGGGACAAACCTGATATTCCAATCGACTCAGTGTTTGTGCTAGTGGAGAAGTAATAGTCCTGAAAAAAGGCTAGTAAGATGTTTAAAAGGAACAGGGTCCATTTGTAAGACTAAGCATGTTTTGAAATACCCAATTAAGATAGGGTGAAGATGCTCAATTTCAGATAATTCATCACATTTAAGAAATCAAGTAAGCAACCCGATAAGGTCTCTCTGTTCCTGGCCCACGCCACCCTATCCCCCACCCTTCCATTTCTTTTTCTCAAGAAATAACGTAAGTTTTCAGGATCTGTTCATGGGAAATCATTCCTATGATTTACCCTGCACAGTCAACGCTTGCTGTGGCCGCCTGGGAAAAAGGGAAGACTTAGAAGCACATGTTACCCATCATGTGGGTACACATAGATGTGCAGAGCTAACATTACTGCTGTCCGTGCCTTCATGGCCAATAGCTGAAAGAAAGTTGTGAAAGTAGGACCTGGCTGCCAGCACTGCTGAGTGTAGATCATTTGGTCTCAGAAGAAGAAACCTGAATTATCAAAAGACAATTGAATACAGCATAACAGAAATGAAATGAGAAAACACTCAGTCTTCAGTAGCCAAACTCACATGTTGAAATATGTTATTAAATATCGTTTGGAAGAAAAGGCTCTGAAGAATCTGGAAGAACCTTGCTATGGCTGACAGGACAAGCTTCATACATCAGGTCCCCGAAATCTGTCCTGTGTGTTTGCCTATCCCCAACCTATATTAACCATTTGTTTTTAAAACTGTAAAGCCATTTTTTTTTTTTTAATATTCCAACTCAGTTGAGGACAATATGCAAAGAGTTGTCAGCTTTCACTTTTTTCCTTCTTTGTAAGCAATTTCGTGCATTTACCTATTTATAAATTTTAATGCAGAAAACCATTAGAACAGTGACAAAGGGGAACCCGATGAGGACATGACGGTGCCTTTTATACCATGTTTGAAAAGTGTACAATTAGGACAAGCAGTTTCATTCAGGCTTGGTCCAATTAAGGTTTTATGGGGTTTCAGGTCACTTAAAGCTGATGCCATTTTTTAACTCTTATTTCCCCTTTCCATCCTTTGTAATGCTGAATATGCGTCAGCAAAAGGAAGGTTTAGGCAGTTTCAGTGTAAGAAAGCTCTACGACAGGCTGAAACAAGACATAAAGAACACAGCACAGTAACTTAACAACTACTTTTGTTCCCCAAAGAAACACAAAAAGGTGTATCACAAAAATAATTTCAGGGAAGTGCTGTTGTAATCCAGTTTCCTTCCTCTTACATGAAGATCCAATGATATAGTTTCTACTGGTTGGATTTATTTATAATGATACAGATTTTTGTAACTATCCCAGAGAAGAGAAGAGAAATTATCGTGCTTGATTCATCACAATAGCCATTCTCATGCCCTTATGCATTAGAAGTGTACCCTGCCCTTGTGAGAATGACAAAAAAGCTGGTCAGGAATTTTTTATCAAAAGATTTTTCCCACAAGAAGGAAAGTTTGAAAAACAAAACAAAACAATACAAAACAAAGAATCAAAACCCAAACCCAAAATTTAATTCTAGAAAAATTAGGCTTTATTATTTTGAAACTTCACACACACACATAATAAATTAAAAATATTACTCCTGGTGACCCAGAGGTTCACCTCTGTCTGATGTACTTAACACATCTAGGCATTATATTAAACACAGAAAGCCCAGTCTCAGAAAAAAAGTAAGGCCATGTTTTCCATATTGTATATTGACTACTTCAATATGTTTTAAAAAAATTGCGTGCAAGACCATGAGAAAAAATATTTCTGCTTTGGCATGTTGAAGCTTTTCTTTACTGAAGACATCAAACACTTCTTTCACAGAAAAACAAGGAAATCTTTTTCAATGAAAAAAATCTGAGTTTTCTGTTTTATACACAGAGTTAGGAAGGACATAAATACTGAAATATGAAAGTTTTAAAGTATGCTGGAGTATAAAAGAGTATCATAAGAAGGTTTATATTTACTTCAGCACAAAATCCCCATCTTGTAGGATAGCAATTTTTTTTAACTTCTAAACTTGACAAGTCAGAAATTCTCATTGTTGCTAAAGTTAAAGGAAATTGAGAAGCAATGGAAGAATTTAACTTCCTGATTTTGAATTTACAGTATAGTAGTATAATGTATTTTTTCATCTGGCTAGAATTAAAGGGAATATATTTGTTTCAGTAGTGTTATCAATTAATCCTTATGTGACAGTATGGTGTTTCAGAATTTCTCAGAGAAGCACTTTCTTTTTTAGGAAATAATTCCTCTAGAAAATGGTTTCAGGTATGAAAAATGCACTCAAAAAATTTGCCAACCATTGATTTTATATAATTTATTTGTGAAATGTGTTGCTGTAACATTATCTTCATGCAAGATGTCATTGCATTTGAGATTTTGAAAATTCCTAATAGAAAGCTAAATGCTGTCTACAGGAAGCTCTGTAACATTTAAGAGATCAGAGTAAGTCTATAAATAAATTAAAATTCATGTTTAGAATGACTTGACATTTTAGAAATGTCTATTTGTCACCATCAACTTTCCTTTAAGTCTTTCAAAGTAGTACAAATTGCAAAGAGCAGCCAGGAAGTGGTTCAATATCGCTTCATTGCCATCAAACAAATGACTGTATTTTCATTTGGAAAAAAAACCCTTTTGTCAGTTTTATTCCAGTTCAAGAATGATAAAACATTTGCCTGGAGACTGTTTTTGTTAAAATTGTCTTTGTTTCCAGACTGACTGCTGTGTGTCCAGTTGAAAAGTTGATGAAGATTGCTCATGTTTCTTGGAGTCTAGCGTGAAATGTGGAATTTTTCATAGCACCTTGATGACATCTTAAAACTAATGTCTCCAAATCTTTCTCAATGTGAACTATCAAAACAGTGAGGAATATATATTGTATTGCACAGATTCCTCCTGACCCTCCTCCAGAGCAAACGTGGGGCTATGAGCGCTAAAACTAGAAATTGGGCATTAGTCACCTCTCTGAGCATGTCATCTCATTCATACCGGATGTCCTAGCATATCCCAGAGTTCTGTGTGTGCTAGTAGACTTAACACGTGGCCTACATGAGACCTGTGTACTGCAAGATCAACAGTTAAATGCCATGCAGGATGACATAAACATCTCAAACAGCACTGGGTGTTTCTGTTCAAACAATTTCATCACACCTTTTGGGTCAAGCAAGATGGCAGAAAATGCATTCAAATACAAGGGAGGAATAAGTTATGAAAATAGACACCTTTCTATCACTATATTTTTTTTTTAGTAGATTTGGGAGAGTAGTTTACTCATTCATATCTGCACAGGAAGTTAAGAAGCAAAAAAGAATTTGTGAAGGCGCTTGCATCCCATCAGGGAGAAAATCTCGGTGATGAATTTGAATCTTTTTGAGAGAACGTCTAATCCAAAGAAATGTAAGAGCGTGAGCAATCATATTGTGAACTGCTGCACAAAACATCCAGAACTGCTGGTTGCATTTTCACCTCAAGTAGAGAGATACTGAAGTGCCTACGTTTTCTCCTTCATGTTAGACCCGTATCAGGCTTTTGTTGCGCTGCATTTGCACAGACACTTACCGAGAGTCAACACTTGCAACAAAGGAACCCAAAAAGTTTACCATCTAAGGCTCTGGTGCTGCTAATACGCAAGTATGTACTGATTCCTGCACATGAATATCCCCATTGAATTAGAGTATGATTTTCTGCAAGAAAGATCTAAGATTTTGGAGGACATATAAGAAGCAGTGTGACAAAAGCACTTGAATGTTGCAGAGGAAAGCAGAAGCACTTTTATACATCCATCAATACAAAAGGGCAAACCAAGCAGGTGTTCAGTTAATCACAATAATCTTGCTGCCACAGTCCTATTTACTTCTTCTCCTTCCCAAGATTACTTGCTACAACAGCCAGTCTGATGTAGTACAGCCGTGTTCCCCGTCTTTGCATTTTTTCTCACGTGGGAATGCTGGCATTCATGCCAAGTGATAGTCTTTGTAATAGTGGCTTATGTGTATGTCTTGAATTGTAGAGGAATATCTACAGTATAAGGCAAATGCCACTCAGAAACCCAGGCTGGCTTTTAAACAAATGATCGAAGTGTTTTGTCAGTTTGGAGAAAGCTTTTATTTTGAGCTTTTCCATTTTCACATAGGTTGACTGCATGACTTCTAATGTAAAGTAGTGCTTTATAAAGCTTCCTGGCTTCCAAAAGAGAGACTTCAGAAAAGTACTGATTTTTTTTTTTCTCTCCATTTAATTTTTGCTTGCTGCAGTGTGTTTCTTTCTATTTATATTCTTTTCTCTTTAAAGGGGTTTGCAGGTCATATGCAAACAAGATTGGATGAGATGTAGGAAAGAAACCCAGCTACAAGAAATCTTTGCATGGCTTCCTCACATAAGTTCCAACATTCTCCAAACTCTTTTATCTTTTTTCCTTTTCCTTTTTTTCCCCCTCTTCCTCTTCCTCTTCCTCTTCCTCTTCCTCTTCCTCTTCCTCTTCCTCTTCCTCTTCCTCTTCCTCTTCCTCTTCCTCTTCCTCTTCCTCTTCCTCTTCCTCGTTTTTTCTTTTTTCCTATGTTTTTCTTTTTTCTTTTTTCCTATTTTACTTTTCTCCTTTACTTTTTCTCTTTTTCTTTTACTTATTCTCAGAATGACTAAAGACCACACAGGTTCTTTTATGTATCTCTGCCCTTTTATTTCGTCTTTTTTTTTTTTCCTGCCCCACAGGGGTCTCCCAGGAGAGGAATAAAACCTGAAATAGTATCTTTTTTTTTTTTTTTAACAGAATGCAACTTTTAAAAATCTTTATAGGAAAAGCATGTCTTCTTGCAGAATCAGTGCACAAATGGGACTGTGGGACTAAGTTATTCTTTGCTGCTCAAACTCTCACTGAAATGTTTGTTTGCATCTTCTGGCTTTGAAAATTTTAGCATGTCTAAATGAAAAGGTATATTAGAGCCACCAAAAATGAGAATGAGGTCAGTTTTTTGCTCTTACCATGTAACATTTGCAAACTGCTGAGCAGTGATGATTTTTCTTTAATGTGAGATGTAGTGCTGGACACTCTGGATAAGGTATTTGCTTTTACTAAATCTTATGGTGACAGCATTGATAAACCGATGACAAAGCCACAAAAGGCAGCACTGTCATTTTGTAGCAATCATTGCCTTGCACTTATCACTAATTACCTGGCACCCTACGCATACAGCACTGGCTGGAAAAGTGAAAAGCCGAATGGATGAATTTGCTTTGTTGGAAAATTGTGAAAGATGTAGAAAGAAATGAACAGATTATCTTAATTCATTTCTATAGTATAGAAATAAATGCTCAAAAATGGAAGTGCTTCATGTTACAAACAGCACTAAAGAGAAAATATTTCATACTCTAAGTTGACTTTTGAGTGATTTTCTTGGCTTGGTTCATTCCCTTTGCCCATCTAGAAAGAAAATAAAGTTAGATAATTTCAAGACCACTTCCCCCCAGCTCCAAATACAGAAATAAAAAATGTTAATTGTTTAGAGAAAGACATCTTTGCCAACTACACAGCCCTACCAGAAAGGAGAAAGGACAGGATGGCCCTTTTACGCAACCTTCTCGTAATTGCCTAGGAAGAAGTGGATGGGAAACCGACAAATAATAAATAGAGACTTCGTTTAAAGGAGTGTGGTGGGATTCAGATGCAGACTAATATGATTGTGCTGAAGCCGTTTTATTACAATACTTGAAGTGTTATATACTTTTACTACAATGTGGGTTAGTATCGTGTCTTGTGCTCATTGGCCTTTAACCTTATACACACAAACTATTATTTGTTAAATACAGCTGTAGCAATACACATTCAGCATCTATTTAGGGGTCGAAGCAGTTTCAGTATCAGTGTGTGAATTCCTCCTGTGAATTCCTCCTTCACGTCGACCTTCAGTCTGTACCAGCTTGTCTTTTATCTCTTCTGTTGCACAAAGTTCACAAGCTCATTATTTCAACGTGTCTGTTGTTTTCCAAAAAGCTTCCCACAAAGGAGTAAGTGGGGTGGCTAACCAGTTACTCATGGCTTAACTGCATTCAATTACAACTCTGAGAAGCAATAATGGAAGAATCTACAGGAGAATTTTCATGACCACGTGCGATGGATTGGCCTTGGCTGGATGCCAGGTGCCCACCTAGCAGCTCTCTCACTCCCCTTCTCAGCTTAGAGGGGGGAGTAGGGGAGAAAATAAGGTGGAAAAAAATAATGGGTCAAGATGATAAAAGCAGTTTAATAAAGCAAAAGTGCAGGCTGCGTGCAGAAGCAAAGGAAAACAAAAGATATTTTTCTCTATTTCACATCAGCAGGTGATGTCCAGCCTCTTCCCAGGAAGCAGAGCTTCAGTATATGTAGCAGTTGATCCAGAAGACAAATGTCCTTAAGGAACTGTAATAAGAGAGTTTAAACAATGTAGTTTAACAATGTTCTTCCTCTGTCCCCTTTTCAACAAGATCCAACCTCTGATCTTTTCCCTCTCTCCTTGTGCTCCAAATCAAACTCTTTTTTGACCAAAGATTAAATTGCAGCATTTCTGAAGTTAAGATGAATTACCCTTGATAGGATGAGGGTTAATGGCTTCAAACTAGAAGAGGGTAGATTAAGATTAGGTATCAGGAAGAAATTTTTCACTATGAGGGTGGTGAGGCACTGGCACAGGTTGCCAAGAGAAGCTGTGGAGATCCCATCTCTAGAGGGGTTCAAAGCCCAGTTGGATGGGGCTTTGAGCAACCTGGTCCAGCGCAAGGTGTCCCAGGCCATGGCAGGGGGTTTGGAACTAGATGATCTTCAAGGTCCCTTCCAACCTAAACTATTCTATCATTCTGTGATTCACTCTCCTTCAACAGGGGCGGCATTTTATCCCAATTGACTTAAGCGTCAATCTTATTGTAAGCTTTGGGGACCAAACCAAAACTAATCAGGAAGAGATCATTGACTCCAATGGCTTTGGGGCACTTTACCATTTCAGGCAGGTAACACCAGCACCTGGGAGAAGCACTGAATAAAATTGTGCTTTCAACCTCTGTCTGCACCTGTACCTGCAGAAAAGGCAATATTTGACATTTTCCTAACGAGGATCTCATTTCTAAATCCATTTAAGACTATCTGTTTAGCCTATTATTTGTCCTTTTAAAGTGCAGTGTTTTCATGTCTTCTTGAAAGATTTTTAACTCCTGGCCACATACTGATCAACATAGTTCCTTAGCCTCTGAAAGAACTCAAGGTTTCTTATTTTTTGCTTTTTAAAATTTTTAGGTCATGTTCCTTTTTGAGATTCAGTATGAATCAAATTTTCTCATTATGTTAGTCAAATTCAGGTCACCATCCTCTTCAATCTGAAAATTATTTTAGATGTATCTCAGAATTTTCTCAGCCACCCAAAAACATAAGATGGGGTCTCATCCCTTTTTTTGATTGTCAGTAAAGATGAAGGACAACGCTGAAAAATCTCATGGAGATCTTTGTTAAATTTATTGGCTGTAATAATGACTAATAAAAATGATGAATAGGTATTTAGCCTCATTTTCCTGTGTTTTTTTTGTTTGTTTGTTTGTTTGTTTAGGTTTGCTGGGCTTTTTTGGTTGCCATGTTGGTTTTATTCAGCATTTACTGTGTTCGGTGTTTTAGGTCCTTATATGCATAGAAATAGAACACATACATATTTTGTATTAATTTCCAGTAAAAAGAAAGTTTCCATTTCTAAAGTGTGATAAAAATCCCACCAATAGCTTTAAATAACAAATTAAGGTGCTCTGTATCTCTTATGAAAGAAGAAATAAGAATATAAGACATAAGGATATAAGGCAGCAAGATGCAGGAATCCTCTCTCCCAGTAGTCCACTCAGGCTATTTAAGTATTTATTTCCTCAGTCATAATTCCCCCCTGTCTATGATTATTGCAGAAGTCTGCACTTATTAAAGAAATTTCCTTTTTGTTTGCTGACTGATATTTTTGCTGATATGTTATTTCCAACAGGAATTTCTCCTTTGTTCCCAGATTAAATGGCTACAAGATTAATTTCTTCAACGTGTCCCTCCTTTTATTCTATTAAATTTTACCTCCTCAGTAATTCAAGATCACAGCCAAGCTATGGGTTTTCTTTTCTGTCTAAGCCCAGCTCTGTGGTGCAAATAAAACATTCTCAAATTCCTTTTCTTCTTGTTACATGCAGTGATTACACTAAATCCACTAAATCATTCAGATGAGGAATGTTAACAGAGGACATGTAGTGTAAATATATGCACAAAGCAATCACAGATTTGCTTCTTCTCTCAAGCAGACATACAAGCGGGATTTGGGGACAGAACTGTCCTTGTCTTTCTTTTTTTGATTGAAACCAGCAAAACCACAGAATTCAGACAGAACTATAAAGCCAGTCAAAAGTGTTGTTTTGCATCAAATGGACACAATTCAGTGTGTCAGCACCAGGCTTTGAGTCTTTTCTTGCTCCACCCCTACTTTGACAAATCAACTTGTTCCAATGCACTGAGCAAAGTCATCCTGTTATTTAAAAGCTATTGCAAAACTATGTTTCTTCCAGTAGTCTGTTCAATACAGAAGATTGCCTCCATGGTCTTACACAGAATCACAGAATCATCAAATGGTTTAGGTTGGAAAGGACCTTGAAGATCATCTAGTTCCAACGCCCCTGCCATGGGCAGGGACACCTCCCACCAGACCAGATTGCTCAAAGCCCCATCCAAGCCGTCCTTGAACACCTCCAGGGACAGGGCCTCCACTGATTCTCTGAGCAACCTGTTCCAGTGTCTCACCACCTTCAGAATAAAGAATTTCTTCCTAATATCTAGCCTAAAACTCCCCTCTTGCAGTTTAAAACCATTACCCCTCATCCTATCGCTCCACTCCCTGAGAAAGAGTTCCTCACCAGCTTTCCTGTAGCCCCTCTAGTGACTGGAAGGGGCTACAAGGTCTCCCCGGAGCCTTCTCTTCTCCAGGGTGAACAAGCCCAACTCTCTCAGCCTGCCCTCACAGCAGAGGCGCTCCAGGCCTCAGAGCATATCCTTTTCTTTCAGCTTAGCCTTCCAGGATGAAGTGAAGAGAACAATGACAAAACGGAGAACATCAAAGCCACTATCAACCAAATTACAGTAAATGTATACAATAAATATAGTCTACAAAAAAACTTCCTCTATTCGTTGTGAACCTTCACCATCCTTCATCAGACAACCCTGCTCTAAGTATCTCCTGGCATGCTGTGTCTTATTGAAAGTAAAAGCTCCTTGGGGTAAAAATGTCAAGAGTTGAAGTGACATGCCTATGGTACCACATAAATAACAATAATGTGTCTTCAATGCATTGAATAACAATCCATTCAAGCATTTCAACAGATGTAAGAACACTACTGTCAGACTGTGCAAAGTGTAGAATTTCACAGCAAAAAAAAAAGAAAAGCAAGTCCTTTAATTTCTGCTAATATTATAATGCATCTTTCACTTCCACTTATTAGCGAAGAGACTGGTTTCATTAGGATAGTAATAAAGTACACTGTGAAGATTTCTCACCTCAGGGGGGAACAAATGACTCTTTTGCAAGTGTTTTGTGACCTCGGTTACATGAGCGCTTGATGCCTTTTCAGTGTCTGGAATTTAAAATACAGATGTGTTGGCATCTGGCCCTGAGGTCTCAGCCACCGCTGCCACAACCCCTTTCATAAGTCTCTAAGGTTTTTATTCCCAAAGCATATGGGTAACATGTTCCTGCGACAGCTCAGCTATAACGTTGATGTTTCCTAACTGTGGCAACATGTCTACAGGGATGTGGGCTGAAACCACCAATTTAAGTCACGTAGGCCACAGAGCTTTCAGAAGGGAGACACCTTTGCTATTACTCACTTGAACTGATATTGAACTATGTTACCCAGAGGTTAAAAAGCTGCTACTGATCCCCAGAGCCCCATGAGACCTTCTACACTAACATCTATTTGTACAACAGCCAGTTCCCTGTGTTTTTAAAGGAATTTGAAGCATGACACTGAAACTTGTGCCATCTGCAGCTATGCATCTAAGCAATGGCTGCTTTATTTCCAGGTAGCATAATGTACATTAGAAATATGAAGCTGTACTCACGACAGCCAGCTCTGGAATTAGATAAAAATACACCAGCTGGGACAGTGAGTAGCATGATGCAGGCATTTTATGGGGTAGTACCTGTATTCTCTATCTCCTTCATAGACACTTTTCTGATATTAATGTCAAATGATATAAACATGTTTTCTAAGTCTGTCTGTATTTCTGACTTTCAGTCACCACCACCTTATTAGCATTCTTCAGGTCTTTTTTTCCAATTTTTCTGTGATAGAGAGCGGCGGGGAAGTTTTCTTCTCATACCTTCGAGGTGCTTTTAATCTCTGTCTGCAGGTAGCATGCCTCCCCCCCCAGTGATGTGTGTGTAGTTGTCTCTGCAGGTGGGTCTTTATCTAACCCTTTTTTATGCCTCCCTGACTCACAGCATGCTTTTCCCACTTTTTTTTTCTCTTGGGTAATCACATTTGCTTTCACTCCCCTTAGCTTGCACATATTAGCCTTTCGCTAACCCAGTTCCTTTGACTTACATATCTGCTTCGTTGTTTCTTTTTCTCTGTATGTATCTCAATTTTTTCTGCCTTTTCCCCCAACCAATTTTATTACTTTCATTCTCCTTTTTATTCTCTCCCCTCTCCTATAGGCTTCTGTAGTTGTGACTTACTGAAGGCAGAAAGGTATGCAGAAATATGAACAACACTTCTCTGTCTGCTCCCATTTTTCTCAGTAATCATGCAACCTTCTTGAAGATGAATCCTGAATATTGAGGATGAAGATGTACTCAGTCCCTCTGGATTTTCCAGAGGGGCAAGACCCAACCCACAGGATTTGTTGGATGCGGACACTTACTGCAACCCACTTTTCCTGAATACTGCATCATGATCTAAACGATATCAGAGAGGGAAAGAAACACTTTCTGGAAGATGCTATTAGTCATATGATTTATTTTTTGGTAGTCCTGTGAGGAGCAGGGAGTTGGACTCTCTTCCAACAGGACATATTCTACAGTTCTATGGCTACTTCTTGTGGTCCTCAAGGCTTCCCATCCCAATTTCTCCGCACGCTTCAACACTGCTCTGTCAAAATGCCTTATTCTTTCCATAGCTCCTTTTCAGTGTTTTTTTTTTTTTTCTTTTTTTTTTTCTTCATTGGAATAGTTTGCAAAGAGCAAGCTTCCTTGGGGTATAAATAACCATGTCAAAATCCATGTCACAGAATTGCAATCTAACTTTAAGGAGCAAGCTGTGCTATTTCATTTCTTTTTATTATAAGTCACTTCTCCAGTTTCAAGATTGAAATCTTCTGTATCCAAAGATCTTATGCACGCAATTTTTAAAATATCTCAACATCTGAAATCTGAACAAAATTCTCAGGTGAGCTTTTTCCTTATTGAGGTATTAAAAAAGAACTGAGCAGATTCAAATCAAACTAAACATCCTAATAAGCTCAGGCTACACATTTAGAGAAAAGGTATTTAAAAAGCAGATCCACTTTTTAGCTACTACACATCTGCACATCTAGCTCTATGGAGGCTCTTTCAAGTATCAGTGACTCTTTAATCTTTAGTATTTACGGGCAGAAAGATCCCATTGCAAGTCAAAGAACTCTGTTCATTTGCCCTGTATTCAGCCTCCTAATTGGAATTCTACTAAAGCATATTTTCCAGTAAGTTGTAGCTTTAAATATATCAAAATAGGAAAATTTTCTGTCTCCTTCACTAGTGTTTTTTTTTTCTTTTTTTTTTTTTAATTGGAATAAAAGTAGCTTTTAAATAGTTTGTGTTTCCATATACCGATATATCCAGTACTTTAGTGAAAGCAGTACAGGAGAGTCAAGTCACATCACAGCAGCCCACTACAGAGACTATATGTGACAAAGAAGTACAAATGAAAAAATCTACATAAAACATAATAGTTTCCTTAATCAGTGATTTTTGAATTCTCGTTATGTCTGATTCTAGTTAAACGTGGATACAGACAGTTTGCATTCTTCTCAACCTGCAATTAAGAGACCCAATTAACAAACTTGAAACTCTTAAAAGATATATTATTTTGTCAAATGTTCACAAAGCCAATTTCTTCATAAATTAAAATGGTTAAAGCAGCATTACCTGCTTTGTCAGTAAGATGGCGCATTGTGTTCTTCCTGGACCTAATTACCCTTTGATAAATAATTATCTGTTCTCCCATTTCTATAATTTAGACAATTTGTTATAAAAAAAAAAAAAAAAAGGTCTGATTCTCAATTGCATGAAGATATACTTAACCCCCTCACCTCCTTGAAATGTAATGGAGACATTAAAGAGAACAAGACCCACCAAGAATGACCCTGTGGCTTGCAGATGATTATAGAGGTAAAGCTTTCACACCAGACTCATGCTGCCAGCCCTGGGAGCGGTGTGGATTCTGGTCAAAGCTCAGTATTAAAAATCTACAGACCAGGAACATAAAAAGTGGAGAAAATACAGTAAGATTTAGTCTCATATAACTTTAAGCAGGAGCTGAGCAAGCTCCTGACCGGCATCACAAAACTCTGCTTAAAATTCTTCTGCTTCCCTGCTACTTTGAGCATCTCCCAATACAACAGGAGCCAATAACTGACTTTTCAAGTGAAGACACTTATGCATGGGCTGATGCAGGTGAAAAGCTGCTTTTCTTAGTGCATGACAGTGTTTCAGAAGAGTGAAGCTGGCTAAAAGCAGTCTGACTGTTGCTTCCATGTAGGATAGGGTTTGGGGCCTTTCAGTATTTGGTCCAGTCCAGTCATATACTTCTTAGGCAACATGGTTTGGTTTGGGTTTTAGGTGGGATTTTTTTGGTTGGTTGGTTAGTTGGTTGGTTTTGGTTTAGTTTGGTTTTGGGGGGTGCTTTTTTGTTTGTTTGTTTGTTTTTAATATTACACTGAGTAAAGCAGTAATACTTGTGGGATGGAATTCACCTTATCCACCCTTTGCCATCCCAATGTTAGTAACAGCTCAGGATGCAGGACCTACAGGAGACCCCCATCCTTCCGGACCAGTTGTTAGAGATCAAGTGAAATACCCTAGAACAGTTAAAATAACAATAAATGCCTAAGATTAGGCAAGTACATTAAGGATCTGAGTCACACACTAAGACTTCGTACATTACTGATACTTTATCTGAATGAAGTGAAAATGAGATTTAATTAGGCAATCAAAAGGGGACATTTCCACAGGTCAGCAGATACTTCTGGTCTGGGATTCATCTGACCTGAATTTGAGGGGACACAACAGAGCTCCATACTCAGACACCTATGTGTCTACCTCTGAGCTAGAGGTAAAGGAGCTGATTATAAGCAGTGACAGCTTAGTGCTTGTACTCTGGAAGAGGAGATTTGGGTCTCCTTTCTCTGAAGTGAGTACCCCTCTCACTAGGATACAGGACAGAGAAGGTGCTTTTCCAACACGCCTTCATGAAGGGGCCTTGTAAACCTTGCAGAGGAATTGAAAAATTGAAACACTCTGGTGGAACAGAACACTTTTTAATGTTCGTCCCTTTTTTATAATTTTTGGATGAAAGAACATTCATTAATTCTCGAGTCATTTGGGCTACTCTGGAAAGGCCCTTTTTGTTGAAAAAAAAAATCAGCTACATTCCATTATTTTAATCTTTTTGGTTGGTTGGGTTGGGTTTCAGGATTGTTTTTTTTTGCCGCCCTCTATCACAAATTCAGCTATTGTGGCAGGGGAAACACAGAACAAGATTCAATAGCAGTTTCTAGCTCTTAGTCAACAAGAAGTTAACATCAGTTCCTTTTATGGCCCACATGAAAGAAATGAAGTTGGATGTATTGCAAAAGAAGGAAGAGATAATAACTTTGAGAAGGGCAGGATTTATCTCATATTTAGCTGGGCTTAATTGTAAATAGGGTTCCTTTGTTTCCTTGCTATAAGGAATATCCCCTCAAGAAAAGATCTTGCTGGACGCTTTTTAAAATTTTTCTTAGCAATTTCTTGTTTAATCAGCTTCAAGATTAGACTGATTTACAGGTTGAATTAATACCAAAAAAAAAAAAAAAATTCACACACACAAAAAACCCTAACTCTGTGGTTTATTTTGTTTATATCCATCATTCCTGAGGACAGATTTTAGCCAAACGTATTTTTACCTTCAATGGACTATTTTGGCTTAAAGCTTGTCCACCTAAAAAACTGATACAGAAAGGTTAGCTCCTAGCATGTCTTTTGACATCTGCATATAAAGCAGAGGTCCAGGGATGTGGAAATGATGAACAGAGAATCCTCTTAAATTCATGACAACCTGAAAAAATTGTATGCTGAGAAAAGTTCTGAAGTCAGTGAAGTTGCCACTAAAATTCTCTGTAGATATTCTTCTTAAAAGTTACACTGATATGTTGCACAGTTATTTTGCCAGTTTGAACCAAAAATGACTATGACTATGATGGCCTAAGCTATAAAGGGAAATAATGTAAGATCTGAATCTGCATTTTTCAACGGGAAAATAACGTGATATGCCACTCACAAAGGCAGCTGGACCTTTTTTTTTATCAGTAGCCTCCTCCAGTGGTCTAGTAATTTAATAGATTTCACAAAACAAAGCTTTGCCTGCATTGGCGACTTTAAACAATTTTTTGTTGTACTGAAAAAAAAAAAGTGCTCTCTTGTTTGTCTGTAGATTATGTGTTGCCTGACTTTTCAGGAAGCTCTTATTAATTCTCAGCTTTTACCTTCTGTTCTGAAATGGTCATTTGTGACATTTATTTATAAATATGATAGTCGAGGTCAGAATCTCAAAAAGGTGAAGCATCAATATACAATGACATCCTCTGCATTTATTAATTTACCTCAAGGATTTTAAAACTCCTTGCAAGCTATGTACAAGACAGTGTATTTTTCCTTCCCAACGGCCTGCAGCAGAATGCAGGTGTAGAACTTGAAATCTTTTAAAAATGGATAGTAACAATATCCGGCAATGGAAGGTTGAAAATGAAAAATAGTATTTCCCTGTTGCTTAAGAAACATAATTTTAATCAAAACCACAGAAACCCCACCCCTAGTGACAATTAAATGTGAGGAAAAATTTTTAATAACTTCTTAATTCTTTTAAATAGTTCCTTATTAATTTCTTAATTGAATAATTTCCTAAATCTTTTAGATTTATCTTGTTTTGTTATTGTTTGCCCATTGACCAGTTTTATTTCATGGTCAGAACTCTGCAGGCTGTTATGAGAGTGTAAGCAGCATCACAAGGGTATGACTGGATGGGACCAAGAATCCACCTAGTCTGATGGAGAGTGTTAGCTGATGTTTAATAGTGAGTGTAAGGGTAAGGAAAAGATTTATTTGTGTCCCTCACAGTTTCTGGTAAGCAGTACCATAGGGATTTCTTGAACTAGAAGCTGATTCAGTCCTTGGTAGCATTAGATAAATGTTTGTCCTTGTTTTGTTTGTTTGCTTTTCTTAATTCACATTTTTTCACAACCCGCAATACCCAGTCCTAGTAAGTTCTGCCATTAAAACATGTGGTGTAAGAAAACTCACTTCATTTTTTTTCTAGTTTTTACACCTAATTTCTTTGTGTGTTCCTTGTTGCAGTATTATAAATGCAGTAGATAAGTATTCTTTTTTTTTCCCCTTTTTCAACCTCTCCTCACCCCTTTCCCAGAACATCCATGTTTTCACACTGACCAGAAACGAACCATTATCTTGGATGATTTCTGAAATGCTTTATTTTCTCAGATTCTATAAAAAAATGAAAATGCAGAAATGTACAGAGAGATTTCAATAAATCAAGAAGCAGCTAAAACAATACATATCCTTCTCAGTGGGCATTAACCATTATTCCTCTATGGTCATTAGCGCAGGAGAGCTGACTGTGCATGAATTCATACAGAAGAATTAATGGGCCACATCTGAAAAGATAATAGCTGAGCTATTAAAGACAAGAAAGAACCTAAAGGAAAAACAGGGAATGCTGAAGAAAGATTAGATGAGAAAATACTGCACCAGGGACTTTGTATATAAATATATATTCATATACAACATTACAGACAATGTGGTTGGTTCCATTTCTTCTGCTTGTTCAGTTTCAGAATTTCAGAGCATTTGTGTGTAAAAAACACGTCAGCATCAAACATGTCTGTCCATGCCACCGAAAAAGCAGAGGATGCCCTTCATTAGCCTTCAGCAACATTATATGACAGCCAGGACTTAGTCAAAAGTGAAATTTGAGGAGATCATTATAAAGAAAAAGCAAAACACAAAACCAACCAAACAAAAAAAACCACCTCCCACCCCTCACTAAATCTCAACCAAACAAAATCGGGGCACTATTATACCAAACCTTTCAATGCTCAAGTAAACATATTTTATTTTTTCATCAACTGTGAATCAGATGGTCAACAATTTATTATTTTTTTTTTGGTTATAGAGAGGAAAAGAAAACAAGGTAGGTAAATAAGCAGACAGCCTATTTATATAACTAAGTCTTAAAGTAAAATTATACCGGTAGTAACCTGCTAGGCCAACTAACTGCTTTCTCTTTCCTGCAGTAGTTTTCATGCGCTATTTTAAAAGTTTAAGTCTAGCTGGTCACAAGAGCTGAACTGAAGCTGAACTGACCTTTTGATGTTTGACTGTACTATCTGTGCCTTGCTTTGCTGTCTCACCGTAACTGAGGTTTTGTACCAGTACTTTCCTCTGGCTGCTCCCCTCTCTAATAGGTGCTTTAGCTCACTTAACAGCTTTGCACAGTATTTTTACACAGTGTTGGAAACTACAATCTACAGCAGCTCCTTGTGTCCCAGCTCTCAGCAGACTCCTTGAAAAAAGATCAAGTTCTTCTATCTCTCATACTGCACAAAATGTTGTCTAAAAACCTTATTTTCCTTCTTTCTTTTTTTTCTAGTAAAGTTTTCAAGTTTTCTTCTTTTCTTTTTTTTTTTTCTTTCTGTAATTTTTGCCCTCTGTACTGGAAATGGTTGTTGAAGTGCACGATAGCTGTTCACTTCCTACTGGATGCATTTGACAGAGTTCATTGGCTTGGACTTCTGTATTAAAATTACAAATCTTCTCTTCTTTATAACATAACTGTGTTTTTATAAAGAAATAATTGTCAAAAGAAATAATGCAACATATGAAAAAAAAGCATGCTTTGATCATGTCCATTAGTCTTTTCTGTTTATCTATCCTTTTTCTCCACCAACTCCACCAGAGCATCCCATCCCAAGCAATTTTTGAGGTGAAGGCATAGGAAGACAGGGCTACCCTCATCGTAGCCCTTTGCCATCAGATTTACTTGGACAAGATAGTCAGGCAGCAATGCAACACCTAGAATGTGGTGAGTTAGATAAAATCTGATTGTCTCGCCTAGCTTTTTTGTGCACTACAAATTTTAAGGAGAACTGAAAGATCCACCCCAGAGATAAAGGTGCCACGTAGCTCCCAGAAAGCGTATAGGCACCCAGTGAGGGTGTGATTTGAGAATCTGAACATAGCAGAAAGGAGTAATGTGCCAAGGTTGTGATGCTCACAGTTAAAACAAGCCAGTTTTCTTTTAGAAGGGATGGTTTTAAGGGAAGAAAACTATTTCCATACCAAAACAGTGGACAAATATTCTTAGCGTCTCACATAGCCTTTTGTGGTCAAAGCCAAACGCTTCCAGAAAAGCGCTTCCGTTGTGTCCTAAAATGGGTCCCCAGGGTGAGATAAATCAGCTTCCAGAAGAGCTGACTTTTATAGCTGATGTCAGAGACAACCTAGGTGGTTTTCTTTTTCTGGCTATATGCCTGCTTCATTGACTTTTAAGCCTCTCGACATGTAGCACCATGTCAAATATCTTGGGGTGTACAAGAGAAGCACAGGAGGTTGGGTGGGCAGCCTACAGGACCGATGAAGAGATTTGCTCTTCTGGACAGGCAGACGGAGGGTACCTCAGAGCATCTCAAATCATGATAGGCACTTGTGTGTGCACAAATTATTCAATATGTTAATAATATGGAAGACAAATACCAACCAAACTGCAGCATTGCAAATGACTAAAAATATGGTTACATAATAATATTATGTTTTATAAGACAGCAAATATGGATGCAGTATACAACTGAGACTCAGTATTATAAAAACAGATTTATTTATTTGATGTAAATACAATTTTATTTCAGATTTATTTACATTTTCATTTATTCATATGGAATTGAGTGAAGAAATTGAGAATATTTTACTTTGCATTTTGAGGAGTGGAGAATTACTGAGTACTATGCTGTGAGAGTTTGACCTAAGTATAAACTGCCTCATTTTACACTATGTAAATAGCAGTTTAATCATCTCTGGGTGACCTTTGTCTGATTCAGTAAAAAAAGCATTTACACAGATGAGAAAAGTTATGCACTCACTTAAATCCTTTCCTGAAAAGAGATTAGCCCATGGTTACGCATTTTCTTGGTTCCTGAGCTATTGAAGTGGCTTTTAAGTCATAGTCATAAGTGTTTATTTTTCTGTATGTATTTGTGTTTTGCAAATAATTCACTGGCAAAAATAATTATGGTCATCATGGAAACTACCTCATGTGAAAAATGGGAAAAAATTCCTATAAGCCTGGTACAAAGGAAAGAATTAATGAATTCCAGCAAAGAAAGAAAACACTAAAATACCTCTACAAGACTGCAGGCTGTTTTTTAACCTGAAATGGGGGAATGGGGCTGGAGACAGGGGCCTTAATATTGCAAAGCTTTCAAGCCTCTGTCTTTTTATTGTCCATAGAAATAGAAAACATTTTCAGGGAACCTTTATAACTTGCTTCACTGAACTCACTGAACTTCTCGTTAACATTTTCTACATGACATAGACTATGACAAGTTATAATAGTAAATGACGATTTAGAAATAAATGTCCCCTGTTATTTGTCTTTCCAAATGTGCTGTTGTACTGTGGAGTTTGCTCAGTCCCAGCTTTATGAAACATAAGCAATGAACTGTCTCTATTCATTTACCTTTTGTCTCAAAGTTACAGGAAGTGACAGCGTCTTGTTATGTGACCTACAGCAAAATGGTTGGGGATAGATTTTCAAGTGCTCAGCACCCTGTGTTTCACTACAGCCTTTTACACAGTTTCAGAAAAAAAAAACCAAAAGGGTGTGATCCATGAATAACTCATTGATATGTGTATGAAAGAAAGTTGTCCTTTCAGGAAAAAATTTTAAGAAAATGACTTGAAAATAAATTTGGGGGGTTTGAGCTGGAGAGAAAGATTTGCAACAAAAATGGAGCTGTTTGTGGAGTTGTACACATTCCCCATGGACTCATTAGTGTCAGCTGGAGAGATCACTAGATAGGTTATATCTCCCGCAGCCCAAATTTTTCGCTTGTTTGTGTTTTTGAAGATGGAAGGTTGTACAGCAAGAGTTTTCTAACTGTGACACATAATGGCAGATATACTTCACTTAAGGTAGTGGCCCATCAAACGAAAAGGTGTAAGGAATGAGCTGCCTTCTCCAGGAGTTTCTGCAACTTCCTTTTGAATGAAAATTATTCCTGTATTTTGGCGGTCTGTGGGGGAAAATAAATAAATAAAATAAATAAATAAATAGTAATTTCCAATGGAAATAAAAATACTTTTGACTTTCCTGCTCCATAATTATGTCGAGTGCTGATAAAAAAAACGTACGTTCTGCATGCCTACAGAAAACTTGGAATTAGCTAGGCAATTCAAGTGCAGAAATCACTGCCCACCCCCCTAATAGCTTATTGTTCTTCCCACCTGCCTGTGCACAATTCTTGTCATTTGCCTTATACGCAGACTGTGCACTCAGCTTACAGAGACCACAGAGCTTACAGGGCGTCTAAAACTGCAGGGGATTGCTCTGTGATTGTGGACACTATGGACTACGCTAATTGGAAAAGCACAAAATAATTTAGCAAGCTGTGAAATGTGTACAGTCAAACATATCTGTCCCAATGGCGTACTACAAGAATTAATTTATGTATTCCCTTCAGTGTGTTCAGAGCTGCTCTGATAAGAGGTGCTACATAAGACCTAAGAATTATTCATTTATTATTTATTAGTCATGTTACCTCAGTTTATTATACGTGGAGAGAAAACAGATAGTGAAAGCCTGATTCTTTAAGCTTAGCATTGCTCAGTTTGCACTTTAGGCAGCTTTTGCAGCTTCCCTCAATTTATTTGTAGGCACAAAGAATTTGTCACCTAGGCACAGATCAATGGACTAGCTGGAACAAGTCCCTGTCTCTAACAGTTGTCAGTACAGCTGCTTCAGAAAAGAGTGCAAAATTATTATAGTGAATCTCATTGTGTGGTGTGATATGTTACAGGACAATTTTGTCTAACCTCAGTGCGTCACACTATACCTTAAAAATAGGATTGGATAGCTCTTATAGTTATACTCTTGCTGTTGTAATACCGTTATTATTTGTGTTTATGGCACGATCCAGCTCTATTCTTAAATCTACAAAGCTACCCAGTGGTATTGACACACCACCTTCCTGTAGCAATGAATTTCAATGGTGAGTTATCTAATTTTCAATGAAAGGCCTTAGTCTTTGAGCAATTTAAAAAAAAAAAAAAAAAAAAAGATATGCCTTTGAATTGAATTGTGTGCCTCCTCTCCGCGAATTTTGTTTTGTTTACTTTCAGTAAGGGAGAAGCAAGCATCGCAGTGTCTTGCTATAAGATTTTTCATACATGTTTTTCTGCAGGAGCCTCCTGACTCTAAGATCACTAAGTTTCTCCCACACATCCCTGCTAACGCTCAGAAACTCAGCAGAAGGGAGTCCCTTTGATACTGAGCACAACTTTCTAATTGCCCTGAACTACTCTACCGCAGAACAGTTCTATGAAGACAAACACTGGAGGAAGGAGTTTGCAATGCCAAACTCTTTTTTTTTTTTTTTTCTGAGCCACATGTGAGCCTGGGTCTCCTGGGCTGTAACTTGAATGCATTAACTTGGTCTTAAGAGAATCCAGTGTTTTGCATCCCCATGGACTATTCTTCACAGCCATCACTTTAATACACTCTGAATTTTCTCATGGTACTTCTCGCTATTGACTTTGCTAAGGCGACTGCACCAGAGATAAGGGGTACCCACGTGCTTTCTGAGGCCCCATGACAAGCCTGTTTAATTTGTCCTTTAAGTGACTTCCTATGTATTTCCTGGCAAGCGTGCTTTATGTTCCACAAAGCCTGGCACATGCTCTGCCTCATGTTTCTCCCTAGCCCCTGACATTGCATCTTTTAATTCCCCATACTCCCTTGCATGTGACTGACAGAGAGGCCACTGCTGTTACAGTTCATCTGTCTAAAGATGTATTACTTGAGTGTGTCATCAAGCAAAGTCGCTTTAGCAGCATAACACAGCAATACATTATCAGAGGAACGGTATTTTGATGATGTATTGCTGTGGTACATCAGAGAAATGCAAAATGGCAGAAAGGCTGTACATATCGTCACCCTTATGAATGTAAACTAACAGGGCCCTGTCTTCAGCTAGCTGAAATCTGGGAACCTCAGCTGGTTTTATCAGGACTAATAAAGTATATTTTAATGGACATTTATATGCACCCATATAGAGACATTCCCTTTTTGACTCTTTCCCTATCAGTTTGTGTGTTATATTCTTCATGAAAATTATTCCAGAGTCAAAGTTCTCCCTGCTAAAACTCAGAGACTTCTGTTTGTTGGATCATACTAATTTTTTTGGCTTGGCAATGCATGGTGGAGACTCAAACAAGCTAAGGGAGCAACTCCTCTGATGATTGCACAGCTAAGCACTCTGCCTGCAGAGACCTTGATAACCAAGAGGGATATTTGTCTTTACATGCTGAAAAGGAGGAAATTATATGGATGCATGATCAGCTTTACAATGTCCACCGTTTTCTTTCATGTCAAATCTAGCTTATTGCTTCCTGAGGAACAGAACAGCAGGGACTCTCTCTCTCTGGTGCAGATACTTCAGTTGTCCATCAGTCTCCCTGTGTGGTCACCCCAAGGGTGCTCCACCTCACCCTTCTCACGTGCTTCTCTGCTCCTCCTATTCCCATGACAGACCTCACCCTCACCATAACTATATCCCATTGAACCCCCACTTCTGAAATAACTACAGTGGCTCTGTGCAACTGCCTGGAACATCAGAGGACTACTCACTCCAGGCATTGTCTCCAGTTCTGTGTTCACATGGCTACAGGAGAAAAGAGAGTAGAGAGATTCCTCTAACTGCAAATTAAATCTTTGGACTTACGCCAGTGTCGTTCATGCTTGAAGGAAAAGAAGAACAAAATAAATAAGAACAGCTAATTTTCAAAATTGGTTTTTAATGCACAGTGCTCTTCAAAGTTTTTTCTTTCCAGTAAAGGAGTCTGAAGTTTGGCTGCAGGACAAGTTCTTCTACTGCTAGATAGGAGGCCTCTATTTTCTATAGGTAGTTTTGGCACCAAGACTGCCACACTGAGCCCCTTGCTTAGCACAAAATAACACTTTGTATGGAACAGGAGGCATGAATCATTGCATTATAAAAATAGTCTCTTCACCAAAAACTCCATGATAAGTAGGTTTCCTTGTAGTCAGATTGTAAAGCATGAGGAAAAGGCACTCTGACTCACAATGTGGAACCAAAATCAGCCTTATTTTTCTACTAATATTTGAAAGGCATTATCCGATTATTTCCTACTGCTCTCCTGCAATTTATCAGAAATAATCTGTCACTTTGCTCTTACAATGCCTGTTTTGAATTACCCTTACGTGGTGTAAATCCCGCACATTGCCACTGAAGTCAGTGGAAGTACACTGAAGTAAAATGAAAGGGAGGTAAGAACTAGACCTACTATTTGTTCACTGCATGCAGTTTTAGAGAGGTTCCCATGGTTCAAAATATTCCGCCTCATTTATGCATAGATATTTTTTCAAAGCCTATTACAGGATAACTGTTGAATCTGTTTAACCAGCTTCCATGGCATCAGGAGGTACACTTTGATGTCGTTCTTTGATGTTCAAAAAGAAGAGCTTTACCATTTTATGAGACACCGTGATGGGGTTTCAACAAGCTTTGTATTCATGCAAAATCCCTCAGCTGATATTCTTCCAATTTTGCACCTTTCTCGCACATGTTAAAAAAAAATAGTTACTTTTGCAGTGCTTACACAAACAGGTGTGAACGTTAATAGTATACCAACAAATATAATAACAAGCAGACTGCTGTTTTCAGTGCTCTGTCTCTCTCTTCACACTTGTGAAAATCCCAGTACATCTTCTTCCAATGCCTGTTAAATCAGCTCCTCTGCTGACGTAAATTTGTCTTACTCTATTGACTTCAATGGGACTATGCCAATGTACACTGGCAGAGAGTCCTCCATCATGTCTACATCTATAATTAATTCCAACTATTGCTTTCTCACTCTCATGTATTACTTTTTCAGAGCTTAAGGTCAACAGAACACCCTATTTTTAATACATTACACATAATAATAAATAAGCCAATGAGATAATAGTACTTCCAAAACACCAAGAAGAGATTGTAATAAGCTAGTGGATTATGAAGATGTTTGAATCCATCATTTGAGATGCTAGCAAAACAAGTTCAAAAGATGAGTACATTTTATGCAGTTTAAGTATTCTGCTATCATGAATCACCAAGTTTAAATATTACAGCTCAAAACCCTTTTTAGTCTGTTCCCAAGAAATATTAATCATTTTTTAACTGCAATTTTTCATTTCTTATGGAATGGATTAGCCCTGAAAAAGAGCTCTCCATTCTAATTATGGGTATCCATCTAAAAGCAAACAGCATCAGAAAAACACTGGTTATCTGTTAACAAGTTCCTCTTAGAAGGTTACATTTGCTTAAAGATAGATCTGTTTATCTAGTGTATACTCTCCTTTCCACTGGCAGAGGAAAATCAATTTGGAACAAATTGTGGCTGATAAGGTTTTGAGCAGCACCACCGCTAACTTGTCTGGGAGAGACAATCATGCTAGGGCACAAAGCTGAGTTTGGGTGGGTGGGCAGCTGTAACTTCAGAATCACAGAATCTGGCTGGCCCACTCCTGTCCCACCGTGGACAAGCACTGAATTTCATTGTCGGGGGAGGATCAGTGGTCTTGCCATATCACAGCTCCCATTAGTCTTCTTAAAAAGGAAGAACAAGTGTATGGGAGGGTGTCTCCAACTGAGTTACCCAACAAGCACAAACATTGGCTCCCTTGAAGCTTTATTCTGCTACTGAGGACTTCAGAGCACCTCAGAAACGTGGGGCAGGAGTAACCAGAGATATTAGTCAGAGTTCAAATTTGCTTTTTCTTCCCAAAATGTCATTAGTGGCCATTGTAATTCAAGCAAGTACATCTGTATTTTTGATTTATTTATGCTTAACATAATATTGCATTACCTGTCAAGAGGGCAACATAATACTTCATCGTAAATGGATTGGCAAGAAAAATGTTTTTACAATGTCATGAACTGTTGATGGCTGCCTCTGCCAAAGCTGACATCTGGATGTTTAATATAGCAGTATGTTACCAACAGCATTCGCACTCCATAATGACCTTTTTTTCAATTCGAGAACCAGTAGGCCATATTAAGATTAGCTCCATCATTGTGCCCAAGGGAAAAAATCCTAATTTGAAGAGAAAGCAATGAATTTAAGGTAACCATTGTTGCCTGTGCAAAGATCGCTGGTAGTCTATTTTATTTTTAAAATGTGTGGGTGATGTCATCTTGGTTGCCAGAAGTGCCAGTAAGATGGAGGATGATACTTGGCCAAACATACGTTGATGAGGTAAATACATCAGTGCGCAATAGCACATAGTACACTGGAGTGGATAAGTTGCATGTTCTATGTGAGTGGACATGTGCAAATTCTCAGGTAAGCAAAAGACTGGTAGTTCTTCCTGCCTATAAAGAGAATCAAAGTAGAAGGAGCAAATTTCATCAGCTGTTACTGAAGAAAATCAGTTTCTAAAAGCAATATATTGAACTGTCTGACAGCATCCAGCCATCCATCCAGACGTTAACTGTGGGTAAAATTCACCTGATTAAACATACTTGCCTACAGCAGAAATATCTGTACTTGAGTCACTTCTGGTTTCCTTTACGATCAAAGGAGATCGAGTCAGCTTGGTTACCTCATTTTTAAGAGCAGTAGAAAAGTTCTCCACATGTCAGGGTAGAGTTGTTACCCTAATTTCTACATATGAGAACCATCTATGGAGACTACAAGACGTGTTCAAAGCTACAGAGTTTTCACATAGTTCAATGTAGAATTGAACTCCCATCTTTCTGAAGTCTAATTCAGAGCCCGTCAACAAGGCTCGCTCACCAGACAGCTCAGGGGAGGGAAGATTCATCTGCTTGCTGAAGGGTTGGATACTGAAAACAGCAGAATGAAATATCCTGGCTGAGCAAATAGATTTTCTGCTGTTTTCAATGGCTTCCAAATACTTTTGTGTATCCACTTGAAATTAACTTTTAAGAAAACAAGGCAAAAGAAATGTTCTGTCTTTGTGTCATTTTTCTCTTTCTTCTAAAGCATGTTTAAAAAGGGAAAGGAATTCTGACAGCAGCTATACATTCATCCTAGTTTGCCTTAAAAGATCACTTCTTCCCTGAACCAGGAGAATTAAATGCGTAAACCCTTTCATAGCAAGATATGCTGGAGATTAAAGAAATAACTATCTTTCATAATTCACATATAGCAGGGGTGAAAAATAATCTGTTATTATCTAGATCAAAGAAAGTAATTTATATCCAGGCATGAATACTTAATCATCAGACCAAGTGATGTTGCCCATATTAACACAGACAAAATAAATCAGCCTTCAAATCTACTGCAGCCCTTAAAATAAAAGGAAGATAAATCAGCTGTTTGCCACTGTAAAAAAGATCTTTTACAGAATGAGTACTCAGCAACCAACCCCCAAGGTAGCACAGGAGCAACACTATGAGGGAGGGTCAGTTTGATTATCTCAAGACAAATTAATTATGCAAGTTTTCCTGATACCTGCAAGTCTACCAGAACACCATGATAGAAGGTTGTATTTTTTTGTTTTGGGGGGAGAGGGGCTCGGCTTTGTTTTGGGTCTTTTTTTTTTTTTTTTTTCCCCGAACAAAATGTCCTGGAGTGATGTGACAAAACATTATTTTCTGAGGTCTCAAACAAAGTCCTGTTCAGGGCTATTGTTCCTGTAGTAGCTCATTAGCATCAATCAAAGTAAAGGGCTTCCAATAGTCTTAAAGTCAAAATCAGGTAAAAGATGCCTTATTCTGGCACACAATGGCAAATGTGCAGGCTGTGTCAAGAAAGAGCATTGTTCAGGAAAGGATTATAATCAAGGAAATTATCGGCTAAATATTAGACATTATAGCCACCTTATTCACTAGCAGCCAGCCTGGGTGAACTAATGGATTCAGTAGCCACACAGGAGATGAATGTGAATGTGCTTGGGAGATTTCAAAAATCCATGTCCATGGTATTCAACATTATTGGACGGAGAGGATGAGAAGTCCACTGGAAAAAAGATTTCTTGCATTTGTCCTGCTTTGCCCCAGTTGTGAGTCATGCATCAGGAATAATAATATTCTGGAAACATTATTCTTGAAATGCTCGTGTAACCCAATGAAATCATATCTTGCTGTCTACAGTTCATGCTCCCAAGTAGTCAGAATAATTATTATATATTCCTGCTGTATTTGTTCCTAAATTTGGAATTTGGGCTGCTAGGGGTAGATTACAAACTTCCCAGGTACCTCTTCCAGATACAGACTGTGAGCGTCCATGCACGCTTTAGTTATTTACATATAGAGTCTGTCACAGCCTGTGGCCAAATACAATACATTGTTTTTCCTCTGTTTTCTTTACCAGGCATAGACTGATCAGACTGGAAAGTATACCTGAAGTGATTAGTGAACGTCTAATGCTTAATTTCAATCACATCAACTGCTTATAATTTTCAGCAAAGACATCCAGCTATCTTAGTAGAAGGTTTTGTTCCAGATCATGATGATACACTGACAAATACGCACACACAACAGAGGTTTGTGTGAAGCTTAAATCAATTGCATGTTCTTTCTCATCTTATTTAAAAAAAAAAAATACATAAAGTTAACCTTACTGGAAGGAGGTGGACTGATCTCCAGAAAGTGAATAAGAGCTACCAGGTTTATAGCGAAGGCCGTAGTGTAACTCACATACAAAAGTAACAACAGTGCAGAACTTCGCCTATATTATGTTAATACACCTTAACCGTGATGAAGAGGGATGAAAGTTCATAGGAATGAGAAATACTTGATGTATACCCACTCAGTATTCTGCTGAGGGCCACAGATAAAATACTGCTAAATTTGTACCTGCTTTTGTAGAACTTTTTTATCTGTGTTCGTAAAGTATCTGCAACAGTGGTTCCTTTTCTGTGCTCTTAATAAACAAGTGCCTGACAGTACAAGATAATGCTGGGAAACTGGAGACAGCCCAGTGAGGAAGGTTCAGACTGGACACGAGGAAACATTTCCTTTAACTAAATGCCATTTCATTAAATAATGTGATGGAATAGGAAGGAAAGCCTGTAGATTTAATAAAAAAGGTGATAGTGAAGATGAAGTCTACCAAGTATTCTAATTTGATTTAAGAAGCTGTAAACTTTAAAGTCAAATACTTACAGTGAAAATTTATTTTGAGAGTAAATTGCCAAAAGATTAGGAAAATCTTTAGAAAAAATTCATTTTTCTAAGAACTTTAGATTTTCATTAGATGAACACCGCCATATGGATAAGATCCAATATTGTGCATACATGCATGTGTATGTATATGAAATCATTAGCGATAGTACCATATTATCTACTTTATGCATACACTGCATAAAAATAATGCTTCTGCAGTATTTTGGTAATGGGCAACAAAATAATGGATGTGCAGAGCAAAATGGAGCAGAGTTTTATTGAGGTAATTTCTGAATTTAAGCATTTTTATAGTTCTAAAAAGTCCAAATACAGCCTACTGCAAGCTTACAAAAATCAGAAAGAGGAACTTACAGCATGAAGGTTATGTTTGCTTACAGTATCCAAACTAAGCTTGCAATGCCTATGTATGCAAGGAAAAAAGAGATGCCATTAGAAAAGAGAGAAGAAACATTAAAGAAAAGCAGAGAGCCAACGAAGTGTTCATACCACAAATAGTTTCACTACTAAGCCTCAAAATATTTGGGCCTTAAGTGTTATGACATTCGAAGGTTCATCTTCATGAGATCAGGGGGACAGTTTGGAGGCACTCTGCTGCTGAAAGAGAAATCTGCTGTGCTTTAGCACCACAGACTTTGTTCTTAGTTATTTTTCAAGAAGTTCGTTAACAACACCCCTATTAGAGTCTTTGGAGAATTTTGCTGGAGTGGAGCCAAAGACCTGCTTAAAGGAATTTGCTAACTTCAGAAGAGCTCAGCAGATAACAAGGACTCAGGGGTTAGACCTTTGCCCTGTAAGAAACTAGAGAACATTTGGGATAAAATTGCCTGCTTGGCAAAAATGTACCTGGGACACTCCCTCGTCGGGAAAGTGTGATCTCTGTTCATTTATTTATGAATATTTTGTGTTTCCTTAAACTATGTATCCTTCAACTTTGTTGAAAAAATACATATATTTATGATATTTTTTATAACGTAACATTTATATATAAATAATGTTCTCACAGTATTCCTCTCCCACCCTTCAACCTCTACATCTCCACTTCAGGAATACATTTATTTTTTATCACTGCAAGCATAAGGCATTACTGCTAGATCTAAAGAGAACATTACTTTTTAGCTCTCAACAGAACTATGAGCACTAAACCTTGTTCTGCCTTTGAAAAGAAACCCTGTGCAGTTGTACAGTTTATTTTTGTCAAATGTATTTGTAAGAAAGTTGTGCAATGGCAAGAAAATAGAAAAGTAACTAAAAAAGGAATTTGTTTCCATTGGGGGTTACTTAATTTACAAAAGCATTGATTTTATTAAGAGAGGTTTGTTTTGTTTTTTTTTAATTATTACTTTTGATTTTACAAAAAAAACCTACATTTTTTGTGGCTGATCTTTTTTGTTGTTGTTGTTCTTTTTAAAGAGATTGCAATGAAAATAACACATAGAATAGAATAGAATAAATAGAATAGAATAGAATAGAATAGAATAGAATAGAATAGAATAGAATAGAATAGAACAGAACAGAATATTTCAGTTGGAAGGTGCGTACAACAACCATCTAGTCCATCTGCCTGACCAATTCAGGGCATCATCATGACCAAGATAAAACACGTTATTAAGAGCGTTGTCCAAATGCCTCTTAAACACTGACAGTCTTGGGGCATCAGCCAACTCTCTAAGGAAGCCTGTTCCACTGTTTGAAGGGGGTTTAAATTTGAGTATTCCAATTACTTTATCTGTATCCTTTAACTTTGCTTAAAAGTGAAGAAATTATGAAAAGCTACAACAGGAAAAAGGAAACTGTGCATCTTTTGAAGATGCCATGAGAGACATGTATCACTTGTATACCAAGACAAAATGCTCAGGACTTCCTCTTTCTCCCAGATGCAGAGAATCACTGTTGTCACAATTTTAAAGAAAAGACCCAAGGATAACCTTGAAAATAAGAAACAGTCTCTCCACGTGATGCCCTCAGATATAGTTTTTCAATAACAAACGTATTTTCAGTCAATTAAACAGAAGCAAAACAAAGCTGTTTCCTTGACTGGGTAGAGGAAGAGATGGAAAGGGAACAGGCAGAGCCCTCTGAGGAAAGATGCTGTGCCATGAGCCTCCCTGACATGGAGCCAGGCTGGTACAACCCCTGCTTCAGCCTATATAGATGTTACTAAAGTCTTACATACCAACGTAACCTCAAATGCTTTGAACTCCAAGGGCATTGCAAAGCCTAAGTTAGACTGCAGCATGGGGGGTTGGGGGGTGGGGTATTGGTTTTTATATCAAAGTTTAGGAAAGTCCCTGTAGAATCTCAAAATACTGGAGGCATTAAGGTGGAATAAAATACTTCTTCCCACATTTTCATCCACTCCTAGCTCAAGAGAGAAATAAAGCCACTGAGTATCTCCCATCAGGGAGAACTCTTCCATTAAATATCCCTGGCAGGCTCCCTGTCCTAGCAGTTATGTCCCTAGGAATATATCCAGAAGAAAAATGGTCTTGTTGTGTGTGCACCATGTGAAACCAAATGTCACAGCGAAACCTTGGACTGGTACATTTTTCAGGTAATACTGAACTCATTCTTACTAGCTAAGGGAATCTGACTGTCTGCAGGCCTGCTAGGGTCTATGCTGTAGTTCTTGCCAGGGATCATGCTGACATCCCTCCCACAGTTTGCTTAGAGAGCAGATGAAATCTTTGTCACAAGCCACAACACCTGCCAGAGCTTCCTATCTAAAAATAAAATCTGATCCTCATATCTCACTCTTTTCCTTCTCTCTTTTGTTTTGTACATCAGGGGATGACATCAGTGATTCACATGATTCGACTGTTTCACTGGAGCTTGCCAGAAATCTGGCTCTTGACATAGCCTTTCTAAAAAGGAGTAACACTCAGAGGTCTCAGTGAAATAACCAGGCTGGAGTCTCAGGCACATGGCATCGCACATTACATAGTGGTGGGGAGAAGCAAGGAGAGGGTAGAGAGGCAGGAAAGGCTTTAGTGAGTGAATGATAAAGAGTAAAATGGATATAAGATGTCATGGAGACACAGGAAGATAAATCATGTTAGTTACAGAGAGAAAAAAAAAGAGAGAGAAAAGAAAAAAATCATTATTTTTTCAAAACGGTCAATTCCTATCTTTTTACTGTCTATTTCTCCTCTTTCCAAGCATAGGTACTCTGGTGTAGTACAAAAGCAGGAATCTTACATTGATAGAGCAAGAAAGTATTTTCATATCTATCCATTATGACAAATTAACAGACTTATAAACAACTAAAAAAAAAAGAAAATGTAAGCTTAACTGTAGAAGGTCTTCTCCATCTGTACAGTACAGACATCAGATTCTGATTAACTGTGATACAGAACTAATCTTTTCAATTAATGCAAATGAGCTGCACTTTTATGTAGACTATTACCAGAGGGCATTCAATGATATTTTTATTCACCACATTTGACCTTAAAAATGTTTTGTAGTCATCAAGGATACAATTTTTCACACAGTGGGGATGTAGGAACAGCTAATTAAGTGGTGTTTAATGACATTTGTTCCTTAAAGGAGGGCTGATTAAATGTAGCATGTAATTTTTTACCAAATCAGACAATTCAGCCAATTTCCAAACGTGCTTAATAAGCTAGGCCTTAATAATTACACATCTTACGTAGATGTACCACAGTCACAATGTTTTGAGGGCTGGTAAATTTAATGTTACTTATTTGCGAGCCTTAGTTAATTAGAATACAGAACTCTGATTTCTTATTCCAACTGTATTCCTTTTCGAGAATAAAAGAAATTGCGTCAGTTTTAGAGAGTGGAATAAACTCTGTATTCACCTGTGAACAGTCACTGCAAAGAAACCTTGAAAGCATTTCATAAATGCAGTTTTTGAGATCTTACTTTGGCATTTTTAAACCATCCTTTGCAAACAACAACATAGTTTGCCTTGGATTTGAGCCACAGCTAGCGTGGCACCCTGTTTTGAAAATCAACTTGTCTCCGTATCAGCACAGTGTATATGGTCTAAGAGAAGCTCAAGGTACCTGGGATGAGTGAGCAGGTGACTGAGCTCACATACAAGGAAAGCTGGAAGAGATGGAACAGGAAGCTCTTTTTTCACTGAAAATCAAGCACATTGTTTTCACCATGTTTAGGAGAATTTAATAATTGTATTTCACCAGGAACTGCTGATGTCTGTTGTTTACTGTATTAGAATCAAAGAATCATAGAATAGTTTGGGCTGGAAGGGACCTTTAAAGGCCATGTGGTCCAACCCCTCTGCAACGAGCAGGGACATCTTCAACTAGATTGGGTTGCTCAGAGCTGCGTCCAATCCGACCTTGAATGTTTCCAAGGATAGGCCTCTACCACCTCTCTGGGCAACCTGCGCCAGTGTTTCACCACCCTCACTGTAAAAAATTTTCTTCCTTCTAGTCTAAATCTACCCTCATTTAGTTTAAAACTGTTACCCCCTGTTCTACCTCAACAGCCCCTGCTAAAAAGTTTGTCCCCATCTTTCCTTTAGGCCCCATTTAAGTACTGAAAGGCCATAATGCTGAGACCCCACCTGGAGTACTGCATCCAGCTTTGGAGCCCTCAGTACATGAAAGACATGGACCTGTTGGAGTGGGTCCAGAGGAGGCCCACAAAGATGATCAGCGGGCTGGAGCACCTCTCCTATGAAGACAGGCTGAGAGAATTTGGGTTATTCAGCCTGGAGAAAAGAAGACTCTTGGGACACCTTATGGCAGCCTTCCAGTATCTGAAGGGGACCTACAAGAAAGCCAGAGAGGTACTTTTTACAAGGGCATGTAGTGATAGGACAAGGAGTAATGGTTTAAAAGAGGAGATTTAGATTAGATATTAGGAAGAAATTTTTCACTCTGAGACTGGTGGGGCACTGGAACAGGTTGCCCAGAGAAGCTGTGGCTGCCCCATCCCTGGAAGTGTTCAAGGTCAGGTTGGATGGGGCTTTGAGCAACCTGGACTAGTGGGACATGTCCTTGCCCGTGGCAGGGAGGTTTATAACTAGATGATCCCTTCCAACCTAAACCATTCTGATTCTATAATCTTGCACTGGTGCAGCCCCATCTCAAGTACTGTGTGCAGTTTGCGGCACTTCAGTATAAGAAGGACATCAAACTATTGAGTGTGTCCAGAGGAGGGAGACCAAGATGGTGAAAGCCTCAAGGGCAAGACTTATGAGGAGTGGCTGAGGTCACTTTGTTAGTTCAGCTTGGAGAAGGAAAGTCTGAGGGGTGACCTCATGGCAGTCTAACACTGCCCCCTTAAGGTGGGCAGCAGAGGTGGAGGTGCTGATCTCTCTCTGGTGACCAGAGACAAGACACAAGGTAATGGAATGAAGCTGCATCAGAGGAAGTTCAAATTGAACATTAGGAAAAGATTCCTCACTGATAGGGTGGTCAGTCACTGGAACAGGCTCCCTAGGGAAGTGGTCATGGCACCACACCTGTCAGAGTTCAAGGAGCGTCTAGACAACGCTCGTATTCATATGCTTTAGTTTTAGGTAGTCCTGCAAGAAGCAGCGATTTGGACTTAATGATCCTTTTTGATCCCTTCCAACTCGAGTTATTCTATGATTCTATAAGTTTAGGATCCTCCCACTGTAGACTGTTGTGACTGAAGTTCAATTGATTGTAGGTGAAACAACCAAATCTAAAGTTTTACTGGCTGAAAACCTCAGTTAACGTCAGAAAGTATTTCACTAATTCCGAAGAGTCAGATATTGGCACTTTGTATAGAAGCAAAATCACCACACACTCCTCCCCAACAAAGCCTTCATTATTCAAAGAGCTATGAATCAGTTGTATGGCACTGTGTCCAGTTTTTTAAATGAAAAGTGTCTGAAATGCTCCTACAGCTTGATAGTTGCAGATCAGGGATAATGATACATAAATAAAATACTTAGCATGTTCATAATCAAAATGTTATTGCTTTACAAAAACGTTAATTTTATTGTTATAATTACAAGTGCTTTAATTATGCTCTAACAACCATCAGGGGTCATCTCCCAGTTTCATCCACCAGCCGGCAGTGACACTTCTGCCAGCTGCAGAAATGTATATGCATGTGTGTTTTGAAAAATAATGATAGTTTTCACCTACTTTCAAGACTCTTTCTAAATTATTATGGGCCTCCAGTGGTATGAGGAGCTCCAGTGGAGTGGCACAGATTCAGGAGAATCATAACAGGAACCTGGCTATATTGCAAATATAGCCTTAGGTCTCATTTTAGCTCTCTTGTAGTCATGCATATGAAGTAGCATAATCTTGTAATGATAAACTGCTGAGGTCTAAACAATAGTCACCAAAGATTTATTTACATTATGACCTTTTTGAGGTGCTACAGCAACCCTGGCCTTCCCTAGTCATTGGGAATGGTGGTCTGTACTAATGGTCCATACGTTCAGTGAGAGTCAATAGCCATGATAGAATAAAATTCCCATCTGTCTCTGTGTATTGGGTTTACATGGCAAGGTTTTGGTAGCAGAAGGGCTACAGGGGTGGCTTCTGTGAGAAGCTGCTAGAAGCTTCCTCCATGTCTGATAAAGCCAACGCCAACCAGCTTCAAGACGGACTTGCTGCTGGCCAAGGTTGAGACTATCAGCAATAGTGGTAGCAACTCTGGGATAATATATTTAAGAAGGCGAAAATAACCCTGCACAACAGGAATTGTAGAGGGAGAAAGGAGTGAGACTATGTATGGGCTAGATGAGGTGACAGTGAGGTGGATTGAGAGTTGGCTGCGGGACAGGACTCAGAGGGTTGTGATCAGCGGCACAGAGTCTAGTTGGAGGCCTGTAACCAGTGGTGTCCCCCAGGGGTCAATACTTGGTCCTATTTTGTTTAATATATTCATTAATGACCTGGATGAGGGGACAGAGTGTATCCTCAGCAAGTTTGCTGATGATACCAAACTGGGTGGGGTGGCTGACACCCCAGAGGGCCGTGCTGCCATCCAGCGTGACCTGGACAGGCTGGAGAGCTGGGCAGAGAAGAACCTAATGAGGTTCAACAAAACCAAGTGCAAGGTCCTGCACCTGGGGAGGAAGAATGCTAGGCACCAGTACAGGTTAGGGGCTGACCTGCTGGGAGATAGCTTGGAGGAGAAGGATCTGGGGGTTGTGGTAGACAGTAAATTATCCATGGCCCAGCAATGTGCCCTTGTCGCCAAAAAGGCCAATGGAATCCTGGGCTGCATAGGGAAGAGTGTGGCCAGTAGGTCGAGGGAGGTCATTCTCCCCCTCTACTCGGCACTGGTGAGGCCACAACTGGAATACTGTGTCCAGTTTTGGGCTCCCCAGTTCAAGAGGGACAGGGAACTGCTGGAGCGAGTCCAGCGAAGGGCAACTAAGATGATTAAGGGCTTGGAGCACCTCCCTTATGAGGAAAGGCTGAGAGAGCTGGGACTCTTTAGCCTGGAGAAGAGAAGGCTGAGGGGAGACCTTATTATGGCGTACAAGTATCTAAAGGGTGGGTTGAAGAAGGATGGAGCCAGGCTCTTTTCATTGGTTCCAAGTGACAGGACGAGGGGCAATGGGCACAAGTTAGAACACAGGAAGTTCCGTTCAAATACACGGAAACAGTTCTTTACGGTGAGGGTGACAGAGCACTGGAACAGGCTGCCCAGGGAGGTTGTGGAGTCCCCTTCCCTGGAGATTTTCAAGACCCGCCTGGATGCAGTCCTGAGTAATGTGCTCTAGGCAATCCTGCTTTAGCAGGAGAGTTGGACTAGATGATCTCTAGAGGTCCCTTCCAACTCTGATGATTCTGTGATTCTGTGATTCTGTGATTCTATGTGAAAGAAACAACTCTGTACGCACCAAGGTCAGTGAAGAAGAAGGGTGAGGAGGTGCTACAGGCACTGGAGCAGAGATTCCCCTACAGCCTGTGCTGAAGACCATGGTGAGGCAGTCTGTCCCCCTGCAGCCCATGGAGGTTAATGGTGGAGCAAATATCCACCTGCAGCCCATGGAGGACCCTGCACTGGAGCAGGGGGATGTGCCCAAAGGAGGCTGTGACCCCGTGGGAAGCCCGTGCTGGAGCAGGCTCTTGGCAGGACCTGTGGAGAGAGTAGCCCATGGCAGAGCAGGTTTGCTGGCAGGACTTGTGACCCCGCAGGGGACATACGCTGGAGCAGTCTGTTCCTGGAGCACTGCATCCTGTGGAAGGGACCCACGCTTGAGCAGTTCATGAAGTACTGCAGCCCATGGGAAGGACTCAAGTTGGAGAAGTTCATGGAGGACTGTCTCCTGTGGGAGGGACCCCACACTGGAGCAGGGGAAGAATGTGAGGAATCCTCCCCCTGAGGAGGAAGGAGCAGAAGAAACAGCGTGTGATGAACTGACAGCAACCCCCATTCCCCATCCCTCTGCACTGCTCAGTGGGAGGAGGGAGAGAAAATCAGGAGTAAAGTTGAGCCCAAGGAGGGAGGGGTGGAGGGAAGGTGTTTTTAAGATTTGGGTTTATTTCTCATTATTCTACTCTGATTTGATTGGTAATAAATTAAACTAATTTCCCCAAGTTGAGTCTCTTTTGCCCATGACAGTAATTGGTGACTGATCTCTCCCTGTCCATATCTCGACTCACAAGCCTTTCGTTCTGTTTTGTCTCCCCTGTCCAGCTGAGGAGGGGAAGTGATGGAGCAACTTGATGGGTACCTGGCATGCAGCCAGGGTCAGCCCACCACACTGTAGCAGCTCTGGCACTGCATTATCACACCATGATGCCTTGCAAATCTTTAAGCTGTGCACCACAGTCTATGTATAGATGGTGATACAAAAAAGTAGTATTTTCTATTATAAGTTTCAGTCTTTATTCAAGAAAAAAAAAATGCTTAAAGCAAACAATTAAGGAGCATGTTTTAAGATGTCTCTAATGAGAGATATCAAATAGCAATCACTAATTCCAGGTAATATTTGCATTTCAGTTCTTTTCAGGACAATGAAACACACCTTGCACCACAGATTCTCAGTAGCCATTTAAAGATGGTGTAAATTGAGTCCAGTGTCAGTATTTTCTGACTTAACTGCCTAATGTCATTCTCAGAGGTGTTCTTTTTCTTTTTTACTTTTTTTATGCAGTATTCCAAATTTAAATCAATCAAGCACTAACTTTCTTCCTCCTTCCTCTTGAGAGATTCAGATTTTCAGCCTCAGTTTTTTCCTGTGAGCACCTTCTCACCAATCTTTTTCTGAAATGTCAAGGGCAGAGGACCCAGTATCTGTAAAAATTGTCAGTGACTTGAACTCACTCCTCCTTCATCATGTAATGATGAAGTCTTCAGTTTCCTATGCACTAACAGTTTTTCACAATTTAAAACAAATAACCAGACAATTGTTCTATTTAAACAACAGATTTGGTGGAACTAAACTCATTTTGGCTAATGAACTGGCTGAGGCTGAAGGCTAAGGTGCCAGTTCATCAGCAGAAGTGTCCAGTCAATACCATGCTCAGCATTCCTGAGAACTCGTACATCAGTGATCATTGACTGTCAACAGCCGATAACAAGGACCTGCTCTATAGACATGCCAAGCCTGGGTCTTCACAACTCTGCCTTATGAACGATAAAAGAACAAATCAGAAATGTCCATATTATTGGCAGTTGCAAATTCCATCCATCCCAGTCCATTTCTCTTCTTGTTCCTGATAGCAAACTCACCTGCCATACTTCCATTCTTGCTGATAGATGAGTTTGTATTAGAGTTAATTGTTTAAGGAATGATCAAGGGCGAGGAGTTTGGCCATATGTGCCATGATGACTCTTTTTCTCATTTCCATGCTCAATTTTGGAAAGTTTTTGAAAGCTTTTTCTGTGAAAATTGAAACATTTCCTTATGCTTTTGTCCCCTCAGTTTGCAAACTGATATATTTTTGTCTTTCTGTGTCTCAGCTGGGCACACAGCATGGTTATAAAATAAGAGTGTTTTTCCTCTGGCTGACAGTGGGATTTTTCCTGTATCCATTAAGCATCTACATGTTTATATAATTCAGATATCTATTGGGGAAAGGTAGACAGAGGGAGAAAAAGGGAAGGAAACTGTAAATACAACCTGAGAAGACAGAGATGGGAGAGACACCTTGTTGATCAGCTAGTCTATTACCCTTTAAAGGAAATATTACTCTCCACAACATATTTTCCTCAAGATCAGTCTAATCTCATCTCAAAATATTTCAAGAAATGACTTTTCTATCATGTTTCTTCTAAGATAATTCCACAACACAATAGATCTCATGGCTGGGAACTAAGCCCTAATGTGCAAACTAAATGTACTCTGAATGATTTATAAAAACTTTTCTCATGAACTCTTCATATCAAGTTATAAGTTACTTCTAATAGTTGAGTTCCTAGTGGGGTGTGGTGAAATTCCCTGTATTACTACTTTGCTTCTTATTTACTATCTGTTAGATTACTAGTTAGGGCGGTTTGGTTATTTTTTTTTTTTCCCTTTGTTGCCTTTGTTTGCCTTACTCTATCAATGCAATCAACATAGCTAAATCAAAGTTACGTGTCATAGTAAATTCACTTGGCACATTTATTTGAGATTTGTGTAATTATGATATAATTAAGGCATGTGTTTAGCATTCTTTAAACCTCAAAATGTGTTTGTTGCCTCACGATGAGTAGCACATGTGAGATTCAGTTCCTCATCTGTAAAATGGGTGCAATCTGTAAAATAAGAGGAAGATACTTCTCTTTTGGCCTACTTACGCTGTGAGCTCTCCAGGGAAGAGTTGAGAAATAGTCAAGGAACAATCACATGATGAGGAATAATCAAAAGCTGAAAAAAAATCATAATCAGGCTGGGATTAATTCTGATTTATTATTTTCTTTGACAAGAAATGCACATTACTTCTCATAGAAGAATTGCTAGTTTATTGAATTCAGAGACAAAAAAAATTCTAATATCCTATCTTTCTTTGATTTCCTTGTAGTTGCTTGTGACAGCCAAGTTTTATTGTCTTACTGTACGATAAACACTACCAAAACATTTTGAAAATTTGTCAGAAAAGTTCTAAGTATACCCAGTTGTGCAATTGATCTTTCTAAACAACTGATTTCTGTCTTTATGTAGTGGTCCCCATGCAACATTAGCACCTGCCAGTAGTAATTGAAGCCTGAGATCCCAAATCAATATTTTCCACAAAATTTAGAACAGAAGTAGCTATTTTCAGTATAAAAATAAACACTCCTGTGTCTGAAAGCCCAGAGATCGCTATTTAAGACAGAGTATATTCTCTAGACAGAGGAAGCACTTAGTTGATTTACTCCCTTTGTATATAATGATCTAAAGAAAAACCTATGTAGTGAAGTCCTGCAGTTAACTGGGTTTGAGAATTTTTTTCATAAAAACTGTTTAATTGAGTCAATAGAAAGCAAGCTGCAAATTTAGCAGTACCTTAGCTTATAAATAATGAAAGCTATTCAAAATATTTGACTACAATAAGTCAAACTTTAATAAAAACAAAGGACAAACAAATTAAACAACAAATTGATTTGTGTTGTGGTATAAGTTTCAATCCAGTGCAAAGGACTTCAAAATGTCACCAGAAAAGTTGAATAATGTAGTTTTAAGTCAATTGAATTTTTTCTTATTTTGTATTCCAGCCCATTCAAAATGTAGTTATTTGAACAGCTTTAATGTCAACACTGGAGCTAGTGGAATTCTCCAAGGACAGGTATCGCCAATCTTTCTTTTTCATCCATTTGGGAGGAAAACACATTAAGTGGCAGAGGTAACCACCTCTTCAGTGTGAATTTTCTTACGCACTCTACATACAATGTGTTTCTCATTCAGTCAGTATGGAGAGTGGGAATCCTCTATTAAATACACGTGTCTGCATTTGAGCTAGGTAACGGACGGTTATTTAACATAGGCAACAAAATCCAAAGTGCACAAACCCATATCGAGAAATCTTTCTGAATCCCATTTCTGACTGTAGCTCAAGCTCAAAGTATATGATTTCCACCTGCAAGGAATGGAGCTCAAATTATTCCCTTCAAATACATCGGTACTCAAATTCAGATTCACTTCTGGTACTTTCTGTGAACCTTACCCAGCAAAGGAGAATCTTTGCCATAACAGAAAGCTTCAATAAACTAGAAACTTTCCCTTTATTCTTTGCTTTCCCTCAACTAGCAGACTTTTTCATGTATAAGAAAATTTCCCTGTTGGCAGAGAGAGGTGTAATGTCCCTGGGACCAGCTGAGGTCGGAATTGCCTTGGCAGATATTTTTTTTTCAACAGGTGGCCAAGAAGGATAACCACTTAATGATGCTGTTTCAGCACTAACTTCTTTGGCAGTCGTCATAAACATTTTCAAGATAGGAAACAGGTGTTCCAACATGCTTCGCTGGGCAGAATGAAGAACAATTCCCTCCCTGGTGTCATTGTACATGATGTATTCAATGATTGCTACTTTCCAATCAAGAACACGTTCACTAATGTAGTAGAGAGCAATCCATCTGGTTTTGTAGTCTGGAATGAGTTGTTGAAATGGAAAGTCATTACTTTTGGGGGGAGGAGGGGAGTATCGTCTGGAAATAAGGCTGGATGAACATGTTTTGCTTAACTTTAAAACCAGCTGAGCCCTGCAAATATGGCTAGAATATTCGAGGGTTTGTTTTTTCCATATAGGGGAAGCAAGTGCAGGTGGGAAGGAAGGAGAAGCTGAAAGATGAAAGGAGAAGAAAGTCTAATTAAAAGGAAAAAAAAATCTGTGAATCAGATTCTTATCCAGTGTGTGTTATTGTTCCAGAGGCAATGAAGTTCTGCTGACTAATGTCAGGTTAGGATTTAGTTGTGTGGATATAAAGCCCGTTTTTAGATTCCTCTTATCATTACTACAGCAGTAATACTAAAAAGTCTGCATTACCCTTACTTGACTGGAAAAACCCAATTCCATCTTCCAAATATAGAAAGAGACTTCAGCATTTTAGCTACTGTCTTGTGACAACTGTTGGCAAACGCGGCACTCCCCAAGGGTGATGACAGCGTACAGTGCAACACCTGCATTACCTAGAAAAGCTCAAAACTGGCTTTTGATGAAGAGAAGGGAGATTGATTTTGTGATGAACGGCATTTAGCACAATGCCATGGTGGTGATCATAGGAAAGAGTCTCAGGAAACAGAACTAATTTTTGTACCTTGAAACCCAGAAAATAACTTTCCAGGATATTAACTTTTACATTCTAGGAGCAGGCCTAACTTTAATGGTGTGGTTTTTGGTTTTTTTTTTTCTTTCTTCTAATAAATGGGTAAAAGTGCACATTCACTTATTTTGCTCAAGAATTGTAGTAGAAAATCAGTACCCCAGCCCTGTGAATTCAACCCAGAGGGTAGTGGATCATATGTCACTATGATTCTATTGTGTTCTATCACATATCTTCATGCCTCTGTGAAATATACCTTTTTGTATAGCAAATCGGGTATCTCACATCTAAAAACTTTCTGTTTGCTTTCTGTTTTTCCATTGCTTTCTTTTGTGCAGATAGATAAAGAGGCAATCCTACAAGAACTATGGAGTTACACCATACAGAAGGAGAAAAAATACAAATTAAAGCAATAATGAGTTATAACAAGCTCACTTAAACAGTCTTTTATTCATTATTAAGAAAATACAAACATTCTTAGATAAGAGATTTAAAAGGACACAGAGCAGTTTCATGTATTGGTTAGTTCAGAAGACCGTAGTGAATACTTGAAGGATATCATCTTAAACTTGTAGCCTGGATCAAAATTGGAGATTTTAAAATTCAGTGCACGATTTCAAGAAAGTAAAAAGAAAGAGAAAAATGGACAGGGGAGATAACATTCATTTTCTTAGCTTAACACTCTCTCCATTCATGGGGAATAAAAAGGACTATTGAAACCTGCTGGGAATTTGGATGCTCTCAACACACCCTTAACCTGAGCGCATCTGGGAATCGTGAGCTCTTACACATTCAAGGATGATTGGAAAATTGTCAAACCATTTTTCTGGCATTTTAGAACTACCCCTCAGAAAGGGAAAACTGACTGAAGGTAAGTAAATTTGCATGAGGAGAAGACTGGATGGGTTATCCCATGGTAGGGTTTATCAGTTTGATGTACTCTACAAAATACATCGCATAGGCTGGCTACCCTCATACCTGTGATTATAGAAATTATTTAGACAGAAGCAAACCAGCAGCCTTCCCTGTGAAATTCCCACTCCAATCATGAATTTTCTGAGAGAGGGGGACACTCCTTGTCTAGCATAGCCTTGACTGATTGTTGTGGTTTAACCTCAGTCAGCAGCAAAACACCACACAGCCGCTCGCTCACTCTCCTGCAGAGAATCAGAAGGGTAAAAGTGAGAAACCTCGTGAGTTGAGATAAGGACAATTGAACAAGTAAGCAAAAGCTGCGTGTGGAAGCAAAGCAAAACAAGGAATTCATTCACTGCTTACCATCGGCAGGCAGGTGTTCAGCCATCTCCAGGGAAGCTGGGCTCCATCACACATAACGGTTACTCAGGAAGACAAATGTCATAACTCCAAACATTCCCCCATCCTGCTTCCCCCAGTTTTATTGCTGAGCATGACATCATACAGTACGGAATATCCCTTTGGTCAGTTGGGGTCAGCTGTTCCAGCTGTGTCCCCTCCCAACTTCTTGTTCACCCCCAGTCTACTCGCTGGTGGGACAGCATAAGAAACAGAAAAGGCCTTGATGTTGTGTAAGCACTGTTCAGAAGTAACTAAAACATTGATGTGTTATCAACACTGTTTCCATCACAAATCCAAAACACAGCACTATTCAAGCTACTATGAAGAAAATTTACTCCATCCCAGCCAAAACCAGTACAATTTCCACCCCTTATTCCACACCATTTACGTCATGCTGAGGTCTCACACCATCCAACACATCCTCATTAACCACCACTCCCCTTCCCATCCTTTGATATATACACAAATATCATTCCCAAACCAAATAAATTCAAGGCAGAAAAAAAAACCCAAACATTAAAGTCAATGGGAAAACTCCCATCAGTAAGTCAGTATTTCCATGTTAGAGAACAGTTTGGAAAGTTGGGTATTCAACAGGCCTGATACTATGAATGAGTCCATGATAGCACTCAGAATGCTCCTTTGATTGAATTCATGGTTAATCCACAACTCAGACATAGTGTGTAGCTTCTGTTCCCCTTATTCAAAAGGTTATTAGAAGAAAAGAATCAGGGAAAGCAACAGGTATGATCAAAGGCATAGAAGAGCTTTCTCATGAGGAACAGTCACATAACGATTCCTCTAGTAGTCTGAAATTCTTCTGCTTAGAAAAGAGGTCATTTAAGGTGGATATAACAGAGGCCACAAAGTCATGAGTGGCATGAAGCAAATGGACAGGGAGTAACATTTCATTGTGTCTTCTGTATAAGAAGACCTAGAGACAATCAAATTAAGCTAGTAAAAGTCCAATTCAAAAGGAGCAAAGGATTTGGTTCTTCACCCAATTGGTTGTAGATCTATGAAACTGCTTGAGAAAGGTTATCTATGGGTGCAAGACAATTTCACTCGTTTAAAGGGAGATTGGACAAGTAGCAGGAAGCTCTATTAGGGATTAATGAATAGGCTAAACAGAGGCAAAGGATGGAAGTGCCATAATTGCGTCCTCTGCTCATACCTGTTCCTATGCATCCATTTTCAGCTGCAGTTGAAGGGAGGACTAAATGTATAGTTTTCTGAACCAGAACAGCCACTTTTTATGTTTTGAGGGGTTTTTCCCACTGAGTTTAGAAACAAGAAGTCTGGTCTTTTAAACCATAATTAATTTATTTATGCCATAGTCAGTGCATACAGAATAAAATAATTAACTCCTGCTTGGTTTGCAAATACCTTCCAGAAATATCACATGTACTTTTTCCTTCCATTTTCATCCAAGTAAACTGTGTTTAGAAGAAGACAAATATTTAGGTTTATTGTTTAGAATTTTATTGTAGAATTAGTTTGGTTAAGTAGAATGTATTTTCTTACACAGATATCGGGATAAGACTTCAGATGAAAGATTTTATCAGAGTTGCAGAGAACAGAGATACTCATGATGTCATTTGCGGCTCTGCAATTTCTTTTCCACAAGCTTGTCAGCCTGCATTAATGCTTGTTTTTGTCAGAATGGAACTTGTTAAATATGGTAGGAAATTTTGGAGGGTGATATGTGCTGCAATTTGTTCTTATCCCATTGCAGTCTGCAGTCAGATTTTGTTGGGGAAGGAAAATGTTGGGATTTTGTTTCTCCCCATTAAGTTAATACAGAAGAATCAAATAAGACTTGCATTGTTCCTTGCAAAATCATAAAAGCATAAATGAGATGTATCAGACAGATCCTATTGTATATTCATGTAGACATCTACAGCTATTCTGGTGCATTGCTAAAAAAAAAAAAAACCTGCATTGTTTACAGTTTTTTTTTTTTTTTATTGATATAAATGAGCAATTGAAACTAAATTACTGAGATGTGTGCTTTCTTCCTATTGCAGTTTGATTCACCCATATGTTCCAAAAAGGAGGTCTTTTCTACTCAGGCCAAAAATCCCACAGAGGAATAATTGATGAGATATGAATCACTTCATTTCTCTGAAAGAAAGGGGATTGTTTTTATACTCTTGCATCTTTTGGTCCTTCCTCACCTTTAATGACATTCACGTGGTGTCACCTATAATTAGTGTCATGAGATACAGGAACAGTTTGAAACAATCAAAGCTTCTTTTTTTTGGAAAAGTACAGAAACTTAGAAGGAGAAAGCCTATAAACATATGGTGTTTAGTCAGGTGCTCTGTAAAATACAACTTTCCTTAGGTGAAGTTGCTGTTAATGCTTTTAATCAAAAGACTACAAAAAGAATATTGTTTGTCCTTTTTTTTCCCCTGCACCCTTTTATTTTATTTTATTTTATTATTATTTTATGAAAAATAAAAGTCCTGCCCACCTTTTGTGATTGCATGTGTGTGTTTTTCACAAAATAAAGGAACAAAGAGGGCGGGGGTGGGGGGTGGGGGGGGGGGGGGGAGGATAAATTATCCTAAAACCAGCCAGTGAAGTGTAAAAAAAAATGATGAGGGCAATGAAGATACAACTCCTTACTGACCAAGGAAAGGAATACCAATGAATTGGTCTCACTCAGTGTCAGGTCCCCAGAGCTCTCATCAGCTTCTCAATATCTTACTTTTGAGATGGCTGAGCAGCAGCATGGACTTGCTGGAAGCAAACTGTAAATTCTATTGAATATAAAAGGAATGTGGGTTTTGGTTTTGGTTTGCACTTAAAAGAAGGTATGTGAGATACATATATACACACACAGATCCATCTCGCTACAGAGATTTCATTGTCATTACTGGGACATCAGTCATTCTCCCCTTCCTTTATTACTAAATTACTACTGAATTCTTCCAAATTTATGCCCCAGAAATCCTGCAGGGTGCCTTCTTACTCTCTAGGTTGGACTGTAAGATTTCAGGTGTCCCTACAATTTCACGGTATAAATTCAATTTACATGAAGCAGGCTCTGAGAAAAAAAAAATAAATAAATCCCAAGAAACAGACAAAAAGTGAGAGTGCCATTCTTTCCCAGATTGATTCAGGTGAACTTAGGCTTCTGTATGCAATGCCTACATTTGTGTTAGATGTCCAAGCTTCCATTAGACTTCTTGGCAATTTGGTTCAAACGTATATATATAGCGCTATATAAAAGTCTGTAGATTATTCAAGGCATCTCCATGCGGTTGGCAACTGTGACAAATTGTGTGCAAGAGACCCAGACCCTTCTGGAGACACAGCTGTAGGTGAGGGAGGATAGCTTAAAGTGTGTGAGATGTTCCTGGGTACATACCTGGGCTATGGAATCAACCCTGTAGTCAATATAGCCAACGGAGCACAGACTGCAATTCAACTTACCCAAATTAAATGCCTACTGCCTGGTCAGCTGAAAGATGGGCTCCAGTTACTAGGTCTCTATTGACTATAGTGAGACCGTGCAGTCCTAGACAGAGTATGTAGAATTGTATACACCAATGCCAAAATTCAGTTATCTGAAAACAGATCCAATTGTAGAGGTGTAATTCAGCTGCTGAAATATAGGGGTCTAATGCTATGTGAAACGTCCTTGCGTTACCTCCTCTGCCTTTAGGTATTGACCTGCAGGTCAGTGTCTCCAGTGTCCATGCCCAGGTGCTGGCAGGGGGGCTCTGCAGAGGTGGCTTCTGTGGGAAGAGGCCAGGGGCTGCCCCGTGACGGGGACAGCTCTTTCCAGGTTCCACCATCCCCACCACAGGACACAGTTCAAGCCAAAACTATGCTTTTCCCCCAGTCTGGATCTGTTCGATATCTGGAAGCACCCTGCTCTATTAAAATGTCCAATTTCAGCACTCAAGTTCCTCAGAGGCTTAAAATCCCACTTCCACCTGCAGGTGTCTCGACCCTGCCATTTTCCTCTTAAATACGTGATTTAAAAGCTGTTTTCGAAAGAAATATACTAATCTATAATTTTCAATAATAATATAAATACTAACAAGAAGCATAAAATGCATCAGAAGCTGCCAATTTATTCTGAAAGAAGGAAAGGGAGATGTAGTATCCTGTGGCAAGATGACATCCTGATGCTTAAAACATTCAGACAATCTTTTTAAACTGCTGCCTCTCTGGGATAAGATTTGCTTTATTTTTGTTGTGTAATAGCTGACTTATCAGGGCTTCATATCCAGGTGGATCTTTAGCCACAGGTAATATACAAGTAATAAACAATTTCTTTCTCTCTCCATCCTTATTTTATTTCCTTTTTATTTCCTTTTTACCATTTTTATTTTTTTTCACAGTAGATGGGTTTTCATCGACTCTCTGAAATAATTGACATCTAGAAGTCCCACGTTGTTAATCACCTGTTTCCAAATGTGTATCTTCCTCGGTCTCTTTTTCTTAATTGAGAATTTACCCTCTAACAGAGCTTTCAACATTTACTTAGAATTTGGTTTGCCTGTCAGAACAGGAGAGAAGAAAATCTCATCCGATTTTAGACTGTGTCTCGGTGTTTTGAGCAAGTGGAAGGGGGAGCAGGGCGCCGTTGATGCCGGCACACACAGCAGTGCTGGGAGGTTACCAAGCAACGAGACGGAGATGTGTCACAGGGGCAAGGGAGATGGGGAAGATGAACAAAAGTGTGGACAAAGGATTCGAGAAGATGAAGGGAGGCACTACGATTGCCTGACCCCTTCCTTATTTCTTATCTTGAGTCACAATGGTATCCGTAAATACAGGCTGTGTAAAGCATCTCAATTTGTTTACACGGGCCCTTGGAGGCAGAAGGGATGGAGAAAGTCTGGTGTGTGACCTAATCATCAAAGGATTATCCTGTCAGTAGTCCACTGCATAAGAAAAAGGGGAAAAAGTGTGCATCTGAACATAAAAAGCTCTTGTTTTTCACTGGGCAAGAAGGAGTCACAGTACAAACAAATCCTGTTGCAATATGCATACAGGCAAAAAAATATTAGTCAGACGTGACTTCAAAAAAGTTCACACAGCATAGAACAGCTTAAATTTGGAAGTTAGATTTTCTTGGGTTTGTGAATTTCTTAAAATATGTTCTTGCACCAATTTCCCATACCTTTCTCTCCATACAAATCATTTAAATGACATCAGCCTTCTTAAAAATGAGAGAGACAAGGAAAAGTTGGCACGTAGAATCCTTATCTGCCTACCTTAATTTTTTGTAAGGAAATTTATGTCTATCAGGCCTTTTAATGCATATTTTAGTCCCTTGTTAGGTTTCCAAGTTTGAATGAACTGGCATAACAGTACATGCTTAAGGAACCGTACTTGCACTTTTTATAGTAGTAGGGCAAGATAAAGTGTCAACACCTGTATTCAGCTCCTCCTACTCCTGGAGCCAACTTCAACAATCCCTTGATAAATGTAAGGAACCTGATCTTATGTTTCCCTAAAATGAAAAGTCTCCTTATAGGCGTCCTAAACATGTAAGAAATATGGAACAAGTGTATTTCATGACATTATTAACACAGTTTAAATTCATGGGATTTAATCGTCTCTTCTTGGATATGAATTGTCAGAGTTACAGTGTCAATTCTAAAAATTAACTTAAAAAAATCTGCATAAGTATTTTGTGTTGCCAGATATTGTCCTAAAATATTTATTCTGGAAATTATAGCATATATGTAATGGTAAATGTAAAATATTCTGAAAGACCTTGAAGCTCATATTTTTTTTTTTCCTATCATGCTTTTTTTTTCACTTTTTGTCACTATCTTTCCACAACACTGTGGGAAATTGAGAACTGATTTTTAAGCCTTTGACAACAATGATCCAGCAATTCATGTGAACAAGTCAATTTTTTTTCTAGGTCATTACGGCAGAGTGATGTTTTTAGACCCTGGGGTTCAGGAATAAATAGCGATTGCTTTCTCCTTGGAAAAATAAAGCTAAAAAAGGACAATGACCATTTGAAGGTCCTTTTTTCCTCAGTAGTCCTCTCTTAGAGGAATATAAAAGTTTAAGCAAAGAAAGAACTCCAAGTGTTGCTAAGTCAATGTCTGAAACATGACTAACATACAAAGAACAGGATTCCTTGTCATTCAAGGTACCATTTCAAAGTGTTTCCCCAAGGTTAGCTTGAGGGTGAGCTGCACCAGCAGGAGACTCCATCATGTTGTGGTCTCAGCACTTTTCCGCTATACCGTAGTGGAAATTCATGTCACACATTATTCATTATAGACCTCGGGGACTCCCAGACCTGCCAGTTGAGAGGTGTGTCACCTGCACTTACAAGCTACAGAAACATGGCCTTATCTCTTGGCCCTTATAAACTCAATTTCTGTGCAACCTTTTATACCTAACAAGTTGCCATGTGATGACCCTCTGTTAAGCTTTCACAAAATTTCCTACAGAGCAGAGCACAAACATGTATTGCTATCTTTTTACATATATCCCTCAGTAGCTGGTAGAAATTTTACTAAAGTTAAAAATGTGATATAAACCAAAGAAAATACTTTTTTTTTAATTAGTAATTATGCATCAGGTTCATTTTCTTTTTCCCCGTTTGCCACCAGAATGCCATGCAGACTGTGCGATGCCCTATTTCAGGCTGCAATGCCTATTCATTTACCGGAATGGATGTATACATTACAGCCATGCATATGGCCATCAAGATAATCAGTGTAGAAAGAAAAGTTACAGATTGTATCTGCCAGTGAAACAACCTCCTACCACCCTAATTAAAAAAATAAATAAATAAAGTAAATCCACAACTCAGTTACCTCTGAGTAAGTCATAGGCTGATATTTGTTCTCAAACAAGATGATCATTAAGGCAATTTATGTTACTTAAGAAAACATATCTTTCTAAGTTGAACTAACAGGAAAACAAACTGATTGAGTAAAACCTGTGGGTGTGAAAGAGAAAATTGTAAACTGGGACACCAGACTGGGCGCAGAAAGGCAGTTATCTGGAGAAGCTGTAGATACAACAGGTATTCTCCCTGGACGTACCTTAGGAAGGGTATTGCTAGGAGAGCGGAGTTATCGGAAACATTCTTTCTGTTTTCTAGAATGTGGACGCAAATTCAAATGCTGTAAGTCATTCAAATTTAATAATGCCCTGAATGTAGGACTGGCAGTGAGGGACTACTGTATTATATACCAAACTCTATCTTTTTAGAAAGAGGACACAGCAGGGGACGGAGGAAACAGATGATCCCACATCTGCCTGTTGTGGAGCTATTTTTGTAAAGGTTGCAAGATTACAGCTCTGATTATTGTCAGAGACGCAAAGATCTGGCTAAGTCTTTTTAACGAAATTGCTCTCCTTAGAATATACTACTCTGTCCTAACCAAAGCACTTCATGACGAAATGTCAACTGAATTTTAATCAGAAAAGATTTTTTGTGTTCAGGTTAAAATTCCCAGTGAGAGAAAACCTACTTTATAGTACTCAATATGCTGATGATTAGGCCCTCTGTGATCTCTGCAGTTGAAGGAAACCTTGATACTCTGTCCCGGTCTAACAATTTCCCTGTTACTAGTGAATATTTTAACCATGGGCTAACCACATCACAGGCTCCTAGTTCCTTCCTCCCCAGGGCCACATATGAAGTATTTCATAGAATCATAGAATGGTTTGGGTTGGAAGGGACCTTGAAGATCATTTAGTTCCAACCCCCCCACAATGGGCAGGGACACCTTCCACTAGACCAAGTCGCTCAAAGCCCCATCCAGCCTGGCCTTTCCAAAGACGATTTTTCCAACATGAGGTGAAAGAGCAAAACTCTTCTCCCCAAAATGCCGAACGGTTTCCCAGACAGCTCTTACAAACTGCAAGTCAACAAGAGAAACTGGGAAACTGCCATTTCCAATTCCTGTGCCCCCAGATCAGCACCAGCCAGTGCCGTGCTGGACAACACTTTTAGGCAAGTCTCGCATCAAATCAGGAGCGCACAAGGGTAAAAGAGCCACATCTTTGAAAAGTGGTACAAGACGGTGTTTCATTCTTATCATCTGGGGTATATTCCTCCGTAAATGGAACAGGCCTTGATTTCACAGTTAATCTCCACTGACCTTATTAGGCTGCAATAACTATATAACGTCTGAAGTCACAACTCCTGCCTGTATTTTGTTCCAGTAATTCAATTACGACGCATGTGGAGCAGCCGTGTAACACCAGCGTTGTGTATCTAGGCCACTTGAAATATAAATGGACCCTATTAAAGAGTGGAGGCATTTAGATATAAATAACCGAGGAGTGCAATCAGCTTCAGAACATCAGCTTTAAAAAAGCAAGCTTGTCGTTTGCTTACAAATGCCTGTTTCCCATTTGCACCGGTTATTTCTGTAAGTTTGTTCTTCTGTTTTAAAAAAGTGCTTTAACCCCAGTTTGAAGTGAAACTTGCTGGTGTCAGCTGTTGCTGCGGGTAAGGAGGGGAATCTCATTTCAGGTAAACTGGGTCAGTTCCCTTCTTTGTCATTATGAATAATTTCATTGCTGCAGTTTAAAAAAAGTTATGTAAGTTGTCTGGATCATGGAGATACGCAATTCACATAGCAGCAAATGGCTAGAAGATGTGTGGGGTTTCACCTATACATGATGTGAAACAATTCTTTTAGACATACTGTATGTAGTAAGTAAAATCAGTTCTACAAACATGGAAGAAGTTCATACCCTTATCTAAAGTAAGTGAACTATTCCCACATTTATGTATAAAAAATATAGCCCTTTTCATTGATAAAACACTTTTTTGTTTTATCCACTGAGTTTATTTGAATTGTTCCATGGGACAGCATAATTCCTTAGATAATTCATGTTAAAACCGCATTAAAATATTGTATAATTTAACACAGACAGAATCTGTTGTGAACCTTGTGAGTCAGTGTATCACTAGTACTTTTACAGTCTTTGAGGGCGATTCCGCTGCCCAGCCGGGAGGGTTTGTTTGAAGCAGGGGACAGCTATGTATTTTCCAAGTTTCTTTTCCAAATTTCTGGGGCCTTTTCTTGGTGGCTTTTTTTTTTTTTTTTTCTTGAAAATATATTATGTATGAACCCCAGGAGGTGGAAAGAGAAGGAACAGTAGGACTCACAAATAACTTGAGTTCCCTTTGGAACAGTTGTTCCATAGGGCTTTAAGATACCAAAACAGTTATGCATTGTCTTTGAGTTCCTAAGTTATCCTACTAAAATCTATGTTCTGTTATGGGCATGCAAGCAAAAACTCTCCCAGAGAACCTAAAAAATTTTATTTTGAAATGCAGTCAATCATAAGAGATTTCAATCTTATAAAAAACATTTATATTCATCAGATATAGAAAATAGATGTAAGAATTTCTACCACTGATAAATATTTTCTTCTTTCTTTCTTGGAAAAAAACACATTACCTTTGGCCACTGCAATGTAACAGAGGGATCAGCTTCTGTCCTGGTTTGAGCTTCAAACAAAGAGGAGACAGATTTTCTGAACTTAAGGAACTACATCAGGATTCAAGTGATTCAAATTTATTCTTTGGCTCGGATATAGACTTCAAAAGCACCCTTAGCTAATTACTTTTGGCTAAACTGGCTCCAGTGCTTATATGAATAGGACTGCACAATAAGAATCCTGTCACTTATGTGAATAAGGTTATTTGTGAATTATTCATATCGAGTGTACTGAAACAATTTGTCATTTTCCTGGAAGGAAATTAATTATCTTTTTTTTTTTTTTTTTTTTTAAGGAGGGACTCAGTGCCTCACAGTCTGATCCAGTTCCTGTTCTTTTAGCTCTTACATTAGAACAAGGTTCTCATTTTTATTATTTAGAAATTAACCTAAAGACCTCTTGGAACCATATTTTCTTCTCCCTCATTACTACATCTGTCTTTTTAATATATTATGGAGGGTTATGTCTAGTGCGGTTTGCAAGTTGTGGTCTCAAGATGCAATGCTTTCAGCAATTCCTTCAGGAGACTCTGCTGCAGTTTAATGCACTGCATTTATTCATAGCAACATTTCCTAAATATTGACATACTGCCATCATGCATATAACATTACACTAAGTTTAAAATAAGACATGGTGGAACAATCAGCTTACTTCCTCTTCCTGGTAGCCTTTATATATGTGTCAATTCATTATCCTCTTGGTCAACAAAAAGTTTAAAGAGTGACTGGCTTTTTTTTTTTTCTCCTTCAGGGTTAAGAGCTTTAACACCTTCACTCCTCAGAGCAGAAACTACCTAACCTCAATGAACAGTCTTATTAACAGTTTCTAACTTGGACTAGCTGTGTAACAGGATCTTCCAAACAAGCTTTTTAGTCCAAAACAGACATCAGTTCTTTGACTGTTCCCCTAGATGTCCTCACAGGCTATCCAAAGTCACTCAGAGACCTGCGGATGCCCAGTAAACCTTAAATCTTCTCAACACTATGATTACACTGCTGCTGCACCCTGTCCCACCAGGCATTGTTGCTAAGGCTAACTTTTCACTAAGCCCTACAGACTCCAACCCTGTTATATAAAATGGAAACAGTGTGAAAGACAAAATCTGATCCATTGTACATGGCCAGATGATGGGACAAGGTTGGTGTCTAGAAAGAAGTCATGGGAAGGTGGTTCAAACCTAACTAAATTAATTGGAGATTTAATTGATGAAAGAAACATATATAGCGAGTAGGATTGTGAAAGACGGATGGGGTTTCATGTGCTTTATGCAGTGCGTTATACTGTGCTGTCCCAAACATTCAAATGAGCTCATGTAAAGCTGACTTATCTGTCTCTCCTGTACAGTGCTCTGTACAATGCAGAGTAGGTACACCAAGAATATTAAAAGGTGAGATGGACACTTGGCTCTGCGTCAGGAGGAGCTAGAACCTTGAAAGAAAGGGTCAAGGTAAAAGATGGGTAAGAAAAAAACAGAATGGGTGGTGGACTAAAAGGAAATGTTGATAAATACATTAGGCTCTTCTATTCATAATTAGCTTGAATGAAATCTGCATAATTACAAGTCTTTGAATAGGAATGCTCAAGGGGAAAAAGTGGAGGCTGCTCTGCCCCTTCAGCGGATACTCATCAACAAAAAAAGATAAATGAGTCCTTGACTGTTGCTGGGATCTCTCAGCAATAGCAATCTCTCATGGTACTTCTTTAGTAATAATTTGCCCTTCTGACTTTGCCGTCCCTTTCCACTATGGTGAAGTCCTGTTCATTTTCAAGCCATAGCTTGACTAATTTCTAGAAGAGAAATATTGCCCACATCTTGGGATTATGACTTGAGCTGAAAATATTTTGTTCGTCTCAGTAAGTCTCTCATAAGAAATTGAACCCAGTCCTTTTGATGACCGAATGGCACTAAGTTATACGCTAACATTAAAGTGCCCTAGGAAACTTCCAGAGAAGGTATCAAGGACTTGCATCCCACCTTATGCTTTGCCACATTTGACAATGAAGCAGCATAAATAGGTGTCAACAGGATTGCTGCCCCCCACCCAAACCCTCTATTACTGTAATATCCTATTAAGATCTTGTTATTCATTACCTATGGTTTCATTAGCACACTTACTGTCCATGGAAACCATTACATCAGGCTGCATCTGAGGATATATTAAAAGCTGCTTCTGAAACTCTACAGCACTTAACGGCTTTCTCAGAGTTAGTAGAATGGATGATTCATGTTCTATCCCTTGCCTTTAAGGATGATGGACCTACTCCAATTTGGGAGTAGGAAGGAGTGAAGCAGACAGCATAATGATGTACAAACACCCAGGGTTCCTAGACGTACCTAGGGATGTAACTGTCTGAGTTTGGGAAACAGCAAAACAGGAGCACTGAAGTGTTATCTCATGGGTAATGCTGGGAGGCTGCAACCGCACTAAACTCAGACTAAGGAATGCATTTTCCATTTTCTAAATTGTCATGTTCCCAAATGGGCTCTTAGAGATGCTTTGCAATCTTAAAAAAAAAAAAAAAAAAGTAAAACAGATTCATAGGGCTTCAAAGGTCAATTACATTAAAAAATGCTGAATCCTTTCACATTAATGTCCTAATTGTTTTTATTCCAGGAGTTTTCACTCAGATGTCAAATTCAATCTCTCTTTCTCTTCTCCTGGGTCATGGATGCTTAATATTCCTTACTGACACATAATGAACCTTTTTATTTCTCTTTAATAGGTAGCTTCTTTAAAATTAGTCTCTTTAAATGATTAGTTCAATCTATAGTTCAGCGGTTGGATGTCAAGGGGTGGGTTTTTTTGGTTTTGGGTTGTGGGCTTTTTTATGTTTCTATTAGGTCTCTGTTATTACCAGTTACTCTTAGGAAGAAATTAGATCGGGCAGTAGCACTCAGAGGTCAGCAAGCACCACCAACCCAAAAGTGCTGGGAAAATGAAATGTCAAAATCACTGATGTGTAGAATTTTGCCCATCTCTTCTTTTGAGAATCTCTTTTCCTTTCTCTAATATAAAATAAGAATCCCCAATGCCTGATGAGTATTTATCTGGAAAAAAATATTTTCTTCTTAGAGTTTTGAGCTGTGGACTACCAGAGATGTTAAACTACCAGAGTGAAAAATGAAGCACCTGGAGACAAAATAGATATTCCCAAGTGTTTCAAAGAAGGACTGTGACGCCTGCACTAGTATAGTTTTTTAGCATTCTCAAGGGAAAAGGCAGCTGTGGTAAATACTGTACTGAAAGCATCTGGACAACTTCAGATCTGAAAACTCTTATTCCCTCCCAGATATTTTCTGCTGCTCAGCATTAGCTATTCTCCACCCTCCTCCTTCTTTTGCCAATCATACACACATCAAAAAGATGAAAGCAGCAGGAAGAGGGGACAAAGGAAAGAACGGCAGAGAGAAATGTGATGCTCTGAAAATAATTCACAAAGGAATGAAATTAGGATAGCTGTATTCACCAGTAATGGTCACCATGGACATTTATCCTCTTAGCACCTTTTAATGTCAGGTTTGTCTTTATGTTGCTTGGGTCAGGACATCCTCCAGACTCGTTTTCTGTTAAGCCTTCTCTGCTTGGTACTGCATCCTTAGGTCTCATTGTGTTCTTCTCAGCATTCACCTGGGATATAAGCAGCTCACCATGTTATTGTACATTCGTTTTTACTGTGAAAACAGAACAGGCTCCTACTCCAAATACCCCAAATGTTGGAACAGGCAGGTACTACTAATTAAGAGAAAATATCTTAAAAAGTGTCAGGCTAGAGTGTCTTAAAATGCCAACTCAAGAGACTCAAAGAGCATCTGTTACCAGCTGAGGGTTGTTTACTGAGCTATGTGGAATGAGCTGCTGGATGTGGTACATGTGGGCTCTGTCTGGCTACTCCCATCAGGGTCTTTCATGTCAGATTCAGTAACAGCTTGATTGTCCCACGAGTGGGAGTTATCACGGTGCTTTGCCTTTACTTAGCCCAGCTCCCACTGAAGTCAGTAGCAAACCTGCTCAACTAACTGCAGAAATTTGGTCAACGTAGATGCACACTGCAAAATTCTTAATCAACTCAGAGAAATCCTGTTTCTGGTTTCTCCATTTCTTATCTTTTTCAGCAGTCTCATCACTGAAGCTAAGAAAGATGTGAGGTACCCAAAAGCCACTAAATCTTGCTAACCTCTTAAACATGATTTCACTGTTCAAGAAAGCATCACTGGAGTAAATAATATCTTCAGCAAATAAAGAAGGAAACAGAGACAGCATTTTCTGTGAATAGTGAAGGGATTTAGATACCACAGAGGAGAAAAAACAAAACAAAACAAAACAAAAAAAAAAAACAACACAAAACAAACAAAGAAAGTGCTTCCAAATCAGTAAGTTAATACCTTTAGAAGAGTTTGTGCATTGTCTTGAAGGTTTGTCAGGCTTATCCAAGTGTGTAGGTTGCTGCAAGTGAGTGAGCACCTGCTGCATTGATCACTGGCAACAATCAGCTGTTGAACGATTAGTCTAAGAGAAGTCCCTACGACTCACAACCCTATTCTCTATTCCTGTCTGTTAGACTGGATGACACATGGATGACACACTGGATGACATGGCTATCAGGAATCCTAGACCCTGGAGGTAAGAGAGAGTCTGGAGAAAGGAAGACTTTCCCTTGGTCAAGGACAATCGGGTTAGAGATCATTTAGGCAAAATGGACAGCCACAAGTCCACGGGCCCTGATGGGATGCATCCATGAGTGCTGATGGAGCTAGCAGATGTTATTGCGAAGCCACTCTCCATCATCTTTGAAAGGTCATGGAGAACAGGAGAGGTGCCTGAAGACTGGAGGAAGGCTGACATCACTCTGATCTTCAAAAAAGACAAGAAGGAGGACCCAGGGAACTACAGACCAGTTAGTCTCTCCTCTGTCCCTGGGAAGGTAATGGAGTGACTCATTCTGGATGTCATCTCCAAACACGTTGAGGAACAGGAAGTTACTGGAAGGGGTCAACATGGATTTACCAAGGGTAGATCGTGCTTGACCAATCTGATAGCTTTCTATGATGTTCTAACTGGTTGGCTGGATGAGGGGAGAGTCGTAGATGTCATCTACCTTGACTTTAACAAGGCTTTTGACACTGTCTCCCATGACATCCTCATTAGGAAGCTGAGGAAGTATGGGCTAGATGAGGTGACAGTGAGGTGGATTGAGAGTTGGCTGCAGAACAGAACTCAGAGGGTTGTGATGAGCGGCACAGAGTCTAGTTGGAGGCCTGTAACCAGTGGTGTCCCCCAGGGGTCAATACTCGGTCCAATTTTGTTCAATATATTCATTAATGACCTGGATGAGGGGACAGAGTGTATCCTCAGCAAGTTTGCTGATGATACCAAGCTGGGTGGGGTGGCTGACACCCCAGAGGGCCGTGCTGCCATCCAGCATGACCTGGACAGGCTGGAGAGCTGGGCAGAGAAGAACCTAATGAGGTTCAACAAAAGCAAGTGCAAGGTCCTGCACCTGGGGAGGAAGAATGCTAGGCACCAGTATAGGCTAGGGGCGGACCTGCTGGGAAGTAGCTCAGAGGAGAAGGATCTGGGGGTTGTGGTAGACAGTAAATTATCCATGGCCCAGCAATGTGCCCTTGTTGCCAAAAAGGCCAATGGAATCCTGGGCTGCATAGGGAAGAGTGTGGCCAGGAGGTCGAGGGAGGTCATTCTCCCCCTCTACTCTGCACTGGTGAGGCCACAACTGGAATACTGTGTCCAGTTTTGGGCTCCCCAGTTCAAGAGGGACAGGGAACTGCTGGAGCAAGTCCAGCGAAGGGTAACTAAGATGATAAAGGGCTTGGAGCATCTCCCTTATGAGGAAAGGCTGAGAGAGCTGGGATTCTTTAGCCTGGAGAAGAGAAGGCTGAGGGGAGACCTTATTAATGCTTACAAGTATCTAAAGGGTGGGTTGAAGGAGAATGGAGCCAGGCTCTTTTCAATGGTTCCAAGTGACAGGACGAGGGGTAATGGGCACAAGTTAGAACACAGGAAGTTCCATTCAAATACATGGAAAAACTTCTTTACGGTGAGGGTGACAGAACACTGGCACAGGCTGCCCAGGGAGGTTGTGGAGTCCCCTTCTCTGGAGATTTTCAAGACCCGCCTGGATGCAGTCCTGAGTAATGTGCTCTAGGCAATCCTGCTTTAGCAGGGGAGTTGGACTAGATGATCTCTAGAGGTCCCTTCCAACTCTGAAAATTCTGTGATTCTGTAATTCAAAAAGGACAAAAAGGAGGACCCAGGAAACTACAGGGCTGTCAGCCTGACCTCCATCCCTGGAAAGATGATGGAGCAGCTCATTCTGGGTGTCATCTCTAAGCATGCAGAGGAAAAGAAGGTTATTGGGAGTGGACAACATGCATTCATCAAGGGGAAATCATGCTTGACCAATGTGATAGCCTTCTATGATAACATGACTGGCTGGATAGATGAGGGAAGAGCAGTGGACATTGTCTACCTGACTTCAGCAAAGCTTTTGACACTGTCTCCCACAACATCTTCATAAGTAAGCCTAGGAAGTGTGGGTTAGATGAGTGGACAGTGAGGTGGATTGAGAACTGGCTGAACGGCAGAGCTCAGAGGGTTGTGATCAGCAGTGAAGAGTCCAGTTAGAGGCCTGTAACTAGCGGTGTTCCCCAGGGGTCAGTACTGTCTTGTTCAACATATTCATCAATGACCTGGATGAGGGGATAGAGTGTACCCTCAGCAAGTTTGCTGATGACACAAAGCTGGGAGGGGTGGCTCACACACCAGAAGGCTGGGCCACCATTCAGCGAGACCTGGACAGGCTGGAGAGTTGGGCGGAGAGGAACGTAATGAAGTTCAACAAGGGAAAGTGTAGGGTCCTGCACCTGGGGAAGAATAACCCCATGCAACAATACAGGTTAGCAGTTGACCTGCTGGAAAGGAGCTCTGCAGAGAAGGACTGAGAGTCCTGGTAGACAAGAAGTGGACCATAAGGCAGCAATGAGCCCTTGGGGCCAAGAGGACCAATGGTATCCTGGGATACATTAATAAGAGAGTGGCCAGCAGATCAAAGGAGGTCATCCTCCCCCTCTACTCTGCCCTGGTGAGGTCACATCTGGAGTCGTGTGTCCAGTTCTGGGCTCCACAGTTCAAGAAAGACAAGCAACGGCTGGAGAGAGTCCAGTGGAGGGTGACAAAGGTGATCAAGGGAATGGGGCACCTCTCTGGTGAGGAAAGGCTGAGAGCCCTGGGGCTGTTTAGCCTGGAGAAGAGAAGACTGAGAGGGGATCTCATCAATGCTTATCAATATCTGAAGGGCAGGTGTTAAGAGGATGGGGCCAGACTCTTTTCGGTGGTGCCCAGCGACAGGACAAGGGGTAACAGGCACAAAGCAGAACACAGGAAATTCCATTTGAACATGAGGAAAAACTTCTTTACTTTGTGGGTGCCAGAGCACTGGCACAGGCTGCCCAGAGAGGTTGTGGGCGTCTCCCACACTGGAGACATTCACAACCCACCTGGATGCATTACTATGCAACCTGCTGTAGGTGACCCTGCTTTGGCAGGGGGGTTAGACTAGATGATCTCTGAAGGTCCCTTCCAACCCCTACCATTTTGTGATTCTGTGACACAATTATGGCATGCTGAAAGTGGAAGGGGGACCTTCCCTGTGCTGCTCAGTTCTTGCAGATAGAAATGAACAAAGTTGCCCTCCAGCACAGATTCCTGCTGCCTATTCAACATGCCATATTTTTCAAGAAAATGTCAAGATTGGTGACCACTTGTAGTTAATACCTCTACAATTTAGGAAAGTATTTTCTTTCTCCTTCAGAAAGAAACTGTACTTGCTGCAGTGATTTCAAGAGTTTCTCTGCTCTTCTTTTCTGCATTTACAATGTGCTTAAGAAGATATTGAAGGGCAAGAAAGCTGAGTATCTTGATATTGGCTGTTTTCAAATTAACAGAAACATGACACATGATTGAAGAGTGACAGCATTATCTGGAGCCAAGTCTTATGTGTGCAAGCACATCCTGCCCAGGACTGGATGTGCACATCAGCTAATACACTTGACTGGCCATGCTCCTTCTTTCTCTCTCGCAGCCATCAAGGCAGTAAGCTGAGAAAACTGGAGACTATATACAATGAAATGTGCCGCTTTGCATACAATATGAATTTTTATTGTCTTATTTCTGTAAATTCCCTGCCATCAGATCCTTCATTTCCTCACCCTTCCTCCCACTTTCCTTCTTCTGTAAGTTTCTGCTCCTCTGAAAGCTTCTGTCATCATTAGGAAACATCAGTAGTCAGTCAGGAGAGTCATGGGGTGAAAACCCTCTACCTGGCCCAGGCTGGGCTTGAAATACAGGCACAAGCACAGCTGGCAGGGCTGCTCATCCTCCCCACTCAGTGGCAGGGACCTTACTTAGGGTAAAGAAAGAGAATGAGATCTTGCAAAAGCATCAGTACGCCGAGCTAGCTATTTTGCTGTCCTGTTTTGAGCAGTACGACAAGAAGGCAGTACTGTTTCTATGACACTTTTCAAAATATTTCAGTATTAAATATTAAGCTCTACAGATCAGATCCAAAGCCACTAAATAGCACACAGTCAGAGAAAGAAAAGGCCTTTTAAATGTCCTGGCCCATCACTTTTTCAATACAGAATTGCTCCTTGGATTTTATCCAGTCTAATCTTAATTGTCCCAGCACTTCCCTTCGGAGGCTGTTCTCCTGCCAAAGACGTTCAGGCAGATGGCATTAGCAAGGCAGGGAAAAAGGGGCAGTTCCTGTTTTGCGTTCCTCCAAAGATACATTGAGGCGCTTTCTTGATATTTGTCCATGATATTTGATTATTCTGCTGTTAAAATGTAAGACATTTTAGTGAAACCATCCTCATGTCTTAGCTCTCACCTTACACCCCATCAACTCCTGATCACACATTCACTTGATGGCAATCAGACAAGAGGTATTTTGAAATTATGAATTCTGCCATGGGGTTGTGTTACATGTGTTCCAATATATATTGTTATGTATTACAATGTATATATGTATTATAATGTATAATGTATTATTTTTGCATTATATTGTATCATATGTATTATATTATTGTGAATTTATGTAACTGTAATGTAGAGCATGCATTATAATCTATTATATTTATTACAGAATGCATTATAAAATGTGTTAAAATATGTGGATTTGCATATTATTTGAAATATAGCACAGGCAAAAACCTATAAATAAAAGCAGGGGTTTTTTTTTCTTCCCAAGATCTTAATTCTGACTCGTTTAAATCAATGGAAGTTTTGCCATATCCTTCAGCAAGACCAAGTTAGTCCCATGGCAGGGGAAACACTATATCCTTGTTCTAGGAAAGCCCACAGCTTAAGCTTCCACCTTAATCTCAGTGAAGGTCTTTTTCCATGTACAAACCCATTCTTGCTCAGGATGTTTGCAGCCTGGGAACAAATTCACAGCAAATTGGTTTAAAATGGTATGTTAACATACACAGTAATAGAAGCAACAAACTGAGTGAAGACTAAGGTTCCTGACCTGTAACAACTATAGGAAAGCACCTAATGTCATTTGTGCCCTGAGCAGAAATATTAGCATGGATGTCTGTACTTCATGATGGTCAGACACAAGCAATCTGTATGTGACTCAAAAGCCCCATGTCCAAAGTCTTATGATATTGTCCCAGACACGGCACTACTGGCTTTTTCATACTGACTTTTCCTGTTGAGACCTGTCTGCACCTGACCATGTCTATAGCATGCTCTCCATCTGTATTTAGGCAGTTACATTACTATTTTGACCATCAGGTTACCTGTATTGCTCACTGAGATGGTGTTGGAAAACTATTTGTGAATCGGGCCATGCTCACCTATGGCCTTAGAATACAAGATGAAACCTGAGTGTTTGTGGTCAGTCAGATCAAACTGCAATGTCTCTTCATTGTATCATTCATCACAGTTCTTTGTATTGTGATATGTCACATTTTTTAAGGTGAAAATTGTAGCATTTTTACCAGCACTTTTTTTACAATGCCCACACATTTATTTACTTTTGGAATTATCTCCTGTGACATTTTTGGCTACTTACAATGGCAAATCAGACCAAGTCAAATGAAACTGGGCTAGAGAATTTTCCATTTCATTTTGCATCATATTTATTTATATTTTATTTTATTTATTCACTGTATGCAATAGAAGTGGAGCATTGTAAATATAGTGGAACACGTGGCTTTTTACGTGCATTGTGAAATCCACAAAATCCTATATTCTAAATAGAGAGATAATATTATAATTACTTGCATTTTTCCCCTGAGTGCACTGTATAGGTATTAGCCCATAAGATTTTCCTTATTTTAAAAGACTTATTTCAGTTCCTTTCTAATATTAGCTATTTTTGTTGGTTTGATTCTTTGTTTGTCTTTTGTTAGAGGGTAAACTAATTTGTGAAAAAGAAATGGAAGCATTTATTCTCAAATTCATTGATATATTCAACATTGCTAATGCACTGTTTTTTCCATGCCCAGCTCTAAAATCTAAGCCAGAAAAAAAAAAAAAAAAACCAAAACCAAAAAAAAACAGAGAAAGCCTTTTACATGAACAGCAAGCTCAAATCTTAATTACCTGTAGACATCCAGAGGTAGTTTCAGACATTCACGTGGGTGAAGAGGGGTTGTTCATGTCACCTTCCTGTAATTAAATGAAGACTGGAGTGGAAACCATCGACACAAGGCGAATGAAACCGATCTTGAAGAGGGCACTGTTATAAAGAATCAGTGAAGTATGCACCACTAGGCTTTGACCTTCATACAGCAGGAGGCAATGAAACAAAATTCTTTGATTTAAGAGAGAGTTTTAAAAAGTGAATTAGATATAGTTTATGAATCACAGAGGGCCAGGATTGCAGCTAGCGCTGCATGGGTGTGCGAGAATATAAGAGAAGATTGTAAGGAGCCTTCCCTCTCCTTTGCCTCACTCTTGGTCCTTGGACTTTGTGGATGTGAAGGCTCGAGTAGAGATAAAGGACTGGAAACCCGAAGGAGTGTAGAAAAGGGTAATAGCCCTTTCATTTTCTGGGCTAGCTGACTGAGCAAGGTCAGTGGGGAGACGTCACAGTGGATGGGAAAGAGGAACATATCCCCTTTACTTTAAATGCTCTAACAGAGTCTTTTCAGTCCCTATGGACTCCCTAAATTCCTACCCCACCTTAACCCAAACCTAGAATGTCTCCAGTGGCATATGTTCAATACTATATTTCAAACTGGTCTGCAGCCTTCTGAGGGTCTGTGAACTACAAAAGATCACTAAGAAAACTAAACCTGCTTTCAGTAGGTTTAAATTTTCAGGATAGAGTTTGGATAATTCGAAGGCTGATGAATCAGGAAAGACTGACAACTAAACTCCTGCCCTAGTATTTAGCAGTTCAAAATCTGCAAGCTGCCTTTTTTCTTTTATTCCGCAGCACCTATTCAGTTCTCTCTGTGTCTCCTGAGAAAAATGTTAAGGTGTATTTCAGATTCTCTTGCAGACCTCTGCTGGCAGTCATCCTACAGACTACCAGTCCCTCCTTCCAAGGTTGTCCCACCACTTGTGAGCAATAACAAAGCAAGGATGGACTGGAAGTTTCTGGCTGTAAGTCAGGAACAGATATTTTCAGGATGGCTGCTGAAGAACTTCTCCGTGGTTCAACCATGTATCTGTGGAGAGTTGCAGAGATACAATCAGAAGGGCACTGAGTTGGGATTTGAGCAGAGAGTGAGGGTTGAGCTGGGCAAACAACTGCCAAGGAAGTGAATTACAGCTAAGACCATCAGCAGAAATGGTCTTCAATCTTCTTCTCATTATCAGTCTGGTTTTAAGCTAGAATACACGCTTGTTTACATGCCATGACACTGTTCTTAAAACCTTTAGTAAACCTGTGCTTTGTACAGGGAGAAAGAAGTCTTTGCATACAAACAAAGAGTAAATAGCAATCAGCACTTATTAACTCAACCTAGAGGGGTGAGTTCACCCACCAAAATGTCATCACAACAGTGGAAATGCCACACCAAGCCTCACTGTGCTTATTATCAGTTAGTGATTTTGTACATTGCGAATTTACAGCTAGAAAGCAACACACCAGGGTGAAACCTTAGGAGGATAACATGTCACCAGGTCACATATCGATTAACCAAGGGTGGCGTCTCTTCAGCAGTGCCTGTTATTTCACACGGCATCCCTCTCTCCAAAAGCTCTGTGCCAATCTGTGGTTTTGCTTCCTCTCTTGGCCATTCGAGATACTTTCTGTTACACCCCCATAAAATGACAAACCTCATTATTTTAGTTGGCATTACATGCCGTTTTAATGACCTTATGTTTGCCTTGCCTTTCAGACATTAGGAGCAGTGTTTGACTCTGTGACTTCCCCTACAAATGTTCTGCCAGTTGACAAATTATTAAATTCTCTACCTATATGGGATAGGTCAGGCCCTTAGTTATGTTTGCTTTGGTTATACCCATTTTACTTTCACACTTGACATGGATATCCTGCTACTGAATGCTTCAGCACTTCTTTCCCCATCAGTTCTTAACTACAACAATAAACAACCCAGCACATTCAAAATGCTGCAGAGAGGAACATATAAATATTTCATCATGCACTGTCTCTTAGAAAAATGTGAACAAATTAAGGCTCTCATGTCTCGCTTGTGAGATCAGTATTTTGTCTTCTCTCTATTAAAAAAGTAATAATCAGAGAAATGCTGTAAACTAACATGAGGTCTCCTGAGCAACATACCGCATGTCATTAGTCTGCTATTTATATCACACACACAGCCCCAGAAGTCATGGTATAAGGAAAGGGTATGCAATAATTAGTGCCGGAAGAGTACTGAGTTCAACGTGCAAATGAAACAAGTACTAATCATCCAGATGGTGTCATCTCTCCAGAGTTTCACTCTGACTGAGGATTATTAATCTTTCTTTTTTTAAAATTTTTGTTCTTTTTAATGCAACCCACGGAAAAAATAAATGCAGAGGGTTAAAAGGCAATACAGTATCATTTATTACTGCTGTTAATTAGTTGTGTGATGATGATGCCTGGAGATATAAGAGAACAGAGATCAGGTCCCTATTGTGCTGGAGTCTGTACAAATACAGAGAGATGGTCCCAGCTAAGCATCATGAAGGGGATCACAGGCAAAGTGGCTTAGACATAAAGCAAGGGATATCTGAAGTCCCTGCCATGTGTTTAACATTTTGTGACATCCTTTTCATTTTGGCCATCATTTTAACCCCTCCTCTGCCCGTCACCACTTCTCACCCTTCTAACTTTTCTTTCTCTTCTGATTTCCTTCTCCAAAGTTCTGCTCCCAGCCTGTGACCTTGGATTTCTGCAAGAATCCTGATTGTGTTCCCTTCTCTCCTCTTTCAAAAGCTCTTTTGAAAACTGCACTTTTCCAACCAATTCCTTCCTGCTTCACAGAATCCACAAGCCCATTAGCAATTTATAGCACTGCATAAGTATATGATCAGAGTCATCTGTGAGGCTAAAATCTGCTTTTAGAAACCAATATTCTGCTTCTGCTGAAGTCAGAGAAGTAACATGGTTTTTAATGAGGGCAGATTCTGATGTATGTTCTTTTCTATATTTTCAGACACTTTAAAGCCAGACTTAGCACCTCCTACAGTGGTTCAACAAAATGCAGGGTAGAATTTCCTTTGCCCTAAATTCTGTATCAACTTGAGGCTTATTTGTCCATTACTAAAACTGAAGATGCTATTAATATTGTTGTTGTTGTTACTATTACTATTAACCATATTTTCCCTGTATTCTACATTTGGTTGGCAACTGTACAGATTTCTTCAATAGGGGTTTCCTGATGCCATGTAAGACCCAAAACTGAATTCCTCAATCAGAACTGACACTACTTTTACTATGAGGCAACATTAACAAAAAAAAAAAAAAGAAAGATTTTGTTGTTGTTGCTGTTCTTGTTCATCCATTCAGAAAAAGATTTAAAAAACTGTGTGACTTCAGTCACCTGTGACTACATTACCCACATATAGCTCCACTGCCATCAAGATATACACTTGTATTAATGCAAACAAGTAGATAATCGCATGCAGAAGAGTCCTACGTTGGTTGAGGAGACCAGAATTTAACTTTCTGCCATGCAAAAGATTTCCTCATTTTTAACAGAAGGAGCCAATGCCCTGGGCTATTAAGATGGGATGCCACAGGTAGCAGGGAAAAGAGGGGAACTGTTGGCTGGATATTTCATTTCACCAGATGCTTTTACGACATCAGTAGGCTTGTCAGTCTTTAGAGGCTCTGGTTGTCAATTCTTCGTCTGTAAAATGAGAATACTTTATTTCAGGAGGTGCTGCAGACATAGATAATCAAAGATCACCAGTTGCTGTGACCCTAAAATAGCAAGATGCTGTAAAAGACTTTCAGAGGAAGGCAAGAAGGGCAGCTTCTCAGAACCTAAGTCTTAGTAGGCTCTCAGCCAAATTGCTACCCTGAATTAAGCACCTGATCTTCCTGTACAATGACTGAGGAGAGATTAAAAACTGATTCCACAAAGCTGCCCTCTCAACTGAGGTAGGAGTAGGAATTTCTGAGAGGTGTGTTAAATCTCTCTCTTCCCTGGACATTAGGTGCTTTTAGGCTTCAATCATCCTTAGGCTTCATCAGGCAATTATGTCCTACTATGGCCACAACTGGCGGTGGGCTAGCCATGGAACCACAACCCTGACGCTGCAGTTGGTTGTGTTCATATGCCAGTTGTTTCTCAGGAAAGAGAAGAAGAGGTGCTATTTTTAAAACTCAAAACTTACAGAAGAGTACTAGACCTCTGTTTGAATACTCCTCTTGGTTTGGATGCTTTTCTAATGTGGGGAGGAATTATCATACAGGGGCTCCAGTGTACGTCTCTCCCCATTAACCAGGCACTAACCAGGCACTAACCAGGCACTCTACAAAACTCTAAAGCACCACTTTCATCTGAGTATGATGTATGTCATTAGCTATGGGTCTGGCGAATGAAGAACTGGCCAAAACAGTTCACTCTTGCTGATGCTCCTGACTAGCAGTGCAGTGAACCATTCATCTTGTAAGCAAGCACAGGACTACCAAAGGCCAGTGAGTTTACTGCCGTTTGCCCAGAGAGATTGGTCTTCTCTGCCAAGCCTTGCTGCATTAAGTACATTGCCTTCGGTCACATGAGGGGCTGAACAACCTCTGTTCACCAGTATGGCTGTGGGAGTAGAAGGTTTTTTTGGAGATGGGAGTTGGGAAGGCTGACTTCTCATGAGAATGTGCTGCTTTCACCACCCCCTCCATGAAGAAAAATTTTTCGTAGATCTCCAAAAATGGGTTCAGGTTTTTTGTTTTTCTTTTTTTTTCTGCAAAAGAAAGAATGAGGAATTCAGTGAGTGGTAGCCTGCAATGCGTGGGTCTGAGATGCCTGTCTCTGCTCCAGATAGCATGGCAGAGGGCCTACCTACATGGGTATGGATCCAAATGCTGGGCTATGGAGCACTTCTTTTTCTTCTTTTGTGAAAAACATACCAGTGTTTTATCACAATGTCTAATGGTGCCAGGATGACAGGCTGGGGAAATCAGGCTTTGCTTCAATCTTGCCAGAACCTCAAAAATCAAGTTCTTCAGAGTGCAAGGGAAAAAGTAGTAACTACATCTTTATAATAGCTTGTCTTCAGTAAGAGCAGGGGTCAGTGGAGCCTTTGAGATAACTTTTGGTAGTGGTAGCAGGAATAAGACAGGGCTACTCCTCACATTTGCTGTAATGCAGAGTTTTCTTCCATTGCAGTTCTTGTTACTAATTTATGACTAGTTCATTCAGGTCCACAAATACCAGTTGTCTGTCTTTCCCTTTCTCACTCCAAGATGGAATGCTCAGCTTGCACGTTCACAAGAAACACAAAGCTGTCTTTCCTCACCTTGGCATCTCAGATCCACTAGTTGTAAAATGGGTATGTTGCTTTTTTTCATCAGTGTGGGGTTCTGGGACCGGGAAACAAAAGACCCCCACCCGCCATTCTTTCCCCCTGATAATATAAGCAAAGCAAAACATAATACCTAATATTCACAGCATCGTGGCTTTCAGAAGAATCACCCTCAGGTCTATCTATTCTGTCATCTCTGGAAGAGTCAGCAAATTGGGAGGGTTGTGCTATGCTTGGCCATTACCTCATTTCTTTTCTTTCTTTTCGACCATGTGCTGCCTTTAATCTCTTGGAGCTTCATATGTCAAGAGCAGGAAGTAAGTGGGGCGTAGGATTTTCCTTTCAGCATTGTTCAGGCAATGACAGGATGCTGCACAGATGGAAGAAGCTTGTTTATACTGAATGCGCTGGAGTTATTGATAAAGGACAGCTTCATCCCTCTCTGAACAACACCCTCTGTCCTGGCGTCTTGAACAGGTGCCATGAGCTTCACTCCAAGATTAGCCATAACCTGCAGGCAAACAACTTTTTGGAAAATGAGAATTTGAAAGAAAAGTCCTGGGTTTTCTTTCTTTTTTTTTTTTTCCCCTTTTTTAGTTTTATTTATTCCTTAAACTATTTTTGGCTGCCCATGTACAACAGTGCAGTGCTGTATCTTTCTGCTTCAGCCATATGTAAAAGAGCTTAGTAGGAAGTTCTGTCTTAGTCATACTACATGTCTCAAAATTTGGGTTTTCTTAGAGATGTCCACACTCAAGGAATGTAAGATTCACTGTGGAACCCCACTCAATGAGAAACCCCAGCCATCTCAATCAGAAACCTCTTCTCAAGTCCAGGAAGCAGTCTTTCCAGTAAGACCTCATAACCCCCTCTTCAATCTGTGTTCTGTTACCACTGTTTACCCCTACCTGTGCTTTTATACAAAAACCTTATGAGAGGCTTTTATACAAAAACCTTTTTTATTCCTCCATGTAGATTGCAAAAAATACTGTTTTGATAGAATCAGGTTTTAACACAGATTCACTTCTTGAAAATGCCTTCTCAGTGCTTGAGAGCAGACAGAAAGGCAAGTGAAACTGGAGCCGCAGGAAAAGGCACAGAGAACAAAACAGAAAGCATCGTAATGCTAATCTGTAAAACCTTAATACTCCTTTGTCTTATATACTACATGCAATTCTCATCCCTACATCACAAAAAGGATGTACTAGAACTAGAAGAAATACAAAAAGTGAAAAAATGACTGAAGAGATGGACTATCTTCTGTATGGACAGTTATTAAACAGAAAATGTGTTTGTCTGGAAAAGAGAAGATTGGGGGGAGATATGACAGCAGAATATATAAGTTTTTGAAATGCTGGGGAAAGGAAATAGGCAATGATCATGCATTATTTCTCACAACCCAAGAATAAGCGGGAGTAGGGACAGAAGTGAAATTATGAGGCAGGTATTTGGCAAACATCAAAAGGTTTTATATTTTCATATAGTGCCCAAGGACATAGTAGAACTCATAGGAACACAATTTCAGAAATGCCAAAATGTAATTTGACAGATTCTTGGAAACAAAGTCCATCAACAACTATTGTGCATAAATATACAGATACAGTGGTCAGACAGAGAAGTACCCGAAATGCTGGTTCCTGGGATTTAGGAAGGTGTATCAGGAGAAATGTCACCCTTCTTGTCTTCTTTCCTTTGCCAGCTGTCAGGAACAGGTTACTGCTCTAACAGGCTACAGTTTGACTAAGAAGAGTCTTTCTTTGGTGGACAGTGCACTATAATCACATCAGTGATTACATCGGTGTCACTATATTAATAATGACATTGAAATATAATACTTGGTGTTACTTGCTTTCACAGAAGAAATGTTAAAGAAGCAGAACTTCAAGAGAGGATCTTTTCCACCCACATCTTTCCATGATAGCTACTTGAGTTACAGCATCTTGATTAGGAAATAACACCACAGCCTGAAGTCGAGGAAACACAGAGAGACAGTTATGAGATAAAGCTTTATTTCCTAGAAGTCCAAGTCAAAATGCTCTCAGTCTTTGCAGGACTTCTGCTGTGCAGTTATATGTACTCCTGCTGACTTGTGTCAGGGTTTTCCAATATGCAGCAGTCCTTCCTTAGTTCTCTCTAATTCATCTATGACTGTGTTCAGTTTGATACTGAAGCAAAAGAATAGACAAAGAGGGTTTTTTAAATCTCCCTGCAATCCACCCTCACCACGTGAGTAATACATAACAAGAATAGGAAAGGTTATGGTTTCACCCCAGTCCTTACAGTGAGAGCAATGCACAGTTATATAGACCTAGAAGACCTGGAGGTGAGTTTCTCATGATATCTGGAAATCATATGACAGGCAGGTATGCTTGCTCTGAGTGGCCATGTCTAAGCTAACAAGCCCTGCTGAGGAGTCCCATAATAGTTATTCTGTCTCTCTCTAACACAAATGGAAGAGCTGACTGGCTCCCACAACAAAATTGCTCTTAGCCCTTTGCCTTCCTTTCTTCTGCCAACATGTTAAAATGTTCAAAAATGGATCATGACAGTGAGATCAATCAGCCTTTCTCACAGAGAGATAGGTGTAGGAAAAGGAACAAAAGCTTAGAGGTGCTGGTCAGACATGCTGCTGGCACTGATGACGTGATCTAACAAGCAAATTATTCTTCGGCACACTCTACTCTTTGGCCATGGGGCCTCTCAGACCCTAGCTTCTGCACCTTTGTTATGCCTTGCTTGGCATGGCTTCTGCTTCAGCTGGGAGGACAAGGAGGCATAGAGGTCCAGTGGTCCAAACGGTGTTGCACTTAACAAACCATTAGCAGACTTGGTGAAGGGATGCATTCCTGCCAGCATATATGCTTCCTTTCTCCTGTACAGATCCAGAATGTGCTGAAGTCAAGAATATACTGCAACTGATGGAAGTCTTTCCACTTATTCCCTGTGCTATGGATCTGGTGCTCTGGAGATTTCAATTTCAGTAATTAACATAAGATAAAAAAACAGTTGTGGTGGTAATAGAGGAAATAAAAAGTCATTTTCACTGTGCCATCCTCTTTTCTTGCTGAACAGATTTTTACTACTCCTTGCCTCTTTCTGTTCCAACTGCTGGCATCTCTGCAGAACTTCTGCTTTGAATCATTTTTGGGCATAAACACAGGAAGCTGAAGCACCTCAGTGAAACGAACAGGGTATAAAAAAATAACAGCCATTAGTGGGTTTAGCAAAAGCAATGGTCTTATCAAATTTTCGCTTCTTTCCAGAAGGATCACAAGATATGAAAACTCAGTGGAATCCCCTACTGGTGTCGCTTGTGAATCTCGTGCGTAGTATGAGGGCCTCAGTCAGTGCCCGTTTATGCTGGAATGATAGGAACATGGGATAATTCAGGAAAGGGATCTATGGAGCTTATCTAGTTCAACTTAAACCAAGGTCATCTATGTGATCAGAACCCATATTTTTAGATTTTTTTTTAAAGATATTTGGGTCTTGAAAGGAAAAACTTTACAAGGTGCTTACATATCTTTGCGCTCTCTGTGAGTTTATTAAATTAGAGGTTAGATACCAAGTTTTTCTGCAATAGCAGACTTGAGAGAATGACTCAGAAGAACTCTTCCAGGTCTAGTCCCCATAACTCACGATAAGGAAACAAGTGACAACCAGTCTTGAAATCCTGCATCTTGAAAAAAAAAACAGGGAAGAAATCCACTGTGCCTAAATTATTATTGTCACCTGAGTCACTCCTATTCCATTAATTTCTTTTTTTTCTCCCCTGTCAGAGTGATAAAATAGACATCTTAATTCACAGAATCACAGAATGGTAGGAGTTGGAAGGGACCTTCAGAGATCATCTAGTCCAACCCCCCTGCCAGAGAAGGGTCGCCTACAGCAGGTTGCATAGTAATGCATCCAGGCAGGCTTTGAATGTCTCCAGTGTGGGAGATGCCACAACCTCTCTGGGCAGCCTGTGCCAGTGCTCTGGCACCCACAAAGTAAAGAAGTTTTTCCTCATGTTCAAATGGAATTTCCTGTGTTCTGCTTTGTGCCTGTTACCCCTTGTCCTGTCGCTGGGCACCACCGAAAAGAGTCTGGCCCCATCCTCTTAACACCTACCCTTCACATATTGATAAGCGTTGATGAGATTCCCTCTCAGTCTTCTCTTCTCCAGGCTAAACAGCCCCAGGGCTCTCAGCCTTTCCTCACCAGAGAGGTGCCCCATTCCCTTGATCATCTTCATTGCCCTCCGCTGGACCCTCTCCAGCAGATCCTTGTCTTTCTTGAACTGTGGAGCCCAGAACTGGACACACGACTCCAGATGTGACCTCACCAGGGCAGAGTAGAGGGGGAGGATGACCTCCTTTGATCTGCTGGCCACTCTCTTATTAATGTATCCCAGGATACCATTGGTCCTCTTGGCCCCAAGGGCTCATTGCTGCCTTATGGTCCACTTCTTGTCTACCAGGACTCCCAGGTCCCACTCTGAAGAGCTGCAGATTACATGGTGTGAATTTCACCCTTACAGAGACTCGAGCCTGACAGGTTTGGTTCATAATTCACAATAATTTTTTTCATGCAAACATGGGAACTAACAGCTGCTGTTTTTCTGAAGATGACACTGTGGAGCTGAGGGACGCCTTAAACTGAGAAGGCTGAGAAAAATCCCAAGCCTATTGCCTTAAATATACTAAACAAATTAAATAAGTTTTCACGTGGGAAAAATAAAGCAAAACACTTACACAACCTTAATAGTTTTAAAGAATCCCAGGAGTATTTAACCAAAAACTTCTACGTATAGAGAGGGACTAGAATTACTTTTTCTATTCCCAACCATTTCTCTAGGTTGAGGTACCAGAGCTAGGCATAGTATCTTACAGTAATTAGATAGATACACTTATCTCATACTTTCATGCAATTTTGTATAAAGTGAATGAAAACAGATAACAAACCAACTATTTCCTACCGGAAAAAATAATTTTTTCCCCAATAAAAGACTGTATATGCTTTATGATTTCCTAAGGCAAAAGGAATTCTCCCAGCTTTTATGAGAGGTGTGGGGCCCTGGGGCCAGTTCAATGGGAGAGTGTTGTATTTGGTTTAAAAGGCTGGTACTCCATATGGAAAAGAGAGATCAATGACAGCAAGCTCAATGTTTTCTGAACAGCTGCTGCTTGCTGCCTTCAGATTACTCAATGCATCTTGAATGTGGAGATCTTGAATTCCCTTTTGGATGCAGGTTTAGCCTCTGCTGCAGAGACAGCTAAGCAAGACAGAGCACTTACATTTACTTTAGCAAACAGAAGACAAGGAATGGTCTTGCAAGAGAAGCAAGGACAAATCTCAATCACTAATACAGGAAATAAAGGCAGTCCTATAATATGAGGGCATCAAGGGATAGAATTTAACTTTACATATTATAATGTTAAATATGTTCCTAAAGCAATGTACTTCTTCCATCCATATTTGGAGGTACTTAAAATTCACAAATGTGACTATTTTCTGTCCCAAATATCTCATGAGTCTGCAAGTTCTATCTCTGAGCAAATGTAGAAGTGCTGCCTTTTTCTCTGTGTAGTTTGTTGAGCAGTTCAACATCTGGTTAACAAACAGGTTTCACTGGGATTTGGGAATTAGGCATTTCTACCCTCAGTTTTGTCCTCTGGGAGCTTCTCGTGAAAACCGTTCTCAGAGCATAACCAACATATCAGATAAGAGTGACACTTAAAAAAAAAATACAGCTTGAGGAAATACCACACTGTTATAAAATCTCCTAATGGTCACATAGCTGACTGGCCCTTGGGAGGCTTGGTTTCAACTCTTTCATCAGGAGGAGGAGCCTCAAAGCTATATCCTCCTGGCAAATGCTCCGTCTCTCAGGAACAGAGTATGCTGGGTGGAAAGGCGAAATCCTGCCACTGTACAGCAAAAAACAAAATGAAATTGTAAAGCTTATTTTTTAGCTAAGAAAAGAGCATTAGTGGGAATAGGATTGTGAAGTCCAATAGTTAGGGAAGGGAGAGAAGTGGCATTTCCCCCTCTCCTCTTCTTCTGAAAAGGGAAGTTGGAACATTTAATCTATTCTGCAGTAGTAAAGAAGATTGACGGTGACCTGTTGTCTGGCTACGAAACCACAGTGTAAATCCATGGATTGAGACTTATCACACAAGAATAGGATGGACCCACCTGTGTTGGCTACTGAGAGCAGTCACTGGCTTATGCTATTCCCTATGCCATATCCAGGCATCCTCCAAAAGACTTCTAGAGAGAGTAATAGCAATTAAACTTTATGGATAAATACATGCTTGTGCTTGAGATAATTCTTTGGCCTTGCTTATTTTGCCCTTCATTGACAAAAGGGGCTGATATTCAGAGTGTCTTGTTCCCCAAGCAAGAGACACCAAAATTTATAAAGCCTGAGAAAGTCCGTCACCATTTTTAGGTCACAACAAAGGTAAGCTAAGCTTTCTGGAACATTTGTGTGGTAGGATTTCTTTTATTGGAGGGAGGGTTTGGGTATGGAGGCACTGGCATTAATCCCTGCTCTCAATTCTAGTAGTGGCTAGGAAAGGGAAACGTGAATCAAAAGGAAGGTTCCTTCTAGAAGTTTATTATTTTATTTAGCTCCATAGCTTTTTCAGCATTAAATTTCATTTGGTGGGGAGAAGTGCCTTCTCACAGACGTACGTTTTATAATATGCATTTCAAAGATGAAAGGAGTAAAGGAAAGCATTTCTGTCTTAAGTACACTCATCTCTCAAATGACCAGTCAGCATATGTAGACAGAATATTCAGTTACTGTAATTTAGTACACTACAGAACATAGAGTACTGAGAAGCAGAAGTCAATAAGAATATTTAATAAACAGGAGCAGAACAGGAAGACTACACTGAATTATCGCCAGCTTGTTATCCTTACGGGTCCTATTCTATCAAATTTACTCTCCTTAAAAACTAATTTTCCTTTATTTCAGTTCGGCACTCAACCTTCTCCACCATTCACAACAATTGCCTCTTCAGGAAATAGACAGAGGGAATATAGAAAAACATAGTCAGGCTGAGGAGGAATAATGTAACTGAAGCAAAGACTGCAATTGCAGAAGTGGAGATAGAGCCACTCAGCTTTAGATCAGGGGCTGCTGCTGGAATCTTTCCGGGGCTTCCAGCATCCTGCATTTCGCACAATTTACTGACCGGTTCGTAGCAAAGCAGACCTCTCTTTCCTTTTTCATCCTTTTTTTTTTTTTTTTTTAATGTTATAATTGGCCTTTTTCCATACAGTATATTGTTAGTCTTTATGTGTATTGTTACTGTGCTAATTGTTTAAAGCTGAGAAGGACTGGGAAATACAATTAAAAAAAAAAGAAAAGAAATAAGAAATAATAAATTATCCACCCCAAAATAACGCATAACATTTTGGGTCCATCCTATTAGTTCAGTGCCACAATGTCAGCCTTACTCAGTTTTTTGGCTACCATGTTCTCCCCAGGGAGTTAACGTTCATAACAGATGAGGACAAAGGAACTTGCTAGTAATTGCAGTGGGGATTTCCGATCTCAATGACAGCATGGGAGGTCACGCCACAGACCTCAGGACCCATCTGTTAAGTTTGGGTTAGCAAAGTAGACAGAAGTATTGTGAATTCAACAACTCTTCATCTCTTGAATGCCTGACTTGCTTCTCCTGGGGAATTGCTCACCTTGGCCTTTGGAGCGCTGGTCAGACATCTACACTGCAAAAAATGGCCCTGTAAGGTTGAAACACCAGACAGAAACATCAGAGCAACATTCCATCGCTCACCTAAAGACCCAGCCAGTAAGGTCATTTCTTCTGTTGCTCTGGAGTGTTCAGTAGATTTAACCACTGACATGTGCTTACCCTCTGCAGCACAATATATATATGCAGGAAAAAGATGTTTTATGCAAAAAGTAAGTCAGCCACATGATGAAAACTAGCTGCTTAAAAATGTATAAATCTAACTCAGCCACACATTTGCACCCACGATAAGGAACTGCATGAATAAACTGCATGATTTTTTACTGACAACTGTCACTGAATTAACTTGAATTGCTATAAAGCCAGAGGCTGAGCACGTTTTAAGTGTTTTCTCATAGATTCATGTAGACTGGGCTCCCCCTCAAAGCTGACTCCTAATGACCTCAGAGAGAAAAAAAGAAGCTGGCTATGAAATAGAAAGATCATATTCAACTCCTGTGCATTGGGTAGACATCAGTAAATCCAAATTTGCGGTCCCAAGGAGTCCTCTAATGACTGCCACCCCACTCACACAGCACAGAGGGGCTCTCAAGCAGTCTGTGAATGTATCCATACACCTGGGATGTTACCTTTGTGGATTTCTGAGTGCCTTCTAATACGGAAATGTGGCCATAAGAGTTCAGTGTCTAGGTTTTCTACCTAACAAACGAGTCAGAGTTTTGTATATTCGGATAAATACACAAAATGGGGCATTTTGAAGGTTGTGGTCTATCTCTCACTATCCATTTGCCCCCTGGGGCAGGGAGAAATCCCAGGACTCAGTGGTGAAGAAAGAAAAAACAGCTGTCCATTCTGCACTAACTGACATTACTGGAAACCTCCTGATCAGAGTGCGGAGAACCAGCAATGATGGCATTTTGCAAAGTGAGTTTGAGGACATTATATACCCTGGGCTAAATGTGACCAGAAGACTGTTCTACATCATGAGACTTCATGTTGCATAGGAGGAGGGATTTTAATTATTCAGAAGTAGTTTTTAAAAAGATCTAGCTCCTTCTGCTTGCAGCAGATCAAGAAGTAGGTCCATGGGCTCAAGAAGAGAAAGCATGAACGTCCAAAAACGACATCCTAGGGCTGTCCTGAGTTTCTAGAGGGGCTCAAGGAGAAATGTAAAATCCTGTACTATGTAGACAGAGCCTGTCCATTTGCCTTTGTTTGTAGGGAGAGATGAGGACTGAGACGAAAAATGTGTGTGATAAGAAAATCCGTACCTTTCCCTGACTCAATTCAGCTCCCTGTGCCAGACTAGTCTCGCACAGTAAATGTGCTTTCTTATTGTTTTTCTTCTCTGTCTCTTTCTTTCCTTGCCTTCTTTTTTTATGGCACACAGCATTTCCCATTACTTTTCCCTGATTTCTCACAGAGGTTTTTCTAACCTGTTGCCCTGCCTGACCTGAGCTGGAAAGTGAGCTTTGTTATATTCCAGGACACTGGTCGCTAATGGAGAAGCAAGAGAACCCAGCTCACACCAAATTGCACTTTCACCCCAAGCTTAAGCTTGTCATAGAGTTTTGTTTTTTCTTTCTCCAACCTCTGCCTTTTTATTAACTCTGGTCAAAACCCCACCCATGTGCAAGCCAGCCCAAGTGCACCTTTACTGTTGAGTTGCACCTTCTCATACCCAAAATTACTTTGAACTGCAGATTTGTTGTGAGTGGAACACTCATCTTTTGTGGTTCAAGGCTTTGTTTGACACCAGTGAATTCAGCTTCGGAAAAAAAAAGTCAGCTTTATGGATCTGAAATGCATCCCTGCACTATGATAATCAGCAGCACTGAGCATTTTCGCAATGGTTTGTTGTGGAAATCTGCACTCCACTGCTCACACGGTATGGGGAGACAACAGCATTTAAATAAATCCAGATGTAATAGTATGAGACAGTTATTGGTTAAATAGCATCTGCTCTCAATACATAACCCTTATTACAGCTAATAGGAAATACACACGCACACATGATTATGGGGAAGATACATCATGCAAGGACCAACAGCTTTCATCTGCACTTGTCAGGGCCAAAGCTTTCCAAATTTAGCTGTAATAAGGCAGAGCTTTCCATGGAGGAAAAAGCAACCTAACTCTTTGTGTCTCAGCATTGTGTTGTTAGAGGATGAGCACAGGGATGCTCGGGCTGTGCACAGTGAGCTCGGGACCATTTATTGGACTAAACAAATCAATACTGCAGCTATGCTTATCTTTATAATGGAGGACAGTCTGTATCTTACAGAGACCTCCTCTCCTGTGGCTCATCATTGCTACTCTCTTAATAAGGGCAAATCCAAGCCAATTCATACAAGAAAGAAGGAAAACAAAACCACAAACAAACAAAAACCACTTTTTTTTTTTTTTCCACAAGCTACTCTTTAAGCAACACCAGGGCTCCATTCACTGCCAGTGGGATTAATGGAAAAAATTCCATAGGCTTCAGCAGGAGTAGGATTTGGTGTCTATTAAAATAAGTTAATAAGCAAAAGAGAGACTGTTTTACAGGTGGAAGAAGTCCACTTATAAAGGTCTTCCAAGTTTCTACTTGCTGGATGAAAATGGCTGTACCTCCAGTCTGAGATGTCTACTGCCACCTCACCTCTGCAGAAGAGTCACTAAGCCTACGTTCAACATACTAATGTGTATGGGAGGTTGCTTTGTACATAAACATTACATTGAGAAGGAGGAAAATATTGCACAGGTTTGAAAACCCCTTCACTGGTATATACTTTATAGGCAGCAAATTTGCATGTCTCTGCTAGTTGAAGTTTGAATCTTTCCTTTTTCTTTTTTTTCTGGTTAAATCTTTAGAATCTGGGGTTTGTTCTAGAAGAAAATTTATTTTTTGTTAGAGGAGGGTTGTACTGTCACATTCCAGACAACAATGAAACACCTCAAGCTGCTTGTGAAAAGGCAAGTTAAATAGTGCTCTGCCTCTGAGAGGAATGACTAACTTTGCTTTGAAAGGCTGACCTAAATTGAAGAATGCAAAAAAGGGAGAGAAACATAGATCAGTGAATATTCAGAATCCTGAGCAGTTGTTTATACTGTGATAAAAGTGCCAAAATAAAGACTTTGATAATATGTACTTTTTTTTTTTTTTACGGTATCATACTTTTTCTTGTTGTTTAGGAGTCAGAGAAAGGTTGTAATTCTGTGGCCTTACTAAAAGTTCTCAGACTTTGTTTTAAACTGTAGTGTGGAGAAACTAATTTCTGTTAAAAGCCTATCATCAGAGAATGAGGATTACAGCACATTTAATAGACTCTGATTTAATCAGACAAGTTTTTTAGCCCCCTTTCCTAATCCCACAAGGCTTTATTAAAAACTTTTTCAGAGTCAGCATAAGATATACTGGACTGAGGCTATAACAAACAAGAAACTTTATCTCTTAACCTCTCAATGTCTGCATATGTCTGAAAGGAAACAGTTTAGTGATGAAAGAGCTCTGATGCTGAGTGCCCAAATTTTCCGAACACAGTTTGGTTAATCCAAAGAACTAAAGAAAGACAGAGACAGACATATCACACACAAACGAATGAGTTGTTAGACTTAAAGCATTGCTTGCAAACCATGATTTAACTATGCACAAGTGGAAATATAAATGGTCTCCTAGCGTAACAGACAATCTGACAGTTTTATATTGGACAGGAGATGAGATTAGCTCTGCAGAAATACAGCTAGATGCAAACAAATGCTAGCTGACTGTGTATTGCTATATATTGATACAGACAGATTTGCAAATTCACACACTTTATGAAGCCAGACACAGGATTATTATTACTGGCTTGCAACAGAAAATAATAAATGTCAGTATATGTAGGTATATAAAGCATAAACAAATATGCTCTTTGGAGGGTTATATTCTGACTTCCTTGTTATAATCCTCCATTTTAACAATAATTAACTGAGGAAAAAGCTTTATGTTGCATCCAGTCTCTGGCTGTCTCCAATTCTTATCCAGGTAAAGCTGTCTTGCAAAATTATGGGCACCGTTTGCAAATGCATTAAAAGAACAAGCAACTTCAACACCCTTCTCAGAAGCGTTTTACCCTCACAGCCTTAATAATATGAGAGCAAACACATAACCTCCAAGTTGTCAGTCCTTTTGAGGTATGCGGGCCCCAAGCTCCCTCTCCGATACTCCATTCCATCAGTCCGAATACTGCCTGCCTCACTCACATGCGGCATTTTGACACCTAGGTAATATTTGCAAAGCTCTTTGAGAACTGAGCATGAATTATTTTACCAGATCTAGTAAAAAAAACCCCATTTTTCATTGTTCCAAAAAGATGCAGTATCGTAAAAACTCCAAAATATTCACACTAAAAGTACTGTTTCTAATTTTATTATTTTCCCACTGAGAAACTATTTAATAATCCAAATGAGAACATTTTAATTTATAAAAGAGTTCCTTTTCTCTCTTAGGACAAAGTCTTTCACCTTTACTCATTTAGTAGATCCAAAGTGTTTCACCTCCATATGCGATGTGCTGTCCCATAAGGAGTACTGTCGTTTTAAAAATGTGCGATGGCCCCTCACTGTTACACATTTTCCTCCACTGTGATAACTGTGGGGTTTTACTCCCACTGGGGGAGTATTTTCTCAGAACTGGACAATTAGCAGTTCCAGGACATCAAAGTAACCCTTTCAAATTCAAACAATACCCATGGATGTGTAAGGTGTTTCCTATGGTACAGGGATTGGATTCAAACATTGTTTTAAACTCATCTGTTCCTTCCAGAGAAGTAGTGAACCTTGTTTTTTTCAGACTCATCAAAAATAACTCAACACTAAACAAGTTTTGAGGTGAAAATAAGTTTGGGGTTTGGGTTTTTTTGGTTATTCTTCTTTTATTCTCCTGGAAAAGGAAATGATTATGTATTTATAAACAATCTTGAACACCTCTCAGATGTTATTACCCATGTTTACCCTTGATTGCCCCATAATAATAATGCAGAGACCAGACATGGCTTCTACAGAGACATCTGCCTTCTCAAACGCTCACATGCCCACTGTATTTGTCAGTTATCAGAGACACTGTTTTGCCAAGAAGGAAAAGTCATCAGGCAACTGTGCGCTGGAAAAATACATCAGGAATTTTGCAGCCCAAATCTCTGGCAACTTTAAGCTCTCTTAATTGCACCTAAATGGCACCTCCACTTCAACAGCACTGTCTACATCATGCAGTACAGACTGCCATTATCCCCTATGCCATATTGCAGTGATAAATAGCTCCGATGTACCCCTTGCTTTCGCTGCTGCATGTGTCAAAAAATCCCAATGTTCTCCCATTTGGAATTAAGTGTCCTGCAGCACCAAATAGGCTGAAAGTTGGGCTAGACGACCCTCCCTGGGGATGTTGGACAAGATGACTTTTAAAGGTCCCTTCCAAACCAAACTATTCTAAGAAAGTTAAAAAAAAAAAAAAAAAAAAAAGAAAAGTCTCGGAACAATCTTTAAGTTTTTACCATGCTGTCAATGTGGGTGTGTTACAGTAGCATGATGTGTCCCCTGGAGTACCCAACAGAATGAGGCAAAGTCCACGCAGAGGATTGTGCTTTCAATCCCATGCACCCTGATGCAAGCTGTTTGGAAACTCGGGGGTGAAAACCTGGTTCCAGAAAAGTCAATCACAGCTTTGCAATTGACTGCCATAGGGACAGGCTGCTTCTCTGAAAACCACACAAAATGTATTTTGTTCTAGAGGATGGGAATTAATTTTGGTTTGTGTTTTGTCAAGGAGAAAAAAATACTGAAATGGCCCAACTGGGGCACAAAATTTACTTGCAAGACGCACATGGTGGTGTCTATGCTCCATGCAGCCTCCCATCTCATCTAAGGCAAGAGAGAATGAAGAAGAAAAGGTGAAGATGGCTCAGTGACCCTTTTCAGTGCCCTTCCCACAGTGAGGGTGGGATTGGAGAGGTCTCCAATTGACTGCTTCAGTTCCTTGTGCATTTTCCACCTTGCTTATGGGAACTCCCTCTGAGCAACTACTAGAATTTGAGCTTTGACAGTGGAAAGGCCCCAGTCTGCACCATGCCATTTCAGTCACACTTGTCTCCAGAGGGTGGGAATGAGCTCCTTGTGGATGAGAAGTCTATGGTGGATCAAATTTCCCCAGCCCCCGATGTAGGCCACACAACGATTTAGGGCAGTGGTAGGGAAGTAAGTAACAAGGTCCTGATGTTGCAGCAAAGGACGTGTGGTCACCACAGCCAAGACACCACAACCCACTACTATTAATCATCTGAGCTGTGGTAATTCAACAGTGGCAAACATTTCCCTGGCCTCTGCTTGTCTGTTGGCTGCCTTACTAAACTCTAAGCTTTGTGTTTAATGAATTTTCAGGTAACACTCTCGGAAAGTGAGCAAAGGCATATGAGCTCCTTCGAAAGGGTGTGCTGGAGGCACCCTTTAATTACTACAATGTCATTGCTGCTAGCTCACTGTTTCTTAAATGGTTATTCCAAGCTCTACTTTTGCCCCTTATGCACATTTTAAATTAGAGTAAATCCAGCAAATCCGATCAGGTTAGTGCATGCAACTGAGAGAAGAATTTGGTCCATTTTTATTGCTCTTCTTTTATTTTTTCTTCTTAATTTTTAATTAGAGTGTAAAAAATGAAACCTGTTTTTTATTAAATCCTTATTTATGAAAACTGCTTCAAACCATGCACAGAAAAGCACTGGGTGATTGTTCATTTTACCATGGTTATAAATGTTGTATTAAATTAAATATGACACAGACAATAGTCAGAAATTTTAAAAAGTGATTTATAAAAAAGGCAGGATGGGCAATCAAGATGATAGAGGAAGCATGTGTATGGGTATGCGTGTGTGTGCACATATAAACAAAAAAAAACACCACCAAGAAGTTACACAGACAATAAAAAATTGAACACTTGAAGAACAAAGCCTAAAACTAATATAACGCTCAGAATTTATTTTCCTATACTCTTGCATCATAAAACATCAAAGCACAACAGAGCTAAAGAATCAATAGATACAACACATTGCACATATTCCAAAACAGAAATTTATGAAATAAAATTCTAGTGCAGCTTATCTTTAGGTTTAGAGAGACAATCCCCTATGTGGAAACTGTGAAAATCCTTCCTAAGAGCAATAAAGCAGGTGGAGGCATATGAGCCAATGCACTGGCTGTTCCATGCACACTGCTGGCAGACATTTAAAAATCAGCTGTCTTCCAAGGCTGTCAAATCTTTGACAATTTTTGCAGTCAGCTTTTCATTTATGATTCTGCTAGTGCGTAGTTCGCCTTGCATTAAAAATTAAATAGTAATCGGGGGGGGAGGGGGGAGGAGCGAACACCAAGATGTATGTATTAAAAAGGAACCATGCTCATAGTGCCTTTGTGGGTTCTCATTTTGATCTTCCATAATGAATAAATATGTAAAAGGTCTCTGTTTCCACTCAACACTGCTGACCAAAGTTGAAAGCCATTCATTCAAGCAATTTGCATCAATAAATGCTTAATGGGTCAGTTTCTTCTTGACTCAGGTATTAATTATAATTTTGCTGCACCATATGTCAGAGAAAAACCCAAACCTCTCTCTTTCCTGTAATTAAACATTAACTGTATACTCTGCTGACTAAAGGTACTCATCATGTACATCAGGACAACGGGTTGAGAAATAAGTGACAGAAGACATATGAGCCTTGCTAAGAATTAAATCAAATCCCTCCTTGGAAGAAAATAGGAAGATGACAACATTTCTTGGTGCCGCTTAGAAACACAGGGACTGAGTTTGAGCTGATATTAACCAACAACATTAAAAAGACATAGAAAGATAGAAAACTAGATGTAAAACAGGCATTCAGGCAGCTCGAGTTTGTTACCGAGGTTAGTGATAGACTTTATGCATGACCTTAGTTACTCACAGAAAGACATCACAAGTAACACATCAGTGCCGAGCAGCATCTTAAGGAAACATTATCCACCAATTTTCGGTGTGTAGGAAAAGCTGTTACCCCAGGCTAGAGTTTTTCTGCCATAAAGGTGACAAAACACCCCAGGGTTGTGGCTGATCGCCTGGACCCCTAGGTATTAATGCCAATTAAGAATTTTCCTGGTAGTCTTCCCTATATTTCAGTTCCCTCCTCTATAAAATACAATGAGTGTTTTCTGTCTGACTGAGAGCTGGCAATGCCTGTGAGGTGCTTAGATACTAGAGGATGGAGATCATACAATAAAATGGCTACATGAGCTCACTTGCACCGCGAGGGGGGCCTTCACAAGATCAGCACTTGCCATTGACTGTCATGCCGAGAGACCTCACGCTCCTTCACAGGTCCCTCATTACACCTCAGTAAAGCTGGAAAAGGGATATTTTTTTTCCCCTAGGCATATTTAGAGATCTCCATATATATAAGCTGCTTTTGCTACATTAACTCTACAGCGATGTGTGTCTCAGCACAGAATATACCTGTGCTTGAATGCCTGTAAATTCTTAAATCCCAGTAAATCCCTCAAGTGCAAAGTCACAGTAGAGCTACTTGTAAATTTTGGGCTTGATTCTCCTTTCGCTTATGGTGGCTACAGTGAGAAAAAAACAAGGTCTCCTTTTTCAGATCAGATTCTCTAGGTGAGATGCCTACAAAGAAGTGAAGTGTTTTTTTTTTCCTGAGAATTCATATTGCCTGGGGTGAATTCAAGAAGCAGAATCATAGAATCACAGAATGGTTTAGGTTGAAAGGGACCTTAAAGGTCATCTAGTTCAACCCCCCTGCCATGAGCAGGGACACCTCTCACTAGACCAGGTTGCTCAAAGCCACATCCAGCCTGGCCTTGAACACTTCCAGGGATGGGCCCTTCACAACTTCTCTGGGCAACCTGTGCCAGTGCCTTACCACCCTCAGAGTGAAAAACTTCTTCCTAATATCTATTCTAAATCTCCCCTCTTCCAGTTTGAAGCCATCACCCCTTGTCCTATCACCACATGCCCTTGTAAAATAGTCCCTTTCCATCTTTCTTGTAGACACCCTTCAGAAACTGGAAGGGGCTATAAGGTCTCCCCAGAGCCTTCTCTTCTCCAGGCTGAACAACCTGAACTAGGTAAGACACCAGTTCAACACAGGGGCAGCTATTGCTATTGACTACCAAAGCAACTGGTATGGTTTTACCTACCACGAGGTAACTGAGAAGAGAAAATTCCTGTGACTTATTCACCAGAGATGTCATGGTGATGTCACTGCTGGACAAACCAGTCCTCAAGCACAATGCAATTGTCTGGGGAGGAAGGTGAGACACTGTCTTTGGCCCCGTGGCTGCACTGGCTGCTATGTGTGGACAGCCTGAGTAAGCTGATTCCTGTTCTCCTCAATGTCCTTTCTTCAGAAGGAGCATTCAGGGAAAATGACATTTTTGGAGCCCTGCTCAGGAGGTTGCTTTGCCCTCGTCAGACTGGGTTTTTTTGAGCCCGGGGGACAAACTCCCACCAACGGGCAGAAGCTTCTTGGGCAGTTTGCATGTCTTGTCATGGAGAGTGCTGTTATCTCATTGATCTACTGAGATCCAGCCATGATGAATTCAACTACAGTGTGGTGAATATTAGGTAGGACGACAAATGACAGTTTTATCCCCATATGCCAATTGCTGAAGTGTAAGTTGCATAACAAGTACACTGCGGGGAAAAAAAAAAAAAAGAAAATTTCAATCTTATCCAGATTAAATATATGTAACTCTAGATGTTTCTCAACTGTGTGAAGGTGCTCTGATAATAAGCAGTGTATATGCCATGAAAAACATAAGCAAGTTGGCTAACTTTGAAACCTCAAGACTTTTTCTTAGCAAGTGAAGCATGTGTGTTGTTTGTATAGATATGCATATATATATATATATGAAGCTTGAACAAAATCTGCCGAGTTTTTTTCTTTACTGCTCCTACAAAACATCAGCTATTGCAGAATGTCACTCTGGTGAAAATACGAGCATATGTATGAAATTGATTTAGTGCCAGCTAAAGGAACATTAATCTAGCTGCAAATTTTCACTGCGGGGACACGGTGCAGTAAATTTCTGCTAGTCTAACACTAGAGTTGATATTGCATGATATATGACACTTTCGTTTGGAAAAGAAAAGAAAACTTTTCTTCAAAACCTTAATTGACTCTCGTATATTTCTGGTTACAAATTGTACTGGATAATAAAGGCAATAAGTATAGCAAGTAAGACCATATTTTTCAAACACTCTGAAAGATGTACAATTAAGCTGCCCAGCTCACTGGATTCTCTTCATTCTTTTTGTAATATCTGGGAGTTAACAATCTTAATTCACATTGATTTCCTACATGGATTTTTTGGTTAGTAATATACAAGCAGGACAAAAAGAAAACGCCTATGCTTCCAAGAAATCCTTAAAAGTGAAGTCGAGAATTGGACTGCCTCATAAGATGTTCTGTAGTTATTCCAGGTAAGGAAAGGTCCTGGGAATGCACTATCACTCCCCAGCAAGAGTTCAGTATGGAGTGGTTTTCTTTTACTGTGCTTACCTGAAACAGTCAAGGTCAGTAATAGTCAAGGGAGTAATCACAGTGACTTCATATATTCCAGATATACACAGAGATAAGCATTTTATATAAAACAGTTCATCAAAAAAAAAGGTGTTGGTGCCATCCCTGTTGCACTACAAAGAGGTCAGAGCTTTGGATCAGTGAATGGGGACACAGTGCTGCTCTTTCAGAGTCAGCAAACCACCAGGCAAGCCTCACCCCTGGAAGGCGGTAGTTCACAGCAGAGATGGTTAAAACAGCTCTGAGAACCTCTGTTAGTTCTTCTCCACTGGCTAGTACATAAATGATTTGGCTGCTCACTTATGCAGGGTGAGACATCAAGGGTAAATGCCTTTTTCTGCCTGATTCAGACCAAGGATCATTGATCTGAATTTGAACATTATCTTATGTCATTAGGCAGTCTGAATAGAAGCACGGCCCTATTTTCTTCGGCAGAGTTATTTTTCTTACTGCAGGAAAGAATCTTTCTTTTTCATCATTTTCCCTTTCAGCAAAGATAGGAAACAAGAAGCATCTGCAGGAGCAGCCACTCATGCTGGAAGGTACTTAACATCTTTAGAAACGGTACTCACCTTTTGGTCTGAGATTGCTTTAGATCCCAGTGACAGTGTAGCTAACACCCCTTGTACACACTATCTTTCTGATTTCTACCAGCATTTCAGCTATTCCACATGAATTCTCCCTCTGCCTTTCTCTGCATATGTGTACACATACACACGCACCCCTCAGATGCCCAAACATACAGACGATCTACACTTACAGACAGCTGGGCTTGCAACTGGGCATGCTTTGTTCATCCAAAGAAGCAACACAAAACAATACGGTCACACCTGCAGCCTCAGTCCGTACTTCATGCAGCGTTTCGTCAGATCTTCAGCTGGTGCAGCCTCAAGAAGGCAGGTCCTTCTTCCTTTCAGTGACTTGCTGAGTCCCGTGTGGGAAGGCTTTCCCTCCCCCTTTTTTAATGAAGTTCTGGTGGCAGAGCGCTGTCGGGACTTGACTGGCTGTTAGAGTGAGCAGTTTGACTCCAAAGATACTTTGAAGTCTACAAAGGCAGGAGCTTTTTGTGAAGCATTCCCAGTTCAATGACCATCTCTCAAGTCTGACAAGTCCTCTACAGTCCTGACATGCTACTTAACTGGATTTTTTTTGCCCTGTCCCTCCAGATGGAACAGCTGGTATGGGGTTTTACAGTACTTCCAGTGGCAGCCGTAAAGAGACCCTGATGTCCCTGCACAGGAAGGGGACACGGTCATGCCAACCATACCAAAAAAAGTAGGTGCTGCTGTGTTCTGTAACAGATACTTTATTGCAAACTGTAAAGGTGATCCCATTTGCGTCTGTTAATAAAGGCAGACCCATCTGCAGTCTTTGTTCTGCCATTCAAAAGTAATCTCTCCCATGGATTAGCTGAGGTCCGGCATATGCCACCTCAAGAAAAAATGATAGATGTTACAAATAGTTGGGCCCTGAGGTTTTTTTAAGGACTCTGTTGGGAGCAGTCCATTCTGAAAACTAAACTACCCCAGTTGCCATGCAGGGATCAGAAGTATATTCAGCAAGAACTGAAAAAGAAAATCTCAGAAGCAGCATAAATAGAATCAGATTGTCCTTAGCTTAATGGAGGAAGGAAAAAAAAATGTAAACAAAAAATGCCCAGCTTCAATCTGAGTGTTATTGAATTGTCCACGCATGCAGATTAAATAAAAAAGTTTGGATAAAAATAAATGATTATAGAAGAGAGGATGGTTAAAAGGGATACAGTGTTTTTACGTAATATGCATTTTGTACACTAAAATAGCCAAACTTGCTCTGAATGTGACCTTCTGGCAGAGGACAAACCTGACAAGTTTCACTCTAAGGCTGGAGATTCAGAAGATAACAAATGGCTACAATTGATTGCGGAACAAAGAGGTAACTTCACCTTTTGGCAACGGGGAAGGGCATGACTCTACTGGTAAGTGTACACTTCTCTTGCTCTACTGGTTCACCCAGTACAACCCTAAAAGTTTTTGGTGCTGCCTGCTTCAGAGATTCCTACAAACACTCTCTAGCCAACTAAACAGTGATAAGGAAAATTTTCTTCTACCTCACAGTATTTATAGATTATTTCTGCTATTATGGATTAGAGGCAGCTGGAAAAATGGAGCTGAAATAGTTTCTCTCCGAAGACTGAAAAACTGAATCGTAAGTCATAGTTCACATTTTAAAATGTATAAAGTCAAATAATCCCATTTTGATGATTTTGGAAAGAAAAGTTTTCAATGAACTTATTTCTTCATCAACACGGGCTATTTTGAGTCCCCTGAAAGACTTCTGTTCTTTCAAAAGAGTTAAAAACTTTGTATTTTTGCTTAAGATTGGTACATTATTGTTTCCTAGAACATTTTTTTGTCAATGGCTTCCACTAACTGATCACTAGATGTAGCCAGTAACTCTTTCCAAAGCTTTTTTTTCTTTTTACCTTTGTACAAAAACATAAAGTATGTCAGTGGCCAGGATTTCTATTAGCTCTTCTCTGGATTAAGAGAAGCCCGCTGCTGAACTCCCTACAGTTTGCAATGTCTTTCTCGCAGTGGGGAGTCCGGCGCCGGACACAGCACTGCAGATGTGATCTCATAAGAGAAACCCAGGCCCGGCCCAGCTGCAGTCTGATCATTTTCAATTTGCATTTTACACAGCAACAGGTGAAGGTATTCAGTACCTTTCAGGCTCAGCTTTTTACCCTGACCCATCACGAGTTGTGCATGCATTTGCTATGGCAAGTGACCCTCAGATTTCTGGCAGCAGAAGTTGTCAGCTTTCCAGTATTGTAGTTTTCTAAGTTTTAGGACTATCAGGCTGTCAACGCCATGGGCTGTTGACCTTACAGTATTGTCAGCAGATGTCCCCACTGAATCCCTCCCAATTGTTGTAACTTTCTAACATATTTTTCTTTGGCTTCAGGATGCTCACCTGAGCTGCAGAACGCTTCCCCAAATAACAAGGGTAACAACAACAGTAACAACAGCAGCAGAAGAAAAAAAGACTCATGCAATCAGTCAGGGAGGAAATTAGGACACTGAGGTTGGGAATTGGGGGTAGGGGAGGGATGCTGCAACTGACAGGAAAGGAGATTGAGTTTGAAAAGATTTTTACAAGAGGACTCAAGAATATCCCACCTGAGACTATCTGTGTGCTCACCTTCTGAGATGGCTTCACCAGCAGCGCAAGAGAGGCAATGCTTTTTGAAAACTAAGACAGACATACACAAGAAATCCATTGTTACATGGCCAGGTGGGATCAGGCTAAAAGAAAAAGAGACACGTATTTCTTAAGACTATCCCAAAGAGTTAAGAAGAGCTAAGTGCTGTTCCTTAAATTTAGATATAAGCCAACACTATAGGTACTAAAAATGAATCAAACTGACCTAGAACTGCACAATACAGACACAAATAGACTGATTGGGTAACTATAAGCCAAATTGCAGTTCCTCCAGGAGACACACCTGTAACTTCTTTGGGACATGGGTGGAAGTATGGGAATTTCTGAAAATGTGCTTTGGGGATTTTTTTAAGCTTTTTCTTTCCAAGTTTTAGCAACTTGACCCCTGCCTGAACAAGGAAGGAAAACCTGCTTTCAGAAGTATTCGTTTCACACTGAGATTAGATCTCCCTCTAACAGCATGCTATTGCTATGCATAAAGACAGCAAGCAACATGGTCACCTGGAAGCAGGAGATCTGCTTACTCTGCTAGTGACCTGGGTTTAGACCATGAATAAGTTATTTTATATCTCTGTGCTCTGATTTCTGTTTTGCTCTGTGAGCAACAGACATGTGGTAGCTCCAAGGATTTACAGCAGGTCTGGCTTTGAAATGAGATGTCTCGATTACCACAACATAGCTGAACCAGAGGATCAACAGTTGCTCTAAGCCTGGCACTGACCTGTTTTTCTTACATACTGCAGTGTTTCTCATGATGGAGAGGTTTCAGCTACACACAGCACTGAATTTTCCTTCTTCACCCAATATATCTTCATCTTCTGGCAAGGTCTTTCCTTGGCAGTTATAGTAAAAATTCTCCACTAGCTGAAAATAGTTCCTAGTTTTTCACTGTCTATTTATACACAAGGTGCCTGGTCAGTGCTCAGTAGGTTTCTTGCTGGTCAGTAGGTTTCTTGCCATTTTATCAGGGCAGATGAAATTCAAACTATCTGGCCCCCATTTGTGCTCCTAATTCCCAACCTGTCTCCTTGGCTACATCCTGATTAATGAAATAAACAGGACCAGAACAACACAGGACTAAGACCTCAGCGTTGTCTGTAACACATACTTTTATTTATCTGCATACTCTCCTGCAATTCTGTAGACTGGTCAGGCTGGTTCATGGAACAGCATAGACCAAGAACCATTCTCCAGAGGCAGTCTGGATGCAGATGTGTGTTTTGGAGAAGGAAATTTAGCCACATATACATAATCTGTATATGCAACCTCTCCCCAAGGCCAGATTTCTGGAAGGGATGTAGCCTTCCATACTTCACCTGGCTTGAATTTTGAAATGCATTCTTAAAGCAATTGGAACATGCCCCATTCTAGGAATGATGCTGCCTAATTTTGACAGCCACAAAAGACTTCCCCATGAAGGAAAATAAGGGCTTCTTAGCACTCACATCTAGGAGACAAAACCCTCTTCAAAAATGACTTGTACTTCTCAACACAAAAGATGAATGACCAGTGCACTTTGTATAGGAATTTTTCTCTCAGATCCTCTAGCCATGTCAGAAAAAAACCCTTAATCTCTCTGTGAGATCTGTCCTGTCATAAAATGGAGACTGTCACAGAAAGAACTTTAAGATCTTGAAAGGAAAGCAGTATGCAAAAGCAAAATACAATTATTGCTGTACAGCATTCAGATTTTTCTTTAAATTCTTGGGGCTTTTATAAGAAAAGGTGGTGGGAAGGAGGATCAGCACATAACACAGTGCAGAAAAGATTTGCACTGACTTTACATCTGTATGTGATGAAAGGGGAAAAAGGACTTCACTGTGAGGTTCAAATTAACAATTTATTTGGACTTCACTCACAGGTCCAGTACTATTGCAAGTTCTAGGTGTACAATGGCAATTACACTATTGCAGTTTAAAAGAAATTAGTGGGATACACTATTGCAAGCTACAGATGATGCCGACAAGTAACAACACAAACCACAAGCGCGCTAGATACTAATACCTTAAACGAGTGCACCAATTACAAACTTAATAGCATGCCATATACCATATGTATGTTTCTTAGTCACCCTCTCTCAGGTGAGGTCACTCAATCCCTGGGAAGTTACCCTGTACAGCGTCCTGGACGGGGGGGATGGATCTCCTACAGGCCAGCTGTATCGTTGGAGGATTCCCCATTTTTCTCCCCAAACCCTGCGGTTTATATTTCCTGATTCTGTGAGGGTGCAGGATTCTGCCTAAATGGATTACACGATCTGGGATATTTCCCTCTGGTGGTGCGATAGCTAAGTCTCTGTTGCCAATTTGTGATGTCTAGTGCTCAAAGTCCCGGGAATAGTGGTGGGATGGGACTCAGGGCATTGTGTTTGTCAAGGGCCATTTGGTTTCGGTTCTCATATGCAATCTTGAGATAACCCCGCGCTGAGCTGTTTTGCAGCTCCCCCCAAGTTATCTCTGCATAGACAAGGCAAGGCGGAGATGAAGCTGAGTCGGATGACAACTCCCTACATCTCACCTATTGTGCTCAGAAACCAGTTTGGCTGGGTGCTCCCATACACCGTACTTCTCCGTTGAGTTTTGCTGACCTACTTACAGAAGCAGGAGAGAAGATCCTGGCCTAGAGAATCTAACATCAACAACAAACCCCATTTACTAAGAGGGAAATCTACATATTGTTTTTCTTTTTGTCTCCCAACTTTTTTCTTAATAAAACTTCAGACAATAAAAGCACAATAAATACTCGTACCACATTAGAAGTACTCCTTCATCTCAGAAAATTATGTTCTTAAAGCAATTTTGGATTCCCACCTGTCTCTATGATGATACACTGAATGGCTGGTTTGTGCTGAATCTATTGTAAACACTATTAAAAAGAATATAAATCCAAATTACATATTAAAATATGCATTTAACCCAGGAACTTAAACCAGACTAAAGGTAAAAAATTCTCTTTTTCTTTCCCTTAAATTATCTTAAAGTCTTTACTGACATGCATTTTCTTTTCTCCACTGATTTTACTGACAGCCAATTTTGATAGGTTCTCTTTTTTACCAGCTTTCAATATTTCATGACAGTTGGCAAGTAAGTGTTAACATAGCGATAGGATTTGATATGACCACCAATACTTAAAAGTAAACTTTATTTTGGGAGCAATAGCTGCCATCATTTTAAACAGATATACAGTCTTGATATATTAAACTTACCTTGTACAGGAGCAGAATATGATGCTAGGTGAGCCACTGTAATCTTTGTCTTGTTTTTCCTTGGGTAAAAGTACCCAAGGGAGCAACCATCCTTTTTTCTTTTTCCTATGTATTTATTTATGCATTTCGCCAGCACTACCATTGGAATACAGGCATCAGGTACTCCAGCATGGTTGAAAAGGTTATCACTGAGGTCACACCGGAAGAATCGTGGTGTTGCACAGTAGCAGGGGCTCAGGGCAGACAAGGTAGGAGCCATCTGTGAAATGCAGTGTCTTCAGCTCCTGGTCTTCATGGCCTGGTGTCCTCATGGGACACAAGATCTAGGAACCCCTAACAGCAAGAAACTGCAGACCCTGTCTAAGAGGCACTATCACCTGGTGCCGGCCAAGTGTCCATTACCTTGTTTAAAGTTCATTTTCATAGAATTGTAGAATTGTTTAGGTTGGAAAAGACCTTTAAGATTATCGAGTCCAACTGTAAACCTAGCACTGCCAAAACCACAACTAAACCATATGCCTAAGAACCATGTCGACCCATCTTTTAAATACCTCCAGGGACAGCAACTCCACCGCTTCCCTGGGCAGCCTGTTCCAATGCTTGACAACACTTTTGGTGAAGAAATTTTTCCCAATATCCAATCTAAGCCTCCCCTGGTGCAACTTGAGGCTGTTTCCTCTTGTCCTATTGCTTGTTACTTGGGAGAAGAGACCAACCCCCACCTGGCTACAGCCTCCTTTCAGGTAGTTGTAGACAGCAATAAGGTCTCCCCTCAGCCTCCTTTTCTCCAGGCTAAACAACCCCTGTTCCCTCAGCTGCTCCTCATAAGACTTCTCCTCTAGACCCTTCACCAGCTTCATTGCCCAGAGAAGGACACGCTCCAGCACCTCAATGTCTTTCTTGTAGTGAGGGGCCCAAAACTGAAAACAGTATTCAATGTGGGGCCTCACCAGTACCAAGTACAGGGGGACAATCACTTCCCTAGTCCTGCTCAACACACTATTCCTGATACAAGCCAGGGTGCCATTTGCCTTCTTGGCCACCTGGGCACACTGCTGGCTCATATTCAGATGGGTGTCAACCAGCAGACCCGGGTCCTTTTCAGATGGGCAATTTTCCAGCCACTCTTCCCCAAGGCTGTAGTGCTGCATGGAGTTGTTGTGACCCAAGTGCAGGACCCAGCACTTGCACTTGTTGAACCTCATACCACTGGCCTTGGCCCATCCATCCAGCCTGTCCAGATCCCTCTGTAGGGCCATCCTAGCCTCATAAGGTCAACACTCCTGCCTAACTTGGTGTCTTCTGCAAACTTACTGAGGGTGCATTTGATCCCCTTGTCTAGATTGTTGATTAATATATTAAAGAAACAGGCCCCAGTACTGAGCCCTGGGGAACACCACTTGTGATCGGCTGCCAACTGGATTTATCTCCATTCAACACAAGTCTTTGGACACAGCCTTCCAGCCAGTTTTTTACCAAGCAAAGAGTACACCTGTCCAAGACATGAGCAGCCAGTTTCTCCAGGAGAATGCTGTGGAAAACAGTGTCAAAGGCTTTCCTAAAGTCTAAGTAAACAATATCCATAGCCTTTCCTTCATCCGCTAAGCAGGTCATCTTGTCATAGAAGGAGATCAGGTTAGTCAAGAAGGACCTGCCTTTCATAAACCCATGCTGACTGGGCCTGATCACCTGGTTCACAGAATCACAGAATCACAGAATTATCAGAGTTGGAAGGGACCTCTAGAGATCATCTAGTCCAACTCCCCTGCTAAAGCAGGATTGCCTAGAGCACATTACTCAGGACTGCATCCAGGCGGGTCTTGAAAATCTCCAGGGAAGGGGACTCCACAACCTCCCTGTACATGTCACGTGGTGGCACTGAAGATGATCTGCTCCATAACCTTCCCTGGCACTGAGGTCAGACTGACTGCCCTGTGGTTCCCTGGATCCTCCTTGCAGCCCTTCTTGTAGATGGGTGTCACATTTGCTCATTTTCAGTCAACTGCGACCTCCCCAGTTAGCCAGGAGTGCTGATAAATGATGGAAAGTGTTTTAGTGAGCACTTCTGCCAGCTGCCTCAGTACCCTTGGGTGGATCGCATCCGGCACCATAGACTTGTATGTGTCTAAGTGCTGTAGCAGGTCACTCATTATTTCCCCTTGGATTATGGGGTCTTCATTCTGCTCCCCATCCCTGTCTTCCAGCTCAGGGGGCTGGGTACCCCGAGAACAACTGGTCTTACTATTAAAGACTGAGGAAAAAAAGGCATTAAGTACCTGAGCCTTTTCCTCATTCTTTATCACTATGTTTCCCCCAGCATCCAATAAGGGATGGAGATTCTCCTTACCTCTCCTTTTGTTGCTAATGTATTTATAGAAACATTTTTAATTGTCTTTTATGGCAGTACCCATATTAAGTTCAAGTTGGGCTTTGGCCCTTCTAATTTTCTCCTTGCATAACTTCACGAAATCTTTCTAGTTGTCCTGAGTTGCCTGCCCTTTTTCCCAAAGGTCATAAACTCTCTTTTTTTCCTCTGAGTTCCAGACAAAGCTATCTGTTCAACCAGGCTGGTCTTCCTTGATGACTCATCTTTCAGCACACGGGGACAGCCTGCTCCTGTGCCTTTAAGATTTCCTTCTTGAAGAATGTCCAGCCTTCCTGGACTCTTTTGTCATAGAATCATAGAATCACAGAATGGTTTAGGTTGGAAGGGTCCTCAAAGATTATCAAGTTCCAACTTCCCTGACATGGGCAGGGACACTTCCCACTAGACCAGGTTGCTCAAAGCCCCATCCAACCTGGCCTTGAACACTTCCAGGGGTGGGGCCTCCACAACTTCCCTGGGCAATTTGTTCCAGTGCCTCACCACCCTCAGAGTGAAAAACTTCTTCCTAATATCTGATCTAAATCTACCATCTTCCAGTTTAAAGCCATTCCCCCTCATCCTATCACTACATGCCCTTGTAAAAAGTCCTTTTCCATCTTTCTTGTAGGTGCCCTTCAGATACTGGAAAGCTGCTATAAGGTCTCCCCGGAGCCTTCTCTTCTCCAGGCTGAAAAACCCTACCTCTCTCAGCCTGTCCTCATAGGCGAGGTGCTCCAGCCCTCTGATCATCTTCATGGCCTTCCTCTGGACCTGCTCCAACAAGTCCATGTCTTTCTCATGTTGGGGGCTCCAGAGCTGGATGCAGTACTCCAGGTGGGGTCTTATGAGAGCGGAGTAGAGGGGCAGAATCCCCTCCCTCTCCCTGCTGGCCACGCTGCTGGGGATGCAGCCCAGGATACGGTTGGCCTTCTGGGCTGCGATCGTACATTGCCAGATCATGTTGAGCTTCTCATCCACCAACACCCCCAAGTCCTTCTCCTCAGGGCTGTTGTCTGCCCTGCCTGCATTTGTGCTTGTGATAACCCCGACTCAGGTGCAGGACCTTGCACTTGGCCTTGTTCAAGTTCATGAACTTTGTACAGGCCCACCTCTCCAGCCTGTCCAGGTCCCTCTGGATGGCATCCCTTCCCACCAGCATATCTTCTATTATGTAACAGATTTTCTACAGTCAGACCACAGGCTAATGTATATTCCTAGGGGTAGCAGTTAGGACCATTTTATGAGGTCTGTCTTATATTCTGACACAGTTCTGTACTGTCCATAGTAATGATGCCAGCAGATAAACAACATTTGTAAATCTGATTTTATACATGTGTATATATATATAACAATTAAAACCAGCATCCTGATATCTAATTTCCCCTTATGCTCACTCTTCATGAGATAAAGATCAAATTCTTCCACTTTCTTCCACTAAACTGATCTACATCAGCATGTCTCTCTAAAAAGCTGCTAACAAATAGCTTCTGCCACCTTTGCAGAGGTCTTAACACATTCTGTTCATAGTTTTTAAGGTGCTCTACCATATCAGCTCCAGCAAAATAATATTTGCAACTTGGAAAGCAGGGATCTCTGGAGAAAACATTTCAGCCCATGGTCTTCTAAAAAACTAAAAAGCTGTTTCCAGCAAGTCATTATTTCCTTGTTCCTTCTGAATGCAAGGTTAGGGAGCTGTCTGAATATTAGCTATACAGTTATTCATAATAACTGGATTCCACTTAAGACTCTTACACAGCAGACCTGACAATAACCATGCTATTACTGCACATCAGCCCCATCTCTATGACAATACTTTCTATTTGGGTATCAGAGCTCCTCCTCTTGTTTAATGCATCCTACCTCAGGTCATTTTCATAAAGTATGGAAAATACAGTTCTGCACAGGAGGTGAACAAAGAAACACTGCAATGACTTACATGCAAAGTCTGTGCCACAGACGTGAATTACACTCCAGAATCTAAATTGCAGCACTACTGCAATTTCCTTTCCTCTTCCATTAAACTAAATTTGTTTAAAGCAATGTAGCAGCAAATCCTCTATGCAGAAGAGTAGTGTTGCATGAAAGGCTTCCCCTCTTTGCTAGTCACAGACTACTAGAGAAAGGTGAATGGCAGGCAGCTTATAATTGGTGGTGCAAGGACTCAAAGAAGTAGGAATCACCTGAGCTAAATTAAGCAATCTGTACTACAGTTGTCTACTATGTCTGATGGTGACAGTGCCGTTTGAGATATGCTAGAGACTCCCATCTGGCTTCTAGCAGCTGTCAGTCTGTGAAAGTGCTCTTATTTCAGACTTCCTCGTGCAGTTGTTCAGGCACCTCAAGCTACCTCGGGTGGCACTAGAAACCTGTTTGTAGGCAACTGAATCAAGCTCCAGTTTGAATCCAACCAGCTCCATGGTGTTTAGTTGGTGCAGTCACACAAGGAAACAATGCCTGTCTTTCACACTTGGCTGGTCCTATCTCTTTTAAAGCTGTGTTCACTGCCCACTCTTTGCATAGTCAGCAATTTCCTCCTCCAGTAATCTTTTAATGTTCCTCCTTGAATTGCTATAAAAGTGTAAGCCCCAGTGAGCTAAAAAACCTCATTTCTATGACTTTATGAGATGCCCATTTGGAGGAGGTCAGAAGAAGAGGTTCTGATGTTTATTATTAGTAACTGGAGATTTTATTTTTCAGCTGCTTTACCCTCTTTTGCAGTTCTGGTCTCAAGTTTAAGGTAACTGCTTTCAGAGGTCATCAGCTGTATGAATTATAACCTGCCTTTGAGCAGGAGGTTTAAGTACACAATGTGAATCATTTGATTGATGGCCCATTTGACCAACTCTGCAGTCAGGGTCCTTGCTCTGCTGAAAACCTGACTGCACAGCCAATACTACAGCATTCCTGGGTGGCAGGAGGTTTCAGGGTCAGTAGCTACCCTATAATAAAATCTTCATCGCTCTGCAGCTGGCGTCTTGCCTATCTCTCCCCCTTGGCTGCCTTTCATTCTTCATGTAAGAGATCCAGATCTGGGGTCTATCTTCTGTTCTCCATCCTTTTGTTCAGGCCAGTCTGTCACCCTGTCAGTTACAAGAATTCCTGTGGTCTTTTGTATCCAGCCGGTTAACCAAAAACAAGGTCGCTGTTGCACTGCTTCACTTTCACAGGAGTGGATCTAACCTCAGAGAAAGCTCTGAGCTTGAATATAAGGGACAGTGGAAATACCACCAGTCCAGTGATAGTTGGTCTACTTTTGTTTATTTGTTTGGGGTTTTTTTGATGAAATACAACTGTTTGAAAAAGTTGTGTCCTTTCTGTATATTTGTTTGTTTGTTTGTTTGTTTGTTTGTTTTTAAAAGGCTAAACCAAAGGCATTTCATTTCTCAAACAGCAGAACTTCCTATTAAAAAAAAAAGTTACACATGAATCATCGGGATGATTCAACAATCAAGGAAACCACAGTACCACATGGGAAAGGAAATACAGATGACACCAGTCTGAGGAAGAGAGGAAACCTCTGGACTACTTTTCCCGTGACCCACCACGGCAGCTTAGACAGACATATTTCAATGCCAAATATCTCTGAACTGTAATAATTTGAGTCGGTTTGATAAAATGAAATATTTGGATGTGAGGTGGCTGGATTTGAAAGGCAACGTTCCATTTCTACTCTGCAATGTTCACTGAAAAGATCTGTTCTCTGGCCTCCTAGCTCCCTGATCCTACTAGCAGACTCTGGGAATGCAGCATTGATGTCTCCTGGGGAAGATGTGGTTCTGGAGCACTTAAGCCAACTGAACATGTTCAAGTCTATGGGATCACAGGCTACAAAAATTTGGGTGCTGAGAACTGGCTGATGTCACCCAGCCAGTTCACTCAGCACCCACGAGTCATCTCGTCATTGTCTTTGAAAGGCCATGTATCTTGGGGGATGTTCCTGATGCCTAGAAGAACGCAGACATCCCTCCATCTTCAAGGAAAGGCAAGAAAAAGGATTCAGGGGAAAGAGAGGCTGGTCATCCTAAACACAGTCCTGGGAAGAGCATGAAATAAATCCTCCTGGCAGTTATTTCCAGCCACATGAAGGACAAGTAAGTAATTGGAAACAGCTACTGTGGATTGACCAAGGCAAATCAGGCCTGATGAAGCAGGTTGCCTTCTATGATGAGACTGTCTGCGTGGACAACTGGAGAAAAGTGGGCATTTGTATGGGGTGTCCGTGCCCCAGCGCTGGCAGCAGTGGGTCTGTGGGGCGGCCTCTGTGGGAGGTGCCGGGGCTGCCCCGTGCCGGACACAGCCGGTGCCAGCCGGTGCCAGCCGGCTCCAACGGCCCCACCGCAGGACACAGCTGAGCCCCTCAGCCAAGCCGGGGCGCCCCGCGGGGGGAAAAGAGGTTTGCGGCAGGGCCCAAGGCGGCCCAGGCAGAGGAGGAGGAAGCCCAGGAGGGAGCAGCAGCAGAGGGAGCCCGAGGGCGGCGGAGGAGGAGGGCAGGAGGCGCTGCAGGCCCGGAGCAGGGATCCCCTGCAGCCCTGCAGAGAGCCCGCTGGAGCAGAGGCCCAGCCTGCAGCCCGGGGAGGGCCCCAGGCCGCAGCGGGGGGATCTTTCCTGCAGGAGCTGCGGCCGTGGAGAGCCCCGGCGGGAGCAGGTTGTCCCTGAGGGACTGCAGCCCGGGGCAGGGCCCGCGCTGGAGCAGGGAGAGGTGTGAGGAGGGAGGAGCGGCCCAGAGGGGCTGCCATGGACTGACCGCAGCGCCCATCCCACCCCTGCGCCCCCCGGGGTGGGGAGAGGGGTGGAAGGGGAGAAGGTGGGAATGGGGAAAGGGGGTGGGAGGGAGGCATTGTTTTAATTTACCTTTTTTCTCACCCCTGTATCTATTTTAATTTGCTCTATATTAAATTAATTTTCCCCAAGTTGAGTCTATTTTGCCCGTGATGAATTTGGTAAGTGATCTCCCTGTCTTTATCTCGACCCATAAGCTTTTCCATCCTATTTTCTCCCCCTGTCCTGTTAAGGAGGGGGAGGGAGTGATGCCCAGCAGGGTGGGCATTGGACCACAATCCATGGTCAACACACAGTAATGTGGTATATCTTGAATTTAGCAAGGACTTTAACATGGTCTCCTCATAGTGTTCTTATTGCCAAATGGATAAGCTACGCGATGGGTAAGTGGATGGTAAGGTGGGCAGAAAATTGGCAGGACCTTCAGCCTAAACCAGGGATGATAACTGGTACAAAGTCCAACTGTCAGCCAGTTATTACTGGCTTTTCTCAAGGATCAATATGTTTAGATTATCTGTTCAAAATCTAATTGCTATATTCTATTCTATTCTGTTCTATTCACAATAGAAATAATTCTCCATGAAGGACTGGAATTTCTGTTTTACTTTTCTCAAAGTAAAACTCAGACTAGACATCACAGCATTGTAAAAACCGACAACTTTAGGATGCATGTCTTGAGTAACAAGAGTTCCAAACCTGGTGTCCTTCCATTGCTTTCAGTTTTATACCAGCTTCAAGGCTTCTTTAGACCTCTATTGATCTATTTGCCAGAGCTATCCAATGCATTTTGGATGTCTCTGCTTCTGTTTTTGTTTTGCTTTTTACTTTTACCTTTAGAGCATCAAGGATATTATTTCAGGGTTTATTCTCAACATATACCCAAACTATTAGAGCTGTCACTGTCTTATCCTACTGTTTTCCTTATTACTTTTTTTTTCTCTGCAGTCTTGAAATTCTCTACATACCTTCAGCCAACTCATTTTCAAGTCAAAATGTTGCAGTGTCGACTTTTGCTGTGCTCCAGCATTGCTGTTCGTATACCAATATAACATCCTAGTTAGCCCATACATGCCGATTTCATGGTTATTCTTGCAGATACAATGAAGCAGTATTCAGAAAAGGAGAAAATAAATCCCTTGATGCAGTAGATTCAGGGGTGAAGGAGGTTCAAAGTACTATGGGGGCTTAGTTCCCAAGAACAACAACCTGGGAGCAAGAACCTACAGGAGAGGATGATTTCATATTTCATACAGCAAAAATTAACCATAAAAGAAAAAATGCAAAATTACTCTTGAACTCTGTATAGTTGCTCAGCTTCATCAGGTGACTGGAGTTTGTCACTACCATGTTATCCAACAGAGACAGGACAGATCCTACCTGGAGACAGAGACTGGATACCTGAACCCTAGGCTAGGATCTGTTTCACTGATGAATCTTCTAATCACTGGGTTGATTTTTGTAGGTTTTATATAAAACATATTATGTTATATAAATATTGTTATTTTTATACAATTACACAGTATATTTGTTATATAGAATTCATTATGACTGCCCCACGTGTATTGTGTTCTATGTAGATGATGTATGTTACATGAAATTCGTAGCAATTTATATGCAGACACTACAGAAAATGCTTTTTATAGATATCTCTAAATGTGTTTATGAAGTTGGCTATTACATAAAACCACCAGCAACAGCTTCTTGAGGAACCCAGTTCTGTCACTGTATGTTAGGTAAGATCTGAAATGCTGTACGGAGCTCCTCAAGAGACGTCGGCCTCGCGCTGCCTCGTTCCTGCTTCCTGATTACATTTAGACAAGAGGTAGAGGTTCAGAGCGGGCTGTTCTGAGCCTGAGGAAATTTGAAGGAGCAGGAGGGTTGAAATGTCACCAGCCTTGAATGGTGACTGAAAAAGAGTTGTGGGAATGCGATTTTGGAGCTAGACACATCAGTCTCACTTAGACCTTGTGCTAGCTGTCTGCATCCATGCCCAGATCAAGCCCCCAGGTTTGGAAGCTGACTGATAGTTTTATTCCTAAATCTTTCACTGATATACTGTTCCCAGGGTCGGTCCCATGATTTCTTTCTGGGCTGCACTTTTTCAAGCCACTCAAATATTACTTAACAGACATGTTTTGGGTAAAATCTCAGCAGCTGCTTGTATAGCTTGGTGACATCATTGGATGAAGTAACTATCTCTAGAAATAAAGTACTATTGGTTTGTACCAAACCTCTTTGTAATCACTGGAATCCATTCCACTTGTTAATGCAGAACAGGGGGGGCTGAGTAACAGGAAAATACTCTTAATATAATAGAATATTCCTCTGTGGGGCAATTTGTAAGAAACAGTTGGGAAGGTTGTGATCCACATCCACTCCTGCAAGATCACAGCAAGGGAGGTACAAGAGACAGCAATTTCTGGAATGAGGAGCAGGGAAAGGGTGCAAAGAGCAGGATAAGCAATTCTCAGAAGCTCTTTGGAAAAATATAAACAATCTGGTAAGGGGGAGGAGGTGTGGGAGATGAGCAGAAGCAAATTAAAAGGATAATTAGAAGAGAAAAAAAAATGAGTTGCTGAGTACATTTTAGCTGGTGAAGCCAGTGATTTCAGATGTATTCACAGCAGACAGATGGTAAAAAAAGTAAAAAAAATCCAACAACCAACATCGCACCCTATAATCAGTTCCTTAACATGAATATTAGGGGGATTTAGTTAGGGATAGGGAATAAGAAGTTGGCAGCCTTAATACACAATTATTTTGGTTTGTATCTTTGCAACAGTGGAAGAGGGATCATAGCAACCAGAGACAAAAGCCACAGCCTTGGTGTATTGTGGGGCATGAGCTGGAACAGTCAAATAATCCTCACCATCCACCTAGACTGATATTTTAACTGTAGTTTTCACATTTCCCTGCATAAGTGGTTGGGGCTCCTTTTTTTTTCTCAGACACAAATATCTCTGGGCACCTGGAAGTTTAATTAATTAACATACTCATTAAATAGGTAAGTCTTTTTGCCATATCAATATGGCAGTATGCATCCTAAAGAAAAAAGAGTGGAAATAAAGAACAAATGAAAAAGAACTCAAACACCCCATTCCCCCATCTCTGAGAACATCAAATAACAGAAGCTGTAATAAGCAAAACAGGAAAGAAGGGAAAACATCTCCCCAATCTGATGAAGAAAGCACATGTCTTCCCAACACAGCAGGGTGAAGGACAGAGATCTGCAAAGCAGCTCTGAGCGCAGTGCACCCTCATGGCATGGGGCAGAGAACAACGCAGTGAATTGCTTTGGCTCAGCACCAAAAATGATGTTGTCTTGCTCTGGATACAAAAATGGCCCATACAAGCCAGCCTGGAGATCTCTACACAGTGTGCTCCAGAGCCTCGACCTACGTCTCAGTCCTTTCGGGCCAGGTGGGGTGCCCCTGTGACATACTCTTTAGCAGAGATGCTTCAGTTTGGGTTTGTTTTAGTGGCTAAACAGAGATACTTTATACAGTATCAGTTTTCTTGAGGGGTGTATGTCACGGGATGACTTGTTTTCCCTGTCTAAGCTAAATCTGGGTTAAACCTATAGTCAAGATGAAAAGAATTCTCCCACAGACTTGGAGAAACCCTAAAAATAGGAAATATTTCATTAAAAAATCCAGTTCCTGCTGAAATTACCAGCAGAACTCCCATTGATTCAATTAAGAGAAGAATCACAGTGTTTATAGCCCCCAAACCTGTTAATACATAAGGACATCTGACTCATGAGGACAATAACCAGAGGCAAGCTATTCGCACACTTTATTATTCATGGAATCATGACTCTGGACAGCATAGATGAGACCAAATTGCTTTTAAATAGAGAAGTATTTTTATTGAAGGCCAAAACTTTCGGATAATTTTGCTGATTTCAACAATATTTTAAATTTGCACTGCCTTGCTAATTGGGGAGAATTACAACAGAGGAATTACTAAAAGAAGAAAGCTTAAAGGTTTGGGCTTTTTGATGTTTGCTTTCAAAATGAAACAGAAATTAAACAGGAATGAAAGAAAAAAAAAAACCAAACACAACCTTTGTGATTCCTCTGACGTCGTCTCTTCTATGAAGATGATTTGGTTTTGAAGCATTGAAATACATCATCGGTTCATGTCTGGTTGCAAATACATCGTGTTTTGTGTGGTTTGGTTTGGTTTGGTTTCTTTTGTTGCTGCTGAGGTACTGCAATTTGTATTAAAAAAGGAAAAGGAGTTTCATAGGTGTGTATGTCACGGATAGGTGTGAGATCAGGAGGGAGAGTGATCCATCCTAACCATGGATCTCCCATATTTCCCTTCACTCCATGCTGTGCTGCTCATGAGCTGTGAGTTTCTGGACACGGTCATGGCTACAAAGAGCACCAACTCCAAGAGAGGGCTGCAGCCTTCCCGGCCCTGGCAAGTGAAAGAAAGGTTCTTCCTCCACAGTCTTTCCAAAGTCCTTGCTGTGCCATAGCTTTCCCAGGAACCCTCAGAGGCAGCTCCCCAGCCTCCCTGCTCCCTCCAGGCCAGCAGTACCAGTCTTACAATGAGCTGCATTAAACATCAGCAGCTATGGGAAGTTTCCCGTGACAGCAATGATGCAGATCATGTTTCCTCCAAGCCTCTTCTTCTCCCAGCTGATGGATGCCCCAGGTTCCTTTTTGTGCTGCCCAAAATGGCCTGGAAGACCTGACACAGAAAGAAATGTCGGAATATTGTGGATAACACTGTATTCACTGGAGGTACAACTGTCCGTTCAGAAGAATTTCTGAAGAATAAAAGCCTCCATTTTCCCCTGGCGCCATGCCTGGCTTTGCAACAGCTATTTCCATATTTTACTTGTTTCATCTTGGAGGCTGTGATTCCTTGATAGATCAGAACTTGCATCACTTCATCTCCCACTTAACTAATTTGATGAGGAAAATGGAACTGCTATGGTGGCAATTTAAATGTATTAAAGAAAAAAAGTTAATGCAAAATTTTGATTCACCAAATTTAAAGTCCATTTCCATTACATTTAATAAGTTCAGCCTCTCTTAGTTCATCTGTACTTATCTTTAAGTCTGCATGGCTGGGTGGCATTAGAAATAAGAAGATTATTCATAGTAGGGTGCTCTGCCTATGAACTTTTTCTTAGCTCTCAGTAGAGATAAAGAATCTTTGCTCAACTGTATATCATTTCATAATCACATGAGTGGTCGGCTTTTCTGTTCTTATAAAATCAAATCTCACACCATCAGCCACAGATCTTTCAAAAAATACCAAAAGGGGTATAATTAATTCAAACAGAGTAATCATTAAAGTATGAGGATAGTCTGACACATGCTTTTTTATTTCCCTCCAAGCATACATGAATTATGAGATCCAAATCACAGCTCTTGTAAGAGACTAGTACATGCATTTGTGTAGGGAGAAGGGAGGGAAGGGAATTTGCTACATGAGTTCTCACCCTTCCAGTGTAAAACCGTGCACAAACCGTTTGGGTCTGGAGGCCTGAATGGTGATGTGGTACCACCCCACATCAAGGAAAAGGAGGCAAGGAAGCCAGCCCAAGGAAAATGCTCTGCAACAATTGACATTAGCATAATGGGGAGGGAGCACGCTAAAAGGCTGCCACTGGGGTGGCAGCAGGTGCTTAAATTCTGAAAGATGTAAGGAGTGACTGGGGGGAAAAAAAAAAAGTGAGAGAAAAACTTCCACACAATCTTGCAGCAGCAGCAGCTGGTGCTTCCTTGTCTGTGGAGTCAAGGAGAGGGAGCGAAGCCCTTGGAGCCGGCGTGGGAGCAGGTGGGGGAAGGCACCGCTGTTATTTGCAGCAGACGTTCCTTAGCAACAACCTTGAGCAGATGGGAGCCCGGGTACCGCTGCGCAGAGGCTCTGTCAGCAGCCCCTCATCCCCCTCAGCCTCTGCCCTGGGCTGGGGGAGGTAAGGCAAGACATCGAAGTCTAACAGAGAGCTTTTCTCCAGATAAAAAGAAAGGGATAAGGAGATCATCTTTGCTTGTCCTAGCTTGAAGCCCAAAAAGACATGAACAAATTTTATTAAACAAGTTTGACAAATACCAACAACATTGTTGCAATTAGATATATAATAGTGATAAGTAATTATAGAAGTGTTACACATACACATACATACATACAAACATATTCTTTTACTCTGGCTGAATAACTTGGATGCTGAGAAATCTTGGAAACTTAAAGAAAATATATGTGACCAAGAGTGTCTTAAGGTTATCCTGAGCCACACCTGGGGGGAAAAAAAAAAGAAGGAACATACTAGGTTTTAATCTGCATCTGAAGTAAAATATAAGGTGATGGATGATCCACAGTTAAAAAGGTTATTTGAAAATGGACAGTTCACAGACACAGAGGATTTCAGAGAAAGTTTTACATTGGCAGATGGATATGTCACCAAATTAAAGAAAACTAGAATCTTCTGTGGAATAACTAATATACATGGAGAATGTGGGGAACCATCGAAGTTGAACATAGCTAACAGAGGTGGAGCTGCCTGGACACAGTGCCTTTAAGACTGCAACGAATACCACCAAGTTGCCCAGGCACCCCTTTTTTCTTCAAAGTCAGGTATGTGGAACTAAGAACTCTGATGTCCTGTATTATGTTACGGTATATGTAAATATTGTCTTATTATCATTAAAGGAAAATAAATTCTACTGCCTGCAATTGATCTGGCATCATGCCCTTGAGACTTGGTTGTAATCTGCATGCAAAAGCAATGGGTAATAAAAGTACAAAGGCCATAAAACTTCATGGTCAATAAAGAGACATAATTGTCTCTAGGGGGAAGGACAAAAGCCCTCTTTGGAGAGTTTGTACATAATAAGACCTGGTGGGATTTTGTGAACCTTCTCAGGGCCAGGATATTGTTTGAAACATGTCTGTGGCCAAATTAGGATTATATCAGACATATCTATGCCCTCAATGACTCTTTTCTATTAATATCAGCATTAATGAAAACCTGGTAGATTAATTGGTTTATCTTTGTTGATTACCTTGATTAATCAGGACCTAGGTGAACATCTTAAAGGTTTAGGAATAGCTCTGTAGCCAGCAAAAGCAGATAAACACTTGATTATGTATTCTGGTGAGTCAAGCTCATCCATATGGGATCTCATCTCCTGTGTCTCCATTTCCCTTCTGCTAATCTAACCTCTTAGCAACATTTTAGCAATTCCTGTGGGTGATACAAGCATTGAATAGAAATTGGAAACCTACAGATGAGTCTGAACTTATTTCCATTAAAGCCAATGGATGCTTTATTCCATTAATTTCAAGGACACTAGTCTAAGCAATAATGGTATGTAATATTCTTTCTTTGGCAACGTCTGGACAAAATGAGAAGTCCTTTTTCTTCCTCCTGTAGACGTATAGCTCAAAAAGAGTGTAACCAGAGTAATGCTGAAGTTTTCTTTCTTATCAGAATTTGCTGAATAGCCAGAATTGTGCAATTTTGAGTAGGTGGTTAGTTTTACAAGCTTCTCATGTGCACCCTACCAGTTTACCCATTTCAAACCTTTCAGCCCACTTGCTCATCCACCACCAAAGTTTCTGATGATTCCCAGCTTCCTGACAGCTCAGCTGCCAGATGGGTCAAGATCAGAGCATAGAGAGGTTTCATGGATCCTCAAGAGCCAAAATTCCGTCTGCTAGCTAGAAGACCACCATGCTCTCAGGGTCTCCAGGGTTTCCATAGCTCCTTGTCATCAGCTCCAGAGTCAGGGCTCAATCCCCTTTCACAGGTAAGTTTCAATTGTTATTTTTCCCCTGACAAGCAGCAAAACAAAATTTCAAAATATCAGGTCTTATGTGAAAGACTTTCCTGCCCAGACTCATTAATCCACAACCCTGGAGCAGGCTGAATCAGCTTTGGTACACAGGCAAAGTGAGATCATTTTGTTCAGCACATATAGCCAATGTCATTGCATGGTCTCAGATGGGGCCATTTCTCAGTTTCCAATTATTGTCCTATCAGGTCCATTTCTACACAATACAAAGTGGACTGGACTAAACCATGGGGGAGGTGTGTGTGTGTGTTTGTTTGTTTGTTTATTCATTATTGACTGTAACAGTCAAGGAGGTTTCACAGAATGAATTACACAGCTAAAACAGCAGCAACCTTTAGCCGAAAAGGCACTACTGTCTTACAGTACTCAGATGTGAGCCCACAAACAGGTTTGGCAACACCTATAAACTGATTGTGCTGAATCTATGTATACCAGCATGGACTTTACTGTACTGCAAAACAGCAGTGTTAGCATTTCACCAGACACTATTCCTAGCTGCCTTAATGTGAAATAAGTTTGATTTAAACTGATGTAGGATTGTCCAGGCAGGAATTTGCAGTACTTTTGTTGTGCTGATTGATATCACTTCTTCACTTAAACAACAGCTATGGGAAGTGCAAGCAAGCAGGTATGGGTGAGATAAGGAAAAAAAGCAATATTACTATTGTTGTTGTTGTTATTTTAGCACAAACAAATTGTGGCTGCAATCTTTCCCCAATCAGAAGCGGAAACTGCAACTTGCCATCTTCTTAGCCATTTTCAGGCAACAGTTCTCAAAATGTGGTATGGGCAGTGGCTGAGGTTATCAGGCAATGCCCATCTACAACATCCTTGCCTCACAGCTGCTGCCAGCATATCCATTTTCCTTTTGTGTAATTAGGTAATTTAAAATAGCTTCTTCCACCCCTCTTCACACCCACAAAGCAAAAGCCACTACTGACATTTCCAGGACAATATGTGGGTTTGTATTCTTTATCATTTTATCCTTCATCAGGGCTGATTCTTTTAACTGGTAGGAGAGCCAACTTCACATTTCATAGAATATGCCCTTTTTTATGCAAAGCATTAGCTAGAATGACATTTCAGCACTGATCCTGAGAAAAGGACATTGCAAAGTGTCTTTATGGTGAGATAAATCCAGTGTAGCATGAATAAAAAAATTTCCAGTGCATTTCCATTCTGATTACATATCTACTTGGAAATCCAGATAGCTTGTTTAAATCATCAATCTACTGGGTTCAATGCCATGGAAATTGCAAAGAAGTTCTGCTTTGCAGGACCTCCTGTACTGTGTCTTGTTGAACAAATTTGAATGTGCCTATGTACGGAGCAGAGAAATTTGATTGTGACACTTCTTTGTACAGATTGTGTCACTTTTCATACGAAACTGACTTTTTCAGGCTTCCGTTCAGCAGGTTATGTCACTTGACTCCAAAATAATTATTTTGAAAAAGATTGGGTTTTTTCTTTACTTCCATAGTAAATCTGTTCTCTGGGATTTTTTAAGGGTTCATAGGATCCTTTTTTAAAGGATCCACATCGTGTATAATTTACTATAGTCTTATTGTGAAAGTATTATTAATACTTCGATTTTTCACTTATAAAAGTAATAACATGGGAAACAACTCCTTACTTCATTTTTTGAAGATTCAACCTTTTCTAGAAATTTCACTATTCCAGCTAATCCCTAAAAATAAAGAGGAAATTTCCCTGCAAATGGTGCAGGCATCAAATAGCAAGTGATGTGTTTCTGGTGTAATCATTGTAATTCTCTCCAAGCATACAGATAGCGACCTGTGGAACAGGGAAAATCTTGCTGCAGATTTCTCTAACCAACCTTTTTTCTTACAGGTTACTTTGTTCTCAATGTACTTCACATATTACACAACATCACAGTCATTACAGGACATACAGATACAGTGCTGAGGCTGAAGTGAACAACTGCAGAACAAACTTTTATATTTAATTTTGATTTAGAAGGAGGAAGGAATATGATCTCAAAACTGCTATTTATAAAAGGCTTTCAAAGAAAAATAAAACCCAAGAGGGAAGAGGTCATTCTTGGACAACTTCTTGGACAATTTTTCTTTCTTTTTTTTTTTCCCCTAATTCTGACATTGCATATTTATTTCATTCTTTTTTGGTTTTGACAATAAAAAATCCCATTATATGAAACTCCCTGTATTTCACTTACCCCAAAGGATACTTAAAAGGAGCAATCTTTTTGTGTGTCTTCACTGCATTTCTTTTAATATAGCCTTTTTCTTATTTTTAATTTTAGGAGTTGTCTAGTGTTAAATATTTCAGATGTTCTGGAACACTCTTAATTCAAACCTCCTGGCGCTTCTGCAGAACCAGCTCCTGCAGGAGTGGGATGCAGCTTTAATGCCAGATTCCCTTACAATTTCCCTGTGATAGCTACTCCCCTCTCCTTATTTACCTTTCTGAAATAAGTATAATGCCACCTTCATAGTACAGGGGCAGATTAACAGCCATCTACTAAATCCTTGTGTAACAGCATCATCTCTTGCACAAAGTAGAGACAAGGACCATCATAAAGCCAGCACACAGAGGATAGGGATAAACCACCTCAATCTCTCGAGTCAGCTTGTGGCATAGCCTGGGAGAAGATTACACATAAACAAGGGCTTCTCAGATCTGACTTATCTGAGTACCACCCTTCTGAGCTCTCTTCTGGACAATTTACATGTTTAAGAGGAGTCAATATTCCATATCCTCCACCTAAATATTAGTACACCCTAACTCCCTTCACTTAGAGAAAAACTCCATGCCTGTGTCCAAGCCTCCCACCGTCTAGGACCCAGAGCTATGTCCTCACGAACATATACCTACTGCCATCACTTTCATCCCAATACTTTCATCACTTGCATCAACTGATTCAATGCTTCCTTCCTTGCCAGTTGTCTCTCACCGATCCTCTTGGATGTTAATGGCCAAGCAGGTATTTAGACGGAAGTGCATGTGTTCTTACACCTTGGCTCAGATATATCTCTCTGAAGAAGATACCAGGAGCAGTTACCTCATTCCTTTTGCATTTGCTTGTGCCCTATCAATGGCATGCACAATATGTTTGATAAACTTCAGAATAAACTATTCCAGACTCCTGAGCTGCCCGTCTATCTCTCTTCACTAGCAATAAGGTCATTCTTAAAAATAAAGCAATAAAACTTCTTCTAAGTAGAAGGAAATGACCTTTATTTGTTGTGTGTCTAAGTAAACTGCATAAAAATAACGTGAAGACTGTGCATGAGATAACCAAAGATGGTAAATTTAGACTGACTCTTTGTCCTTAACTTGAACTGTTCAACGAGAAAGTATAGAGTTGTCATGGTTTGTTTTGTAAAAACAAAGAGTTGGCCTTAAATCAGATTCTCTTGGGATGTGTCATTTGGCTATACGCTTAATATATTTTCAGGTACTTCCTGAGCTGCCTGTTATATGAGACAGAATCACTGGGAAAGCAGGAATGCTGAAAGACCATCACTGGGGATCAGAGTCCCTTAGGACCAGATGCTATAAAGCTAAATCACAACAGCAGAGTCCCTGCCCAGAAAATTCAGAAACTAAATGCCGGAAGGGAGGCAACAGATGAGCCATTCAGACAGACAGGGTGAGGGAAAAGATGAACAGGCACTGGCTGAATGGATCTGAAAACAAAAAGAATGAAGGTCAAAAGAAAAAGGCTTGTGAATGTTGACACAGTGGTTTCTTGCACATATGGGAGTTATGGTAGGGAAAGCATCAGTAAGCTTGAAGAAGAGTTTGAGAGAAACATGCATGTGGGGCTATCTTCTCTTCTTAGTCATCTAGCATAGTCTTTTGGGTGACTATCCAGTTTGAATCTAAGTGTTCTGAGATTAAAACCATACAACAAAACACCTTAAAATATAAAATGCAAAAGCATCCCAAGTTAGACTCGGGACACGTGCGAAAAAAAAATCTGATCAGAATTCAGGCTGCTTTCCAGCCAGGTAGCTGACATATGTGTTTCAGTTCATATTTGAAACCAGCTGAATCCTCATTTCCTTCCTTTTTATATTTAATGGCTACAAATAGTCTATGAAGTTCAAGAAAAGAAAAAAAAAAGCTAAATTAATCCCTCTAAACCTGATCGCCTTCACTTAACACACATTTAAGGAAAACAGGAGCACTGAACTTGGATTAATTGGAGGCCACAGTTTTTATTTATAATCTATGTGAAAATATATTCAAGATATGAATCAAAATGTGGTTTTCGCTACACGGTTGTCCAATAAGGCTCAGTGCACTCCAGAAATACTGTCTCCCTAACCCTAATAATTTTAGACCTAACTGCTGGCACACTGCTAGCTCCTGGATCATTTGGTTACTGGAACTGGGAAATAAATGTAAGACTTATGGATGATTTCTCAAAAGGCAAAGCCTCACATTGATCACCAGTAAACCAGTCATTTCTCATCTGATAGTTCCCATCCACCTTGGCAGAAGAAGGGGTAGAAGTGCCCCATACAGGCTAAGTCAGCTATCTTCCTGCCTCAGGGGCCAATTGTTGTGGGTTAACTGTGGTGGGCAGCTAAGCACCACACAGCCGCTTGCTCACCCCGAGTCAGATGGGGAAGAGAATTAGAAGGGAAAAATTTAGAAAAGCCTTGGCAAACTTCACACACACACACACACACACACACAAGTTTTATTACTGATTATGACATCTTATGGTATGGAATATCCCTTTGGTCAGCTGGGGCAAGCTGTCCAGGCTGTGTCCTGTCCTCTCCCATTTTTTCGTGCCCCTCCCCCCGGCCTACTTGCTGGTGGGGCGGTGTGAGAAGCAGAAAAGGCCTTGATGTTGTGTAAGCGCTGCTCATCAATAACTAAAACATCCCTGCGTTATCAACGCTGTTTCCATCACAAATCCAAAACACAGCACCATGCAAGCTACTATGAAGAAAATTAACTTAATCCCAGACAGAACCAGTACACAAATCAAGACCCACACCTGTGTAGAATTTTGAATCTGCTCTTTGAAATCCAAACATTTATAGCAGGACTGGGAACAGAAACTCAAGAGTTGAATGCCAGGAGATAGTATACTCACCAGAGATGGTCTTTCTCACCTAGCAGAAAAAAGGTACAGAAGAAAACATAAACTGGAAAAAAAAAAGAAGCCAGATTTTAATGTACAAGGTAGTTAAACATTTTGCCAAGAGAAAATCTTTAGTCAAACCAGGAATTTTTTGTTGAAGTTATACTGTAGATTTGTAGTTTGCACATCAAGATACAACATGTGGATTATGAAAGTGATTCTTTTTGGCCTCGAAGTATATAAGAAGTCATTGATCCCAGGTGAAAATATGAATAAAGTTCAAAACATTTTTTCAACTTGTTTTCTGTGGTATCTACTTTTCTCAGATATCATCTTTTCTTCATTGGCATCTTTGTTAGTCCTTGGAAACCCTCACCAGGGTGATAGGTCAGTATCCTGTTGTTCCACATACTGCACAGATAGACAACAAAAAGAGGGCCTCTACCCCAAAACTGCCCACAGTAGAGCTGAAACTGAACATCTGGGTAGAGGTGGGGAAACCAAGAAAATGACAGCAAAAATTCAGGCTACAGAAGGGGTGGACGGATAATGTTGTTAAGTCTTTTGTGGCATTCATGATGAGGATAGACTTTAAGTGTATTTTGGAGGGATGAGGCTACGAATTTTCCATTTGCTATGGGAAAAGCGTGGCAGTAAGGGAAAGGGCAACAAGTGGAAGCCAACAGATCATGGGTGTAGTGGAGGCAGGAGTTGACATGCTACTGATTGAAAGAGGCTGGGTGCATAGTTCAGTTAGTTCAGTTAAGGCAAATAAGTGCTTTGGGTTTGTTTTCTTGTAATAAGAAAGGAGAATCCTGAAGGAAGTGCAAAAAGGTGGCACAAGAAGGGCAACATGGTCAAAGTAGCAGCCAGAGACAGCACTCCGGACAGCAGTCACTTGCAAAGATAAGAGGAAGACAAGCTTGTATACGGTGGGGTGACAGAGAAGCATCTTGCTTAATCAGAACAAGAGCTGACCAAAACCTGGGCAGGAATGTCAGAATGGCTCCAAAAGCCTTTAGTTTAGGAAAGATGAAGACCTAAATTTGAAGATGACAAAGGACCCGCAAGATCAACACAACGGTGGGATTAGCTGTAGCAAATAATTTCAGATGACTGTAGACAGTGCCTTTAACAAAAGCAGGAGACAGACATGGGACAGATGTTGAAAAGGCAATTGGGGTTTCTTTCAGGTTTGTTTGTCTGTTTATTTTCCTTTTTCTTTTTTCTTTGAAGATATGTGAGATAAAGGAACAGATAGGTTAAGAGGGAAATGCTTGCAAGATCAGAGAGTCACTGGGGCAAGAGACCAAGTAGACAAGGGAAGTGGATTAAATTCTTCTGCTTCCCAGATCGGGGGGAGGAACTTAGCCAAATTTCTTCATGTTTTGTGGAAATACATGAAAGAAGACCCAAGTTAGTGTACTCCCCAAGGAATGGTGAACCCCAACCTCAACTATAATTTAAGCATTGGAGAATCCACATGGGAGGGGAATGTTAGGAATTCTCCATCCATAGAAAGAAGTTTAATGTGAACAACTGTCTTGACATGAGAGTCCACACTAGTGGAGGCTCCACAGTGCATGTTTCACTGCTCGCAGCAGCACTTACTAAAAAAATAGACTCCATTACCTAAAATATGCTGCAGTTCCATTTTTGTATTGGTACCTTTCTGATGTGTATTTTATTCTTTTTAAAGCAAAAGAGAGAGAGAACAGAAATAAACGAACAAAACCCCCTGCAATCGATGCTTTTTAATCACAGTTCTCTAGGAGGGATGATCAATGATCATGAGTTATTATGGGTTTTTATTGTACTTCATGACTGCATCACAATGTCACTGGTATGTTACTAACTTAATTGTGCTCTCTCCCTCCAGCAGAATGAGTCCTGACTGAAGAGCCAAACACCTCTGGTGAGAAATCACAAGGCACATCGTGACTTCCTCCCAGAATCAATAAGAGAAAAAAAAATACTGAATGTTTTTTTAGATTGACAGAATTTCTTTCTGATCCTATTGGGAACATAGTAGAAATTTTATTATTCTGAGTAGATGGCTTATTAAAATAATTTTGGTAAGTAAATTTGTAAATTTTGACAGTGTAAAAAACTACCATCAGTTTAAATTTAGGAGTTAAAACCAAACCATGCTGTAGATAAATTCTCTTATGAGTACTAACACATAAAGGCTTATTCATTTTTTAATTTTCATTTATTTTTCCATTTTTACAAGAAAATTTTAACAACATTTTTTCAATTCATTTAGGCCCAGCTCCAATATCAAGGTAAGATGTTGGGAAATATTGTGTCATGGTGTAAAAAATATCAAAACAAAGTGGTAGTTCAGCATGACAAGACAACATATCACTGCCCAGCTGGGATGCCAAGAGGAAAATCAAAGCAAGCACTGGTGTTTGTAGGTTCCTGCACAACTTGACAAATGTATGTTGTTATCTCAAGAGGAAGTGTGTAATGAACGATGCTTTGTCTTTGAGAGTCAGCAGCACTAGGAGCAACTGTGGTTCCAGTAAAGCTCTGCTACCTAAAACACTTTTATATCGAACTGTTGAAAATCAATAGCAAGAAGAACTCCTGTTCCTGTATCTTCTACAGGAAAGACTCCACACAGACTTCCTACAAGAAGTTCATGGCTGATAGGGAGCCTTGGAGCCCCTTCTGAAAGCCAGCAAGGGAGACCATAAGTCATGGGTTGGGATCCATCTTGCCTCACCTGCCAGGAAGAAGCTGCATCTTCTGTAGGCTTGTGATAAATGATTCCCTATTTTCAGCAGAGGGAGGCAAGAGATGTTTGGTGGGTGGCCAGTCACATCCTAAGGGGACTCCTAAGGGAGGTGCTGAGAGTCTTGGTGCACTGATGGGATGTGATTTTGGTTAAAAAGGGAAGAAAGAAGGAAAGGAGAGGAGAGAGGGATAGGGATAGGTATAGGGCGGTAAGGTTCACTTGTACTTTTTCTCCTGGGCTACACTGATGCCATGAGGTCCCTGCCTGTCACAGCCTTCCAGTACAAACAAGAGATAGAGGAACTGTCATGTAAAAACTACACTGCCCTGTAAAAAGTATCTCTGATCCACTCAGAGAAAAAACATGTGGTATGTTACTCAGCTGATCATCAAAAGGGAGGAGTGCCTGAGGAGACCACTGCTGAGATTGACACTGGAAAGGGGCAGGGGAAGTGGGGAAGCAGGTTGTACCTACCAGGTAGCTGAGTTTCTCATCCCCACTCTGTGCAGGAGGATGACATTAGCTCCTGTGATTGAACGGGGGCCTACACATTGATATAAATAAATAAAACAAGATCTCTGGCACAAACATGAAAGCTGAGAGTGTTTAATTCAGGCTTGACTGTTTGTTACCTTCTCCTCCGCACCAGGACTGGACCACTGTGAGATATAAAGAAGCATTGACTCTATTAGGTTTTAGCTATTCACCATATTAATCATAATCCAGCTCACCTTTCAAAAAGTAAATAACATCTTTAAGATTATCAGACTGAGTTTTGAGCAACATTTTTCTTATTAAACAAGCACACAGGATTGAAAAAAATCAATAGGAAAGTTAGACTAGACTCCACGTAGAGGGTGTTTGTTATCACCCGTAAGTCACTGTAAAAGATGACAAAGCTACCACATCATGGAGAAAAGTAATTGTACAGGGCTCAGGTGGCTTCAAGTTTCCGTCCTCTCCCCTCCTCTAATTCAGTGCATCATGTGTTTCCACCAGCTAAATGAATCTGCTAGACTGCCAGAGATGGTCACCACAGAGACAGAGCTCAGTGTGCTAATTTCCATTTTATAGCCTGTGATTCCTTCTCTTCTCTTTAGCAATAAAGAAAATAATTCTAATTCTTCACAGACAGTGCAAGTTGATGTGATCGAGTGAGTGTAACAGCCCACAATTGCAGGTGGCTGGCTGACCACATCCGTCTGTGGAAAGGAGGGGATTCTCATTTCAATTGGCAGGAGGAAACTTGAGTGACCTCCACCACATTCATCACCTGTGTGACATGGTCCACCTCCCTTACTGTCCCAATCACCTCAAATAACTGCAAAAAGCAATGTAGATTCAGTAAAATTGATGTAGTTTAGATGAAAGTTATTATGTGGGAAGATTCAGACTAGATAGAAGGAAGAAATTATTTACAATGAGGGTGGTGAAACACTGGCCCAGGTTGCCCAGAGAGGTGGTAGATGCCCCACCCCTGGAAACATTCAAGGTCAGGTTGGACGTGGCTCTGAGCAACCTGATCAAGTTGAAGATGTCCCTGCTCATTGCAGGGGGGTTGGACTAGATGGCCTTTAAAGGTCCCTTCCAACCCAAACCATCCTATGATTCTATGATTCCATGATTCTATGCATAAAAAAAAATTTTAATTTCCAGATTGTCTGATTTTTCTGTGCAGTTTCATAAATATGAAACTTTAAAAAATAATTACTGATGTTAAGTTTTAGGGGGGAGCAAAGTTTTTGTTGTTTGTTTATTTGTTTGTTGTTAAGGGAGTAGGCTGTATTTTACCTAATGGAAGTTCATCTTAAATTCTTTCTTGGTATGTGAGAGCTATTATTCATTTGTATTATAATAAGACATTAGAACATGCAGCTGTAGTAGGAAAATCAGTTAGAACAAGATGGGTTAAGTACCATTCCAAATAAATGTTTCTAATCCAAAGGAAAGGTGATAAAAGGAAAAACAGAAGCAGAGAAGGATTAATCGAATTGCCTGTGGCTTCAGAGCATCTTTGTGTCAGAAAGGGAATCCTTATATTTGCCTTCCATTCAGTTAACTGCTTGTAGTGGAAGTTACTGTACATCGGTGAAAACAAACGTATAGGTGTTAGATGTTAAGGGCACTGAGAAAAATAATAGCATTAAAAAGAAATTGAGTGGGTTTGCAGGAGTACCTGTTGCGGTACCAATCTCAGACATCTAAGAAAGATACTACTTTTCCTTCTCTACTCTGTAGCTACTACATGGGTAGAATTCTCTATTCTACTAGAGACTTTCAAATGTGCACTAAGCTTCACAGTTCACTCCTGTTAACTAGATTAATGGGCTATTATTTTCTGTGTTTGTGTTACTACCTTTGTTAATTCTGACTTGAAATGTAGCTACTGATGATCAATAGGGCCTCTAATATGCACATATTTACATTATTAGAAGTAATAAGTCATGCACAGAACTCATAGCTGAGTTTACTTTGTTAGCTGTGTTCTCCAGACAGTTTCTTAACCTTCACCTGTCCTCTGCATATATTTTTGATAACTAGTATTGAGCGACTCTCTAAAGTGAATACTGTAACCTGTACCATGAAATTAATCAATAATACTTGCTATCCTTGATATTACATTCTGGGGACATTTAATTGTACATCTCTGGAGCACAGGGTTGTTTTAACAATGTGTCAATATTAACAGCTGGTTGAAATGAAAAAAAGCCAATTGTATTCTATCTTTAATGATCTAAAAATTGGTCCTCATTTGATGTAATAGAATTTTTAATCCAGAACTACACATTCCATGAAAACGGAATTATTTGCAGAATCTTCCCAATTTTGAACTGAAATTCTAGGTATAGTTGCAGAATTCCTGCCAGTGCACAGAAACCTGGACAGTTTGCAAGCAGAGTAAGATCATTTTAAGCCAACATCTGCATCTGGTGTCAAAGCCACAACATCTGTGTGAAAGTGTGGTTGATGCACACTACAGGTGAGCTTTCAGTACAATCACGATTAAAGGATGAATATGTGGTCACCTAGAAAAGCCATATGCGGAGCTGTGCACATGGGAAGAGGACTGCCTCTGTAGGTCTTCTGAGAGAAGGAAAGGTCTCTGCATGAAAACACCTGCCTTCTGATTAGACAGAAAATCCCACAGGAAACCCTCTACTTGAATACCCAGAAAATCAATCTAGATAAAGTCATATATGATTGTTTCACAAAGACATAATTTCTTTCTCCTCTCCTCCACACCTTTTTGTTAAAGAAGAGAATGAGTCATGGTTGCCTATTTGTAGGCTAGCCTGAATTTGCCTACGACCTGCAGATACTTACTGGCTCTGAGTTTCTTATGGAGCACTTCTTGGGAGCTCCGCACTGGATAGTATCCAGTTCTTCAGTTTGGTATTCAACCACAACAGGCAAAAAGTCCTCCCTCCCCTCCCCCATTCTCTTCCTTCTTCATCATATAGCTCCTAATTGCTGAAACAAGCAATTTATCTAGGCAGTGCAGCACTTTAACTACACAGTCCTGAGTCATCTGTGGAGCAGGTCCAACATATATATGCCTGTATTTGCACAATCAATGGCTGGAAGACAATATATATTTATGACCAGCACCAATTTGGCTGTCACAGAAAATGATAGTTCTAGCGATTCCCAAGCTATGTGTTATACAAGTTAAAAAACACATAGGTTTTTTAAGAACTAACAGTAATCAGGGTTCTTTTTCAGTAAGGAAGGAAAGGGAGACACTGCTTTTGGGTTACAATATAGTTAGACAGTTACGCTATATGTGTCTGGGATCACTCTTTGGCACGGATTTTCCTATATCTGTACTATTAAACTCTCCCAGGCTATGAAACAGGGTGGGCGCATCCAAACTGCTAACTGGGAATGGTCCCTGGTCTGTGCTGATTCCCAAACTGTGCCCAGGATGCATTTGAGAGAGTGCCAGCTGGCTGGGGCCAAAATCATAACAGGAACCATTTAACAGGACAGGCGATCAAGTTCCTATCTTTGGGAACATTCCTGGCACCATTCAATTAGCCAGGATAGATATAGTCCAAAAGTCTAATTTAATTACCATGAAAAGAGACAGTAATTCAGTAGTGGTGTTTCATTGCCATATGCTGGCATCCTTAGGATCTAGAGAAAAAAAAAAAAAAAAGATATCTTAAGGAAAGTTTTGCCAAAGGAAAGCTGCAAAAGACAATTGCAATAGGGAAGAAATTTCAGGCATGACATGACACTGCAAACAGAGCGAAGATGAGCAAGAGAAGAAAAGACGAACCCATAGGAAAGGGGCATGATAAAACAGCACTTCCCTTACTTCCTCCCATACTATTTCAATAGAAGGGAAATATGCTGAAAAGCTGAAGATGCAAAATACTCAATTGCTTACAATGATGTGCTGCTTCATTTCAAAAATACCCTTTGAATGCTGTGTTTGCATTACTGGACTACAGAGTCAACCACAGCCTGTTCTGTAGGGAAAGCTCAAGTCAGCTTTCATTTAAACCAGATTTCAAGATCTGGTATCCTGAGACTCTGTCCTGGACATAGTTATTGTAAGGAACATTTACAAGAAACAGAAACACCTTGTTAAGAGGAAAGGCAAGTGTGACACATACATGCTAAGGTCTTGTAAAATTCAAACTTTCCTGGTGAAATGACAATTGTACATTAAGAAGACTCTGGGGAGACCTTATAGCTGCTTTCCCGTATCTGAAGGGCACCTACAAGAAATCCGGAGAGGGACTTTTTACAAGGGCATGTAGTGATGGGACAAGGGGGTATGCCTTCAAACTGGAAGATGGTAGATTTAGATTAGATATTAGGAAGAAATTTTTCACTCTGAGGGTGATGAGGCACTGGAACAAGTTGCCCAGAGAAGCTATGGATGCCCCATCGCTGGAACCTGTTCGAGGACAGGTTGGATAGGGCTTTGAGCTACCTGGTCTAGTGGGAGGTGTCCCTGCCCATGGCAGGGGGGTTGGAACTAGATGATCTTCAAGCTCCCTTCCAACCTAAGCCATTCTATGATTCTATGATAAATCCCTCTTCAAGTTGAACTGAAGAGGTTGAAAAAATATAAGGATATGTGTTTTAGAGAGAAATATCAACTAGTCCTTCTGCTGGCATGGATTTACCAATGGGATAAGTGAGCTGAAGTAATGTACTTGTCATTTATATTTGGGGTGGCACATGCACTAGATCATGGGAGCAGAAAAGACTGTACTATGAGACTTCATTTTACTACTGACGTTGGATCCATATCTGCCGGAACTCTGGGGCCAGCAAATGTCTGGATCATGGGAAGCCACTGAATCATCAAGTAGGTAAACAACTAGTGCAAAGGACATTTCTTGTACCATGGCTCTGCACAGTATCAACTACTGCATGTCCTTTGAATACAGACTGATCTCCAAAGGTGGAGAAGGAGGGTGAATTCTCTCCATGTTTACTGGGACACCAGCTGGGGCATAACGAATGTCTCATCCTTCTCTTGTTAAGTGGAAAATACTTATCTACTGAACACCTCTAACACAGCCCAACAGTGAAAAGAGGACTACTTATAACCATGTTCTCACTGAATGGAAAATGTATGTGTAGGACACAATTGACACAAAATTAACTTGGTTGCATCTCAACAATTTCTCCTTTTTCTGGACAAATACAAAATTTGCTTGAAATGACTGCATCTCAGATGTGCCTCACTGCCCCCTTGTATCTTGTTACAAGGAGAAGTTGTCACAAGATGATGTATATACCCTGTTAGCTTTTACCAACTTCCATTCACTAAATTGCAGGAGATGGATAAAGGTCAATTGGTGGCTGAGAAAATTGTGTTTAATCACAAGCCACCTAAGTGAGGAAAGGCATTACCATCTGGCATTATATACTACATTAAACTGACTCTTCTTTGGCCTGTAAAGGTCATTGTATATTGTATGGCAAAGGTTGTGCTGTGGAAATACTAATTGATTCTTAATATTGGCTGCTGGTTTTCCTGTAGAGGGTGTCAAGTGCCTCTTGGGAGTCTTTGCTGACACTCATTCCTGATTCACTCGTGATTGTCACCCATGCCAGCAAAATCAGATAGATTTTTGAGGTCCAGGCCAGCAAAGCTGGAAAAGGACTAAGGATCCAGGTAATAATCATGACTCTGTCACTGAATGACTATACCAGCTCTGTCCAAGTTGGGTAATACATTTGCATCTCATCTAGAAAGCAAGATAAACCTGTCCTTGTGCCCATGGGATTCAGAGATGGAAAGGGCAAGTTATTATCATCCACAGAACTGGTCTGAGCACTTGGTGCCAGGTCCACAGGGTTTTAAGTGGTTATCTCATATTGTATTTCAGCTGCCTTAAATGTAAGTTAAATAGCTTAATACAGAAAACACATCAACAAACTAGAACAAGTTCAGTAGAAGCCACTGAGATGATCAGGGCTGGAACACCCTGAGAGAGCCTGAGGGATGAGCATTGTTCAGCCTGGAGAAGAGGTGGCTTTGGGGGGACCTTACAGCAAGCCCCCAGTACACATGGGAAGGTCATCAAGATGGAGCCAGGCTTTTCACAGTGGTGCATGGTGGGAGGATGAGAGACAACAAGCTCACAGAGTCTCAGACTGGGTATAAGGAGAAACCTTTTTTCCCCTTGAGGACAGCTAGGCAGTGGAGCAGGTTGCCCACATACGTTGCACCTTCTTCATCCTTGGAGGCTTTCAAGACCCAAATGGATAAAACTCTGAGCAATATTATACGATCCCACAGCTGACCCAGTTTTGAGAGGGAGGTTGGAATAGAGATCTCCTGAGGTCCCATTTGACCTGAATACCTGATGACCCTATGAAATGGGTCCGGTGGCACTGGATACTCCCTTTATGTGAGCCATCTGGGAGAATGGACAGATGGGAAGATCTGTAATTCCCCACATCCAGCACACATAGAAATCATTATGAGTCAGATGTATTTCCAGCAGCTTCCTCAAATACCTCTGAAATGGGATACTAGATGGTGATACTTTCCCTTTGAAAAGAAGCCAGTTGATAATTGTGTTTGGCATTTGCATACATGTCCAATAGCCTGCTTCTGATTGTCAGCTTCAATGGCATGAAATGCATTTGGAGCATATACAGTTACAAAATATATGCAAAGTCCAAATCTTCCCAGTACCTGTTAGTTAAAGTCAGATGCATTTCGAGGAAATCCTGAAAGAAAGAAAAGTACAAGATTTGAAATGATGTGGTTGAGAAAGCTCTGGTGTGACAGACTGCCTGGCTCACAACGACGGGCTGCAATGACAGAGGAAATCCCTGGCATGGCTATGGCAATTTTCTGTGTTCATAATTCCCTCAGCCCTAAAATGAATTTTGGAAGGCTAATAATCATCTGTATTAGTTCACTAGTACGTAGGAGTAGCCACAATCTGTGACAGTAAGTTGACAGAACTTAATGATGAAGGCACTTTAACCTCCCCCCACGCCCCCCCCAAAAAAAACCAAAAAAACTCCAAACCAAATCAAACAAACCCACCAAACCAAAAAACAAACCTTCACTATTTCAGAACTGTGTATTTCTAGAAAAAAAAAAAACCTCTGTGACTTCTTTAAAAGGCACTTCCAGTAGCTAAGACATTACCATTTATGTTCAACTTGTCACAGCTTTGCACAAATGCTCAAAACAAGAAAAAAAAACAAACAAACAAACAAAAAGGAGATGAAAAAGCACTACCAGGGCTTAAAAAGAATAGAGGAAAATAAAAGACAACTCATTCCCAGTGCAATCCAAGCTCCTTTTTTGTCGGATTTAAAGAATTTCATCCAATTTCCCCATTAATCAGCTGATAAAGCGGACCCACATCCTGACATGAAGCATAAGATAATGTCAACATTATTTGCAAACTGCTACATTACACTGACAGCCTAATGTTTATTACTGTCAAATTACTGTCATTTTATTAAAAGGACCAAAAGAGCTGGCTTTGCTAAGCACAGCTCGCGGTCCCACTAGACTAGCGGAGCTGCTCCCTCTTCCCCCGTGCTGTTGGCTGTGATGGAGCACAGTACATCCATTTGTCTGCACAGACAGCTCTGCGAACATGCTAGCTAACAAACAATGAAGGGAATTTTAAATACCAGGACACCTTTTTATCTGAATCACCCTTTGTTTTTTGATAATTGTTTTTTTTTTTGCTTTCTTTTCCCCCTAAAGCCTTCACAACAGTTTATTCTCCCCATAGCTATTCTCACCGTAGCGTTTGTGCTGTGAGGGCCAGATTCTGCTAGCCTGACTTAGTTTGAAAAGCTTTCTCTGCTGTGTCAGTTCTGGCACGTGTGAAGTACAATTTTAGGCAAGATGTCACTGTGCTACCTTCTAGATTTGCATCTACTAGTCAAAGAGAATGCAACATCCTCATCGCCTATGCTTTTCTAGCACAAAATGAAAACACTTGGTAGCAGATGCAGGCTAACTCATTTCATAGGCTTCCATGCAAACACCCTAAACCTTATTTTGACATTGTTAACAAGGGCATAACAAGAGCTGAAAGTTGGAGACTGCAAAATTTAACCTTAACATCAGTGATGATTTCCTAGAAATAGTACTCCTACGAGCTGACACGATGTTTACACAAAAAAGGGAGGGCAGGCACTGTCTTCTGTGGCCTTTTAAACAAGTTTTGAGATCCCTTTATCCAGCTTTGTAAAGAATTGTTGGATTTGCATTTTTTGAGGGGGAAAGGACATATGAGCCTCCTCTGCTGAATGGCTATGGGCACTAGTAGCAGGAATGGTATGTGTTACACTGCCCTCAATGCATTTATTACACAGTAGTTTAGCTAACAGTTAATAATTTCTTGCAGTAGAACTTAACATCAGATTAACTTCACGTGTCTGACCTATAAAGGTCAGAAGGACAGTCTTTTTTCTCAACCACAAACTTAAAAAAGTGAAGAAAAAAAAGCATCAAATGTAGATCTTCTGGTGTGTGCCACTGGTTTGTCTGCACAGAAGTCCTCCGCTTGGTGTGACCTTTGCCTCCAGTGTTTGCTTTTCACTTAGTAATGAGCAAACTGCAATTACGGTTCGTTCAAATGAGAGTTAGAATGACCATTTAAACTTTTCAGAACCAAAAAAAAACCCTCAGGACATACCTCTCTACACATAGGTGAATACACTGTAGAAATACACATTCAATAGCAAGTCCCATAGCAACATACTTAATATGATAGGTGGGAAATAGAAGTGAGCTGAGGGTGAAAAGCAATTGGCTTTGGTTGTTACTGGAAGATCTGTTAAATATTCCCAGCTAAAATCCTTTAACCCCCCAGTCCAGCTCAATGTCCAAATGAGGCCCCATTCATCTCATTGCCTTTTAGTAGCCAATTTCCAGATATGAAACTGAGGTTTGTGGAATCAACCATTGCAAACCAGAAACAAGAGAAACTTTGTTAGACACCTGCATGTGAGAAACATGCCTCCTTTCGCCATTTCTTATGGCCTGTTCAACTCTGAATCAGACGATCTCACATAAAATTTAATGACTTTTAATCAACCTATTTAAATTAACTTACTTAAAAGTCTTTCCTTCATTTGTGTTCATTATTTTACATCCACCATTTAGGGGAGTAATCCATCTCATCCTCCAAGCCAGGGATGATTGTCTCTTGTCATGTTCGTGAGACACAACCTTTCTCTCATGTCAGATACCTATTCCACATTGCGGAAATACTTCCAACCCCTGCTCGGAGCTGTCCTTACTTTGAAAAAGTAAGGCTGCCGTGATGAAAGGGGCTATGGAGATTACAGAACAGGAAAGAGAATCTCATATGCACACATAGCTTTTGTGTGAAGAGCTTTTTTTTCGGTGAGCTGCATGTAAACACAGACTGATCCCAAGGGTCTGGGAAATTAGCATCCTTGTATTTTGGAGGAGAATTTTCTAAGTTGGCTTGGCCAATACTGAAAAACAGAAGCAGCTCAGGACTGGATTTTTCTCTGCAACAGGAAGGAGCAACCTTGCCTTCCACACATGGCTAATCTGGAATGGGTTATCTGAGTCAAGGTCACTTCTTCATCATCCTCATTCTGTTACGTGAAATGGCCAAGACGGTGCACCTTCCCCCTTCAGAAAATAGATATTTGGTGTTTGGTTTTGAGTGCTTTTTTAACATCTCAATTGCATCATAGATTGCTTGCTTATTAGCTAATTTTACCAAAGAACTTAGGTCATATCTTCTTCTGGTATAAACTGTGGAAGTCAGATGAAAAAATACAGTAGGAATAAACACAAATGCAAATTAAATATAACTCACCCCAAGAACAGGCAAGAAGAGCACATCTGGTAGAATCTTAAGGCCATTTTATTTTTTTTTCCGATTTCAAATAAACATGACCTGCAGTACACTGAAATTTAATTGCAAACATTTAGTCTGATTTAGTAAGCCTGAAAGTCTGTCTCTTCTAGAAGAGCTCACTAAATTATTTTTCTAAGTGGGGGAGGTGAAAAGAACTAGTCCTCTGCAGGGATATAATAATTTAAGGAAGCGTCCCTACCAATAGCCAAACCATGGCTCTTAAATCTGCAGATGTCTGAAAAAGATTTTTAAATAAGGCAGAAGATTAGGAGCTCTTTACTCCCAGGGAATTTCACATGCTTGAAGACCAGCAATTGCTTTGTCTTCTGCTGAAATGCAGCTATCTCTGGGGTAGAGAGAAGCAGCTGTGTAACACCACACAGCAATGCCGCACAGGAACTTGACAGGAAAGGAAAAATTGCATGTGAAAGCATAGTGGCATCAGGAAGTTTGCTAGACAAACTGTGCAGTCATTACCCACTCAGATTATTGGGACAGAGATGGGAATTAGGCTTCTTATACCACAGGGCCTTTAAACAGCCCTGTGTGGCAAAGCTTGAAGTTTGATATCTTATTCAAAGCCTGGCAACCACCACCTTATAGGGCCCTTTGCTCTGATACTGCTGCTGTGAGTGCTGTTGTAGTGTCATCGCTGCAGATACATTTTCATTGAGGAGCAACTGAGTTTGCTGGTGCTAAAAACTTGGTCTGCTTCCAGAAAGGGGAAGGAAAAAAAATGATGGAAAAAAAAATGATAGGAAAAAAAAAATAAATAAAACAGGAAAGGCAGCAATCCAAGTATGAATAAAAAAGCTGTGCAACCCACAGAGTCAATGGGGACCTTAACTAAGATAATAAATACCTGGATGTGATGAACATTAGAAGGCTTAGCAATATGGTTCACTTGCTTCTCAAAGGGGGAAGTACAGGGTGAAAAATTAATGCAGTTGCTGGAAATCTAAGAGACAAATAATCAGCTTTACCAAAAGATTAGGAGATGGTGATGGGTTTACCCATAAAGGAATTTTGCTACACCTGATTAAAGAATTTGTAAATGTAAAAGGTATGCAAAGAAGGAATATCTAAGGAGTTCTTGTGAAGCTCATAAATCGCTGCTATAAACAGGAGGCTGGCAATCATTTACTGCCTTCCATAGGTTTTAAATCATCAAAGAGATGCCTGTTTTGCACAGCTAGGCTTTGCACGACCTGCTTGGACAGTAGGAGTATGACACCCCACCACTAACTCATGGGCCCCTTCAGGATAGTAAGAGGGGGCTTTCACATGAAAAAATTAGGCTTAAGTGAAGGATTTAGACACAACTAAAGTCCCACTGGAGGCCTGATCTATCCCAACACGACCACCACCATCAGCAACAACACGGGAGTCAGACCTGTTCCTCTCATCCACCGTATACAGACCCAAGGGCTGGCAGCCCTCAGTGCTCAGGCATTCACACCAGCCATTGCCAGCTTTGTATGGGAAGTAATACTGAGATATCTTCATCAGAGACCAGTACGTGAGATAGGAGTGGGGGACTTATCCAAAAACACCTCATCTAGAGGTCAATACCCCTTACATTATCATTTTTTCCAGTTTATTTAATCCCCAGAATATTATTGCAGCATAATGTTATGCACAACTGTAGCAATACCGTAGCAATACAGTATCCATCCCGGAGCACAGCATGCTGGTAAGTAAAAAGAACTTGTGATCAGGAATAATTTCAGAGAGTTATTGAAGAGGACTGAGAAATCGTACATGGCCCCACGGCCCCTCAGGCAGCTCACTCGTAGGGCTGGCAGGAGACGGTTACACCAAAGGACATAAGACTTCTGCTCCTGACTCTTTCTGCCATGTCAGAAATGGACAGATCTGTAGGTTACAAAATGAAAAATCACTGAAAAAGTGATAACGAAAGGTTGAGAGTACTGTAAATATGTTTAAGATGATGACACAGGGTGTCTGTGCCCCAGCGCTGGCAGCAGTGGGGCTGTGGGGCGGCCTCTGTGGGAGGTGCCGGGGCTGCCCCGTGCCGGACACAGCCGGTGCCAGCCGGTGCCAGCCGGCTCCAACGGCCCCACCGCAGGACACAGCTGAGCCCCTCAGCCAAGCCGGGGGCGCCCCGCGGGGGGAAAAGAGGTTTGCGGCAGGGCCCAAGGCGGCCCAGGCAGAGGAGGAGGAAGCCCAGGAGGGAGCAGCAGCAGAGGGAGCCCGAGGGCGGCGGAGGAGGAGGGCAGGAGGCGCTGCAGGCCCGGAGCAGGGATCCCCTGCAGCCCTGCAGAGAGCCCGCTGGAGCAGAGGCCCAGCCTGCAGCCCGGGGAGGGCCCCAGGCCGCAGCGGGGGGATCTTTCCTGCAGGAGCTGCGGCCGTGGAGAGCCCCGGCGGGAGCAGGTTGTCCCTGAGGGACTGCAGCCCGGGGCAGGGCCCGCGCTGGAGCAGGGAGAGGTGTGAGGAGGGAGGAGCGGCCCAGAGGGGCTGCCATGGACTGACTGCAAGGCCGAGCCCATCAGCGATGGTGGTAGCACCTCTGTGATAACATATTTAAGAAAGGGAAAAAACTGCTGCACAGCAGCTGGGAGAAAAGGGTGAGAAAATGAGAGAGAAACAGCCCTGCAGACACCAAGGCTAGTGAAGAAGGAGGGGAGGAGGTGCTCTAGGTGCTGGATCAGAGATTCCCCTGCAGCCCATGGTGGAGATCATGGTTGTCTACCTGCAGCTCATGGAAGTCTGTGGTGGAGTGGATATCCACCCTGCAGCCCATGGAGGACCCCATGAGAGAGCAGGTGAATATTCACAGGGTCACAGCTTCCTTCAGAGAAGGACTGTTTCCCATGGGAGGGACACCATGCTGGAGCAGGGGAAGAATGTGAGGAGTCCTCCCCCTGAGGAGGAAGGAGCAACAGAGACAACGTGATGAACTCACCATAATCCCCATTCCCCATCTCCCTGCACCACCCAGGGGGAGGAGATAAGAGAAAACTGGAAGTGAAGTTGAGCTTGGCAAGAGGGGAGGGGTGGGGGGAAGGTGTTTTTAGATTTATTGTTGTTTCTCATTATCCTACTCTGATTTTTCTTGGCAATAAATTAAATTAGTTTCCCCCAGTTAAGTCTATTTTTCTCATGGTAGTAATTGCTGAGTGATCTCCCTGTCCTCATCTCAACACCGGAGCCTTTCCTCATATTTTCTCCCCCTATCCAGTTGAAGAGGGTCAGTAATAGAGCAGCTTTGGTGGGCACCTGGTGGCCAGCAAAGGTCACCCACCACAGTGATCTCCCTGTCTTTATCTAAGGCTAATAGGAACAATACATCCACAGATACATGAACTAATGCAGTGTTGTGTTCTGCCCACTAGATGTGAAATGCTGCAGGTGCTCAAAAGAAAGTAAATAATAAATTGTGGTTCGCTAGTTTTTTGTGGTTTGTTTTTTCTTTAATACTAAGAAACTCTGAAAAAATAAATGCCTGCATATAATTGAAAATGTTGCCTGCTCTCTAGGTGTGCCTGTAGTAGAACAAAAGATCTGCAGGGATGATTAATAAGTAGTGCTGTTTCTGAAGCACTATCTGATTAACAACATTCCCATTTACACAATCCGCCACTTGAATTAGCAGAACAGGGTATCATCAGTGAATGACAATAGTGGGTCTGGTGGTGGCGTAGCATAAGGAAGTCAACTCTTTCCTGCTAACATATGCTGATCATTTGGAACTTATTTATAATCAGCTCACTTACAGTCTGTGTTTGCACAAGAGAGAAGACAGAGGAGGGAGCACAGACTTCACCTTTATTGTGTTTATTCAGTACTAAATTAATTCTATTACTATATTAACAACTGCAATTATTTCAAAAGCCATTCATGTGGGTCAGTGAGGAGGTGTCAGCCAACCTCAGGCAACCAAATGTGGCTTCTGGCACAGGAGAGGAGTGCTCTCACATTCCTCAGATTAGCCAAATCATACCTGGCACACCTGTCTCTCCCTTTCTTCAATGGCTTTCTGTCATTGCTGTCTACAAAGGAACCTACCACAACTACAGTCCAGACTTAAAATCACATTATGTGGGTCCAGTATACTTGAAACACATAAGCCTTGTTATACAGTGGAGAGGTTTACACTCCCTGCCGCTCTAAGCACCTTTGAAAAGCCTGCAGATGCTTACAGCATCCTTCGACTGCACTGAACAAAACCATTGTAATGGTCCCAAGGCCTGTTGGCTGAGGGAGGAAAAAAAGATGTGTAAACATCTTTCCTCTACAATGACTGACTTGAGAAGAAAAAATAACAAGTGAGCATATAGTATACTTTTAACCTCCTTTTCATGCATTTTTACAGAAGGGAAAGGAGGAAGGACCTCTATAGTTTTCAGTTCCTCTCAACTACCTTCAGCTGGGTAAATGATGAGTAACTAGTCCAGTGTACTAGGTAATGAAGAACAGAGGAAGATTTGGGGAAAGATTCATTCCATTCCCCCTCCCCCCCGACATATATAAAATTAAATACAAAGCAAAAGAATTATGTTCTTGATACCTGGATGTCATGTTCACTGTCAAGAATGAGAATCTGTGGAATTACAGGCTGCCTGGCCTAACCTTGGTCTCTGAGAAAGTTATGGAGCAAATCCACCCAGAAGCACAGTTCCATGCATGTGAAGGACAAGAAGGTAACTAGGAATAGCCAACATGAATTTACCAAGGGCAAATCATGCCTGACCAACCTGGTTGCCTTCTGTGGTGACTGGCTTGGTAGAACTGGGTAGAATGGTCAATGTCATGTACTTCGACAAGCGTAGCAAACTTGCAGTTAATCTGGAGATATAAAGAGTGGTTGGATGGACTCCATGAGGACTAAAAAACTAGACTGTGTTGAAAAAAATAAGTGGACTTCAAGGGTAATAGTCACTGGTTTCAGGATTTGGTGGCAGCCAGTTCCTTGCAGCATGCCTCAGGGATCTGTACTAGAGCCAATACTGGACAACAGGATGGAGTGCACTATATGTACGCCTGCAGAGACCACTTGGGGGGGAGGGAGGAAGGGGGATGGGGACACAGATAATACGTTGCAGGACAGGTCCTCTATTCAGGTAGACCTCCATTACACTGATATTGCTGTGTTACAGGATCACAGAATGGTTGAGGTTGGAAGTGACTTCTTGAGGTCATCTCACCCACCCCCCCTGCTCAAGCAGGGCCACCTAGAGCAGGTTGCCCAGGACTATGTTAATAGGGAGAACTACAGTTTAAGAGTTCTGTCAGTGTCCTGCTATTCTTGCTTCTACTTTTTTTTTGTTGCTTTCCCTCCCAATTGATTTTCTTATATCTTTTGAGCACCAGGCATGTTGTAAGAGAATGTCATGCTTTAAAATATACATATTTTCAAAAAAAGTTTTTTAAAAAAAATATTTTAAAATTAAATAGTAACTCTGTTCCTAATACGCGTTTTCCTGCAAAACAATGTTTTTCTGGGAAAATTCCAGCTTCTGAGGGATATAAAAATTCTACAAGTTCAGTAGAAATAAAAAGCCTCATTGGACCGGTAGTATCCCCTGGAAAATCACACTGATGATAAATTTTAGGCTTGTTTTGGCTCTTTTTCTGTGGAGTGCAAAATGATCTACAAGCAGCACCTCTTCCTTAACACAACAACGTTTGAAAGTTAGTGAATTCCTTAAATGTTAAGAAGCATGGATATATTAAGTCTTAGATTTCCATTAGCAGAAGTGCTGTATATTTTCTGTTTCCTAGCTAAAAGATTTCCTGCACGCATTCCAAAGAAGACCTAATCTTACTTATGCAGCTGTGGATAACTGGATAAGTACACTGGAGATTTTTATTTTCCTTCTGTGCAGCATCTAACAGTTATTAGTGGGGGCTGGATACCAGTATTTTAGACATTATGCTGAAATAGGAAATCTTTTACTTCCTAATATTCTAACTATTTATGAATAGAAATTCAACTGCATTTTCTATTCTTTAGACTTCCCTTCAAGCCATTTAAAACTTTCCTTGAAGCAGCAACTAACATTTGTAACGTAACCATAAATTCCCTTTTGTACAAGTCCTCTCAGCCAACATTGTAGTTAATCCTTAGATTTAAGGTGCTTACAAACAAAAAAAACCGTGTAGCCACATTTAACAGAAAGCTCTGGAAACAAACACTGAGTATGAAAACGTCCTGATAAATACAAATGATATAAGGTGGCTAAGTCACAGAAACGTTTGGAGCAGAAGCTGTCAAAAGATGGTCTGCCTTTTCTGCTTACAACAAGCAGAGCATAAAACTTTGGCTGAAGGAAAGAAGAACAGAGAGAAGGACAGACATCAGGTAACTAACATGCTTACATACACGTCCCCTCACCTACTCCTATTTAATTGGAATCATCCCCTCTATACTGTGTGGCAAACCACATCTCCTACACACATGGGTACGAGAGCTGTCTTCAATGATTTCCTCCAAGTATCTATTTATGTCCAGACCCCATCAAGTTTTGCTGTTTTCAAGCTATCAACAAAGCTGGATTTGGAACAGAAATTCACCGTGCTTCACTTCAGACATCTCAGGTTTAAACATCCAAATAATTTTTATCACCCACATGAGTCAAGAAGTGGGAAGAGCAAGGTGTTTTCAGAGGGTGAATCACCTGATCTCAATGTACTTCTGTCTCAAAAAGATGAGTTACCCTTTCAGCTTGTTTCTCTTGGTTAGCTACAAGGGGAGCCCGAGCAACCAGTCCAGAGTTCGTCATCTGAATTGTAGATACATAAATCAGAACTGAAAAATCCAGCCTGTTTCTTTTCTTTAACAAAATTTAGAGACTTCTCTTAATTTAATAAGTAGATGCTGTTTTTCAAAAAGCGCAATTTGCAAGTTAACCACAACAACATACAGGATTTCTAAATGTTGCTTGCCTGAGGAACAAGAGTTGTGTTGGTATGGTAGTATCAGTAAGTGTCCACTTACCATCACTTTCACTGTTTGTAAAGGCAGTAAGACATGCATAATAATTACATAATATATATACAGAAATGGAGAACTCATCTTTGTTATTAAGGATGCATTTTGATCATCTTAACCCTCAGAGATGTCCTCTATTAGCCTGCAAATCTGGGTGGGGGGAGGGGGAAGTGCTTTCTTGTGATGGTTAGAATTATTATACAATAATCATGAATCCACAACTTTCAAGTTCAGACACGGTTATTAGATCATTCAATCTGGTCTGCTACATAGGAGAACCAACAGAAGTTCATTCTTCTGTATGTAGATTGCTGCTGTGGTTAATCACTCTCATTTGAACCTAATTTCTCATTTAAAACTGCAGGGCTTTTACACTCAGCATTAGTTCTTACTTTTTTCCACTACTAGATTAGAGTCATTTAGTACTTGTTATTTTCTCCCCGTGAAAGCAATTATAAACGATAATCAAGCTTTTTAAGTCTCTCACAGTAAGATATCATCTTCTGTCCTTTGAATTATTCTCCTGAAAAGCCCTTACCAAATACATTTAATTATGTACACATGCATATAAATCTTATTCAGGAGTACACAAAGTGACCTTTCAAAGGTGTATTGATTGTAGCATTTACAAAAATTACCTGCTTATACCTTTGAAGGTTATCACCAAAAATTAATGAAGCTGTTCCTACAGTGTGAGGTGTTCCAGTGCCAGACTAGCTGGATACAGGTAGAAAACAAAAATAGTAGTTATCATAGACCATGCCTGTGACCTACGTTTCTCTTGCCCTCTGACCTAGGATGCATCACTTCAGCTTCCTAAGATCAAAGTTCAGACATTCCTTGTCTAAATCAAGACTGAACTCCAGGGAATAATTGTTGGAATAGTCTATGACAGAAAAATGACATTTTAAAGATTAGCAGCTATTGTACAGCTTCCCATGCTAGCTCAGGGAAGACATGCTCTGGAGCATGGAGGTTTTTCCCTTCCAGTCCAGAATTTGAAATCCAAAATGGCTTTGAGATGGCTTTTTAACAACCTATCTTCCCCACCACCATGCAGTTTCCTGTTGTATAGTATGTTTTTATTATTTTTTTCCATTTTCATTTCCTCAAATCTGTAATGAGCGTAATAAAAAAAGTAAATGCAACTCATGATCACCACCATAAAACATACCACAAAACTTCACCACAATGCCTTATGCATTTATCCCACAGATCTTTCAAGAGGAGAAACTGCCTGAAGATTATCTCTGCTTTCTTGATTTATACTTCCTTAGTTCTGTCAGTCTTAGAGAAACACTATTTCTCATGAAACAATAATATGGTCTTAAAGTGAATAATGAAAAACACACAGTTGTCATTAATATGCTGTATGAGAAAATCACCACTGGAATATTTTTAATATCTAAGGGAATTTTCTATTCAAACCATTTCAAGTTAGAGCCTCAAGTGCTGTAAAAAAGTGAAATTTATACTAGATAGAACAAGGTTAATTTTTAGAGGTGGATAATTCTGATCATCAGCATTAGATAATTTCCAATATGCACGTAGGCAACATTCACCGTAGTTTATACTTAGTCTTCTCATTTGCTTTCAAGCCTGTAATTAACTATTCTGAAAGGTTTACTGATTTTTTAAAACAGTAAGTATTTATATTGTGATATGAACATTGCAAAATGATTTAGCCCAAAGTCCGTGAACGCATGTAATTACGCAACAGTGTAATTCTGTAGCAGTCTTACTACCTGGAACAAGAGCATCTTCATCCATGGCTTTTTGAACTGATAACTATATTATCAGAAGAATGGACTTAGAGAAAAATGTATTTGACTTTTTTTTGTAATATATTCTTAATAAGAGTAGTGAATTCTGTGGAGTCTGCATATTTTCTCTCAGTAAGAAACACACAAGAAAGTTACCTCCACATTAGGAAACCCCAACTCTTAATAGAAGAAAGAAGAAACAAGTAAATTTACAAATGAATAAAAAGGGAGAGTTTCATCCTCATTAGATGTTTAGGGCATCAGGATCATTTACAAACAGACAACAGTGATAGCACAAGTTGCAACTTAGTCTTCTGCCATATAAGACAATGAACTATTGAGTTCATAGGTTGCCTCTTGAGTAAGCATTTGGAGCCATTCACTATGTTTTGCATAAAAAGGAGAAAAAAAAAAAAATCAGTCTATGGAGGTCAGTAAAAAAAAAAAAAAAAAAATCAACTTCCCTTTATCTTCACAAAGGGGCCAGTATTTCACTTCAGGTGAAAACTTACTTTCTTGATTCTAAATTTCAGCAAAAATATGAAGATAAGCTCATTTAAGCTATTTTATACCAAATGGTTCCAGGCATAAAGAACTGGTTAAGTGTTTAGCTTTGCAAAAGCAGAAGCTCAACTCCAAGGACTGATTTACATTTGATTTCTCTCAGGGTAATAAGAGCAGAACCTTCTTTAGTCAGGAATTCTAGCTCAGTAGCTTTCTATCTTGAAAGAGCATGAGTTATTTTGATAGCTGGATATAACGATTCCTGAGAAATTTTGTCATAAATCTTTATTAAATCTAAATTATTTTAATTTCATAATTTTCAAGTACAGCTTTGACTGAAAAGGGGAAGTTTCCATTAAGCCTGTTCCCTAATTTGCTATTTTTAGGAATGCAGACATTTCATACTTTCTTAATACTTTCCCAGTGAGGAACCTAAAAAAGAACTACACAGCAAAGCAGCTTTATTTTTGCCCTCGGCTACAGTTTCTAAGCATTTTTAAAATCCAAGTTTGCCAGATATTCTCTTCACTTGCAGTCGTAGAGAAAGCCCGCCTGAAGACAAGGGTCAACGCGCTGCAAACACATTGAAGTATCTGAGGCTGCACAAACATTTATCATCTTTGTGATATGTGCTTTAAACACTAAATACCTTCAATAATTTCCATTACCAAAGGGGTTTTTCTCCCCGTTAAACAAATGCAGCTGTCTTGGACAAAATTGCTGAGCTTGTGAAAAGAATTCTCAGCCCCTTCATCCAATTAATCTTTTTCATAAACTTAAAGTCAAAGATATTCTATTTCTTGCTGTGCATTTACTCAGCTGCCACAGTACTGAGGTTCTTGGACACTGGGAACCTGGAAATTCTACTTTAAGTTGGGCGTTTTAGCACACAATTGTGAACCTGCTATAAAAATCCAACTATAACGCTAAATTAGTAAAAAAGACTGCAAAGGTCTGTGCGAAGAAATGGAAGCAAAACCACTCAAGGGCCAATTTAATCCTATTTATTTATCAGCAATCATTAGATATATATAAAGTTTAACTTTGCATTTTGATCTTTAAATTCTTTTCAGTTCCTTTGCCCAGAAGAATGAGAAGTTCCAACTTCATGGTGTTGCAGAGCATACTTCTCGAGACAGACTTATGACCTCAAGGTTTGTTCTAATACATGCTGTCAGAGTATTATTTCATATGTTTATTATGTACCTAAACGTGGGGAGATCCCCACATTAAAATAAAGAGTATTGGAAAGAGTGTGATGCAGACAGGACAATTCATTTGAAGCAGCAGCTCATGTCCTTGCTCAAAACTTAAGGAAGGAGATGTCATGATCTTTTCTGTGATACCAGTTGTACATCAGGACCATTTCATAGTGCAGGTTAAATTCATCACTGAGAATACACCTGGTCTCTCGAAGTGAATAACAAAACTATCGTGATGATACCAAGATTTCACTCAACACACAATCACAAGAAATACATAAATCTCTATTTAACAATAATAGAAAGCAGCAGAAATGAAGTCCGGGCTTCAAAGCACAGAAACAGTCAGTCCTTAAGTTTTTAGTGACATCGAATACTTGAAAATAAATCAAGTACTCACAAGACAAACAGCTGGATTGTCTGCGGTCAACCCGCTTTGACTGGACCCTAACAGTGCCTGTGTTAGGCCACTCAGTAATCAGAAAAGATCTCAGGAAAGTACTAGATTTACTAGATAGCTTTGATAGTCACATATTAAAGTAAATCATACTAGCAAAGTATTTTAGTATTGGCATTAAGAAGCTGTTTTTCATAAGTCCAGAGTGGGAGGCTTGATACTTCAGCCATTAAGAGTTCATAGCACTCTTCAAATGAGATTGTGTTGGTAATCCTGTCGTCCGGTCTGAATTACAGCAAGTGAAATTGCATTCTGCTTATCTAAATTCCCCCCACAGTATCTATATACAATTTTTATACTTGGCTAGCATTTAAAATGTTAGGTGCTGTTCCACACCAGAGGTTCCTGCCTTTCAGTCTGACAGGAATCATTATTATACATCTCTTGCACTTACTCAAAGGTTTTTGGATTTTGCTTTTACTTATATTTAAGTAATTACTATTACTTGCTGTGGAAAACATTACAGAAACAGTTGTACAGTGAGAGATGATGGCAGGGAAAAATCTTTCCGGATTTTGAGATTAAGTGATAAAAACACCTTAAGTATTTGAAGCTTAAATATACAGACTTTTTTGTGTACTGTCAATTAAACATGATATCTTACTCGAGACACTGATCGGTGCCAGGGTTAACAGGAAATCTTAATTTTCTCCACATCCCCATAAATTTTAAAACCATTCTTCAATAGTCAGTATATGGTATTAGAAGGTATGAATACATATTGAAGAGAAGGCATTTAGTGTGAAGCTATTAAGTGATATTGCTTATTTTCAAAATAAGTGAAACACCCAAATTATGCTTTTCTCAGGATGAATGAGGTTCAGTGAAGAAAAATGCATCTGATGGAAACAACTGAGGAATGGGAAACTCCTACTTCGCAAGCAGTATTTAGGAAAAAAGAGCACAAGAAATTAAATTATCAGAATTTTATTTCTGTTACAAATTATCACAATCACAATTAATATAAAACAGAGAAAGCACTGAGGAAACATGACTGTTATACAAGATTTATCAAGGTGTAAAAGCCTCATTCAAGACTACCACTAGAAAACCTGTGACTGTATATCAGAGAAAACATTTTATGCATCAAACACCAAGTGAAAGAGAATAAGCAGCGTAGTATAACTGACAGGGATTAAAAACACTTCCGTGTTATACAAGTTTCAGAAAGAAATGGAAGTTGGAGTATCATTTCTACCCAAGAGTCTTGTTTGGAGTAGACCTGTTTACAAGTAGCTATTAAGGAAAGCTTCAGCATAAAACACCAATCTTCATTTTAACTTATCCATGTTGTTCATACATTAGACAAGCTACTTCCAAAAGCATTGAAATTCTGGTCATGAGACTTCACACACTCTCTTACACTTGCTGCATAAGGCTAAAAAGAAACACTAAAGGAACATGAGGTTGCATTATTGCTTTGTAACAGGAACTTAAATGAAAAGTCTTTATTGAGCTCCGAACAAAACATTGTTGCATCACCAAACAATTAAGAGTTTAAATATACAATTATTTTAAAAAGTGTATAATATTACACACTTTAAGGCTTTAATACAAGAAATACAGAATAGGGTTTTCATACTCCGTAGCCTGTCTTGGTGTTGTCTAGGCACACGGCTAAGTACAATGCTCTAAGCAGTCCGTAATTAACATGGCAGAAGTTCCTGAAAAAGAGCAAAATAATTTATTTGTATACATCCTGACACTGGCAACTATGAATTCTCTGAAGACTGTCACATTATAAGCAGCGGGATCAGGCAATTATGCACATAATAAATGTACGTAGATTTATGGAAACCATTGCAGAAACTGCTATCATTGAAATTCAGTGCAAACGTGATAAAAGGGTTCAATAAAGGAAAATTAATGATATGGTTAGTTATAATCATTAACATTACTTGATTGACAAGTAACACTGAAATTGACCAGTGTCAGAACACAAAATCCAACTAGAATGGAGAAACACTCCTAGGTTAGTTTGTCACAATAAAAGAAAGGTTGTTGGTTGTTTGGTTTTGGTTGGCTTTTGTTTTTTGGGTTTTGTTTGTTTGTTTGTTTTTTGTTATTTTTTATTTTATTTAGGGATCTTTTTAGATTATTTTTCCCTCTTCAAACCCTAAAGGGTTTTCTTTGCATAGATTATTCTGAAGTAAAAAAAAAAAAACAAAACCACCACAAAAAAAAACACCAAAAATGCAATAGCAGGACACAATGCTAGCGAATGTTATTCTAGGAACAGTCAAGAGAAGTTTTGTACTGCAAATAGGTAGTTTCTAAGATAACATAATACCAGCTGTTTGAACTGATGTAGCTTATTGTGGACACATGTGTAGGACATATGAGTTGACACAATTTTTATTTTTTTTTTTTTTAAGAGGTATGAAAACATTTTCGTAGGAGAAATATCAGTGTGGAGCATTGCAAGAAGAAAGACTTAACAGATTTAAAATTTATACCACTATAATGCAATATATGCAGACTTTTTTCTTAGATGTATCAAATCTAGATCTTGCTACTCATTAAAAGAACAAATAAAATCAGACTAAAACGGTTAAGTACCTGTGGCCCACCTTGACAGAAAAGTTAATTGGAGCCCCATATGGCAATGGACAACTCCGTGGTCTGTCAGAAGCACATGTGGCACATGCCCAAAACGATCACTTCTGACCATAGGATGGGTGTGCTCTTAGTCAGGAGGGGATTGTTCTCTTAATTCCCTCATGTGACATGCAACATCCAGTCATGTGACATTGTCATGCTATGGTGCACCCAAACAGCCTCTGCATGACTTGACAAGGACACAATTCCACCCTCCTCACCCCAAAAAAGGGAACCTGGAACAATTTAAGCGTTTTTAGGACTTCAGGCCAGAGTAGCAGAAAAGTAGCACAAATGCATACTGACACATTCATCCTCCATTTAGAAGGCACTAAGGAAAGACGGCATAAAAAAAAAAAAAAAAAAAAGAGTTGGATAAATATTACAGGAGGTTGAATTCACTTCTGATACATTTATTTGTCTACTGGCCATCCCTGCTACTGGATATTTTAATTTCAACCCATGGTTAATATAAAACTTCATATTTGCAAATGAAAACTTGTTATGACTTATGCAACTTATGCGATTGAAGATGTGAACAGAAATAGAGATTTGGCCAATTCCATTATAAATATTTTTGAAAGATATTTATATACTCAATTCTCAATTTTGCCATAGCAGTTCTAGCAGCTGGTATCCAGTCTTTGCCCTTTGAGCCCCAGAGGGCAGAAATCTTCTCCAAGCTCTCCTAACCTTACAAGGGCCCTTTGCTTTAAGTCTTTAAAATACTCTTAAAATTGTTCTGAATGCATTTTGTACATACAAAAAGTTCCTTTACCCTGTGACAGCAGTCTCTTAAATTTACTGTGGTATACGGCAGCAGTGCAATGTATGCAATATTTCAAAGTATAGAGCTCTATTCATCTAAGTCACATCAACTAAAGGCACTGAGATCACAATTACCATTCCAAGGAAGAAAAAAAAAAAAATCTGTTCTGTTGAAAATACACACAATCTGTGCATAAATACAGTTAAATTATTTCTTGGGTTATATATTGAATTTGCCAGAAACAATAGAGTTAGCTTTCTTCAGCTAACATTTCTCAATGGATTTGTTCTCCTTCATTTGTGCCAAAAATCAGTGCACTCCCTGTGCAGGAATGCTTGACTTAGAAAATCATTGTACAAAATGCTTTCTTCAGCTTTGGAAAACCATTTTACCATGTTTGCTGACCAAATTAGAGTTTTAAATTCCCATTTGAACCGTACTAGCATAAAATTACATTCTTTGTCTTTCACCTTCCTCTGCCCAATGAAGTACTTAATTGGTTGAAATGTTGTCAAAGCTACATACACCTTCCAATAAACAAACAGCCAGAGGACAGTGTCTGCACACTGGGACGGTTTAATGTCCTGTTTAATCAAAGTTTAAAACTATGACTTTTCCCCCCAGATCTGAACACACCTGATGATTTTTGCTGGCCTCCAGCTCAGTACCTGTAATCATGATTTAAATTAAAGCCTTGTGTATAAAGAATTAAGGACCTGATCAAAAGCTCCATTATTTCTCTAATAATTCACAGATGAGTAAATACACCTACCAAAGCATCAGAAGATACAGGTTTTTGTTCTCTTGGCTGTCCAAGGAGGTGGGTTTCCTGACAAGAGATAAAAAAAAAAAAAAAAAAAGATATTTTTACTAAATTTCTAAGACTTTCAAATAAAAACTAAAGAAAACAATGCAAATCAAACTATAATTAATAGAAAATTAATGATTAACAAAAAGCTTTAGATAACATTTGTAATGTTTAAGTTACTAGAATTTATGGAAAAATAATATATTACAAACTATTGGTTATGAGGTTTTACAGTTGTTTAATAGGGAATAGTTTGTCCAAATTTAACTAGCTAAGCTAAGGCTTTTTAGATTACTAGCACAAATTAAACCTTTTAAAATGAGAATTTAGGTGTCCTTAAAGTCTTTCCTACATTCTAAAATGAAACTTTCTGCGTTGTAGCCTCCCTGTTTTTATTGGTTATATTAAGATAAATTAAGTGAGATTAAAATCTTATTTGATTTATTTACCTTTGCAAATGAAGACCGTTTTAAGGGTTACACATCCTCTGCCTCTGACGAAAGCGACCTCAATTAGTCAAGTCAGAAAGTCTTTAAAAGCTTTGTGTTTATTGCTTCCAGCACGGAGCGAGGTGGTCATTAACGTACCAAAATTCTCATAAAAATTCCAAAGTTGCACTAGTGAAAAAATGCTCAACAAGATGAAAACTAGTCACATCTTTTTCAGAAAATTCATTAGCTATTTTAAACCATTTTTAACAAAAATATTTTGATTTAATGTGGCACTCAAGCAGATCCATACCATTTGGATACTTTAAACAGCATTTATATCTACTGTAAGTATATATATACATTTAGGTTTATACCATTTTTTTAAAGAAGTTGCGCAATGTTTAATATGAGCCTTTTATGCTGATCACTGTTAAACGTATTTCTCCCTGTTTACTACTATTTATGAAGTTTTATTATAAGATAAAGCATAAAATTAATCTCACACACACTGATTTTCTTTCAAAAGTTTATTTAGTATCAAGCAAGGGTAAAACTTTGCTTAACACTACAGAACATGTCAAGACTTGTGTTACAAAATACCACATTATTTGCATTTGTAATTTGCTTCCCTTTTTACGCATGTTTGCAAAGAGAAAAACTAGCAAATGGCTGAAAATAAAAACTAAAAACTAAATTGTTGAAAACCTTTAAAATAAAAGGTTACGCTTATGTTAAAAGAACGGACTAACATATTTAGTAAACCTATTTTTTGTTTAACACTAGTTAATCAAAGGTTATTTTTTTTGATCACCTATTTTTTCAAATACAGTTTGGAAATAACAAAGTTCCTTGTTTTACATATCTTTCTGTCCAGGCTGTTCTTTCAACAAAGTATTTTAAGTTCAGTCCATCCATTCAGATTTTTTAAGCGCTTTGATTTAATAAAAAGGGATTGTTCATAGAAAAAATTACTTTGAACAGTATACAGGACTGGTGGAGATTGGATATTTCACAACATCAGACAGTACAATCAGTATCTGGCATATGGCTGGTCTCTGTAGACTCCTTTTGTTGTCCTTGCAGAAGGTGCCTTGTGTCTTGAGTTGGTCCATTCTTCTTGCCCTACAAGAAGAGAAAAATATAGTTAGACCCCGTCCAGTGTTCTCGGATACTGTATTTACTTTTTCCGTATTTAATTGTGAATTAGATAGCAACATTTTATCTACTGAAACCAAGGTTTACAAAGTAAAGTCTAACTCTTGAACAACAACAACAAAAAAATCTGGGTAGAACACATCTTTCTGAGCTACCCCACAACGCTTTTTCAGCAGATAGTGTGACAGGCTAACAGCAAAAATATTTAGGGCTCTGGCATTCAGCTGGACCTGCTTGTTGCAAATACACAGAAACGCCAGCTCTAGCAGCAGACCTACAAATAAGTATGCTCAGATGAAATGAATGGAGGATATGAATTATGTATAAGCAAATATGCTACCCTCAAAAATAAGTTTCTTTGCATCAGTACCAATTTAGGCTTAATTCAAATATGCAATCCAATAGTGAAGAGCCTCAAGTATCACAAAAAAACTGGGGCTTCTAATAATTTAGGGGCAATATTCAACTTCACTGTGAACATACACTTCTAAAATGCAAAAAATAGGAAGGCAGATTATAAAAAAAAAAAAAAAAAAAAGGGGGCAAGGGAGATTGCTGGTTCGAATTTTGACAACAAAGTAAGTTTTTTAAAAGCTTGTGTTATATTTAATGCTGCATAAACCTACCAGATTTTATTGGTAATAAATATTACCAAAAAGTAGCAAAGTATTGTCTTACTAAATGAGAATCGGACCTACTGTGCCACACATTTGCAACAAAAGAGAAGACGCAGGACCATGTGCAGAGTATAATGCAACAGCACTTCGGTACACTTTAATCAAGTAAACAAAGCACAGTACTGCCCCTGAAAGAAGAAACAATGAAACCCAAAAAGCAAACACACCTGAAAAGAGTATATGTGCTTCCAGGTCTGGTTTTGGAGAACTGCCCTGCCTTAAGCAGACCAGTGTCCAAGTGAAGCCAGTGCAATCCAGAAACTAAGGGCAGAATCCAAATGACTAGGTATGGTAATCTAAGATGTAGGTATCATTTTAACTTTCTAGTCAATTAAAAAAAAATAAAAAAATGGAAATAAACAGTCAAAGAACCCTTGTACTTTGAATGGTAAGGTGACTTCCTCAGACAGTAGATATATGAAATTAGGTGACAAGAATCCCGTAAGTCGAGGGTCTAATTTCACAAATTCTTTGCAAAAGTCTCACCCTAGCTACTTTATTTTTAAAAATGGAGGTGGTTGCCTTCAGACCCTAGGTTATATATGATGCCGAGGTGGTCAGAGCATAGGCCTAGGTGGTAAAAGGAACAAATTAAAATTTGGTGTAAGGCTGAAAGAATTGAACTTGTACTTTAGGCAAGTTCCACAGGAATCTGATAACAGAAAAACATCCATGAGAAGCAACTTCTTGTGCTTCTTCATCACATGGAAAGCAAGGCTTATATTCAGCAAGGAAAAGAACCCTAACTTAACAATAGAGGCAGCAGGCAGAAGGGTAGGAATTAAATATCTTAGCTTTTAAGCACCACTGCAAGTAACCGTTTAAACGTAAAAAGCAGTCTTGGTTACAGTTTAAGGGGAATCCTTGCTCCTTTTCACACAATTGGTCAAATCAGTAGGGTAAAAAGTCACCTAACTTTTTATCAGTTTGCATGCTGCTGCCATTCAGGGCTCTGAATCCTAAAGAAAAACCTGTTATTCTTCCTGTATCCTCTGGATTAGCACCTGAGCTTGTCAGAAGAAAAAAAGTTCAGCTGCTTCCTGGGAAACCATTTCCTTCTGGCCAGCACTAGGCAACTATCAGCAAGTTTGCTGATGACACAAAACTGGGAGGAGTGGCTGACACACCAGAAAGCTCTGCCACCATTCAGAGAGGTCTGACCAGACTGGAGAGTTCGGTGGAGAGGAACCTAACAGGTTAGGTGTTGAACTGCTGGAAAGCAGCTCTGCAGAGAGGGACCTGTGAGTCCTGGTGGACAAGTTGACCACGAGCCAGCAATATGCCCTTGTGGCCAAGAAGGCCAATGACATCCTGGGGTGCATTAATAAGAGTGGCCAGCAGGTCGAGGGAGGTCATCCTCCCCCTCTGCTCTGCCCTGGTGAGGCCGCATCTGGAGTACTATGTCCAGTTCTGGGCTCCCCAGTTCAAGAGAAATCTGCTGGAGAGGGTCCAGCAAGGGGCTACAAAGATGATCAAGGGAATGGAGCACCTCTCTTAAGAGGAAAGTCTGAGAAAATTGGGTTTGTTTAGCCTGAAGAAGAGAAGGCTGAGAGGGGATCTCAAGGCTTATCAATATCTGAAGGGTGGGTGTCAAGAGGATGGGGCCAGATTCTCTTCAGTGGTGCCCAGCAACAGGACAAGGAACAACGGGCACAAACTGGAACACAAGAAATTCCATCTGAACACGAGGAAAGACTTCTTTACTTTGTGGATGGCAGAGCACTGGCACAGGCTGCCCAGAGAGGTGGTGGAGTCTCCTTCTCTAGAGATATTCCAAACCCGCCTGGATTCATTCCTGTCCAACCTGCTCTAGGTCAACCTGCTTTGGCAGGGGGGTTGGACTATATGATCTCATGGACTACAGGTCCCTTCCAACCCCTGCCATTCTGTGACTCGGATTCTGGGATCTGCTCACTATGCAGTCTTACAAACTTTAGTTTGAGGCACCTGATGTTCTTCACACATTATAAGGGTGATTATTAGTATCTAACTCTGCATTTAAGGATGTATTTGAGGGTCAGCTAGTAAAGAAATAAAATGTATAACTATTTATTTGTAAGTGCAAAAACTTCAGTGGCTTAACCCATAATCATTCTTCAAGGTATTTATAGTCTTCCTCTCAACATGAGTAAATACATCACTTAATATTCTGAGTGGCTGTGCTTTGATAAATAGAAAACCAATATTAAGTGCAAAAGCAATGAAAAATCCATATTTTCAACCTTAAATACTGCAATCCACATTTTTCCCCATCAATCACCTCTGTCTACATTAAGCAGTTTCATACATCCCCCCCCCCTCAATTTTGCATTCATGAAATAGTCTTAGAAATATCAGGCTTATAATGGCAAATAGTTTATTTTAATGCTGAAACAAAGATTTAAGCTATATATCTATCAAGACCAACTGAAAGTGCTGGGGGACAGAGGAATTTGAAGTGACCTCTTTTGATCAGCTGACTTTCCCCCTTAAGCAAAATAATTAGTTTAAGCAGACGACATTGAGCAAACTTCTGTATTAGGTGCATTTATCACAACTTAGCTGAGGTCATTTTAGTTTTCAGCAGGAAGCACTTCCAAATGGAGTTCAAGAAATACAGCATGGAAAATTTTAAATAGAGCTCTAAAATCACTGAAGCATCCATTACGCAGAATCACAACTCTTTTACACTAATTACTAACAATCCTCAAATGTTTGAGATTTGAGTGATCTAACTTATATTTCTGTGATCTCTAGCCAGAGATTTAACATTTATCCTTTAAGCAAAGGTACCTTTTAACATGCTTTATGCTTCTAATCCGTAACAGATTTCTTTAATTAAACTTGTCACTACCACACTCTAGCTTAAAAAAAAAAAAGTGATCTTTACCATTGGCATATGTTCTTTGCTTCATTACACATTGTTTTGTCTCCATATGAGTAACCCACTGCCCTCATGCCTATTAGCTACCTAAAGTACTTTCATAACCTTTACATAATGACTCCCTGCTTGATTTCACAAGACTGATGCATGAAAATGAACACAAAAAGACCATACAAGTCTAAAATGCACTCAATTAGCCCCCAATTCAGCTGAGAATTTCATCATATTCTTACTTTGTACCAAATTTCAACACCAGTTGTGCCACACTGGAAGCATTTGCATCCAGCTGCGAACAGCTGCTGAAAAAAGGTCTCAGATCCCCATTTTTTTTTCCTCAAATCTCACTGAATGTGACATGAGAAGGGTATTTGAAGCATGATTTACATATTTTTATTTCTTTTATTTTAGTTTCAAATGATAATGTTCACTGATAGACCACGGAAACCTTCCTCCATGTTTTCCTCAATAACCACATGAGGAGTTCTGTGACAGTGCAGGAATCCCTGAACAGCTGTTATCTGTTCTGCAGAACTGAAGCTTGCCTTATGGAAATTCTCTTTTGATTATTTTTTCAAGAGTCTATTACTGTAGTCATTCGGCTCATAAAGTACTCACCGTAAGAGTCATATGTTTCTTCACTCAGTCCATGGCCATAGTCATAGTAATCTGCTCCACTGTACAGGAGGAGGAAAGTAGGAAGAAGAACAAGAAATAAAGCAGTTATATTTTAAGAAGCAATGCTTATCGTTACACATTCTTCCTCTGAAAAGAAGAAACCTTGAAGGATACAGACATGGACCCCAAGGTAAGAAAGGTAAGCATCATGTGACACAATGACAGCTTTGGTCCTGTTTGTTCTTTAATTAGAAGAGAAACTAAACCATGTTTACTTTCATTTTGGTTTTTTTGTGTTTTTCATTACTGACCCTCTGTTCCACAATGTAAATGTGGATATGGGAATTTTATATTTAAAATTATAGTTGGCAAGGTTGAAGATCCTACAAGTGCCAATGAGAGAAGAATAAGAGGTGCAGGTACTGAACCAATTCATTTTTCATATAAACTTCTTTTCATTACCTACTGCTGCCGTGTATTTTTGCCTTTGCATCTCTGAATTCACTGATAAAAATGCAATAAAGGACAAGCAACTTGCTGATCAGAGGGTTATATAGTTGCTATATGTGTAGAAGATAGTGTCTTCAAATCAAGACAAATGTGCACATATTTGGTGGTAACTTGGCAGTGGAAGGTTAACAGTTGGACTTGATGCTCTTAAAGGTCTCTTCTAATCAAAATGATTCTATATGTAAGTGCTATCACTTTAATAGGCAGACAAGAAACAATAGCAACTAAGTTAAAAGCAGAAGTGTGTAGTCATTAGGATTCACAAGTATGTTTTTAGCCCTGTATTTGTACAGTCTTCCATTTCATAATGGCATTTCTATTTTTATTAAGACTACTGTATAGAAAATGAAGAACAAGCCTCATTGCATACTACTTTTCCATTATGCTTTCATATTTTATGCAAGTATAACTACGAACAGTCTTTTACATAGCTGGCAGGATAAAAGTCTATTTGACATGTTTGCAGGACATCAAAAGCAAGTCTCTCTTGTTCCTTTCTTTTTCTTTCTAACCACAGCCAGACCCAGGGCTGACAATATTTGGAAGACACTCTACAAACTGATGCTACCAAGTCTTTACCTTCTGAGTGAGAAGGAAGCCATTAATAACTGATCAGTAGCAAGTAATTGACGAAGTGTTTCTAACATTAGATTTATTGCTAAAAAAATAAACAGAAAAAAAGCAATTTATAGCCTTAACATGAATTATCAGGAAAAGCATTTATATAAGATACATCACAATCACTGACACAAGACAAAAATAATTTGTTGTGTTTGGGTTGTTTGTGTTTTAGGTGTATGTTTGTGTGTTTTGTTGGTTTTTTTTTTTTTAAAACTAAAGTTTTAAATCCCACAAAATAATCCAGGCCAGAAATAATACAATCCTGGTCTGTGCAAACGGGTATCTGAAAAAGTGCGTGGCTGAGTATTTGTTATTACTAGTATAAGGCTTCCTAAGCAAAAACTTAACTAGAATGCACTGTGAAGATCCACAAAAAAAGTATCTGCATGCAACCTAAATGATATCCCTCGTTCACCAGTCCATGTGGTGAGGACCCCAGAACAACAAGGGCAAAGTTGGCAGCGTAAAAAATAATAGTTTTGCCCTGTGGAAGCCAGTGATAAGAGCCTTTATTCTGACAACCAACTTAAAACTGACATTCGCTATCCTTCCACACAGTACTTGGTTATTTATTTTAAGGCTGTCATCAAGTTTAGAAGCCTAGAGCAGCTGAGCCCTATCCCCGCATTTGTCCAACATGTCAGAATGACTTTTGAAGGATTTCGTTTCATAGACCTAAAATATCTAATAAGCAAAAAAATTACTCATTTTACAGCATGTAAACTGCAAAGCAAATAAGCATCAGAAAAGAAATCTTATATACTTATACTGAAAGTATATCATGACCTATCTTTATTAATAGACAAACCCTTCAAAATTAATAATCTTTCCAAAAAGCACAAGTTATAAGGTGAAGTAATGCTGCTTAATGCAATTCAGTACTCTCCACTCTGACCACTTCCGTTTGTGCTCTGTGAACAACACCACTCTCTCAATTCAACTTTACATTAAACATGCAAAACTCCAGATAAGACAACTTAAAGACTATGACCCAAAGAAAAGGGTACGTACAGACAGCTGTACAGAGTTCTGGGTAAAAAAGAAAACATTTAAAATATTTTTTTTTTGTTTCCCCTGTAACCGTCTGCATAGCCCATGGAGTTCACAGCCAAAATCAACATAACTGAGGGTTTTTTGGGAGAAATTACAGGAGAATCTGGTACTGTATATGAAGTTACAACTTGCGGGACTGTTTTTCCCCCAGAGCAATCACCTGCTTAAAGGAAACCTACTCAAAGGAACCTGCAATATCAAACAACTCTGTAAACTCTACATTTGAACTCATTAACCGAGATCGCGGAAGTCAATTCTATTGTGACAAATTAAGTAGCTATGTTAAATAATTATTCCTCTGGACAGAAGGTGTGATGTCAATTCTTGTTTTAAAAGCATCCTGGACTTTTTTTTTTTTTTATATATATGTTCTCTGGCACCTTAGCATTCTGACTGGAGGCTATTCAAACTCTGCATTCCCCTTTAATGGTTTTATTCTAGAATGTAAACTGTTTTCCTCCTATTCCTTTCTTTTAGTCTTGCAAAAAGCAGAGCAAAACCACAAAACAGGTTCATTCTTTACCTCATGGGACTCCCTCCTTTCAGAAAAAACATACCATGGATTCCTTCCTTTTTAACCCAGGAAGACTAAACCTAGAGTCTGCTTTGAGTTCATATGTTTACAAATTTGAAATGTCTTGAGGTAATTTTCTTCAGTTTTCTTAATTTTTCCTTACATCTCCAGTTGTCTGCAAGCAGCAGAAGGGGACAGTACCTAAAAATTCTGCGGTGTCTACTTTGTAGACCAATAATTACATTGCATGACAGTCAGGCAAGTTTTCTAGGTTTTTCCTAACCATCAAGTAAACAGTACAAGTGCAATCAAGACTGGAGTATCAGCTGCGAATCAGCTCTTCTGTATATATATATAGAGCCTTTGTTTTTATCTACTCATATTTAACTTCTTTTGTATTCCCATTCCAGCGTATCATCTTTGGGCTGAGCAGAAAGAAGCAGAGATGGCAGATTTTCCATGACAACATAAAAACTTGGACCACCCAATGGCATGGAAGGATTAGCGAACAACAATAAACTTCACAAGTATGTAGACTTTAATTGCTGAGGGCTGGGCATTAATTCTACGGTGTTTAGAGGAAGTGTGAAGTGAGGCTTAAGCAGTTTAAATAAAGCCAAGGGAAGCACCTGTTTTCTCTGTTCAAGAAACAGTCTGAGACAGAGAAGAACAACCTCAGATTTTAGCACTGTACCACTGATGAAGTAAAGCCTTAGCGAAGCTTTTTTATCTAGTAAAACAGAGGAGTGAGAAGCTTTCTGCTCTTTTTCTAGAACCACTGTGCTATGAATAATGTCTTAAAATACTTTAATTTAGAGGTATTCAACATAAGCGTTCAAAGGTCTTATGGAATACGACCTGAATTTCTCAGGCTTTTCCGCTAAGCTGATTGTTTCCGAGAATATCTTGATGAACCATAATAGAAGAACAAATCTTTATAAAAAAAATCCAAACAGCAGTAACTGGTCTTGACATGATGTTTAAGCTTTAAGGAACTCTTACCTTTTATACTATATTATTAGCTTATTCTGTCTAGAGATGTCAGGATATTGTCTTGGGACAGATATCAACAGAACGGTAGAGTTTCAACTTACTACTCGGGAAGATATCAGAATAGGGGCAGAATTTTTGGGACAATCCTAGAACAGGCATGTCAACCACACGGTGCAAGTATTCTACAATACTTCCAAAAAACACATAAAGGTAGTCAAAATACATTGTGATTAATGAATGTGATTTCCACGGCCCTTTAGATTTGTTACAGGCATCTTTTAGAGTTGGAATTGTGACGTTTCTTTGTTTGAAACAACAGCAGTATGGCAGGGAGCCTGATTGCTAAGGGCAGAGTGAGAGGTCTCCAATTGAAAACTTCTAGTTTAATGGAAAAGCCCGGACTTAAGCATTGACAAGCCTGGTTAGGAGGTTTAAGCACCCAGTGAACTGAAATTTTCTTTGTCTTCACTGATGAAAAACAGCCTTTGCAACCAGTTTAGCTTCTTGCAATGCTTACTAGAGAAAAATGAAAAAATATTCTGCTCTTTCTTTTGTGTATTGGTATCACAAGTAACTTTGGGACTGGTCCCTTCAAACAGAAGCCAGGGTAATTTCAGAAAGTGACCAGAAACCCTCTCAAACACAAAGGTCTCCTTTTGTGCCAAGTGTAGCACCACATGCGTCACCTTTGTCCTTCCCCACAGTTTGCACAGAACAGCAGCAACATAGAGCAAATGAGGATGTCCCTAGCAAGAGGTCTTATATGATAGACCCCGACTGATACGATCACATCCAAACAGAACTCTTCCTCAAGAACAAGCCTCTTCCCATAGAATGGTTTGGGTTCAAAGGGACATTAAAGATCATCTGATTCCAAGCCCCCTGCCATGGGCAGAGTCACCTCCCACTAGACCAGATTGATCAAAGCCCCATCCAACCTGGCCTTGAACACCTTCAGGGATAGGTCATCCACAACTTCTCTGGGCAACCTGTTCCTGTGCTTCACCACCCTCACTGTAGAGGATTTCTTCCTAATATCTAATCTAAATCTACCCTCTTTCATTTTAAAACTGTTACTGCTTGTCCTGTTGCTACACTAACTGATAAAGAGTCCCTCTTAACTTCCCTATAGGCCCCCTTTATGTACTGGAAGGCTGCTATAAGGTCTTCCTGGAGCCTCCTCTTCTCCAGGCTGAACAACCCCAACTCTTGCAGCCTGTCCTCACAGCAGAGATGCTCCAGCCCTATGATCATCTTTGTGGCCTCCTCTGGACTTGCTCTAACAGGCCCATGACCTTCTTAGTTTGGGGGCCCCAGAACTGGACACAGTACTGCAGGTGGGGTCTTACCAAAGTAGAGTAGAAGGGCACAATCACCTCCCTTAAGGTTCCTACCAGATCTTCCTTCCAGATTCCTATCAGATCTTCACACTTAGCTGCTTCTGATATCAAAAGCATCCGTCAACAGTAAACAGGAAAAATAGTGTCCCAAATGTTGCTGTCAAAATAACAATCACTGTAGTGAAGCTTCTCATAATTCCACAATTGCCTTGAACATTGAGTTGAATATCTATTCTTAATGCTTCTGTGGGTCACTAGAATACCATGTTCTGTAACCCAGATAACAGCAGAATGGCATAAAACCAGGATATCAAGAGGAGATCCACATCTTTTCTTGCATATTGCAGACAGATTTTTGTTTAATGACCAGTTCTGCCACTTCTTAGCAGATGTTTTTGGTACATACTCTCGTCCCTGCATCTCAGTTTATGTCTGTAAAACAGATAATGATCTCAGAAAGCAACTGAGACCTATAAGTGAAAGCTTTATAAAACACAGAAAAATGATGCAATCTTCCTTAAATTATATCCCATTGTACCTTCATATGGATAATACAAATAGCAAACCTATTACCTGTAATCCTAAAAGATGACCAGAGTGCCCCCTCAAGGATTCCCTCAGCTATCACTATTTAGAAATTACTTCTTACGGCAGAATTTGTACTAAATTTCACTTAGCAAAATGCCCTCAGAGGCATCTGCATTCTGGTGCTACCTACCAGGCTGAGAACTACAGATTTCCCTAAGGCTAACAGTTTTATGATCTGAAACGTCCAGTTACTGCTATCTGTGAACTCATTCAGTATTGCCCCCTCCATGTCCCATCTCTCAAAAGAGGAAAGGTAAGTGGCAACAGCAGAGGTGACTGGAGCACACAGTACAAATAAGGCTTCTTCTCAGGAACAGCAGCAGGCAGCTACGGCTTTACCTTGAACCTATGAATAGAGTACAGCAACAATCCATTCCTAAACATGAAAAATGTTATGTAAAGTGTCAAAAATTCGCTACATCAAACAAGAAAGCACCATCAGAAGAAATTAAAAACTCAGGCTGCTTAAATATCAGCATTTTAGTTCAGCCTGTGAATTAGAACCAAGCCCCAGGCAGCCCCACAACACATTTCATAGAATCATAGAATGGTTTAGGTTGGAAGGGACCTTAAGGATCATCTGGTTCCAACCCCCCTGCCATGGGCAGGGGCACCTCCCACTACACCAGGTTGCTCAAAGTCCCATCCAGCCTGGCACTGAACACCTCCAGGGATGAGGCCTCCACAACTTCCCTGGGCAATTTTGTTCAGCGCTTCACCACCCTCAGAGCCAAAAATTTCTTCCTATAATATCTCATGCTAAATCTACCCTCTTTCCGTTTGAAACTATTAGCCATTGTTCTATCATTACATGTAAAAAGTCCCTCTCCAGCTTTCTCGTAGGTGCACTTCAGATACTGGAAGGCTGCTATAAGGTGTCCCCAGAATCTTCTCTCCTCCAGGCTGAAGCACCACAACTCTCTCAGGCTGTTGTCAAAGGAGGAGTGCTCCAGCTGTCTGATCATTTTCATGTCCCTCCTCTGGACCCACTCCAACAGGTTTATGTCCTTCTTATGTTGAGGGCTCCAGAGGTGGAGACAATATTCCAGGTGGGTCTCACCAGAGCAGAGTAGAGGGGCAGAATCACCTCCCTCGACCTGCTGGCCATGCTGCTTTTGATGCAGCCTAGGATACGGTTGGCTTTCTTGGCTGTGAGTGCACATTGCCGACTCACATTGAACTTCTCATCCACCAACACCTCCAAGTCCTTCTCCTCAGGGCTGCTCTCAATCCATTCTCCACTGAGCCTGTATTTGTGATGAGATTGCTCTGGCCTACATGCAGGACCTTGCACTTGGCCTTACTGAACATTATGAGGTTGTCCACCTCTCAATCCTGTCCAGGTCTCTCTGGATGGCACCCCTTCACTCCAGCATGTTGTCCACACCATACAGCTTGGTGTCAGCAGCAAACTTGCTGAGGGTGCAGTCAATCCCAATTTGTCTAGTTTGCAAGGCAATTTGCAGAATGTGAATTAAATGGCTATCAGAGGAAGTCTTAAGCTATCCAAGTGTGTAGCAAAAGTGTTCCAGCTGCTAAATGGAGAACAAAGATGTGAAACCAACATTAACATTGAAAAAGGATGATTTTTATTCCTCAGGAGTCAGTACTGGGACCTGTACTGTTCAACATCTTTGTCAGTGACATGGACAGTGGGGTCGAGTGCACCCTCAGCAAGTTTGCTGATGATACCAAGCTGTTTGGCAAGGTAGACACACTGGAGGTGAGGGATGCCATCCAGAGGGACCTGGACAGGCTGCAGAGGTGGGCCCAAGCCAACCTCATGCAGTTCAACAAGGCTAAGTGCAAGGTCTTGCATCTGGGTCGGAGCAATCCCAAGCACAAATGCAGGCTCGTCAGAGAATGGCTGGAGAGCAGCCCTGAGGACCTGGGTGTGCTGATTGACGAGAAGCTCAACACGAGCCAGCAATGTGCGATCGCAGCCCAGAAGGCCAACCGTATCCTGGGCTGCATCAGAAGAAGTGTGGCCAGCAGGTCAAAGGAGGTGATTCTGCCCCTCTACTCCACTCTCGTGAGACCCCACCTGGAGTACTGCATCCAGTTCTGGAGTCCCCAACAGAAGGAGGACATGGACCTGCTGGAGCAGGTCCAGAAGACGGCCATGAGGATGATCCAAGGGCTATTGCACCTGAGGAGAGGCTGAGCAAGTTGGGGCTGTTCAGTCTGGAGAAGAGAAGGCTCTGGGGAGATCTTGTTGCAGCCTTCCAGTACCTAAAGAGCTGGGGAAGGACTTTTTGCTAGGGCGTGTAGTGATAGGACAAGGGGGGAATGGCTTTAAACTGGAAGAGGGCAGGTTCAGATTGAACATTAGGAAGAAGTTTTTCCACTTTGAGGGTTGTAAGGCACTGGACCAGGTTGCCCAGAGAGGCCCCATCCTTGAGGTTTTCAAGGCCAGGCTGGACATGGCCTTGGGCAACCTGGTCTAGTTGGAGGTGTCCCTGCCTATGGCAGGGGGGTTGGAACTTGATGATTCTCAAGGTCCTTTCCAACCTAAACCATTCTGTGATTCTATGATTTGCTCTCCCTCCAAACAGACAAGACTACTCAGGACAGTAGAAGCAGCAGAGAATAATGAAGATCTGACAGGTATCAGACAATCTTTAGATTATCTATTGCAACACCAGAAAGAGCTGTTGGTAATATTCCATCTAATTCTTGGTTATCCCTCGAGTCCTGCATAAGATGTTGTTAGAGACCCAAGATGATGTTACTTGTCACAGATTGGGGTAGAAGACAGCAATGCCTCTAATTCACTATCATCCACAAAAACTGGACAGACAGTATGTCACCATTCTGTCATTACTGCTCATTAAGACATGCATCACACCTCCTTGTCTTTCGAATTTATTGAAGGAATAGTACAACTTTCATCAGTTTCCTGTAAGTCTGATAGCCTCACCCATCAATTGAAATTGAAGAGCATTTCAGAAAAAAAACTAATCATTCTATGCCAGTTTTTTTAATGATTGTAATTCAGAAACAGTAAAAGTGCCACCAAGGAATGTATTTGGTTAAAGACAGATGAACTTTAACTGTTTTCAGGGCTGCATAATCATAAGCATCTCAGGTCTTATAAGCGTTTTATTACCATGTTTGAGATAGAGTGGGAGGTGTCCCTGCCCATGGCAGGGGGGTTGGAACTAGATGATCTTCAAGGTCCCTTCCAACCTAAACCATTCTATGATGCTATGATCTGTCCAGGGCTTCTCCAATGCCCCTTACACGGCCAGGTTCCAGCCTTGCCCCTCCAAGTGCAGTAGGGCAGACCTTTTCCTCTTGTTTTAAAGATAATTCAATCCAATTAACTGCTAAGAATTTTTTGCTGGCCTTATCTGGGCTCTATTAATTTTATCAACATGTGTGTTCCAAGCACATTGCACCTGACACCACAATAAACCTCAAATTCTGATGGTTACTAAACTGAATTTTTCATCAGCTGTCAACTGAATGATGCCAAATTTGTTCTTAAAAGTGCAATTTACAGCTCCCAGTATTTCTTGTAAAGTAAAATACAAGCAGGAGAAACAAATAAGACCAATTTAAAGTTTTCCTGCAACCATCTCCCTTTTCTAAAGTTGTCCAGTTAAATAGATATTCCCTCACCAATGGAAAGAGGCAAAATTTTTCTTCCCTTGATAGCAACGAAGTACTACAGGACAGCCTAAGAGAAAAAACTGCAACTTTCAATTACTGCTAGTAAGCAGACAGTATGTTGACCGGAAAACAGCAAAGTAGTGTCAAATCTTCATCTACAAAAAAGTGTTCTGTGACAGAAGTGTTCTCATGCCTCTCAACTAATAGAGATTGATTTCCAAGAAAGTGTGAGTTTCCAGTGAAGTTCCTTCTCCACCCAGACCAGGGAAAATAAATCTTCCCTCTATATATTCCTCACTGTCTACTGCAAGTGTGAATTTATGATGCTGTCCTTTCTCTAGCCATAGAGAGTCTCTCTTCCTTATCGTGGGATCTCTTAATGAAACCAGTAGAAAGTTCGTTATGTGAAACATTTGAAAAGTTATCCTAAATGAATAACAACTTTAATTTGTAAGATTTGGAAGCCTGATTATCCAAGTTCTGTCTCCAAAGACAATATATTTAGCAGCACTGCTGCAGCATCCTGCTGAGGCCTAGTAACAGGACACACTTCCTTTTTGTTACCTGTATGATCCAAACGTAAATTACTTTTTAAAAAAAAAATATTGTAATTAAATTGAAGCCTTCATATAATTAAAATATTTTAAACTACAACTAATCCCACTTACCATTAATAACTACAATATAGCATGTAATATTTCAAAAATATTCACCGTTAATGAGTTTTTCTATTAAGGACTTCTCAAAAGTTCTTATTTCACCTATCCATTTCTCATGTTTTCACCTGTGTAATCAGTGAAGGAAAAAATCCTAAATTCTACAAAATACTCATCCTCTAATAATTATATTGTGGTAATTCAAGCACCTGGTTTAAGATGCTATATAATCAAAGTAAAATTAAACCAATCAAGCAAAATAATATAATTTCATAAAATAATTCCTTTTCTGGGTTGCTCAAATATTGAAAACTTCATGCTACTACTTTTTGTACAACATCTCTCAGTTTTCTTCAATACGGCTCTAAATTTATTTTTAAATGTATTTTCACTTGTTTGAAAAATGTTGAGGCATAGTCACAGTTAAATTTAAGAGCTGAGCCATGAAGAGAACAAAAATTATTTTTGTTATCTAAAAAGCATTTTACTAAGTATAATTAGTCCAAATTAAAAGTAATCCTAAGATCTCTTAAATAGTGAAGTAATCTACTAATGTCGACACAACGAGGATTCTAAAAATCTTTTCCAATTTTATGAGTGCAGCATGTGATATATTTGTGTTAAGATTAATTTTTTCCTTAAAGGTAAGCTTTTTTCCCCATCATTACACTTGAATTGCCTTAGTCTTATTCCTGTTTACTGAGGTTTCAGATCAGATTTCTATAAACCAGTTTTAAAAGAAAATTAAAGCACATATGCTAGACTTGCAGATAAAACTATCTGTGCTATTGAGGCACTTGTGAATATTTTATCTTGTCACATTTTAACAGGTAATAACGGAAAACGATCTATCTAAACCTGAAGAACTAGATCTGAAAAACTGAAGAAAATGATCTCTTCCAATAGTATGAGCGTAAAAAATTTAGGAGAAAACCACATGGCAGGGATTTTCAGTTAAAAGATACATTAGCCCGTTTATGCTAATGCTTTTGAGGTTTCATTTGTGCAGAATTATAACCTCCAATAAGCTTGGACATATCAGGTGTTCATAAGCAACAATTACAAAATAGTAGCCATTTGCACAATACCCAGAAATCAAACTGCTGTGGATTGATTTGATTTATAAGTCAAAGCATGAAATACAAACAGCTACCAGCATTAAAATCCAGAGCATTACATCTTCAAAAGCTACAGTAACAGACACCGATTTGCATATAATGCATATTTATACACCCTGGAAATGCATGATTGCTGACAAACTTAACAATGTAAATTTAAAACACTGCAGATCACAAACAAAATGTTAGCAATTAAATTTCAAATACCAATAGCAACACCTCCGTAAGCTAATTTCAAATCCATATACTCAGCTCTTTATGACAATCCTCCTCTTATAAACAGCAACGTTATCTTTTTGTGTGACTACTAAACACAGTTTCAGAACACACCTGAAAATTTGAGTTCCTAATGGAAAAAACGGCCAGGGTCTTGCAAGGAACTATGTAAGAGCAATCATCTTCTCTCAAAACTAAGGTGCCTCTGGAGCAGCACAAAATCAGGGATTTGAAGGATTTCAGAAAATCACTTTAGTTGTTATTTAGGCATCAGTTGAACAATGGCCATTGCCAGATTTCGAGGTGGGTTTTTTCCAGTCCTCTCTTCAACCTGATACGCAGTTACTTCATTCTTAACTAGCTACCACAAGCTTTGAAACACAAACGTCCTCAAAGCTTTCAAACCACGGGGTCTTTGTGCACAGTCTTCCCTACTTTAAAGCCATTTTATGTCTTGACTCAGTCACTGTTGAAACAAATGGTAAAGAATAAGGCCTCAACACATGGCATTTGTAACGTGCTTAGGAATTACCGCATAGGCAGTTATCTTTTTATGCTTTTAGATAAATAATTCAAAATAAAGTTGCAGTTGAGTGAACTAGGGGCACTGAATAAACATAGGTATACTAAGGAGAATTTGCCAATTCCCTCAGTTTGGATTAACTTGACCGGATGGCTCTAAGGTTTGCAGAGAACTTACACATATTTGGATATATCACGTTTTGGTATGATTTGGAATGGCATGATTTGGAATTATTGTTAGGTATGCAAACAGAGCAACTATGTTTAAGCCAATGGCACAACGGTTGTTGCAGAAAAATCTAGAGCATTAATAGGAAGTGTGAAAACCAAATAAATATCGCAAAAAACTGTAGACAAAACCAGCAATTATCTTAAGTCCTAATTTTTCCCCTTTTACATCAGCATTTAGATTATATTCTGCAACAGAGTGAAGGTGAGATCACCCTGACTGAAGATATACAATTTTAAAACTGTTTTAGCTAAGTTATAATTGAACACAGAATGACCTTACTACATAAATGACTTATTCTTGCCTGTCCTGGTCTAGGCTGGGATAGAACTGACTTTCTTACTGGCAGCTGATATGGGGCTCTGTTTTGGATTTGGGATGGCAACAGTGTTGATATCGTACTGGTTGTTGTGGAGCAGTCAAGGTCTTTTTGCTCCTCACACCACCCCACCAGCAAGTAGACTGGGGGTGCACAAGAAGTTGGGAGGAGACACAGCCAGGACAGCTCTGACCCCAACTGACCAAAGGGATATTCCGTACCATATGATGTTATGCTCAGCATATAAAGCTGGGGGAAGGAGGAAGGGATGGACATTTGGAGTTATGGTGTTTTATCTTCCCAGTTAACTGATGGAGCCCCGTTTTCCTGGAGATGGCCAAACACCTGCCTGCCGATGGGAAGCGGTGAATGAATTCCTTGTTTTGCTTTGCTTACGTGTGCAGCTTTTGCTTTACCTATTGAACTGTCTATCTCAAGACATGATTTTTTCCTCATTTTTCTGATTCTCCCCCCCACCCCAACTGGCTGTTTGGTCCTAGTTGCCACATCACCCCTAAACAGACACAGGCATATAGTTACACAAACTATTCCTTTTATAGTTGAGACTGCTGATCTCTGTTTTAGGTAAAAAATAATGATGCTAGGCAAAAGCAAGGTGTTTCCCTCCCCCCCCATGAAAAGCAGTACTCAGTTTTAAATACTAGCAGACAAACCTGAAGTTATTTGAAACTTCGAGTGCCACGAAGCAGACAGATGGGGTTCTCCATATTTTTTGTACTACAGTAACTGTGTTAGCCGTTCTCTCTTGATAGTAAACTTAAAAGCACACAGTAAACCTTTAATGCTGGTGGAGAGGTAACAAACTCAGCCCCCTTTCTCAGCAACCTTGTCACATAATCTGAATTTTAGTAACAAACATCGTTCTCTGGCATGTTAACTTTCTGTAGCATCTGTCACTGCTATGAATGGCTGATCATAAGTACCTCTGTAGTCATCTCAATGCTATTAAGCAGATGGCAGCGCTAAATCCGAATGATGTAGTACATCTCCCTGGTGGACTTTGTTTCCATACACTACCATTATTCTACAATTCCTCAGTGATAAATCTTATGTGTTCTAGAGAACATTAAACAGTGAACTGACAGTGCCAATTGATTTATTAGCATCCATTTCCCTTTGCCCTATTATTGTCTTCGCAAACACTTGTGCGGATCATATGTGGAGCCGCTAAGGGACAAAAGTACTTCTGCTCAATTTGAAACATATTTCAGAGATTTGAAATAAATAGATTTTTTTCTTCATGCAGAAAATGTTTAAACCTCATCTACAAATTTAAATGAAGACTGAACTGAATGCTTCTACTTCCTCCAGAATGTTCTTCTCTGAGTTTTTATAATAAAATTAGTCTAGCTTTAGCATCAGGCCATTAAAACACCCACTATCTGCAATAAATCCAAGTAAAGGATTACAGTTTGATACAGATTTGGGGAAGTCCTTTAGGAGTCAGCTAGGTTGTGTAAGTAAGCACACTGGTGAGGGGAGCTGACAAAGCTGCATGCATCTGACATGAGAAAATATCAGGGCCAGCAGTCACACGAGCGTGGTGTTTCACGCTTTAACTCCCATTCTACCATAAGAGGTTTCAAAGCATGCAACTGCATATGTTAAATTACTATGTACGTATGTAGAAGATTTTATGAAGGAATTACTGACTGCATAACATGAAGTCTGCCCCGCACAATAGTAACATTCAGCCTCCTCTTGCTGCGCTCCTTAGCTAGGCAGTGAGTATCAACCATAAGTGAGCATAGCTTTGACAACATTCATTATGTTCTATTAAGGTAAAACTGTCTCAGCTGCTTTATGTGTTTGCTAGCTTTTAATTTCCAGAAATTGAGAAATATTGTTAAATTAATTTAACTTTCTATAACAATACTGAAAAGCCCAGTTAATTAACCATCCAGTTTATATTGGTAGAAATATAATCTACCAATCCTCTGCAAGAACGTACACATAATTTAGTCACATCTGTTCTAAAAAAAATAAAAAATAAAAAAAAAATCAGTTAAGATATCCAGTAAAGCTCAGTACCACTCCAAGGGTTAAGTCTTTTTTCACCATAAAAAATAATTCTAAGACATCCTGAAGCATTTGGGGTTTTGTTGCATGAACAAATAACAGCGGATAGGAAAATATTTTAAAGGAAAAAAGTTTTTTTAATAGGATTACAGGGCATTAAGACAGATGAGAACTTGGAGAAAACTCTGATGTTTCTCTCCCTATTAGGGCTGTGATGGGTTTTAACTAAAGCTTCAGATTGCCAAGCACAGAAAGGATACAGTGTCACACAATGTCAAATAAAATGCCATTAAACTCTTAAACACACATGATTTGGTAGCAGTAAGCAGTTAGGTTAGAGAAAGGAAGATTTTTTTCTTGCAGAGGTATGCAAAGTCTCAACTACCTTAATGCACGCAGAAATGCACAATATGCTATTCTTCATATCTGAACATATCACCAACCCTAGTCCATCTCAAATTTGGCCATTTCTGGGCAATACCCTAGAAACATCAAAATTAAAAACAATAAAGGAGAGTCAGATGTTGTACTTGATGGTCAAATTTGGAGAATTTCCATGTTTAGCAGATGAATCACTAAAATAAGCAAAAACCATAAAACCAAAACGAGTACTTCAAATGTCTCCACTGTGACACGTGTACATTGTACACACAATGTATACTTGTGAACATGAATGAAGTTTGATGAAGTGCAGGAAGAGGGTTCACATACTGAAAAGCTACTGCAAATAATGAGTAAATCCATCTTTTCAGTTTACTAGCTATTTCTCAAATTTCCTCTATAATATGCAGTATCAAATATCACAATCTTTGAGAAATTAATGTCAGAAGACACACTAGAAATACTATTACTTTAAGATTACTACTTTCAACTTACAAAAGGAAAGAGGAAAAGTTATTTACACATGCTTGTTAGTAAATGAAGCATTTTAAACACGTGAATTCCCTCCCTGCACAAATGTATTTTCTTCCCATGCTTTATGAGGGCAAAACGTCAAGAATGATATAAGGCTAAACTATGAAAACAATACACTTTTCCCTAATTTCCTTCACAGTAAGGACATTGTAATGCACCTAAATACGATAAGTATCTCTTAGTGGTTACAAAATGGCATTTTGCAATATGGGCTACTATTTGATATTCAGATTAAAGACAGGAATGATGTTCTAGGTAGCTCAGATGGCTGTTTATAGTTATTACTTTTTGCCTGCCAATACAATCCTAAAAATCTTTTTGCCAAGGCAGAAAATATGCCAGAAAATAAGTGTTGATACCCCATGAGAAACATACAAGTGAATCATTCTTGTTTTCTTTTACCATGCAGCACTTAATAAAATTAGGCTGAAAAAAATGAAGTAATCATTTGGAAGATAATGAATTCAACAAAATCCAATGGTATATGTATCGTGAAACTACAGGTAAAATACAACGCAGAGCAACCATTTTATGAAGTATCTCCTTCCAGACTGAGCTAAGCATGTGCACACATTAAATCTAAGTATATTATACATATTCTTACGCTTTAGCCCTTTACAAGAGCAATTTCATTTCTTGGAGATTTGCATTTTGCTAATTTTAGTTCAAAGGAAAAAAAATCTTAGTGAAAACCTTAACATGGAAAAAGAAAAAAACCAACATAGAATCCAAGTAACATTTAGTTTTGGCTCAGGCAAATGACTTTGTAATGGAGTCCAAATGTTTGTGTGCAATAAACCCATTTACCAACACTAGAAGCAGTAAAACAGAACAGAATTACCAACATAAAAGTTGAGGACTATTTTGGTAATTTTCTTTTTAGACAAAAAAACATTATCAGCAGCTGCTCCCTAAACGTAACATCCTACAGAACCTTGTATTTTGAAGGTTCTACACTGCTGGTTTCTTAAGTCATTACTTTTATCAGTTTTCAGTAGCTTACAAGACTTCATAGGAGCCAAGCATCAGACAAAGGTGTTTACATTCCATTAGTTCTCAACAATAATGAAACTTGAACTTTCCACTAAGCTTTTTCACATTGACTAAACTGTTGGGCACATGAAAACATTCATAAAGCTCCGGAGGGGAGAGGGGCCCAAGAAAGCCAGGAGGCCTGCATGGATAAACAAGGAGCTCCTGGACAAACTCAAACAAAAAATAAGCCTACAGAGGGTGAAAGCAAGGATGAGTAGCCCAGGAGGAATACAGAGAAATTGTCCAAGCAGCCATAGATCAGGTTAGGAAAGCTAAAGCCCAGATAGAATTAAATCTGCAGGGGAAATCAAGGACAACAAGAAAAACTTCTACAGGTATGTCAGTGATAAAAGGAAGACTAGGGAAAGTGTGTGCCCTCTCAGAAAGGAAACGGGAGACCTGGTTACTCGGGATATGGAGGAAGCTGAGGTACTCAATGACTTTGCCTTGATCTTCACCAGCAAGTGCTGTAGCCACACTACTCAAGTCACAGAAGGCAACGGCAGGGACTAGGAGAATAAGGAATCATCCACTGTAGGAAAAGATCAAGTATGAGACCACCTGAGGAACCTGAAGGTGCACAAATCCATAGGACCTGATGAGTTTCATCCACAAGTCTTGAGGAAACTGAGGATGAAGTTGCCAAGACACTACCATTATACATGAGAAGTCATGGCAATCCAGTGAAGTTCCTGCTGACTGAAAAAAGGTAACATAAC